>NW_027248941.1:0-1200000 GCF_036711975.1 Onthophagus taurus
CTTCAAGGATCAATGGCTTCTTGTTAAATATTCACGGACGATTTAACTTTTCTTTCCCCTATTTTTACATTTCTTATTTTTTCGGTGTAGAACAAAGTTTGTTATTTCGCCTTCGAAATCGGTCAGTAGTGTCACGAAATGTAACACGAGGGTGAATGTAATACTTTTGGGGGGTTCGCGCGATCGATGGACACGTCGGCAGTCCGCAACGTCGGAGAGGCGGATTGTTTAATGGCCTCCTCCGCCATTATCCGTCCTCTCCATTAGGAGCCGACAGTCGCGCTCTCTCTCCTAAGAGCCGAAATTATAAGTTACTGTCGCCGCGGCCGATATTAGATTTCCCCGATACGCGCGGGTAAAAGCTAAAAGGATCGCCGCAAAGGGGGCATCAACGCGTTATTGCAAATACCCTCTTCTTCGCCTTTGCCAGGGGAAGTGAACATTCGGTTTTATATCCATCCACGACAACGACGTTTCATCTCTTTTCTAATAACATTCAACAAAATCGAATTCAATATAATCGTAAATAATACTTAAAAAGTTTATTAAAACAAAATTTTTACCGATTTCGGTACATTAACATCATCATCAGGAAAAAAAATATATATAATTTTTAGAAATGCGATTATACTTCATTTTTAACCGATTTTGGTTCATTAACACTATGATCAGGCGAAAATTTTATATATTTTATATATATTTATACTTATTTTATATATATTTATATATATTTTATATATATTTATGTATATTTTATATATATTTATATATATTTTATATGTATTTATACATATTTTATAAATTTATATATATTTTATATATATTTATGTATATTTTATATATATTTATATATATTTTATATGTATTTATACATATTTTATAAATTTATATATATTTTATATATATTTATGTATATTTTATATGTATTTATAGATATTTTATATATTTATATATATTTTATATATATTTATGTATATTTTATATATTTTTACATATATTTTATATATATTTTATATGTATTTATACATATTTTTTAAATTTATGTATATTTTATATATATTTGTATATATTTTATATGTATTTGTAGATATTTTATATATTTTATATATATTTATGTATATTTTATATGTATTTATAGATATTTTATATATTTATATATATTTTATAAATATTTATGTATATTTTATAAATATTTTATAAGTATTTATACATATTTTATAAATTTATATATATTTATGTATATTTTATATATATTTATGTATATTTTATATATATTTATGTATATTTTATATATATTTATGTATATTTTATATGTATTTATAGATATTTTATATATTTATATATATTTTATAAATATTTATGTATATTTTATAAATATTTTATATGTATTTATACATATTGTATAAATTTATATATATTTATGTATATTTTATATATATTTATGTATATTTTATATGTATTTATAGATATTTTATATATTTATATATATTTTATATATATTTATGTATATTTTATATATATTTATGTATATTTTATATATATTTATGTATATTTTATATATATTTATGTATATTTTATATATATTTGTATATATTTTATATGTATTTGTAGATATTTTATATATTTTATATATATTTATGTATATTTTATATATACTTACGTATATTTTATATATATTTATGTATATTTTATATGTATTTATAGATATTTTATATATTTATATATATTTTATAAATATTTATGTATATTTTATAAATATTTTATATGTATTTATACATATTTTATAAATTTATATATATTTATGTATATTTTATATATATTTATGTATATTTTATATGTACTTATAGATATTTTATATATTTATATATATTTTATATATATTTATGTATATTTTATATATATTTATATATATTTTATATGTATTTATATATATTTTATATGTATTTATACATATTTATAAATTTATATATATTTTATATATATTTATATATATTTTATATGTATTTATAGATATTTTATATATTTATATATATTTTATATATATTTATGTATATTTTATATATATTTATGTATATTTTATATATATTTATATATATTTTATATGTATTTATACATATTTTATAAATTTATATATATTTTATATATATTTATGTATATTTTATATGTATTTATAGATATTTTATATATTTATATATATTTTATATACAGGGTCATCCACGTCGACCATCCATTAGAACTATTTAAGGTTCTGTCCAAAATAAAAATTTGAAAATTCGGATTTAAGTATTATCAATTGCGTTCTCTTCGATTAAAATATTTTCAAATTTCTAGCACTTCCTGTTATACCGGAAGTCGCCACCTACCTTATTTTTTTAAATGGAACATCCTGTATATTTTTACATATTTGGATTTATCTGTTTTCAAGGTTTATGAATAACTTTACTTTTTGCAATTTGATTCGGCCGTTCTCGAGTTATTCGAACTTTACTAGAAAGATCTGCTCCAGCAGACATTTGTTCAAAAAATCAGAGAACACTCGATTTTTGGGATATGAATTTAGGATTCAGAACATGCTTAAGCGACATAATGGAGCATGTTTTGGTGCCAAGTACGGCTGTCTAGAACGTTTGGTAACTTTATTATGGCACGTTAACTTTTCGAAACTTGGAAGTACCATAACTTCATTTTTTTAAATGGCACCCCCCGCATTTTATTATTTAGTCATCTTCGGTGTCTCATTTTATATCTTTTATATCCCGTATGTCCTCTACCTAACAGTTATAGTTTGGGAGATAATTAGAGTTCTTTGAAAAATGCACACATATATCGATATTTAACCTAGTGTGCAATGAATTAAGTGCCTAGTGTGACCTGGTGACATAGTTCTAATGGACGGTCATCGTGGATGACCCTGTATATTTATGTATATTTTATATGTATTTATAGATATTTTATATATATTTTATATATTTATATATATTTTATATATATTTATGTATATTTTATATATATTTTATATGTATTTATACATATTTTATAAATTTATGTATATTTTATATATTTTATATATATTTAATACATATTTATGTATATTTTATATATATTTATAGATATTTTATATATTTATATATATTTTATATGTCTTTATACATATTTTATATATTTATATATATTTTATATATATTTATGTATATTTTATATATATTTATATATATTTTATATGTCTTTATACATATTTTATATGTCTTTATACATATTTTATATATTTATATACAGAGTGATTCACATAAGAACCGACACAGAGCAGGGACATGTAGAGGACAATAAATTAAGATGATTTAACGCAACTTATCTCTATACCAAGTTGTACCCCTGAGGAGTTATACTCCTTCAAAGTTGGGTCTTAAATTTTTAAAACATTGAATATCTTCGTAATACATTAAGTTAGAAAAACCAAATTTGGTATACGTTATGAGTGTACCGAAGGTATTAATTCGTAGCAAGTTGAGACCAATTGAGGCGTTTCAAAGGGTTGATTAAGGGTGATGGTTCCCTAAATTTTGGCAGATTTTTTTAACCTTTTTGTGGATTTAAAACATTATTACCTCATTTCATGTGGAATTTAATTCTAAAACTTTTTTTACTCTTACCATTTTTTAAAAAACATTGTCGTTTTCATAAAAAACTCAAAAAACTAAAGACGCGTATTTTAAAATCATCGAAAATTCAGTAGTCGGCTGTGAAATTGTACGTAATTTGAGAAATAAACTGTTTATTATGAGCTAAAAAACATCATCCATAAACCAATTTAGTTTAAGTATAATAATTTTCTAGTGATAAAGAGAAAATCCCCAAAATGTCAAAATTAAGTACTTTTAGTTTTAAAATCGACCATAATTCAAGAATGAAAGGTGATGGAGAAAAGTTTTTTAGGAATAAATTGTTTATTATGAACTAAAAAGATATTATTGATAAACCGATTTTGTTTAGATGTAATGATTTTCTAGTGATAAAGAGAAAATCGCTAAAATGTCAAAATTAAGTACTTTTGGTTTTAAAATCGATCATAACTGAAGAATGAAAGGTGATGGAGAAAAGTTTTTTAGGAATAAATTGTTTATTATAAACTAAAAAGATATTATTGATAAACAGATTTTGTTTACATGTAATGATTTTCTAGTAATAAAGAGAAAATCCCCAAAATGTCAAAATTAAGTACTTTTGGTTTTAAAATCGATCATAATTCAAGAATGAAAGGTGATGGAGAAAAGTTTTTTAGGAATAAATTGTTTATTATGAACTAAAAAGATATTATTGATAAACCGATTTTGTTTAGATGTAATGATTTTCTAGTGATAAAGAGAAAATCCCTAAAATGTCAAAATTAAGTACTTTTGGTTTTAAAATCGATCATAACTGAAGAATGAAAGGTGATGGAGAAAAGTTTTTTAGGAATAAATTGTTTATTATAAACTAAAAAGATATTATTGATAAACAGATTTTGTTTACATGTAATGATTTTCTAGTAATAAAGAGAAAATCCCCAAAATGTCAAAATTAAGTACTTTTGGTTTTAAAATCGATCATAATTCAAGAATGAAAGGTGATGGAGAAAAGTTTTTTAGGAATAAATTGTTTATTATGAACTAAAAAGATATTATTGATAAACCGATTTTGTTTAGATGTAATGATTTTCTAGTGATAAAGAGAAAATCCCTAAAATGTCAAAATTAAGTACTTTTGGTTTTAAAATCGATCATAACTGAAGAATGAAAGGTGATGGAGAAAAGTTTTTTAGGAATAAATTGTTTATTATAAACTAAAAAGATATTATTGATAAACAGATTTTGTTTACATGTAATGATTTTCTAGTAATAAAGAGAAAATCCCCAAAATGTCAAAATTAAGTACTTTTGGTTTTAAAATCGATCATAATTCAAGAATGAAAGGTGATGGAGAAAAGTTTTTTAGGAATAAATTGTTTATTATGAACTAAAAAGATATTATTGATAAACCGATTTTGTTTAGATGTAATGATTTTCTAGTGATAAAGAGAAAATCCCTAAAATGTCAAAATTAAGTACTTTTGGTTTTAAAATCGATCATAACTGAAGAATGAAAGGTGATGGAGAAAAGTTTTTTAGGAATAAATTGTTTATTATAAACTAAAAAGATATTATTGATAAACAGATTTTGTTTACATGTAATGATTTTCTAGTAATAAAGAGAAAATCCCCAAAATGTCAAAATTAAGTACTTTTGGTTTTAAAATCGATCATAATTCAAGAATGAAAGGTGATGGAGAAAAGTTTTTTAGGAATAAATTGTTTATTATGAACTAAAAAGATATTATTGATAAACCGATTTTGTTTAGATGTAATGATTTTCTAGTGATAAAGAGAAAATCCCTAAAATGTCAAAATTAAGTACTTTTGGTTTTAAAATCGATCATAACTGAAGAATGAAAGGTGATGGAGAAAAGTTTTTTAGGAATAAATTGTTTATTATAAACTAAAAAGATATTATTGATAAACAGATTTTGTTTACATGTAATGATTTTCTAGTAATAAAGAGAAAATCCCCAAAATGTCAAAATTAAGTACTTTTGGTTTTAAAATCGATCATAATTCAAGAATGAAAGGTGATGGAGAAAAGTTTTTTAGGAATAAATTGTTTATTATGAACTAAAAAGATATTATTGATAAACCGATTTTGTTTAGATGTAATGATTTTCTAGTGATAAAGAGAAAATCCCTAAAATGTCAAAATTAAGTACTTTTGGTTTTAAAATCGATCATAACTGAAGAATGAAAGGTGATGGAGAAAAGTTTTTTAGGAATAAATTGTTTATTATGAACTAAAAAGATATTATTGATAAACAGATTTTGTTTACATGTAATGATTTTCTAGTGATAAAGAGAAAATCCCCAAAATGTCAAAATTAAGTACTTTTGGTTTTAAAATCGATCATAACTCAAGAATGAAAGGTGATGGAGAAAAGTTTTTTAGGAATAAATTGTTTATTATGAACTAAAAAGATATTATTGATAAACAGATTTTGTTTACATGTAATGATTTTCTAGTGATAAAGAGAAAATCCCCATAATGTCAAAATTTAGTACTTTTGTTATCAAAATCGATCATTCCTCAAAAATTAATTGTGATGGAGATAAGTTTATTTGAAATAAATTGTTTCTTATGAACTAAAAAGACATCATCCATAAGCAAATTTAGTTTAGGTATAATGATTTTCTAGTGATAAAGAAAAAATCACCAAAATGTCAAAATTGAGTACTTTTGGTATTAAAATAGATCATAACTCAAAAATTAAAGGCGATGGAGAAAAGCTTATTTGAAATAAATTGTTTATTATGAACTAAAAGGACATTACTCATAAACAGATTTGGTTTAGTTATAATGATTTTCTAATGATAAAGAGAAAATCACCGAAATATCAAAATTGAGTACTTTTGGTATTAAAATTGATCATAACTCAAAAATGAAAGGTGATGGAGAAAAGTTTTTTGGGAATAAGTTGTTTATTGTCAACTAAGAAGACATCATCCATAAACAAATTTAGTTTAGATGTAATGATTTTCAGGTGATAAAGAGAAAATCCCCATAATGTCAAAATTGAGTACTTTTGGTGTTAAAATCTGATCATAACTCAAGAATGAAAGGTGATGGAGAAAAGATGGAGAAAACCTTGTCGTCAAACAACATTATACCCTATTTGTCAAGTTTAACGTACAATTTCGTAGCCGACTAATAAATTTTCTCTTATTTTAAGTAACATTACGAAATACGTGTCTTTAGTTATTTAAGTTTGATAACTCCTGTGGTGTACAACTTAGTATAGAGGTAAGTTACGTTAAATCATCTTAATTTATTGTCCTCTACATGTCTCTGCTCTGTGTCGGTTCTTATGTGAATCACCCTGTATATTTATATATATTTTATATATATTTATGTATATTTTATATATATTTATGTATATTTTATACATATTTATGTATATTTTATATATATTTTATGTCTTTATACATATTTTATATATTTATATATATTTTATTTATATTTATGTATATTTTATATATATTTACGTATATTTTATACATATTTATGTATATTTTATATATATTTATATATATTTTATATGTATTTATAGATATTTTATATATTTATATATATTTTATATATATTTATATATATTTTATATATATTTATGTATAGTTTATATATATTTTATGTCTTTATACATATTTTATATATTTATATATATTTTATATATATTTATGTATATTTTATATATATTTGTATATATTTTATGTGTCTTTATACATATTTTATATATTTATATATATTTTATATATATTTACGTATATTTTATACATATTTATGTATATTTTATATGTATTTATAGATATTTTATATATTTATATATATTTATATATATTTTATATATATTTATGTATATTTTATATGTATTTATAGATATTTTATATATTTATGTATATTTTATATATATTTATATATATTTTATATGTATTCATAGATATTTTATATATTTATGTATATTTTATATATATTTATATATATTTTATATATCTTTATACATATTTTATATGTCTTTACACATATTTTATATATTTATATATATTTTATATATATTTATATATGTTTATACATATATTATATATTTATATATATTTTATATATATTTATATATATTTTTAACCAATTTCGGTTCATTAACACCATCATCAAACGAAAATTTGATATATATATAGTATAATTGTTGAATATATAGTTTTGTGATTTTGATAAGATCGAGGAGCAATTAACAACCCTTTCCTTAGTGGAAGTCCCCCCCCGTATGGACGGCAAATTGCACGTAAGACGTCGTTTACGAGAACGACGATGTCGCCAGGAACAATACGCCCTCATGGTTGGAGGAGTATATAGAGGAAGAGAAATCATCGCAGACCGTGTTGAGTTTGGATTCGGCGATGAGGAGAGAATTCGTGGATCTGTGTAATAGACGTGTATTATCCGGGGCCGGATTCAATACTCTAATAATAATTCCCCCTTTCTCCTTTCGTTCTCCTCTCGAAATCCGCCGGATCGGAGACTCCTCCGCCGTGGCGGCGACGCTTTGAACTTGACAATCCGATTGTTTGCCGCGTGATTTCCTTATCTATATATCCTGACGCGCGCCGTTTAAACAATGCCACCGTCAAATAAGACCGATCACAGTTTCGAGTCACCCTGTATGTGGTTTAAAATCCGCATACATGGGATTTATAAAAGAGGTTGGGTTGGGTGTAGAAAAAAGGGGGTGAAGGGAACTTACTTGAAATTCAAACCGCGGCGGCGCTTCCTCCGCGTTTTTGAATATCGTAACCAAGTGTGACTTTGCATACACTTATTTGATTTATTAGAGAGAGAGAAGAATCCGAGTTCTCTCGTTTGTACACAGATATACGTGTGTGCCAACCCTTTCCCCCCACCCCAAACGTTCCAAACCGCCGGTGTCCCTTTTTGTGGCCATTTTTATGACAACCACACCCCATCTTTTTCTTTACACTTTTTGTCACTACTTTATATACAGCGTGTTAATCAATTATCGTATCCGACGTCATCATTGCAGCAAGTATGCAGCAGTATTGGTATTGCAATAGTTTAGATGTTATGGAGTGCAAAATCGTTGATATCTTAAAAATGGTTTGTGATACAACTTTTAATTAACAGTGCTTTTTTGAGTAAAATACTCCGAGGAATTCAAAAATTTACTCGAAATTCTAATATATTGAGTTGTATAGAAGATACAAGCTCCAGAATGAAGATAACCTCAATTTTAGTGTTTATTAACACAAAATCGTATGTATCCCAAGAAAGGTTAATGATACAACTTTTAAGAAAAAGTGCCTTTCTTATTTAAAACACTTCAGAGAATTCAAAAATGTGCTCAAAATTGCAATAGATTCATTGGTTTAGATTTTATAGAGTGTAGAAGTACGATGTCTTCAATTTTTATGTTTTTATTACAAAGTCGTTGATATCTTAAAAACGGTTTGTGATACAACTTTTAATTAACAATGCTTTTTTGCGTAAAATACTCCGAGGAACTCAAAAATGTACTCGACATTTTAATGTATTGAGTTGTATACAAGATACAACCTCCAGAATGAAAGATCCTCTATTTTAACGGTTTTAAGAGTTTGTTAACACAAAATCTTTTTTATCTCAAGAACGGTTAATGATACAACTATTAACAAAGAGTACCTTTTTTATTTAAAACACTTCAAAGAATTCAAAAATGTGCTCAAAATTGCAATTGATTCGCTGGTTTAGATTTTATAGAGTGTAGAAGTACGATGTCTTCAATTTTTGTGTTTTTATTACAAAATCGTTGATATCTTAAAAACGGTTTGTGATACAACTTTTAATTAACAATGCTTTTTTGCGTAAAATACTCCGAGGAACTCAAAAATGTACTCGAAATTTTAATATATTGAGTTGTATAAAAGATACAACCTCCAGAATGTAAAATCCCCTATGTTAACGGTTTTAAGGGTTTGTTAACACAAAATCGTTTTTATCTCAAGAACGGTTAATGATACAACTATTAACAAAGAGTACCTTTTTTATTTAAAACACTTCAAAGAATTCAAAAATGTGCTCAAAATTGCAATTGATTCACTGGTTTAGATTTTATAGAGTGTAGAAATACGATATCTTCAGTTTTTGTGTTTTTATTTCAAAATCGTTGATATCTTAAAAACGGTTTGTGATACAACTTTTAATTAACAATGCTTTTTTGCGTAAAATACTCCGAGGAACTCAAAAATGTACTCGAAACTTTAATATATTGAGTTGTATAAAAGATACAACCTCCAGAATGTAAAATCCCCTATGTTAACGGTTTTAAGGGTTTGTTAACACAAAATCGTTTTTATCTCAAGAACGGTTAATGATACAACTATTAACAAAGAGTACCTTTTTTATTTAAAACACTTCAAAGAATTCAAAAATGTGCTCAAAATTGCAATTGATTCACTGGTTTAGATTTTATAGAGTGTAGAAGTCGATGTCTTCAATTTTTGTGTTTTTATTACAAAATCGTTGATATCTTAAAAACGGTTTGTGATACAACTTTTAATTAATAATGCTTTTTTGCGTAAAATGCTCCAAGGGACTCAAAAATGTACTCGAAATTTTAATGTATTGAGTTGTATAGAAGATACAGGCTTCAGAATGAAAAATCCCCTATTTTAACGCTTTTAAGAGTTTGTTAACACAAAATCTTTTTTATCTCAAGAACGGTTAATGATACAACTATTAACAAAGAGTACCTTTTTTATTTAAAACACTTCAAAGAATTCAAAAATGTGCTCAAAATTGCAATTGATTCGCTGGTTTAGATTTTATAGAGTGTAGAAGTACGATGTCTTCAATTTTTGTGTTTTTATTACAAAATCGTTGATATCTTAAAAACGGTTTGTGATACAACTTTTAATTAACAATGCTTTTTTGCGTAAAATACTCCGAGGAACTCAAAAATGTACTCGAAATTTTAATATATTGAGTTGTATAAAAGATACAACCTCCAGAATGTAAAATCCCCTATGTTAACGGTTTTAAGGGTTTGTTAACACAAAATCGTTTTTATCTCAAGAACGGTTAATGATACAACTATTAACAAAGAGTACCTTTTTTATTTAAAACACTTCAAAGAATTCAAAAATGTGCTCAAAATTGCAATTGATTCACTGGTTTAGATTTTATAGAGTGTAGAAGTCGATGTCTTCAATTTTTGTGTTTTTATTACAAAATCGTTGATATCTTAAAAACGGTTTGTGATACAACTTTTAATTAATAATGCTTTTTTGCGTAAAATGCTCCAAGGGACTCAAAAATGTACTCGAAATTTTAATGTATTGAGTTGTATAGAAGATACAACCTCCAGAATGAAAAATCCCCTATTTTAACGGTTTTAAGAGTTTGTTAACATAAAATTGTTTTTATCTCAAGAACGGTTAATGATACAACTATTAACAAAGAGTACCTTTTTTATTTAAAACACTTCAAAGAATTTAAAAATGTGCTCAAAATTGCAATTGGTTCACTGGTTTAGATTTTATAGAGTGTAGAAATACGATATCTTCAGTTTTTGTGTTTTTATTTCAAAATCGTTGATATCTTAAAAACGGTTTGTAATACAACTTTTAATTAACAATGCTTTTTTGCGTAAAATACTCCGAGGAACTCAAAAATGTACTTGAAATTTTAATATATTGAGTTGTATAAAAGATACAACCTCCAGAATGTAAAATCCCCTATGTTAACGGTTTTAAGGGTTTGTTAACACAAAATCGTTTTTATCTCAAGAACGGTTAATGATACAACTATTAACAAAGAGTACCTTTTTTATTTAAAACACTTCAAAGAATTCAAAAATGTGCTCAAAATTGCAATTGATTCACTGGTTTAGATTTTATAGAGTGTAGAAGTCGATGTCTTCAATTTTTGTGTTTTTATTACAAAATCGTTGATATCTTAAAAACGGTTTGTGATACAACTTTTAATTAATAATGCTTTTTTGCGTAAAATGCTCCAAGGGACTCAAAAATGTACTCGAAATTTTAATGTATTGAGTTGTATAGAAGATACAACCTCCAGAATGAAAAATCCCCTATTTTAACGGTTTTAAGAGTTTGTTAACATAAAATTGTTTTTATCTCAAGAACGGTTAATGATACAACTATTAACAAAGAGTACCTTTTTTATTTAAAACACTTCAAAGAATTTAAAAATGTGCTCAAAATTGCAATTGGTTCACTGGTTTAGATTTTATAGAGTGTAGAAATACGATATCTTCAGTTTTTGTGTTTTTATTTCAAAATCGTTGATATCTTAAAAACGGTTTGTAATACAACTTTTAATTAACAATGCTTTTTTGCGTAAAATACTCCGAGGAACTCAAAAATGTACTCGAAATTTTAATATATTGAGTTGTATAAAAGATACAACCTCCAGAATGAAGATACCCTAATTTTGACGGTTTTTACTGTTTGTTAATACAAAATCTTTTTTATCTCAAGAAAATTTATGACCTAAATATGCAGGATGAGCTGCAGAACACGGAAAGCACACGTAATTTTAATTTGGCAATGATTAAAAAAAGTTACGCGTTTTTGAAAAATGTTCAAAAAACAAAATTTTTAATTTTTTCTATTTTTTTTGTGCTCAAAATGTTTAGAATCACTTAAGGAACACGATTAGCAGACACAAATCAAATTTGGCAATGGTAATGTACTCGAAATTCTAATATATTGAGTTATATATATAGTTACTGGCTACAGAATGAAGATAATCTCAATTAACACAAACTCAAGAACGGTTAATGATACAACTCTTAACAAAGAGCACCTTTTATATATATAGTTATATTGGGAAAAAATGTATTTGCGAATCAATTGTGATTAGTACAAATTCATCGGATTGTAACGGTTCGAAAGCGACCGGAAACTCGGGGTTCGGATCGAGGGGGTGGTTGGGCGGCGGCGGTCCGTTCGTATAAAGGGCGGCGAAGAGCCGATAGGGCGTATGATTCGTTTTATCGCCCAGATAACCGTCGAGGCGACAGTGCGAGTAACCGGACCAGCGCCAGCTGCGAACAAATAAGGCACATTAAGCGCCGCCGCCGCCGCTGCCGCCGCCGGTGCGCAATAACTCTTGCATTATTAATAAAACAATTATTCGATTGTAACGGACGCGGCCGCGCGGCTCGTTCGAACCAACGCGATGATCGCTTAATCAACTGAGTCGAGAGCTTTGTTCTACGGATTTCAACCGTTTCTCTCCCTTCAATTCGTTTAAGTACCATTTTTTAAAAAATTTCTAGTATGCAACCAATCTCACAATATTTTTATTGCAATACGCGATTTCCGTATGATGCGTATTGCGCTGTGATGTTGGTTGCATACTTGGAATGATGATAATTAATAAACACGCTGTATATAGAATATTTGAAGAAAAGAATTACAAGTCAGTGTATATGAATAGAAGGATTGATTAAGAAATCGATTACTCCCACAAGAAAACCGACAGAAAAGACAGGATGTCGATTGTGTGCGCTTATAAATCGACTCTAACTAATAAAATTCCCTTCGAGGCTACCTGATTTTTACGCCGCTCGTTTATTACGATTAAGGACGAGGATAAATCGGCCGTCCGGATTGAAAAGGGAAGGAGGTGGACGAAAAGTTTCGGGGAGGCGTTTTAAAACGTGGGGTCGCGATTGATGGGTCGGACTGGAAAAATTGAGAGGAAAACCGCCCGCTTTCGGTTAACCGCCTCGGTGTATACAAGTCCGAAGGGAGGGGGGTTTTTCTTGAGCTACCTGCATCTGGTGTACATCTTCGCCATCAATAATGGACGGGGCGAAGGGGTGCCGGCGGGAGACAAAAGAGCCAATATATATTAATAAGGCAACCCTTCTATACCCTTAATCCGGAGCACCCTTTTAGCGCTTCGCGGGGTGGGAGGCGGTGAGGGGGTAGCTTCGTTTTACGCGGGGGGTGCCCCAGAATTACACTAATTGTTGTCAGTTGCCTGGGAGACGCTTGAATCCCCGCGGATGTTATTGATGATATCGATTGTTATATTAACGAATTTATATATATATATATATTTTTTGAAGTTATATATATTTTCGTTTAATTATTTTTTTTACATCCTCGAGTGTGTGTATTTCAAGAGGAAACGTGATGTGAATGTAGGCGCGCACGTGTGTCGCGGGGTGGCTTTGAATTTTATATTTTTCGGGGGCGGGGACATTAAATTCTTTTAATTGCCCCCCGTATCTGCAAGCGGCGGGCGTCGTCGTCCGGGGGGTGGACGGAAGCGGTAGATGGAAGGGGGCGGCGTCCGAGAATCCGAGTACTTCCACACACACACACACATATATATATACACAACAGTGGTGTGGTAGTTTTTTGTGGCCCGCGCCCCCTGAATACTGATTAATTCTCGCGGAATTATTTATTCCGACGTTATATTTTTCCTGCGGGTGGATGGAGGGGGCGGGGGGTGTCCCGGTATATTGCCGTCGCCGCCGGGATTTTTAATTTCTTTTGTCCGCCCCTTTGCCCGCCGCCGGAACCGCGTCCGTGACGGAAATACCGAAAACCAACCCTTTTTTATCAACTGCCCTTAAAAGGGGTACGTACCCCCTCGGGGGCGGACGGGAGGCGGACTATTCCTCGTTTCGGGCCTCCGATAGCATTAAATTAAACCTTTTTAAAAATCCACCTCGATAATGTTAATTTTAACCCTTCCCTTCTTTCACCGAAACCGTTAAGGGTTGTTTTTCTTTCAACGCGATGATGAAACAACGAGATCTTAATCTTAGATACGGAATTTTAAGTTTCCTGGATAATCAGTTTTTTTTCTTTTTTAATAAAAATGTTTAAAAATTATTTCTATTTCACGTTTCTTCAAAATAAGCCTAAAGAAATAAATTGGGATGATAGCCTTTATTAATAGTTGTATGAGATAAAAAAGATTTTGTGTTAACAAACACTTAAAACCGAACTTTAATATATTTTTTTATATAAAGCGATCTCTTGATGATTTATACTATAGATAAAGTAAGCACATCTATTTCAAAACACACGAACGCTAAAAATACTAAAAAAATGCAATTTCAAAGACGGGCAACTTTTTTTTAGCATTGCCAAATTTGATTTGTGTCTGCTAATCGTGTTCCTTAAGTTATTCTAAACATTTTAGCAAAAAAAAAAAGAAAAAATTAAAAATTTTGTTTTTTGAACATTTTTCAAAAACGCGTAACTTTTTTTAATCATTGCCAAATTAAAATTACGTGTGCTTACCGTGTTCTGCAGCTCATCTTGCATATTTAGGTCATAAATTTTTTTGAGATAAAACAGATTTTGTGTTAATAAACATTAAAGACCGTTAAAATTAGGGTATCTTCATTCTGGAGCCTGTATCTTCTATACAACTCAATATATTAGAATTTCGAGTATATTTTTGAGTTCCTCGGAGTATTTTACGCAAAAAAGCATTGTTAATTAAAAGTTGTATCACAAACCGTTTTTAAGATATCAACGATTTTGAAATAAAAACACAAAAACTGAAGATATCGTACTTCGACACTCTATAAAATCTAAACCAGTGAATCAATTGCAATTTTGAGCACATTTTTGAATTCCTTGAAGTGTTTTAAATGAAAAAGGTACTCTTTGCTAAAAGCTGTTTCATTAACCGTTCTTGAGATAAGAAATATTTTGTTTTAACAAACACTTAAAATCGTTAAAATGTTGATATTTTCATTCTGAAGCCTATATCTTCTATACAACCCAATATATTAGAATTTCGAATACATTTTTGAATTCCCGTGAGTATTTTACGTACAAAATCACTTTTAATTAAAAATTGTATCTCAAACCATTTTTAAGATATCAACGATTTTGTAGCAAAAACACAAAAATTGAAGATATCGTAATTCTGCACTACATAACATCTAAACCACTGATCCAATTATAGTTTTGAGCATATTTTTGAATTCTTTAAAGTGTTTTAAATAAAAAAGGTACTCTTGGCTAAAAGCTGTTTCATTAACCGTTCTTGAGATAAGAAAGATTTTGTGTTAACAAACACTAAAAACCCTTAAAATTGAGGTTATCTTCATTCTAGAGCTTGTATTTTCTATACAACTCAAAATATTTGAATTTCGAATACATTTTTGAATTTCTCTGAGTATTTTACGTAAAAAATCAATTTTAATTAAAAATTGTATCACAAACCGTTTTTAAGATATAAACGATTTTGTAGCAAAAACACAAAAATTGAAAATATCGTAATTCTGCACTTCATAACATCTAAACTACTGATTCAATTGCAATTTTGAGCACATTTTTGAAATCGTTGAAGTGTTTTAAATAAAAAAGGTACTCTTTGCTAAAAGCTGTTTCATTAACCATTCTTGAGATAAATAAGATTTTGTGTTAACAAACACTAAAAACCCTTAAAATTGAGGTTATCTTCATTCTAGAGCTTGTATTTTCTATACAACTCAAAATATTTGAATTTCGAATACATTTTTGAATTTCTCTGAGTATTTTACGTAAAAAATCAATTTTAATTAAAAATTGTATCACAAACCGTTTTTAAGATATAAACGATTTTGTAGCAAAAACACAAAAATTGAAAATATCGTAATTCTGCACTTCATAACATCTAAACTACTGATTCAATTGCAATTTTGAGCACATTTTTGAAATCGTTGAAGTGTTTTAAATAAAAAAGGTACTCTTTGCTAAAAGCTGTTTCATTAACCATTCTTGAGATAAATAAGATTTTGTGTTAACAAACACTAAAAACCCTTAAAATTGAGGTTATCTTCATTCTAGAGCTTGTATTTTCTATACAACTCAAAATATTTGAAGTTCGAGTACATTTTTGAATTCCTCTGAGTATTTTACGTAAAAAATCAGTTTTAATTAAAAGTTGTAACTCAAACCGTTTTTAAGATATAAACGATTTTGCAGTAAAATCACAAAAATTGAAGATATCGTATTTCTACACTCAATAACATCTAAACCACTGATTCGATTGCAATTTTGAGCACATTTTTGAATTCTTTGAAATGTCTTAAATAAAAGGGGTACTCTTTGTTAAAAGTTGTATCATTAACCGTTCTTGAGATAAGAAAGATTTTGTTTTAACAAATACTTAAAATCGTTAAAATGCTGATATTTTCATTCTGAAGCCTATATCTTCTATACAACTCAAAATATTTGAATTTCGAGTACATTTTTGAATTCCTCTGAGTATTTTACGTAAAAAATCAGTTTTAATTAAAAGTTGTATCTCAAACCGTTTTTAAGATATAAATGATTTTGTAGCAAAAACACAAAAATTGAAAATATCGTAATTCTGCACTCCATAACATCTAAACCACTGATTTAATTGTGGTTTTGAGCACATTTTTGAATTCTTTGAAATGTTTTAGATAAAAAAGGTACTCTTTGCTAAAAGCTGTTTCATTAACCGTTCTTGAGATAAGAAAGATTTTGTTTTAACAAACACTTAAAATCGTTAAAATGTTGATATTTTCATTCTAAAGCCTGTATCTTCTATACAACTCGAAATATTTGAATTTCGAGTACATTTTTGAATTCCTCTGAGTATTTTACGTAAAAAATCAGTTTTAATTAAAAGTTGTATCTCAAACTGTTTTTAAGATATCAACGATTTTGCAGTAAAATCGAAAAAAATTAAGATATCGTAATTCTCCTCTCTATAACTTCTAAACCACTGATTCAATTGTAGTTTTGAGCACATTTTTGAATTCTTTGAAGTGTTTTAAATAAAAAAGGTACTCTTTGCTAAAAGCTGTTTCATTAACCGTTCTTGAGATAAGAAAGATTTTGTTTTAACAAACACTTAAAATCGTTAAAATGTTGATATTTTCATTCTAAAGCCTGTATCTTCTATACAACTCGAAATATTTGAATTTCGAGTACATTTTTGAATTCCTCTGAGTATTTTACGTAAAAAATCAGTTTTAATTAAAAGTTGTATCTCAAACCGTTTTTAAGATATAAACGATTTTGTAGTAAAAACACAAAATTTGAAAATATCGTAATTCTGCTCTTCATAACATCTAAACCACTTAGTTAATTGTAGTATTGAGCACATTTTTGAATTCTTTGAAGTGTTTTAAATAAAAAAGGTACTCTTGGCTAAAAGCTGTTTCATTAACCGTTCTTGAGATAAGAAAGATTTTGTGTTAACAAACACTAAAAACCCTTAAAATTGAGGTTATCTTCATTCTAGAGCTTGTATTTTCTATACAACTCAAAATATTTGAAGTTCGAGTACATTTTTGAATTCCTCTGAGTATTTTACGTAAAAAATCAGTTTTAATTAAAAATTGTATCTCAAACCGTTTTTGAGATATCAGCGATTTTGTATCAAAAACACAAAAATTGAAGATATCGCAATTCTGCACTTCATAACATCTAGACCACTGATTCAATTATAATTTTGAATGCATTTTTGAATTCTTTGAAGTGTTTTAAATGAAAAAGGTACTCTTTGCTAAAAACTGTTTCATTAACCGTTCTTGAGATAAGAAAGATTTTGTTTTAACAAACACTTAAAATCGTTAAAATGTTGATATTTTTATTCTGAAGTCTGTATCTTCTATACAACTCAAAATATTTGAATTTCGAGTACATTTTTGAATTCCTCTGAGTATTTTACGTAAAAAATCAGTTTTAATTAAAAGTTGTAACTCAAACCGTTTTTAAGATATAAACGATTTTGCAGTAAAATCACAAAAATTGAAGATATCGTATTTCTACACTCAATAACATCTAAACCACTGATTCGATTGCAATTTTGAGCACATTTTTGAATTCTTTGAAATGTCTTAAATAAAAGGGGTACTCTTTGTTAAAAGTTGTATCATTAACCGTTCTTGAGATAAGAAAGATTTTGTTTTAACAAATACTTAAAATCGTTAAAATGCTGATATTTTCATTCTGAAGCCTATATCTTCTATACAACTCAAAATATTTGAATTTCGAGTACATTTTTGAATTCCTCTGAGTATTTTACGTAAAAAATCAGTTTTAATTAAAAGTTGTATCTCAAACCGTTTTTAAGATATAAATGATTTTGTAGCAAAAACACAAAAATTGAAAATATCGTAATTCTGCACTCCATAACATCTAAACCACTGATTTAATTGTGGTTTTGAGCACATTTTTGAATTCTTTGAAATGTTTTAAATAAAAAAGGTACTCTTTGCTAAAAGCTGTTTTATTAACCGTTCTTGAGATAAGAAAGATTTTGTTTTAAGAAACACTTAAAATCGTTAAAATGTTGATATTTTCATTCTAAAGCCTGTATCTTCTATACAACTCGAAATATTTGAATTTCGAGTACATTTTTGAATTCCTCTGAGTATTTTACGTAAAAAATCAGTTTTAATTAAAAGTTGTATCTCAAACCGTTTTTAAGATATCATCGATTTTGCAGTAAAATCAAAAAAAATTAAGATATCGTAATTCTGCACTCCATAACATCTAAACCACTGATCCAATTGTAGTTTTGAGCACATTTTTGAATTCTTTGAAGTGTTTTAAATAAAAAAGGTACTCTTTGTTAAAAGTTGTATCATTAACCGTTCTTGAGATAAGAAAGATTTTGTTTTAACAAACACTTAAAATCGTTAAAATGTTGATATTTTCATTCTAAAGCCTGTATCTTCTATACAACTCGAAATATTTGAATTTCGAGTACATTTTTGAATTCCTCTGAGTATTTTACGTACAAAATTAGTTTTAATTAAAAGTTGTATCTCAAACCGTTTTTAAGATATAAACGATTTTGTAGTAAAAACACAAAATTTGAAAATATCGTAATTCTGCTCTTCATAACATCTAAACCACTTAGTTAATTGTAGTATTGAGCACATTTTTGAATTCTTTGAAGTGTTTTAAATAAAAAAGATACTCTTTGCTACAAGCTGTTTCATTAACCGTTCTTGAGATAAATAAGATTTTGTGTTAACAAACACTAAAAACCCTTAAAGTTGAGGTTATCTTCATTCTAGAGCTTGTATTTTCTATACAACTCAAAATATTAGAATTTCGAGTACATTTTTGAATTCCTCTGAGTATTTTACGTAAAAAATTAGTGTTAATTAAAAGTTGTATCTCAAACCGTTTTTAAGATATCAACGATTTTGCAGTAAAATCAAAAAAAATTAAGATATCGTAATTCTCCTCTTTATAACTTCAAAACCACTGATTCAATTGTAGTTTTGAGCACATTTTTGAATTCTTTGAAGTGTTTTAAATAAAAAAGGTACTCTTTCTTAAAAGTTGTATCATTAACCGTTCTTGAGATAAATACGATTTTTTATTAATAAACACCAAAAACGTTAAAATAAGGATATTTTCATTCAGGAGCTTGTATTTTCCATACAACTCAAAATATTTGAATTTTGAGTACATTTTTGAACTGCTCGGAGTATTTTGAGTAAAAAATCATTTTAATTAAAAGTTGTAACACGAATCGTTTTCGTGATATTTCAAAAAATCTTAAATTTGCGTTATATTCGTTTTATTCGTCATAACTGAAAAACAAAAAGTGATGGAGGAAAATGTTTTAGAAATAAATTGTTTATTATGAACCGAAAAAACATAATTCGTAATTATTTCCGCCTTAGTTGTTATTGAAAATCTTAATAATAGATTTTTTGATTGAATTGTAATGAAAAAGGGGTTGTAATGCGTCGTGCTTCTTCACCGGTTATAGAAAGAAGTGATTATGATTGGTCGAGTTATTTAATTGCCTTCATCTATCATTCAACGTCCACGCGCGGATCGTTTGACGTTGACCGATCGGATTTTGGTTGGAACTCAAAATCACGAAGGAAAGTTAAATCACCCCTTTTAAGAAAAAAAAGATTCCAATTTTCGTCATAACTCAATAGAAATAAGTTCTCGTTTGAAAGAAGAAGGGAACGTAAAAGTCGCCCGCAAAACATAAGTTCCAATATTACAACGACAACTAATAGGGGGTCCGTGGGGATTGGGGAATTGACCGTTGGTTTTTGCGGGGGCGAGGTTATTGGGAGAGGAGCGTTGAAAGCCTCGGTTCGCCATAAAAATTTCGGTTTATGACCGGGTTTGGGATTTCCCGGCCGATATTGACGTCAAATAAATTACTATTTAACGCAATTATTGGCTTCCCCAAAACGACTTTTTCTGTACCTTCTCCGACTTTGGCCAAGTTTTCGTTCGCAATCAAGACGAAAATTGAAACGGTCCCCCCGATGAATATTCAATGGGGCCGGGAAATCTTCCGAACACCTTTAACTGGATTAGATTTTCTTCGCAAATAAGAAATATTCCTCCTCTCTTAACCGAGAAGGTGGAGGAACTCCCAAGGACGGAGCGGAGTTATTTGGGAACGGGCAATTAATAATAATTTTGCGTTTTCGTTGGGGAGGTTTCGGAACGGATCGGAATTTGAATACCAATTCCCGTATTGAATTATTTATTAAATTAGCATCCGTATTGTTCCGAGACGAAAACAAATTCGAAATTGGAACGCTTTGTTTTGTATAAGAAAATTTTTCGTTGAAATTAATTCAACGAGGTCCACTCAACTCGACTAGGAATTACCGAAGCGTCGTTCATCACCGGAAACACTCACGTTCGTCGATGCCAGTTTCGAAATGATCAAAATTTATCCTATACAGGGTGTTGTAAATTGTAAATAACCCGTAGGCAAAACTGCCGTTGACAAATTGAACGAGCGCGTTCATCGTTCCCCAACCAAAAGGTGCTGCGGTTGCGGCTCTCCTCCTGCAATTGACAGATCCTCGCGTTATTTATTACACCACTTTTACCTTCCCCGCAAACACTCGCACCATCTCTTTGAAATTGGGGATCGAATTTGCCCCATTAATAATATATATTATAATAGAACAACAAAAAGACGTGGAAAATCTTGATGAAAGCGATTAAAACCCTTAAAAGTCTTCCCTTTTAATCCCTTTTGACCACCAACTTTGAATCAAAGACGAGAAGCCAAAACATTTCACTTCATCCACCACACATCACACGATCATCCCTCCCTCATTCTCTCTCTCTTCATCTCTTTCCCTTTAATAATTAGATAATTTCGTAATTCTTGGGGGCTCTTTGACGTCCACTAAACTAATTATTCCGCTTTTTCCATTTTTTTTTATCCCCCCATTTCCAACATATCACTCAATACTTATTTTGTTATATGAAACGTTTTTGAAAAAAAGCTTTAGTATAAAACCTTATTCTTATAATATTGCTCTTTATGTTTTGCTCTCAGATGCATTCATATCGAGAAAACTTAAAAAAAGTGAAAATTCCATTCTTTCAAGTAATTGATGGTAACATTTTTGAATCGGAGCATGTTATAAAAAAACTTTTAGAATAAAAGTTGTAACAAATTTTATTCTTAACAATATTGCTCTCTTGCACTTTTGCTCTCAGATGAATAGATATCGAGAAAAATACGAAAATTTGAAAATTTGATGAATTTTATTGTTTTAAGTAGGTAATGGTAACATTTTTGAATTGGAGCATGTTACAAAAAAAATTTTAGAACAAAAGTTGTAGCAAATTTTATTTTTAACAATATTGCTCTCTTGCACTTTTGCTCTCAGATGAACAGATATCGAGAAAAATACGAAAATTTAAAAATTTGATGAATTTTATTGTTTTAAGTAGGTAATGGAAACATTTTTGAATCGGAGCATGTTACAAAAAAACTTTTGGAATAAAAGTTGTAGCAAATTTTATTCTTAACAATATTGCTCTCTTGCACTTTTGCTCTCAGATAAACAGATATCGAGAAAAATACGAAAATTTAAAAATTTGATGAATTTTATTGTTTTAAGTAGGTAATGGAAACATTTTTGAATCGGAGCATGTTACAAAAAAACTTTTGGAATAAAAGTTGTAGCAAATTTTATTCTTAACAATATTACTCTCTTGCACTTTTACTCTCAGATGAATAGATATCGAGAAAAATACGAAAATTTGAATATTTGATGAATTTTATTGTTTTAAGTAGGTAATGGAAACATTTTTGAATCGGAGCATGTTACAAAAAAACTTTTGGAATAAAAGTTGTAGCAAATTTTATTCTTAACAATATTACTCTCTTGCACTTTTACTCTCAGATGAATAGATATCGAGAAAAATACGAAAATTTGAATATTTGATGAATTTTATTGTTTTAAGTAGGTAATGGAAACATTTTTGAATCGGAGCATGTTACAAAAAAACTTTTGGAATAAAAGTTGTAGCAAATTTTATTCTTAACAATATTGCTCTCTTGCACTTTTGCTCTCAGATGAATAGATATCGAGAAAAATACGAAAATTTGAAAATTTGATGAATTTTATTGTTTTAAGTAGGTAATGGTAAAATTTTTGAATCGGAGCATGTTACAAAAAAACTTTTGGAATAAAAGTTGTAGCAAATTTTATTCTTAACAATATTACTCTCTTGCACGTTTGCTCTCAGATGAATAGATATCGAGAAAAATACGAAAATTTGAAGATTTGATGAATTTATTGGTTTAAATAGGTAATGGAAACATTTTTGAATCGGAGCATGTTATAAAAAAACTTTTAGAATAAAAGTTGTAGCAAATTTTATTCTTAACAATATTGCTCTCTTGCACTTTTGCTCTCAGATGAACAGATATCGAGAAAAATACGAAAATTTGAAAATTTGATGAATTTTATTGTTTTAAGTAGGTAATGGTAACATTTTTGAATCGGAGCATGTTACAAAAAAACTTTTAGAACAAACGTTGTAGCAAATCTTATTCTTAGCAATATTGCTCTCTTGCACTTTTGCTCTCAGATAAACAGATATCGAGAAAAATACGAAAATTTGAAAATTTGATGAATTTTATTGTTTTAAGTAGGTAATGGTAACATTTTTGAATCGGAGCATGTTATAAAAAAACTTTTGGAACAAAAGTTGTAGCAAATCTTATTCTAAACAATATTGCTCTCTCGTACTTTTGCTCTCAGATGCATAGATATCGAGAAAAATAGGAAAATATGAAAATTTGATGAATTTATTGCTTTAAATAAGTAATGGTAACATTTTTGAATCGGAGCATGTTATAAAAAAACTTTTAGAATAAAAGTTGTAGCAAATTTTATTCTTAACAATATTCCTCTCTTGCATTTTTGCTCTCAGATGAATAGATATCGAGTAAAATAGGAAAATGTGAAAATTTGATGAATTTATTACTTTATGTAAGTAATGGAAACATTTTTGAATCGGAGCATGTTACAAAAAAACTTTTGGAATAAAAGTTGTAGCAAATTTTATTCTTAACAATATTACTCTCTTGCACTTTTACTCTCAGATGAATAGATATCGAGAAAAATACGAAAATTTGAATATTTGATGAATTTTATTGTTTTAAGTAGGTAATGGAAACATTTTTGAATCGGAGCATGTTACAAAAAAACTTTTGGAATAAAAGTTGTAGCAAATTTTATTCTTAACAATATTGCTCTCTTGCACTTTTGCTCTCAGATGCATAGATATCGAGAAAAATACGAAAATTTGAAAATTTGATGAATTTTATTGTTTTAAGTAGGTAATGGTAAAATTTTTGAATCGGAGCATGTTACAAAAAAACTTTTGGAATAAAAGTTGTAGCAAATTTTATTCTTAACAATATTACTCTCTTGCACGTTTGCTCTCAGATGAATAGATATCGAGAAAAATACGAAAATTTGAAGATTTGATGAATTTATTGGTTTAAATAGGTAATGGAAACATTTTTGAATCGGAGCATGTTATAAAAAAACTTTTAGAATAAAAGTTGTAGCAAATTTTATTCTTAACAATATTGCTCTCTTGCACTTTTGCTCTCAGATGAACAGATATCGAGAAAAATACGAAAATTTGAAAATTTGATGAATTTTATTGTTTTAAGTAGGTAATGGTAACATTTTTGAATCGGAGCATGTTACAAAAAAACTTTTAGAACAAACGTTGTAGCAAATCTTATTCTTAGCAATATTGCTCTCTTGCACTTTTGCTCTCAGATAAACAGATATCGAGAAAAATACGAAAATTTGAAAATTTGATGAATTTTATTGTTTTAAGTAGGTAATGGTAACATTTTTGAATCGGAGCATGTTATAAAAAAACTTTTGGAATAAAAGTTGTAGCAAATTTTATTCTTAACAATATTACTCTCTTGCACTTTTACTCTCAGATGCACAGATATCGAGAAAAATAGGAAAATATGAAAATTTGATGAATGTCGTGGTTTTAAGTAGGTAATGGTAACATTTTTGAATCGGAGCAAGTTATAAAAAAACTTTTAGAACAAAAGTTGTAGCAAATCTTATTCTAAACAATATTGCTCTCTCGTACTTTTGCTCTCAGATGCATAGATATCGAGAAAAATAGGAAAATATGAAAATTTGATGAATTTATTGCTTTAAATAAGTAATGGTAACATTTTTGAATCGGAGCATGTTATAAAAAAACTTTTAGAATAAAAGTTGTAGCAAATTTTATTCTTAACAATATTCCTCTCTTGCATTTTTGCTCTCAGATGAATAGATATCGAGTAAAATAGGAAAATGTGAAAATTTGATGAATTTATTACTTTATGTAAGTAATGATAACATTTTTGAATCGGAGCATGTTACAAAAAAACTTTTAGAATAAAAGTTATAGCAAATTTTATTCTAAACAATATTGCTCTCTTGCACTTTTGCTGTCAGATGCATAGATATCGAGAAAAACAGTAAAATACGAAAATTTGATGAATTTCGTTGTTTTAAGTAGGTAATGATAACATTTTTGAATCGGAGCATGTTACAAAAAAACTTTTAGAATAAAAGTTATAGCAAATTTTATTCTAAACAATATTGCTCTCTTGCACTTTTGCTTTCAGATGCATAGATATCGAGAAAAATAGGAAAATATGAAAATTTGATAAATTTCGTTGTTTTAGGTAGGTAATGGTAACATTTTTGAATCGAAGCATGCTATAAAAAAACTTTTAGAATAAAAGTTGTAGCAAATTTTATTCTTAACAATATTGCTCTCTTGCACTTTTGCTCTCAGATGCATAGATATCGAGAAAAATAAGAAAATTCTCGAAAATCGAAAATTGTGGTTTTACACCTTGTTGTTGGGTAGAAGGAATTCGGAACGTTTTAGCAAAAAAAGTTTTAGTATAAAACTTGTAGAAAACTTTATTCTTAACAACATTGCTCAGTAAACTTTTACTCTCAGATGCATAAATATTGAGGAAAATACGAGTAAGCAAAAATTAGATGAAATCGTGGTTTTATATCATGCTGTTGCTATAGAACTGATTCGTAACGTTTTATAAAAAAAGTTTTTGTATAAAATTTGTAGCAAAGTTAATTCTTAACAATATTGCTCCTTTGCACTTTTACTCTCAGATGCATTAATATCGAGATAAATTCGAAAATGTGAAAATTGGATGAAATCGTGGTTTTACACCTTGTTGTTGGGTAGAAGGAATTCGGAACGTTTTAGAAAAAAAGTTTTAGTATAAAAGTTGTAGCTAACTTCATACTTAACAATTTTGCTCCTTTGTACTTTAGCTGTCAGATGTGTCAATATCGAGAAAAATTCGAATTCGCACCGTCGCGCATACATTTATAAACATTGAGCTGAACACAGTGTTGTTTCGAGGATTTTACAAGGTTAACAAGAATGAATTGAGATCGGACTAGTGATTTCGGTAGAACAAACTATGGCGAATCGAATGACGTATAGATTTTGATAATCGAGTACATCGTTTACGAGTTATGAAGACCTAAAGAATTAGGGGTTAAGTTCGGGTAGGTCCAATACTTGAAGATGAGATGAAACGCGTAGTTTAGCTCTGTTCCCTTTAACTGTTTCGTCCGAATGTGTGGTCGGCACATGTTTTCGTTTGCGCTTCCTGTCGATGCCCATCCGATAAAGAAGCGGTCCCTTTTGAAGTCCAACGAACAAAAATACAAACGGCGCGGTTACATTAAAATGGAAAGAAGAAACTGAGTTAGGTTGTATACAAAGATTTCTCGTAAATGTTGAGGTTCTTTCCTTTTTTTTTATTTTCCCTTTAATTTCTAAAAGGAAGAAAAGAAATGTTTACAAATAACTCGTGTAATATCCGCGTGAAAAGGGGGCGAATTTCGTTCAAATTTCTCCAATTTCTCTATCCTCGACGATAAGAACGAAAAGAAGACGATGAAAAGCATAAAAATCGTCCCTCTCGTTCCAATCTTCGCTTTTCCCATCCCTCGTCTTTCTCCAAGAAACGTTGCAACTTGTCAAACTTCATATTGTGTACATATTAAAAGCAATAAAGTGTCGCGCGAGAAATTCGCATCGATGTCGCGGCAATTTCATCAAATCGCCCCCTCTCAACGCCTCTTTGCCTCTTTCCAATTTGATTTTATTACCAAAAAGGGGAAAGAAGAGACGCGAATACGAGACAAGTTATCAATTATGTTTATATGAAATAAAAAATTTTATAAGAATCTCGAATTAAAGAAAGGTGAGTGATGTAAAATCGATGTTTTGGGATAAAATAAAAAATTCCACCCTTCCCGTTTCAATGCGAGATAAGATCGCCGAAAAATAGTCAAAAGGGGGACGAGAGCGATCGGAGAAAACGGGAAACTGATAACGGAAATTGGCGAACGAATACAAAAAAACAACATGGCAATAGGAAAGTGGGGCCTGGGGCATTCGATTTTCCCTCTGCAATTTTTTAGACAGATTGTAACTGGGTTTGATACAGATCTTAACAACTTTCTGCGCCATAAAACCGACGGTTTTCTTTAATATTTGATTCGTAAGGGTTTTTTTTTAGAATTTTTGTCATTACTACTTCTGTTTGTCCAAGATGCTTAATATATTTTTCTATAAATTTTTAAAGTTTCATTTTTATCACAATTACGATATCTTAAATTTTTGTGTTTTTATTATAAAATCGTTGATATCTTAAAAACGGTTTGAGATACAACTTTTAATTAACAAAGCTTTTTTACTCAAAATACTCAGAGGAATTCAAAGGTGTACTCGAAATTGTAATATATTGAGTTGTATAGAAGATAGAGGCTCCAGAATGAAGATAACTTCAATTTTAGTGGTTTTAAGTGCTTGTTAACACAAAATCGTATGTATCTCTAGAACGGTTAATGATATAACTTTTAACAAAGAGTACCTTTCTTATTTAAAACACTTCAAAGAATTCAAAAATGTGCTCAAAACTACAATTGAATCAGTGGTTTAGATGTTATGAAGTGCAGAATTACGATATCTTCAATTTTTGTGTTTTTGCTACAAAATCGTTGATATCATAAAAACGGTTTGTGATACAACTTTTAATTAAAAAAGCTTTTTTACTCAAAATTCTCGGAGGAATTCAAAAATGTACTCGAAATTTTAATATTTTGAGTTGTATAGAAGATACAAGCACTAAAATGAAGATAACCTCAATTTTAACGATTTTTAGTGTTTGTGAACACAAAATCTTATTTATCTCAAGAACGATTAATGATACAACTTTTAACAAAGAGCACCTTTTTTATTTAAAACACTTCAAAGAATTCAAAAATGTGCTCAAAATTAGAATTGAGTCAGAAGTTTAGATGTTATGGAGTGCAGAATTACGATATCTTAAATTTTTGTGTTTTTGCTACAAAATCGTTTATATCTTAAAAACGGTTTGAGATACAATTTTTAATTAAAAAAGATTTTCTACTCAAAATACTCCTAAGAATTCAAAAATGTACTCGAAATTCTAATATATTAAGTTGTATAGAAGATATAAGCTCTAGAATGAAGATAACCTCAATTTTAACGATTTTTAGTGTTTGTTAACACAAAATCTTATTTATCTCAAGGACGATTAATGATACAACTTTTAACAAAGAGCACCTGTTTTATTTAAAACAATTGAAAGAATTCAAAAATGTGCTCAAAATTATAATTGAGTCAGTAGTTTAGATGTTATGGAGTGTAAAATTACGATATCTTAAATTTTTGTGTTTTTGCTACAAAATCGTTTATATCTTAAAAACGGTTTGAGATACAATTTTTAATTAAAAAAGCTTTTTTATTCAAAATACTCTTAGAAATCCAAAAATGTACTCGAAATTCTAATACATTGAGTTGTATAGAAGATACAAGCTCTAGAATGAAGATAACCTCAATTTTAACGATTTTTAGTGTTTGTTAACATAAAATCTTATGTATCTCAAGAACGGTTAATGATATAACTTTTAACAAAGAGTACCTTTTTTATTTAAAATACTTCAAAGAATTCAAAAATGTGCTCAAAATTATAATTGAGTCAGTAGTTTAGATGTTATGGAGTGTAAAATTACGATATCTTAAATTTTTGTGTTTTTGCTACAAAATCGTTTATATCTTAAAAACGGTTTGAGATACAATTTTTAATTAAAAAAGATTTTTTACTCAAAATCCTCCTAGAAATTCAAAAATGTACTCGAAATCTAATATATTAAGTTGTATAGAAGATATAAGCTCTAGAATGAAGATAACCTCAATTTTAGCGATTTTTTGTATTTGTCAACATAAAATCTTTTTTATTTCAAAAACGGTTATCGATACAACTTTTAACAAAGAGCACCTTTTTTATTTAAAACACTTGAAAGAATTCAAAAATGTGCTCAAAATTATAATTGAGTCAGTAGTTTAGATGTTATGGAGTGTAAATTACGATATCTTCAATTTTTGTGTTTTTGCTTCAAAATCGTTGATATCATAAAAACGGTTTGTGATACAACTTTTAATTAAAAAGCTTTTTTACTCAAAATTCTCTTAGAAATTCAAAAATGTACTCGAAATTCTAATATATTGAGTTGTATAGAAGATACAAGCTCTAGAATGAAAGTAACCTCAATTTTAACGACTTTTAGTGTTTGTTAATACAAAATCTTATTTATCTCAAGAATGGTTAATGATATAACTTTTAACAAAGAGTACCTTTTTTATTTAAAACACTTCAAAGAATTCAAAAATGTACTCAAAATTACAATTGAATCAGTGGTTTAGATGTTATGGAGTGCAGAATTACGATATCTTCAATTTTTGTGTTTTTGCTACAAAATCGTTGATGTCATAAAAACGGTTTGTGATACAACTTTTAATTAACAAAGCTTTTTTACTCAAAATTCCCAGAGGAATTCAAAAATGTACTCGAAATTGCAATATATTAAGTCGTATGGAAGATAAAGGCTCCAGAATAAAACATCCCCATTTTAACGGTTTTAAGTGCTTAATAACACAAAATCATTTGTATCTCAAGAACGGTTAATGATACAGCTTTTAACAAAGAATACATTTTTAATTTAAAACTCCTCAAAGACTTCAAAAATGTATTCAAAATTACAATTGAATAAGTGGTTTAGATGTTATGGAGTGCAGAATTATGATATCTTCAATTTTTGTGTTTTTGTTTCAAAATCGTTGATATCTTAAAAACGGTTTGAGATACAACTTTTAATTAAAAGTGATTTTTTACGTAAAATACTTCGAGGAATTCAGAAATGTACTCGTAATTCTAATATTTTGAGTTGTATAGAAGATACAAGCTCCAGTATGAAAGTACCCCATTTTAACGATTTTAAGTGGTTATTAACACAAAATCTTTCGTATCTCAATAATGGTTAATGATACAGCTTTTAACAAAGAGTACCTTTTTAATTTAAAACTCTTCAAAGAATTCAAAAATGTGTTCAAACTTATAAATTAGTTAATAGCTTAGATGTTATTGTCGATTTTTGTAGGGATATTAAAGATTTCTATGAAATGCATTAATGTTATTCTTTAATATTTAAAAAATCTTTTCAGTTAGCATGTTGTTTGCAGTAAAAATAATACTTTTTAGTTAACTTTCATAAATATGTGTAGGTTTGGATTGGGTTTCGGGGGTTTGGCGTAGGATAACTTAAAAAAATGCGGAGGTTATTTATGTTACTTTAAAGCTCCTTTAATCTCCGGTACGGAACGGGGCCGGGAGCATTAGCAAAAGTAAAAAGATTAGCAACGGCGTCGGTGGGGCCGGCCCCCCGACCGGAAAAATATGTACGGAGAAGCCGCTTTTTCACTTTTATTTCGCCTAATTTGTACGGGATTCCCCGGGCAAATATAAAATTACCGCGCGCGCGTGTAATTTCTCTAAATAAATAATTTACGCCGACGGAAAAACGGTCGTAATGCACGAGGATTAAGCCTCCGGGGGCGGCGGGGGGAAAGACCTAAACCTCCCTTTAGAGCCGTCCCCGAAAACTACAGATTCTCGTACGCGCGTGTATCTTGTCATTAAAGCGAGGGCAAAAAAAATGTAATAAACTGGGGGTTTTTTTTTTTAAGTGCGGAATTAAAAGTATGATGATCTAAAAACGAGAGGTTTCCATGTTAATTTTATTTTCTTTACTTGAAAAAAAAATTTAAATAAAAATAATGAAATGACGTCGGACTGTAAAATCGATTATATATATAAATAAAATTTTCTTAAACTTTTTTATTGCCTAAATATGCAGGATGAGCTCTAGAACACGGGAACCAAGCGTAATTAAAATTTGGCAATGATTAAAAAAAGTTACGCGTTTTTGAAAAATGTTCAAAAAACTAAATTTTTTATTTTTTTTATATTTTTTTGTGCTAAATCGTTCAGAATAACATAAGGAACACGATAAACACCCGTAATTTTAATTTGGCAATGATTAAAAAAAGTTACGCCATTTTGAAAAATGTTAAAAAAACAAAATTTTGAATTTTTTTTTTCTTTTTATTCCTAAAATGTTCAAAATAACATAAGGAACACGATAAACACCAGTAATTTTAATTTGGCAATGATTAAAAAAAGTTACGCCATTTTGAAAAATGTTCAAAAATCAAAATTTTGATTTTTTCTATTTTTTTTTTATGCTAAGCCGTTTAGAATTACTTAAGGAACCCGATTAGAGCACACAAATTAAATTTGGCAATGATAAAAAAAAGTTAAACGCATTAAATGCTTAATAAATACATAAAAATAATGAAAAGTTTTGCTTCTTACTTAATGCACGTTGGATTGTAAAATCGATACGCGACGATTGTTCCAGATGGGTCCCCCCTTTTTCGAAGCATTCATTTTTTCACCATGTCGGCGCCTTTTTGCGTACATAAAGTATAAAGTGAAAGAAAAAAGAAAAAAATAGGCGCAAAAGAGGCGACGGCGTCGTCGTTACGCCGAGAGGCTCTCTTCGGCGTCCGCGGAACATCAACTTCAATTAATTTCTCTCGATTGAGGAGGCCCCAATGGCGGAAATCGAACCGCCGTAATTACGCGGCGAGCGCCTTTTGGGCGTCGTTCGCGGGCTCAGCCTTTGATCGCAAGCCGCAGCAGAGGCAGCACGCGGGGCCCCCGACGACGACTGCCTTATTTGAGTTTTTCACTTCTTTATGGGAGGGCGAGAGAGACGTGGTATCAATAGACTGAAAATCTTGGAAATGATGACATTTTATGGACGTTTTCTTGACAATTCGGATTGTTTACAGAGGAGTGAGCCCACGTTTACGTCTGCTTAGCAAGTTCTATAACGAGGATTTATTGTCGGGAGTCGTTAAAACGTGTATATAAAGACCGCGAGAGAGAATTTTCACGAAACAATCCTCGTATTTTGCAATTATCGGAGGGAGTCTTAGAGAGACAGATCGATGGGGACTTTGCCCGCCGCGGGGCGAGGCAGGGGTGGTCCCCCGAGGAAATGAAGCAACAAACTTACAAATGGCCCGAAACGCATTAAACAGCGTGCGGTCGATCTCACTCGCGAGATGATTCCGAGAGTTTTCGTCCCCCTCCTCCCCCGAACGAGAGAACCAGCGGCAGAACAAGGAGAGATACTCCGCGTATTGTCTATAAATATCCATAAATCGCGATGTTCTCCTCAAACCGTCTCCGCCGAAAAACAAACAAACAGATAAAGTCCTCTCTCACTCGAAATCCCGATTTCGATCTCAGCTTTCGTGGTCCTCCTAAATATTAGGAACCCTTAATAAGGGGATAATTCTTATAACTAGTTTCGGAATGTTATGTATCTTGATATCTCTCCGAGTAGGTTATTAATAGTAGCTGCTACTCTCGGGGAAAGTCAAATATAAAGACCCAGAATCAGAGATTATTACTACTACTTGACTATCACGTTGCTCCTTTCCGACTTCGCCGCCCCAAAACATTTATTACCCAAATAACTAAACCTATTTATGAAAATCTGATATAAAAAAAATCGTATATATATAAACATAATTTTTTTAATCTTTTTTATTGCTCAAATAAGCAGAGTGAGCTCCAGAACACGAGAAGCACTCGCAATTTTAATTTGGCAATGATTAAAAAAAATTACGCGTTCTTGAAAAAAATTCAAAAAACGAAATTTTTTATTTTTTTAATATTTTTTTGTGCTAAATCGTTCAGAATAACTTAAGGAACACGATTAGCGCACACAAATTAAATTTGGCAATGGTAAAAAAAAGTTGCCCGTCTCATATCATATTAAATTCAATATGTGTTTTTGCCACAAAATCGTTGATATCTTAAAAACGGTTTGAGATACAACTTTTAATTAAGAAAGCTTTTTTACTCAAAATACTCCGAGGAATTCAAAAATGTACTCGAAATTCTAATATATTGAGTTGTATAGAAGATACAGGCTCCAAAATGAAAATAACCTCAATTTTAGTAGTTATTAACACAAAATCGTATGTATCTCAAGAACGGTTAATGATACAAGTTTTAACAAAGAGTACCTTTTTTATAGAAAACACCTCAAAGAATTCAAAAATGTGCTCAGAATTGCAATTGAATCGGTGGTTTAGATGTTATGGAGTGCAAGATGACGATATTTTAAATTTTTGTGATTTTACTACAAAATCGTTGATATCATAAAAATGGTTTGAGATACAACTTTTAATTAAAAATGCTTTTTTACTCAAAATACTCAGAGGAATTCAAAAATGTACTCGAAATTCTAATATATTGGGTTGTATTGAAGATACAAGCTTCAGAATGAAAAATCCCCTATTTTAACGGTTTTAAGTGTTTGTTAAGACAAAATCTTATTTATCTCAAGAACGGTTAATGATATAACTGTCAACAAAGAGTACCTTTTTTATTAAAAACATCTCAAAGAAATCAAAAATGTACTCAAAACTACAATTGAGGCAGTGATTTAGATGTTATGGAGTGCAGAATTACGATATCTTCAATTTTTGTGTTTTTGCTACAAAATCGTTGATATCTTAAAAACGGTTTGAGATACAACTTTTAATTAAAAGTGATTTTTTACGTAAAATACTTAGGGGAATTCAAAAATGTACTCGAAATTCTAATATACTGGGTTGTTTAGAAGATACAAGCTTCAGAATGAAAAATCCCCTATTTTAACGGTTTTAAGTGTTTGTTAAGACAAAATCTTATTTATCTCAAGAACGGTTAATGATATAACTGTCAACAAAGAGTACCTTTTTTATTAAAAACATCTCAAAGAAATCAAAAATGTACTCAAAACTACAATTGAGGCAGTAGTTTAGATGTTATGGAGTGCAGAATTACGATATCTTCAATTTTTGTGTTTTTGCTACAAAATCGTTGATATCTTAAAAACGGTTTGTGATACAACTTTTAATTAAAAGTGATTTTTTACGTAAAATACTTAGGGGAATTCAAAAATGTACTCGAAATTCTAATATATTGGGTTGTTTAGAAGATACAAGCTTCAGAATGAAGATCCTCAATTTTAGTGGTTTTAAGTGTTTGTTAACACAAAATCGTATGTATCTCAAGAACGGTTAATGATACAACATTTAACAAAGAATACCATTTTTATTTAAAACACTTCAAAGAATTCAAAAATGTGCTCAAAACTACAATTGAATCAGTGGTTTAGATGTTATGGAGTGCAGAATTACGATATCTTCAATTTTTGTGTTTTTGCTACAAAATCGTTGATATCATAAAAACGGTTTGAGATAAAACCTTTAATTAAGAAAGCCTTTTTACTCAAAATACTCAGAGGAATTCAAAAATGTACTCGAAATTCTAAGATATTGAGTTGTATAGAAGATACAGGCTCTAAAATGAAGATGACCTCAATTTTAGTGGTTTTAAGTGCTTGTTAATACAAAATCGTATGTATCTCAAGAACGGTTAATGATACAACTTTTAACAAAGAGTACCTTTTTTATTTAAAACACTTCAAGGAATTCAAAAATATGCTGAAAATTACAATTGAATCATTAGTTTAGATGTTATATAGTGCAGAATTACCGATATTTTCAATTTTTGTGTTTTTGCTATAAAATCGTTGATATCTTAAAAACGGTTTGTGATACAACTTTTAATTACAAGTGATTTTTTACGTAAAATACTCAGAGGAATTCAGAAATGTGCTCGAAATTCCAATATATTGGGTTGTATAGAAGATAGAAGCTTCAGAATGAAAAGTCCCCTATTTTAACGGGTTTTAGTGTTTGTTAACACAAAATCTTTTTTATCTCAAGAAAATTTATTACCTATATATGCGGAATGAGCTGGAGAACACGGTAAACCCAATTAATTTAAATTTGGCAATGATTAAAAGAAGTTACACGTTTTTGAAATTTCAAAAAACAAAATTTTGAATTTTTTCTACTTTTTTGTTGCTAAGATGTTCAAAATAACTTAAGAAATCTCGGCAATGGTAAAAAAAAGTTGCTCGTCTTTGATGATCATACATAATCATAAAAATTTTATATATAAAGTTGTGTGGATGTCATGTCAAGTCGATTCGGTGAAAACGCATTAGATTATTATGGAGATTGAATAATGTGTAAGGAATAAGCGGGCAAGATATAAAATAGTAGATTTCTTTGGCGGATTTAATTAGGTCCGTGAGAAAATTTAGTCCCCGGTGGGAGGAGAAACTAGATCCGGGATTACATAGAGAGCACGGTAGTAGGTACGTGGAGCGCCGTTGGAACACAAATTGGAAAATAAACACAGAGTTGACAATTGCAGAGTTTTGAAACGGTCCGCGTGACGTCGACTGCGACTATATGTACCACTACATACGCGTCGTGGGAACTGGAAATTCATCGAGATCGTGGCGTGACACGAAGGAGAACCGTACTACTACTACCTAATACAAATACAAACGAAACGTAGGAAAGGAAGTGAACAGCACGGCATTAGGAGAAACTCATACTATTGTTATTCCGACGCGGGGCGTAATCGTCGGGAAAGCCACATTTTAACTGTCGCTGTCGTCTCGACTCCTATTTATATGGTTAGGAATCGATTTCTTCCCCGCATCGGCATCGCTCCGTTCGGGTTTTTTTGGGCTCCCCCAAAATACTTGATGCTCGCCTCCTTCTCGTTTGATTTTATTTTATCTCGCATTATGTGTCGGCGGGGGGATAATACGATTATTGTCACCGTTGTGGCGTGTGTTCTTCCCACTACACGCGCCGCGTGGGCGTCCACACAATGGGTAATCTAAAATTGGACCTTTCTTTATTTCTTTCTTTCTTTCTTTCTTTGCTCGGACGTATTTATTTTAATATATAACCGATTGTGGCCCATCCGGACGCCAAAAGAGTAGCATAGGTGTTAAAAAAACAACGAAATAATGTACCTTTGTGTAAAAAACGGGGCGACAATGCCCCGTTTGTATTCTAATTTTTCTCTGATTGAATAAAACCCTCCCCCGCGATCCCATCCACGAAACTTCCATCATATTCCTTCGTTCATCGGGCCAACGCCAAACTTGAAGCGAAGATAACAAGGGGCGTAACGTCACATTTCGGCAATTTTTCCGACGAAAGAATAATGTATCACGTGTGTGCTCGCTTCCGCTCAACGTCGCTTTTGCCGATGGGATCTCGTTTTTGGGTACAGCTGTCGGGGGTAATAAAGACGTTAGGTGACAGATTTCGAACGGAATTTTAAAATCTTGTCAAAATATATTATATATATATTCCTAACATATTCAGAACAACTCATAGAACACGATTAGCGCATTTATTTTCAATTTGGCAATAACAAAAAGAAATTACACCTTTTTAAAATTGACCCTTTACCCCCCAAAAACGATTTTTTTTATTTTTTCTTCTTTTTTGTTCTTATAATATTCAAAATAACTCATGGAACCCGATTAGCACACACAATTTTAATTTGGCAATAGCAAAAAGAAATTACGCCCTTTTTCAAATTGACCCTTTACCTCCCAAAAACGATTTTTTTTATTTTTTCTTCTTTTTTGTTCTTATAATATTCAAAATAACTCATGGAACCCGATTAGCACACACAATTTTAATTTGGCAATAACAAAAAGAAATTACGCCCTTTTTCAAATTGACCCTTTACCTCCCAAAAACGATTTTTTTTATTTTTTCTTCTTTTTTGGTCTTATGATGTTCAGAATAACTCATGGAACCCGATTAGCACACACAATTTTAATTCGGCAATAACAAAAAGAAATTACGCCCCTTTCGAAATTTGGCGATAATTGATTCAATGTTCATCGTGGGTTATAAGTGACAAATAAAGACTCCTTGGGAACGATGAAAAAAATTATTTTTTATTACAAAATTAGTGCAACATGTTTCGAGATTCAAAATCTCTTCATCAGGCGCGATTAGAAACACAAAATTAAAGCAAGAAAATTGTTTACGGAGCATAAAATTGACCATCTGACAAACAAGGTGAAATTTGGGGGCGATTGGAAGAAACAATAGGTATTACTAAAATTTAAAGGCCTTAAGGGCAAGTTAATTTAGTTAAAAATATTTTAAAACAAAGCAAAGACACGTTTCATCGTTAAAAATCTGGTTTTTATAGAAATTGGAATTAATTGAACTGCTTAAAATCTGAAAGGGGAAAACTTATTTAGTAAAGTTAAAATTAATTAAGAGTTGCATAAACTTACAAGAAAAAATTTTTATAAAATTATCGAAAAATTAAAGTTTTTTTCTTAGGAGTCCATCTGCGACGTGAAGAAACTTGAGGTGGACTGAAGGACATAAAATTTTTTTACTTTTTTATTCCTAACATATTCAGTATAACTCATAGAACACGATTAGCGCATTCAATTTCAATTTGGCAATAACAAAAAGAAATTACGCCCCTTTTCAAATTCACCCTTTACCACTCAAAATGATTTTTTTTATTTTTTCTTCTTTTTTGATCTTATGATGTTCAGAATAACTCATGGAACTCGATTAGCGCACACAATTTCAATTTGGCAATAACAAAAATAAATTACTCCCTTTTCAAATTGACCCTTTACTACTCAAAAATCGAATTTTTTTATTTTTTCTTCTGTTTTGTTCTTATAATGTTCAGAATAACTCATGGAACCCAATTAGCACACACAATTTCAATTTGGCAATAACAAAAAGAAATTACATCCTTTAAAAATTGACTCTTTTTACCACTCAAAAACAATTTTTTTTTATTTTTTCGTCTTTTTTGCTCTTATGATGTTTAGAATAACTCATAGAACCCGATTAGCACACACAATTTCAATTCGGCAATAACAAAAATAAATTACTCCCTTGTCAAATTGACTCTTTACTACTCAAAAAAACGATTTTTTTTACTTTTTCTTCTTTTTTGTTCTTATAATGTTTAGAATAACTCATGGAACCCAATTAGCACACACAATTTCAATTTAGCAATAACAAAAAGAAATTACATCCTTTAAAAATTGACCGTTTTTACCACTCAAAAACAATTTTTTCTATTTTTTCTTCTTTTTTGGTCTTATGATGTTTAGAATAACTCATGGAACCCAATTAGCACACACAATTTCAATTTAGCAATAACAAAAAGAAATTACATCCTTTAAAAATTGACCCTTTACCACTCAAAAATCAATTTTTTTTTATTTTTTCGTCTTTTTTGCTCTTATGATGTTCAGAATAACTCATGGAACTCGATTAGCGCACACAATTTCAATTTGGCAATAACAAAAATAAATTACTCCCTTTTCAAATTGACCTTTTACTAGTCAAAAAACGAATTTTTTTATTTTTTCTTCTTTTTTGGTCTTATGATGTTTAGAATGACTCATGGCACCCGATTAGCACACACAATTTCAATTTAGCAATAACAAAAAGAAATTACATCCTTTAAAAATTGACTCTTTTTACCACTCAAAAACAATTTTTTTTTATTTTTTCGTCTTTTTTGTTCTTATGATGTTCAGAATAACTCATGGAACCCAATTAGCACACACAATTTCAATTTAGCAATAACAAAAAGAAATTACGTCCTTTTCAAATTGACCCTTTACCACCCAAAAAACGAAATTTTTTATTTTTTATTCTTTTTTGTTCTTATGATGTTCAGAATAACTCATGGAACCCAATTAGCACACACAATTTCAATTTAGCAATAACAAAAAGAAATTACGTCCTTTTCAAATTGACCCTTTACCACTCAAAAACAATTTTTTTTATTTTTTCTTCTTTTTTGGTCTTGTATTATTCAGAATAACTCATGGAACCCGATTAGCGCACACAATTTCAATTTAGCAATAACAAAAAGAAATTACATCCTTTACAAATTGACTCTTTTTACCACTCAAAAACAATTTTTTTTTATTTTTTCGTCTTTTTTGCTCTTATAATGTTTAGAATAACTCATGGAACCCAATTAGCACACACAATTTCAATTCGGCAATAACAAAAATAAATTACTCCCTTTTCAAATTGACCCTTTACCACCCAAAAAACGAAATTTTTTATTTTTTCTTCTTTTTTGTTTTTATAATGTTCAGAATAACTCATGGAACCCAATTAGCGCACACAATTTCAATTTGGCAGTAACAAAAAGAAATTACATCCTTTAAAAATTGACCCTTTACCATTCAAAAACAATTTTTTTTTATTTTTTCTTCTTTTTTGGTCTTATATTGTTCAGAATAACTCATGGAACCCGATTAGCACACACAATTTCAATTTGGCAATAACAAAAAGAATTTACGCGCTTTTAAAATTGACCTTTTATCACTCAAAAAACGAAATTTTTTATTTTTTTTTTCTTTTTTGTTCTTATAATGTTCAAAATATCTTAGGGAACCCGATTAGCGCACACAATTTCAATTTGGCAATACCAAAAAGAAATTACGCCCCTTTTCAAATTGACCCTTTAGCACTCAAAAACGATTTTTTTAATTTTTTCTTCTTTTTTGTTCTTATGATGTTCAGAATAACTCATGGAGCCCGATTAACGCACACAATTTCAATTTGGTAGTTATTACGCGCTTCCACTCTAATATTATATATAATATATTAACGTTTTTTAAGCAGATAAATAAAACTGTGTGAGGATATGTAAGTGGGAGGTTAAAATGGGTTGTACGAGGATGGTGGTAAACGGTAAAGAGGGTTTGGTGTAGTGGGCAGATCCGGCCGCAGAAGCAGGCGAGCATTTCCTCTGACCGGAAACGAGTCTAAACGGGCCGAAATCCGGAAGCGGGGTAAATTCGTAAGCGTACATATATATATATTCTTAACGAACCCTTCCGACTTTTGCATCAATCTTGGCCCCGTCCGGAGCTTTATTTCCGGGACGTACTCGAGGTTCGTGTCGGGATGGCGGGATGGCGGGAGCGAGAGAAAGAAGAACCGCTACGCCGAGAACGACTTATTAATCGTTAATCGTCGCGTTTTAGCGCAAAAACCACGCAAGACAGCAACGAGTACTAACTCTCTCTCGCCGAAGCCGACGAGTTATTAAATTTTATTGATTCCTCCCCGCGTTCTTCTCTCTCTTTACGGACGGGGGCCGTAAAACGCGATTGTGCATTAATGCGCGACCACCCAAGTGGATCAACAACGTGTAACTACGGCCGACCTATTGTCATTGATATCGTTCTTCTTTCTCTTCCTTTACTTCTTCTTCATCTTTCTCCTCCTCTTCGGATTCGGCTTCTGCTGCTGTTGCCGTTGCGCTCTTCGCGCCGCCGTACGAGATTTACCACTCTAGATTACGCCGCTAGGTCATCAATTAACCGGCCGCGGTCATTTGTTTCGTGTCATTGGCAAATTCTGATATCTAACCTAACCTAACCCTTTCCCCCTACACCATCGCCTCCTTCTCCCTCGCCACGATTTAACTTTGCAGATTATTAATACAATCGACCAAATTTTTTCTCAACATCACCATTTTTAACTCTAATACCAACGTAATATATACAGGGTGTATCTGGAGTTTGTTGCAGCCATTCAAATACACCCTGTATATATAAATTTACCTATAAAACAAATTTTTTTTAACAAAACTCATCAAAGAAAAGAGATTTGTTTTAAAACGAAAATCTTGATATCGAGAATACAAGAGGGGGTTGGTAAAAGACGTAAAAGGAACGATAGTCTTTTGTTTTGAGGCGATACGAAAGGCGGCGATATCTCGATTATTAATGGTCGGACGTAGACGCCGAACGGTCGCGGTGTTCGGTATCAAATTGAGGAGAATTTAGAGACTACGAAGACAACGAAATATCGATGATGTCATTTCCAACGAAAAACTCCTCTTCTTTTCTCTCCGCCGCGTCGCGTCGCGAAGGGAAGATTGAGTTTAAAATGAAACAACGTTCATTGTTCGATTTGGTCGGCTGGGTTGGTAGCAGCCTCGGCTCCCCCTACCCCCGATTGCCAGTAATTAATGGCTTATATTAAACCGAAAGACGGATTCGGTGTCGGCTTCGGGACCCAACGTATTGCTAATACTTTCGGAGGGCATTAATAATTATAATCGAATGGTTTGGTGAAGTCTTTTTATTAATAAATTTTGCGTTATAACAATTCTTTGAAGTGTTTTACATAAAAAAGGTACTCTTTGTTAAAAGTTGTATCATTAACCGTTCTTGAGATAGATACGATTTTGTGTTAATAAGCACTTAAAACCACTAAAATTGAGGATCTTCATTCTGGAGCTTGTATCTTCTATACAACTCAATATATTACAATTTCGAGTACATTTTTGAATTCCTCGGAGTATTGTGAGTAAAAAAGCTTTCTTAATTAAAAGTTGTATCCCAAACCGTTTTTATGATATTAACGATTTTTTAGCAAAAACACAAAAATTGAACATGGCATTTACACAATTTTATATTATATAAATTTTTTTTATATCTAGCGATCTACTCTTGATGTTTTATACTAAAGACAAAGCATGCTCATCTCTTTCAGAAGACACGAACACTAAAAATAGGTACTAAAAAAGTACAATTTCAAAGATGGGCAACTTTTTTTTACCATTGCCAAATTTAATTTGCGTGCACTAATCGTGTTCCCTAAGATATTCTGAATATCATAATAACAAAAAAGAAGAAAAAATAAAAAATTTCAATTTTTGAAGATTTTTCAAAAACGCGTAACTTTATTTAATTATTGCCAAATTTAAATTACGAGTGTTTTCTGGAGTTCATTCTGCATATTTAGGCAATAAAAAAGATTAAAAAAATTATATTTATATATATACGATTTTTTTTATATCAGATTTTCAAAAATAGGTTTAGTTATTTGGGTAATAAATGTTTTGGGGTGGCGAAGTCGAAAAGGAGCAACGTGATAGTCAAGTAGTAGTAATAAGAATTCTTTGAAATGTTTTACATAAAAAAGGTACTCTTTGTTAATAGTTGTATTATTAACCGTTCTTGAGATACAAATGATTTTGTGTTAGTAAACACTTAAAACCGTTAAAATGGGGATATTTTCATTCTGGAGCTTGTATCTTGTATACAACTCAATATATTAGAATTTCGAGTACATTTTTGGATTCCTCTGGGAATTTTGAGTAAAAAAACTTTCTTAATTAAAAGTTATATGTCAAATATTTTTAAGATATCAACGATTTTGTAGCCAAAACACAAAAATTGAATATATCGTAATTCTGGATTCCATAACATCTAAACCACTGATTTTATTGTAATTTTGAGCATATTTTTGAATTCTTTGAAGTGTTTTAAATAAAAAAGGTACTCTTTGTTAAAAGTTGTATCATTAATCGTTTTTGAGATACATACGATTTTGTGTTAACCAACACTTAGACCCTTAAAATGGGTATATCTTCATTCTGAAGCTTGTATCTTCCATACAACTTCATATATTAGAATTTCGAGTACATTTTTGAAATCCCCGGAGTATTTTGAGTAAAAAAGCGTCGGTAATTAAAAGTTGTATCTCAAACTGTTTTTAAAATATCAACGATTTTGTAGCAAAACCACAAAAATTTAAGATATCGTCATCTTGCGCTCCATAACATGTAAACCACCGATTCAATTGTAATTTTGAGCATATTTTTGAATTCTTTGAAGTGTTTTAAATAAAAAATGTACTTTTTCTTAAATGTTGTATCATTAACCGTTCTTGAGATACATACGATTTTGTGTTAACCAACACTTAAAACCATTAAAATGGGTATATTTTCATTCTGAAGCTTGTATCTTCTATACAAGTTCATATATTAGAATTTCGAGTACATTTTTGAAATCCCCGGAGTATATTGAGTAAAAAAGCGTGAATAATTAAAAGTTGTATCTCAAACCATTTTTATGATATCAACGATTTTGTAGTAAAATCACAAAAATTGAAGATATCGTCATCTTGCGCTCTATAACATCTAAACCACCAATTCAATTGCAATTTTGAGCATATTTTTGAATTCTTTGAAGTGTTTTAAATAAAAAATGTACTCTTTCTTAAATGTTGTATCATTAACCGTTCTTGAGATACACACGATTTTGTGTTAACAAGTACTTAAAACCACTAAAATTGAGGTTATCTTCATTCATGAGCCTGTATCTTCTATACAAGTCAATATATTTGAATTTCGAGTACATTTTTGAATTCCTCGAAGTATTTTACGTAAAAAATCACTTTTAATTAAAAGTTGTATCTCAAACCGTTTTTAAAATATCAACGATTTTGTAGTAAAATCACAAAAATTTAAGATATCGTCATCTTGCGCTCCATAACATCTAAACCACCGATTCAATTGCAATTTTGAGCTTATTTTTGAATTCTTTGAAGTGTTTTAAATAAAAAAGGTACTCTTTCTTAAAAGTTGTATCATTAACCATTTTTGAGATAGACACGATTTTGTGTTAACAAGTAGTTAAAATCACTACAATTGAGGTTATTTTCGTTCTGGAGCCTGTATCTTCTATACATCTCAATATATTAGAATTTCGGGTACATTTTTGAATTCCTCGAAGTATTTTACGTAAAAAATCACTTTTAATTAAAAGTTGTATCTCAAACCGTTTTTAAAATATCAACGATTTTGTAGTAAAATCACAAAAATTTAAGATATCGTTATCTTGCACTCCATAACATCTAAACCACCGATTCAATTGCAATTTTGAGCACATTTTTGAATTCTTTGTAGTGTTTTAAATAAAAAAGGTACTCTTTCTTAAAAGTTGTATCATTAACCATTTTTGAGATAGACACGATTTTGTGTTAACAAGTAGTTAAAATCACTACAATTGAGGTTATTTTCGTTCTGGAGCCTGTATCTTCTATACATCTCAATATATTAGAATTTCGGGTACATTTTTGAATTCCTCGAAGTATTTTACGTAAAAAATCACTTTTAATTAAAAGTTGTATCTCAAACCGTTCTTGAGATACAAATGATTTTGTGTTAGTAAGCACTTAAACCCGTTATGATGGGGATATTTTCATTCTTTTTTCTTAACTAACATATTAATTTCTACACATCATTTTAAAGCAGAGATGTCAAACTTCAATTTAAGCCGTAACTCATTTCTTCATCACCATACATCAAGTATCGAATCGAATTTTTTAATCAGATTCAAATTTAAGCGAAACGTCGCCGATTAAAACGATGACTCGATCTAAATTGTAAAAGTTAAAAGTGACGTAACTCCTAATTCGTAATTCGCTTTGTCAACAGGCGTCGTCGGGTATCTGATATTTAAGAATTAAAACGAACGAGTGAATACGCACACACGGGAAGTGGTGGGCGCGACATTCGCGGCTCGGCATTTCTCGTAAGTAGGAAACCGTCGCCTAATTGCGGCAGTTTCCTGATTAAAAACGAACGGGGGCCCTCCGAACCCGATTCGAAGACATAACCCGATTCCCTCCGCCGTCGTTGTCGTCGTCGTATCGGTAATCAAATGCAAACAGTACCTTTGTAACGGTACGCCCCTGTTTATCGACCGCCGTTCGGGGTTCCCCCGAATTTGCATACGCTAAGAATCGCGAGAGCGTATTTGCCCTTGTTCAGTTCGCTACCGAATTTAATCAGTTCCGATACAAGGACGGAGAGGAGAAGACAGGATTTCCAAGTTTATTATAATATCAAGTCAAATTTGAAATTTAATAATTTTCATTGGAACTCATCGAATCGGCAAGTTCGGGCCCAATTAAAAATCGTTTAAGCAAAGCGAGAAGAGTCGAGTTGAGGGTTTTATAATTAGGTGTATCGTGGCGGGTAATTATTAGCCAACGGACGTCGTGGGGCCCGAACTGACGTGCGGAGTGGCAGATCCCGTCCAGGAGGACCACCTGCAGCCGTCGGGCTTCGGGCTTCGGGGGGCCCCCGATGTAAATACACGGATTTCGATGTATCTTGATTAAAAAAGCGCCCGGACCCGCGGCGGCGAGGCGATAAAAATCGGACCCCTCCGATATAATGACGAGTTATTAATATCGAATTTAAAATCGATTTGTGGTCGTCGTCAATTCAACAACCGTAAAGAAAAGAAATCCTCCAGACCTAGCTTACTAACGCTTCTTAATTCCGAATCCATTCTGGGTTCTTTCTCACTTTATTCGCAAACAACAAAATCACAGTTGGAGATATTTGTGTCCAATTTTCAATTTTTAAGGGATGTATGCTTTAAATAAAAGAAGAAAAAAACGTCTTTCTTCTATTGAGAATCATTCCAATTCGGTTGACCCGAAATGATAATCTTTTATTTCCTGCCCATTGAAACGCAGGCTCCCACAACGGCAAGAACTCGATTCATTCACCTCCTCCTCTTCGTTCTCGGTTCGGAGTCGATTTTCAAATCGAACGAATTTTACCTCTCCGCTCCGCGACGTGTTTCGGCGGTAGCGCTGCATATTCATTGTTATGGTAAAATAAGGAAATTACCGAACGACCCGGCGGCGGCAACGGCGGCAACGGTGGCGGAGGCGGCGACGACGTTCGTTCTCGCGACAGACAGAAAAGCTAATTGTATGTATGTAAGCACTAGGTGTTTACGTTCCCGCTCGAATACACTCCGAACTCTATCTATTTAGCGACACTTCGATTGATGTGTATTTCTCATCTGTTCTGTATCAAACATTAACTTCGTTTCGAACGTTTCAAACTTAGGAATTAGAGGAAATTAGGTTAATGATATAAATATATATACTATAAAATAAAATATCTAAAATCGAATACTGTGATATTTGGGGTTATTAAAAAATGTACTTCAACTTTATTTCTGGGGATGGAGAAATGAGTTATGGCTTAAATTAAAGTTTGAAATCTCTGTTTTAAAATGATGTGTAAAAATCGATATGTTGATAAAGAAAAAATATCTGAAATCATCTAAAATCGAATACTGTGTTATTTGGGGTTATTACTAAAAATTGATGAAATTGAAAAAGTCGCTTCATCTTTATTTATGGAGATGGAGAAATGAGTTATGGCTTAAATTAAAGTTTGAAATCTCTGCTTTAAAATCATGTATAGCAATCGATATGTTGATTAAGAAAAAATATCTGAAATCATCTAAAATCGAATACTGTGATTATTAAAAAATGATGAAATTAAAAAAATCGCTTCAACTTTATTTCTGGGAATGGAGAAATGAGTTATGGCTTAAATTAAAGTTTGAAATCTCTGCTTTAAAATGATGTGTAGAGATCGATATGTTGATTAAGAAAAAATATCTGAAATCATCTAAAATCGAATACTGTGATATTTGGGGTTATTACTAAAAATTGATGAAATTAAAAATGTCGCTTCAACTTTATTTCTGAGGATGGAGAAATGAGTTATGGGTTAAATTAAAGTTTGAAATCTCTGCTTTAAAATGATGTATAAAAATCGATATGTTGATTAAGAAAAAATATCTGAAATCATCTAAAATCGAATACTATGATATTTGGGGTTATTACTAAAAATTGATGAAATTAAAAAATTCGCTTCAACTTTATTTATGGAGATGGAGAAATGAATTATGGCTTAAATTAAAGTTTGAAATGTCTGCTTTAAAATGATGTGTAGCAATCGATATGTTGATTAAGAAAAAATATCTGAAATCATCTAAAATCGAATACTGTGATTATTAAAAAATGATGAAATTAAAAAAATCGTTTCAACTTTATTTCTGGGGATGGAGAAATGAGTTATTGCTTAAATTAAAGTTTGAAATCTCTGCTTTAAAATGATGTGTAGAAATCGATATGTTGATTAAGAAAAAATATCTGAAATCATCTAAAATCGAATACTATGATATTTGGGGTTATTACTAAAAATTGATGAAATTAAAAATGTCGCTTCAACTTTATTTCTGAGGATGGAGAAATGAGTTATGGCTTAAATTAAAGTTTGAAATCTCTGCTTTAAAATGATGTGTAGAGATCGATATGTTGATTAAGAAAAAATATCTGAAATCATCTAAAATCGAATACTGTGATATTTGGGGTTATTACTAAAAATTGATGAAATTAAAAAAGTCGCTTCAACTTTATTTCTGGGGATGGAGAAATGAGTTATGGCTTAAATTAAAGTTTGAAATCTCTGCTTTAAAATGATGTGTAGCAATCGATATGTTGATTAAGAAAAAATATCTGAAATCATCTAAAATCGAATACTATGATATTTGGGGTTATTACTAAAAATTGATGAAATTAAAAATGTCGCTTCAACTTTATTTCTGGGGATGGAGAAATGAGTTATGGCTTAAATTAAAGTTTGAAATCTCTGCTTTAAAATGATGTGTAGCAATCGATATGTTGATTAAGAAAAAATATCTGAAATCATCTAAAATCGAATACTATGATATTTGGGGTTATTACTAAAAATTGATGAAATTAAAAAAGTCGCTTCAACTTTATTTCTGGGGATGGAGAAATGAGTTATGGCTTAAATTAAAGTTTGAAATCTCTGCTTTAAAATGATGTGTAGCAATCGATATGTTGATTAAGAAAAAATATCTGAAATCATCTAAAATCGAATACTGTGATTATTAAAAAATGATGAAATTAAAAAAATCGTTTCAACTTTATTTCTGGGGATGGAGAAATGAGTTATTGCTTAAATTAAAGTTTGAAATCTCTGCTTTAAAATGATGTGTAGAAATCGATATGTTGATTAAGAAAAAATATCTGAAATCATCTAAAATCGAATACTATGATATTTGGGGTTATTACTAAAAATTGATGAAATTAAAAATGTCGCTTCAACTTTATTTCTGAGGATGGAGAAATGAGTTATGGCTTAAATTAAAGTTTGAAATCTCTGCTTTAAAATGATGTGTAGAGATCGATATGTTGATTAAGAAAAAATATCTGAAATCATCTAAAATCGAATACTGTGATATTTGGGGTTATTACTAAAAATTGATGAAATTAAAAAAGTCGCTTCAACTTTATTTCTGGGGATGGAGAAATGAGTTATGGCTTAAATTAAAGTTTGAAATCTCTGCTTTAAAATGATGTGTAGCAATCGATATGTTGATTAAGAAAAAATATCTGAAATCATCTAAAATCGAATACTATGATATTTGGGGTTATTACTAAAAATTGATGAAATTAAAAATGTCGCTTCAACTTTATTTCTGGGGATGGAGAAATGAGTTATGGCTTAAATTAAAGTTTGAAATCTCTGCTTTAAAATGATGTGTAGCAATCGATATGTTGATTAAGAAAAAATATCTGAAATCATCTAAAATCGAATACTATGATATTTGGGGTTATTACTAAAAATTGATGAAATTAAAAAAGTCGCTTCAACTTTATTTCTGGGGATGGAGAAATGAGTTATGGCTTAAATTAAAGTTTGAAATCTCTGCTTTAAAATGATGTGTAGCAATCGATATGTTGATTAAGAAAAAATATCTGAAATCATCTAAAATCGAATACTGTGATTATTAAAAAATGATGAAATTAAAAAAATCGTTTCAACTTTATTTCTGGGGATGGAGAAATGAGTTATTGCTTAAATTAAAGTTTGAAATCTCTGCTTTAAAATGATGTGTAGAAATCGATATGTTGATTAAGAAAAAATATCTGAAATCATCTAAAATCGAATACTATGATATTTGGGGTTATTACTAAAAATTGATGAAATTAAAAATGTCGCTTCAACTTTATTTCTGAGGATGGAGAAATGAGTTATGGGTTAAATTAAAGTTTGAAATCTCTGCTTTAAAATGATGTATAAAAATCGATATGTTGATTAAGAAAAAATATCTGAAATCATCTAAAATCGAATACTATGATATTTGGGGTTATTACTAAAAATTGATGAAATTAAAAAATTCGCTTCAACTTTATTTATGGAGATGAAGAAATGAATTATGGCTTAAATTAAAGTTTGAAATGTCTGCTTTAAAATGATGTGTAGAAATCGATATGTTGATTAAGAAAAAATATCCAAAATCGAACAAAAATATATAAGAAAATATAAATTTATATATAAATATATATAAAATATACATAAATATATATAAATTTATAAAATATGTATAAATACATATAAAATATATACAAATATATACAAAATATATATAAATATATATAAAATATATATAAATATATATAAAATATCTATGAATACATATAAAATATATATAAAATATACATAAATATATAAAATATCTGTGAATACATATAAAATATACAAAAATATATAAAATATATATAAAATATATATAAATATATATAAAATATACATAAATATATATAAATTTATAAAATTTGTATAAATACATATAAAATATACATAAATATATATAAATTTATAAAATATGTACAAATACATATAAAATATATACAAAATATATATAAATATATATAAAATATCTATGAATACATATAAAATATCTATAAATACATATAAAATATGTATAAATATATATAAAATATATATAAAATATACATAAATACATATAAATTTATAAAATTTGTATAAATACATATAAAATATACATAAATATATATAAATTTATAAAATATGTATAAATACATATAAAATATATACAAATATATACAAAATATATATAAATATATATAAAATATCTATGAATGCATATAAAATATATATAAAATATACATAAATATATAAAATATCTATAAATACATATAAAATATGTGTAAATATATATAAAATATATATAAATATATATAAAATATACATAAATATATATAAATTTATAAAATTTGTATAAATATATATAAAATATATACAAAATATATATAAATATATATAAAATATTTATGAATACATATAAAATATATGTAAAATATACATAAATATATAAAATATCTATAAATACATATAAAATATGTATAAATATATATAAAATATATATAAATATATATAAAATATACATAAATATATATAAATTTATAAAATTTGTATAAATATATATAAAATATATACAAAATATATATAAATATATATAAAATATCTATGAATACATATAAAATATAAATAAATATATAAAATATCTATAAATACATATAAAATATACATAAATATATAAAATATCTATAAATACATATAAAATATGTATAAATATATATAAAATATATCTAAATATATATAAAATATACATAAATATATATAAATTTATAAAATTTGTATAAATATATATAAAATATATACAAAATATATATAAATATATATAAAATATCTATGAATACATATAAAATATAAATAAATATATAAAATATCTATAAATACATATAAAATATATATAAATATATATAAAATATTTATGAATACATATAAAATATATATAAAATATACATAAATATATAAAATATCTATAAATACATATAAAATACGTATAAATATGTATAAAATATATATAAAATACATAAAAATATATAAATTTATAAAATTTGTATAAATATATATAAACTATATACAAAATATATATAAATATATATAAAATATCTATGAATACATATAAAATATATATAAAATATACATAAATATATAAAATATCTATAAATACATATAAAATATGTATAAATATATATAAAATATATATAAATATATATAAAATATATATAAAATATACATAAATATATATAAATTTATAAAATATATATAAATACATATTAAATATATATAAATATATAAAATATGTATAAAGACATATAAAATACATACAGTGCGACTCATTTGAAAGAGGAGCACCCTCGTAAAATCTGTATTTATTAATAGATTTCGACAAATTTTTTTTTGAATTGTAGAGTGTAAGAAATTGTACCATAGGTCAAAGAGTCATATTTCTTTTTGAAAAAACCAAGATATACTATTTCATTTTTTAGGTGCAAGGAAATTTTTTACTAAAATCTGAGTACACCACTGCATTAAGCGCCGTTTGAAATGGGCATATACCAAATTTCATCAAGAATGGTTACAAATTAACACCGTTCAGAAAATTGAAATATATAATTTTTTATCAATTAATTTCATCTGTAACAAATATAAATAGTTTTTGTATTATTGTGTGTATTTTATTACCTTTTTTGTCATTGTTTACTAGATCAGATCAAATAAATTCATAAAAAATTATATTGTTCAACTATCTGTAACGGTTTTAATTTATACCCATTTTTGATGAAATTTGTATTGGTATAGGCTCATTTCAAAAGGCGTTTAATTGTCGAAATCAGATAATAAATACAAATTTTACAAGTGTGTAACGCTTTAAAATGGGTCACACTGTATATAAAATATACATAAATATATAACATATGTATAAATACATATAAAATATATATAAAATATACATAAATATATATAAATTTATAAAATATGTATAAATACATATAAAATATATATAAATATATAAAATATATATAAATTTACATATATACATATATTTATAAAAAAATATATGTAAAAAATAAAATATAAATAATTTATAAGGAAAATATATAATATCGAATATTGTGATATTTGTGGTGATTAATAAATATTAATAAAATTAAAAAATTCGCTTCAACTTTATTTCTGGGGATGGAGAAATGAGTTATGGCTTAAATAAAGTTTGAAATCCCTATTTTAAGATGATGTGTAGATCATTTCTTTATCGTTATAAATAAAGTAGAAGCAAATTTTGTAAGAAATAAGTAATTATGTAGATCATTTTTATTCTTTAGAATTTAGATGAAGTCATGATTTGAATGGAGTGTTTTATATCTAATTTGTGTATGTAATGAAATTGAAGATGATCATCAAGTGTTTGGTATCGTTTTAAAGGATTTAAAAAATGTGGATCAATCGGAAACGAGGTCTGGTCGGTTCTTTTATAGTCGGACGGAAAAGAACGGCAAAAAAACGACGACGACGATGGGAGTAGAGGGTTTTATCTTTGATCTGGTCGAAGCTACCGGCGTACGCGTTCGCATTATGCCCTTCACCGGGGGCTTATCTTGGTCCGCGCCTCGGATTTTCCATTCAGATATTCAAATCAAAGGGTTAGGCCTCAATTGGGGCTGCCCGAAAAGTTCCGCATAATGCGCGCCCGGCGACATGAATATGAATAAACTTCGAATCTTATTGATGGTTTAAATGCAGGTGTACGTCTCCTCCTCCGCCGTCGTTCCGCTGCCGTTCAACCGGCCCGTTCCTTTATCCTTTCCCTTTTCCTCTCTTCTTCTCCTCCACGGTCCCGATCGAACATTAGCTTCTGCTCTAATCTCCGGGCCGCTCGGAGGCATTCATTATTAATAAATGAATGCCCGGGACGCTTGGTTTTTTGTCCCAACCGCGGCCACAGATGTCACTGAACGATATTCAAATGCGAGGTGGAGGAGGAGGAGGCGGAGGAGGCCCAAACCGCCCGGGACGTGGGGAGGTTCGCGGGGGGCGGAAACCGTGCACAAAGAACCGACCACGACGACGATTTGAACGTTTTCGATCGTTCCTTTTTTATTTCGACGTCGTTTTCGAGTTAATTAACGAAGATTACCGCCGGCAGACGCCAGCTGTCAATGGTGACGTCACATCCTGTCGATGATCCCCTCATTGACGCCTCCTCCTTCGACTTGCTCGGTCGCTGCGATGACGACCATATTGGAAGATTATCCTTTTTTATTGTTTTAAACGCGCCCGATTACCGCCAATTGTCGCCCGTCTGCGGCGGTGGGCGTCGCAGACAATAGCACCGGCGGCGCCGTCGACGCCGTCGTCCTCCTCGAGAGAAGATCTCCGAAGAACAACCGATCCATTAATATTTCATTCGCATTATCGTCTTTTTGGGACTTAATACTCTTACTTCCCACTTACTCAATACGTAATGACGAATCCTTTCAAATGATATCAAACGCACCAAGAGATCTTGGTACTCACATGGTACTAATCGCATCTTGGTACTCTTTAATTTCTAAAATTCAAGCTAATTTTTACTACTTACCCCAAATATTAGAGTTTTTGATTATGGAAGATTTCAGAAATTTTTTCTTAATCAACATATCCACTTCTACACATCATCTTAAAATAGAGATTTCAAACTTTAATTTAAACCATAACTAATTTCTCCATCTCGATAAATAAAGTTGTGGTGAATTTTTCAACTTCATCATTTTTTTAGTAATCAACCCAAATATTAGAGTTTGTAATTTTGGATTATTTCAGAAACTTTTTCTTAATTAACATATCGATTTCTACACATCATCTTAAAATAGAGACTTCAAACTTTAATTTGTGCCATAACTCATTTCTCCATCTCAATAACGTTGAGGCGAATTTTTCAATTTTATCAATTTTTAGTAATCACTTCAAATATCACAGTATTTGATTTTAGACGATTTCAGATATTTTTTCTTAATCAACATATCGATTTCTACACATCATTTTAAAGCAGAGATTTCAAACTTTAATTTAAGCCATAACTCATTTCTCCATCCTCAGAAATAAAGTTGAAGCGATTTTTTTAATTTTATCATTTTTTAGTAATCACGGTATTCGATTTTAGATGATTTCAGATATTTTTTCTTAATCAACATATCGATTTCTACACACCATTTTAAAGCAGAGATTTTATACATTAATTTAAGCCATAACTCATTTCTCCATCCCCATAAATAAAGTTGAAGCGAATTTTTTAATTTCATCAATTTTTAGTAATAACCCCAAATATCACAGTATTCGATTTTTGATGATTTCAAATATTTTTTCTTAATCAACATATCGATTTCTACACATCATTTTAAAGCAGAGATTTCAAACTTTAATTTAACCCATAACTCATTTCTCCATCCCCAGAAATAAAGTTGAAGCAAGTTTTTCAATTTTATCAATTTTTATTAATCACCCCAAATATCACAGTATTCCATTTTAGATGATTTCAGATATTTTTTCTTAATCAACATATCGATTTCTACACATCGTTTTAAAGCAGAGATTTCAAACTTTAATTTAATCCATAACTCATTAGTCCATCTCCATAAATAAAGTTGAAGCGAATTTTTCAATTTTATCAATTTTTAGAAATCACCCCAAATATCACAGTGTTCGATTTTAGATGATTTCAGATATTTTTTCTTAAGCAACATATCGATTTCTACACACCATTTTAAAGCAGAGATTTTATACATTAATTTAAGCCATAACTCATTTCTCCATTCTCAGAAATAAAATTGAAGCGAATTTTTTAATATCATCAATTTTTAGTAATAACCCCAAATATTATAATATTCGATTTTAGATGATTTCAAATATTTTTTCTTAATCAACATATCGATTTCTACACATCATTTTAAAGCAGAGATTTCAAACTTTAATTTAAGCCATAACTCATTTCTTCATCCCCATAAATAAAGTAAAAGCGATTTTCTTAATTTCATCATTTTTTAATAATCACAGTATTCGATTTTAGATGAATTCAGATATTTTTTCTTAATCAACATGTCGATTTCTACACATCATTTTAAAGCAGAGACTTCAAACTTTAATTTAAGCTATAACTCATTTCTCCATTCCCAGAAATAAAGTTGAAGCGAATTTTTCAATTTCATCACTTTTTAGTAATCACTCCAAAGATCACAATATTCGATTTTAGATGATTTCAGATATTTTTTCTTAATCAACATATCGATTTTTATACATCATTTTAAAGCAGAGATTTCAAACTTTAATTTAAGCCATAACTCATTTCTCCACCCCCAGAAATAAAGTTGAAGCGATTTTTTTAATTTCATCATTTTTTAATAATCACAGTATTCGATTTTAAATGATTTCAGATATTTTTTCTTAATCAACATATCGATTTCTACACATCATTTTAAAGCAGAGATTTCAAACTTTAATTTAAGCCATAACTCATTTCTCCATCCCAATAAATAAAGTTGAAGCGAATTTTTTAATTTCATCAATATTTAGTAATCACCCCATATATCACAGTATTCGATTTTAGATGATTTCGGATATTTTTTCTTAATCAACATATCTATTTCTACACATCATTTTAAAGCAGAGATTTCAAACTTTAATTTAAGCCATAATTCATTTCTCCATCTCCATAAATAAAGTTGAAGCGACTTTTTTAATTTGATCATTTTTTAATAATCACAGTATTCGATTTTAGATGATTTCAGATATTTTTTCTTAATCAACATATCGATTTCTACACATCATTTTAAAGCAGAGATTTCAAACTTTAATTTAAGCCATAACTCATTTCTCCATCCCCATAAATAAAGCTGAAGCGAATTTTTCAATTTCATCATTTTTTAGTAATCACTCCAAATATCATAATATTCGATTTTAGATGATTTCAGATATTTTTTCTTCATCAACATATCGACTTTTACACATCATTTTAAAGCAGAGATTTCAAACTTTAATTTAAGCCATAACTCATTTCTCCATCCTCAGAAATAAAGTTGAAGCGATTTTTTTAATTTCATCATTTTTTAGTAATCACGGTATTCGATTTTAGAGGATTTCAGATATTTTTTCTTAATCAACATATCGATTTCTACACATCATTTTAAAGCAGAGATTTAAAACTTTAATTTAAGCCATAACTCATTTCTCCATCCCCAGAAATAAAGTTGAAGCGATTTTTTTAATTTCATCATTTTTTAGTAATCACAGTATTCGATTTTAGATGATTTCAGATATTTTTTCTTAATCAACATATCGATTTCTACACATCATTTTAAAGCAGAGATTTCAAACTTTAATTTAAGCCATAACTCATTTCTTCATCCCCATAAATAAAATTAAAGCAATTTTTTTTAATTTCATCATTTTTTAATAATCACAGTATTCGATTTTAGATGATTTCAGACATTTTTTCTTAATCAACATATCGATTTCTACACATCATTTTGAAGCAGAGATTTCAAACTTTAATTTAAGCCATAACTCATTTCTCCATCCCCATAAATAAAGTTGAAGCGACTTTTTTAATTTCATCATTTTTTAATAATCACAGTATTCGATTTTAGATGATTTCAGATATTTTTTCCTAATCAACACATCGATTTCTACACATCATTTTAAAGCAGAGATTTCAAACTTTAATTTAAGCTATAAATCATTTCTTCGTCTTCATAAATACCGTTCTGGTGATATTTTGAATTTAGCTCTCCCATCGATCGCTTTATACATATAAATCAGCATCAACATACCTCAAAGATTTCGTAGCGGGCCGATTTTTTTTTAACAATAAACCTTTTTGAATACATCATTTTAGTTCTGGATATTTAGTTTCTGTCCGGTATAATTAGTAAAGAATTTCGATTTGGTTTTTGAGATGGTCGGAAATTTCTAAATGCCACTCTCCTCGTTTCTTCTCCGGTAGGATTCTGTGCGTCTCCTTCTTCTTGTTCGTTTCTCTCGAATCTTTCTCTGTGGGAACTATTCGGGTTCACGACAGATTTGACACGTTTACGGGACGGGGGGCGTCGGCGTCGTCTCCGGGGCGATCCACATCAAATATCGCCGTGGTTCATTTCAGTGCGCGATGGATGGATGGCAAAACGAAGAACCGAACCGTCGTCGTTTTAGTAATGGGATGAGGGGCGACGGGGGAGGAGATTTATAAATTAAACCTTCAGTTTCGTTACAGTCCGGCGGCGTATCAATATCAGATTTGAGTGACGCGCGGCGGGCGCAACGTTGTTATTATTAGTCCGCGCGGGGCCCCCATTCCTCTTCCTCCTCGCTCTTCGACCACCTCCTCCTGCGACAGGGTAATACATATTTATTAAGAATTTGACGCGGACTGACCGGGGGATTTTATTTTTTAACTCATTCCATAAATTTATATTTCATCTCTGATTTATGTCTGACTCACAACAAACACGATGTTATTGTTACATCGATTTTGGCAACAATACGGAATTTATTTTTTAGTTTATTTTCAAGGTGAATTTAATGATTTCGTTTTTATTAGAATCGTATTGCTTATTGCGACTCGACAATGTTGCATCAACTTTGGCAACGGTTCCTACAAATCACGTTACATCGACGTTAAACGTTTATTTATATATTTACAATCTGTTTATAGATGTTGAAGTGGAGACGCTATAAACTAGCATTTTTAGGCAATAGGTACAATATGTTCCAAAACTATTTCATATTTGTCATATTATTCGTACTTCATTGCCAGTTTCTAATGATATAGCGTGAATCCCTAAAGTGCCAAAATTTGATGATTTTTCTTAATAAAATTGGCTATAACTTAAGTACTAAAACTGATGGAGAAAGATGTTATGAATAAAAAATATTCCTTATGCACCAATAAATCATAATCCAGCATTATATCATATTTATCTATTACCAGTTTCTTATGATATAACATGAATCCCTAAAGTGTCAAAATTAGGTGATATTTCTCAATAAAATTAGCTAACTTCAATACTAAACCTGATGGAGGTAGATGTTATAAATAAAAAGTATTCCTAATGCATCAATAAATCATCATCCAGAGTTATATCATATTTATCTATGACCAGTTTCTAATGATATAGAATAAATCTCCAAAGTGTCAAAATTGGACGATTTTTCTTGATAATATTAGCTATAATTTAAATAATAAAGCTGATAGAAAAAATGTAATGAATGAAAAGTATTCCTAATGCATCAATAAATGATAATCCGGTATTATATCTTATTTATCTGCTACTAGTTTCTAATAATATTGCACCAATGCCCAAAGTGTCAAAATTGGACGATTTTGTTCAATAGAATTAGCTACAACTTAGATACTAAAGCTGATGGAGGAAGATGTAATGAATAAAAAGTATTCCTAATGCATCAATAAATGATAATCCGGTATTATATCTTATTTATCTGCTACTAGTTTCTAATAATATTGCACCAATACCCAAAGTGTCAAAATTGGACGATTTTGTTCAATAGAATTAGATACAACTTAGGTACTAAAGCTGATGGAGGAAGATGTAATGAATAAAAAGTATTCCTAATGCATCCATAAATGATAATCCGGTATTATATCTTATTTATCTGCTACTAGTTTCTAATAATATTGCACCAATGCCCAAAGTGTCAAAATTGGACGATTTTGTTCAATAGAATTAGCTACAACTTAGGTACTAAAGCTGATGGAGGAAGATGTAATGAATAAAAAGTATTCCTAATGCATCCATAAATGATAATCCGGTATTATATCTTATTTATCTGCTACTAGTTTCTAATAATATTGCACCAATGCCCAAAGTGTCAAAATTGGACGATTTTGTTCAATAGAATTAGCTATAACTTAAGTACTAAAGCGGATGGAGGAAGATGTAATGAATAAAAAGTATTCCTAATACATCAATAAATGATAATCCGGTAATATATCTTATTTATCTGCAACTAGTTTCTAATAATATTGCACCAATGCCCAAAGTGTCAAAATTGGACGATTTTGTTCAATAGAATTAGCTACAACTTAGGTACTAAAGCTGATGGAGGAAGATGTAATGAATAAAAAGTATTCCTAATACATCAATAAATGATAATCCGGTAATATATCTTATTTATCTGCAACTAGTTTCTAATAATATTGCACCAATGCCCAAAGTGTCAAAATTGGACGATTTTGTTCAATAGAATTAGCTACAACTTAGGTACTAAAGCTGATGGAGGAAGATGTAATGAATAAAAAGTATTCCTAATACATCAATAAATGATAATCCGGTATTATATCATATTTATCTGCTACTAGTTTCTAATAATATTGCACCAATGCCCAAAGTGTCAAAATTGGACGATTTTGTTCAATAGAATTAGCTACAACTTAGGTGCTAAAGCTGATGGAGGAAGATATAATGAATAAAAAGTATTCCTAATGCATCAATAAATCATAATCCAGTATTATATCACATTTATCTACCACTAGTTTGTAATGATATAGCACGAATGCCCAAAGTGTCAAAATTGATCGATTTTTCTTAATAGAATTAGCTATAACTTAAGTACTAAAGCAGATGGAGGAAGATGTAATGAATAGAAAGTATTCCTAATGCATCAATAAATCATAATCCAGTACTATATCATGTTTATCTACTACTAGTTTGTAATGATATAGCACCAATGCCCAAAGTATCAAAATTGGACGATTTTGCTTAATAAAATTAGCTATAATAAAAGCTGATGGAGGAAAATGTAGTGAATAAAAAGTATTCCTAATGCAGCAATAAATGATATTCCGGTATTATATCATATTTATCTGCTACTAGTTTCTAATAATATTGCATGAATGCCTAAAGTGTCAAAATTGATCGGTTTTTCTTAATAAAATTAGCTATAACTTAAGTACTAAAGCTGATGGAGGAAGATGTAATGAATAGAAAGTATTCCTAATGCAGCAATAAATCATAATCCAGTATTATATCACATTTATCTACTACTAGTTTTTAATGATATAGCACGAATGTCCAAAGTGTCAAAATTGAATGATTTTTCTTAATTAAATTAGCTATAATGTAAGTACTAAAACTGATGGAGGAAGATGTAATGAATAGAAAGTATTCCTAATGCATCAATAAATGATAATCCGGTATTATATCTTATTTATCTACTACTAGTTTCTAATAATATTGCACCAATGCCCAAAGTGTCAAAATTGGACGATTTTGTTCAATAGAATTAGCTATAACTTAAGTACTAAAGCGGATGGAGGAAGATGTAATGAATAAAAAGTATTCCTAATACATCAATAAATGATAATCCGGTAATATATCTTATTTATCTGCTACTAGTTTCTAATAATATTGCACCAATGCCCAAAGTGTCAAAATTGGACGATTTTGTTCAATAGAATTAGCTACAACTTAGGTACTAAAGCTGATGGAGGAAGATGTAATGAATAAAAAGTATTCCTAATACATCAATAAATGATAATCCGGTATTATATCATATTTATCTGCTACTAGTTTCTAATAATATTGCACCAATGCCCAAAGTGTCAAAATTGGACGATTTTGTTCAATAGAATTAGCTACAACTTAGGTGCTAAAGCTGATGGAGGAAGATGTAATGAATAAAAAGTATTCCTAATGCATCAATAAATCATAATCCAGTATTATATCACATTTATCTACCACTAGTTTGTAATGATATAGCACGAATGCCCAATGTGTCAAAATTGAATGATTTTTCTTACTAAAATTAGCAATAATTGAAGTACTAAAGCTGACGGAGGAAGATGTAATGAATAGAAAGTATTCCTAATGCATCAATAAATGATAATCCGGTATTATATCTTATTTATCTGCTACTAGTTTCTAATAATATTGCACCAATGATCAAAGTGTCAAAATTGGATGATTTTGCTTAATAAAATTAGTTATAACTTAAGTACTAAAGCTGATGGAGGAAGATATAATGAATAAAAAGTATTCCTAATGCATCAATAAATTATAATCCAGTATTATATCACATTTATCTACTACTAGTTTCTAATGATATAGCATGAATGCCCAAAGTGTCAAAATTGATCGATTTTTCTCAATAAAATTAGCTATAACTTAAGTACTAAAGCTGATGGAGGAAGATGTAATGAATAGAAAGTATTCCTAATACATCAATAAATCATAATCAGGTATTATATCATATTTATCTACCACTAGTTTCTAATGATATAGCATGAATGCCCAAAGTGTCATAATTGAACAATTTTTCTTAACAAAATTAGCTATAACTTAAGTACTAAAGCTGATGGAGGAAGATGTAATGAATAGAAAGTATTCCTAATGCAGCAATAAATCATAATCCAGTATTATATCACATTTATCTACTACTAGTTTTTAATGATATAGCACGAATGTCCAAAGTGTCAAAATTGAATGATTTTTCTTAATTAAATTAGCTATAATGTAAGTACTAAAACTGATGGAGGAAGATGTAATGAATAGAAAGTATTCCTAATGCATCAATAAATGATAATCCGGTATTATATCTTATTTATCTACTACTAGTTTCTAATAATATTGCACCAATGCCCAAAGTGTCAAAATTGGACGATTTTGTTTAATAGAATTAGCTAAAACTTAGGTACTAAAGCTGATGGAGGAAGATGTAATGAATAAAAAGTATTCCTAATGCATCAATAAATGATAATCCGGTATTATATCATATTTATCTGCTACTAGTTTCTAATAATATTGCATGAATGTCCAAAGTGTCAAAATTGATCGATTTTTCTCAATAAAATTAGCTATAACTTAAGTACTAAAGCTGATGGAGGAAGATGTAATGAACAGAAAGTATTCCTAATACATCAATAAATGATAATCCGGTATTATATCATATTTATCTACTACTAGTTTGTAATGATATGGCACCAATGCCCAAAGTGTCAAAATTAGACGATTTTGCTTAATAAAATTAACTATAATTGAAGTACTAAAGCTGATGGAGGAAGATGTAATGAATAGAAAGTAATCCTAATGCATCAATAAATCATAATCCAGTATTATATCACATTTATCTACTACTAGTTTGTAATGATATAGCACCAATGCCCAAAGTGTCAAAATTGTATGATTTTGCTTAATAAAATTAGCTATAACTTAAGTACTAAAGCTGATGGAGGAAGATGTAATGAATCAAAAGTATTTCTAATGCATCTATAAATCATAATCCAGTGTTATATCATACTTATCAATTATCAGTTTCTAATGATATTGTATGAATCCCCAAAGTGTCAAAATTGGATGTTTTTCCTTAATAAAATCAAGTATGTACGTATTATCTTCAACAGCTGAAGTGACTACTTTGATTCAAGGTTATTTTCAAGTAACGTTTTGAGCCAAAATTTAAAAAAAAATTCTTTCAGGATGATTCCAAAAATATTTTTTTTGTCTTTTTCAAAAATAAATCGACACAGAAATCAACAAAAGTAATTTTTTAGCGAGTTCGGTGAGTCATAACGCGTCGCGGATCGCTCGTCGTTTGGACGGAGTTCAAGAGCCGCGTTCGTTCGAGTCCTCCTCCTACTCCGCCTCCGTTAAGAGTCGTCTTCCTCTTCTGGGGGGGCATCGGCGATTGCCAAATGTCGAAAATAGCGGGTACGCGTATGGCCGGTCGTTGTCGATGATGCATCACGCGAATTTACAATTGTCAGAATTAGCGGGGCCGCACCTGTCCGCAAGTCCACTACATCAACCGCGTAATTAAGACGCCGCCGCCGCCGCCACCGCTGTTTGCCGCGACACCGCCGAGACGCAAATAGCTAATAGTGTTTTGCCTCGGCCAAATCAAAACGGTCGTTAATAATTTGCTATTTGGGAATTTATTAACTCATTAAAATTAACCAGACTCTGTGATCCAAGAAATATTTTAGGATTTTATTTTCTATGATGTATCCAGTGTTCTGGAAGCAGTATCTAGACTTTTGGCAGTTGTATCTAATTTTCTGCACCCAATATTAAGTGTTGTACAAGCATTCTTTGATCTTCTATTACCAGTATTTAGTCTTATGCAAACAATATTTATTGTCCATAAAGCAAATTAGTCTTCTATCAACAAGTTCAAGTCTTGAATTACCAGTATCTGTACTTTTGCCAGATGCCTGATGTTCTGCCAACCACTTTTAGATCTTTCCAAGCAGTATCTGGTTAGAAAATATGCAATTTGATGCAACGCGTGTGTTGGAACGGTACGAAAAGAAATAAAAATGTGTGTAAATGCGGTGGATTACGTAAAAGCAATAAATCGGGTAGCGGCGAAATGGGGCGTCCCTTAACCCCATCGAAATCCCTCTAATAAACAGTTTGCTAGGTATCATATGCGTCATTGAGTAGATTAAACCGGGCCGCCGTGAGCGATTTATTGAACGGTCGCAATTGTTTCGCCGCACGCAACGCTCCTTCGCTACATAAATCACTCTTTTCGGAATCGATAAAATATCGCCCACCACCCTTTATACGCCACCCCCCTTATACAGCCATCCTCCCGATGGTTCCCTCTGCCGTCGTCGCCGATTTCGTTTCTCGTCAATGCGGCAATTTCGCCCTGTTCAAGTTGTTTTGGAAAAAAATGTTTTTTAGACAATCTTGGGATGGATAGAAATTTTTGGAGGAAATATTCGTGGAGGCTTTGTTTATGGAAATAAAGAAATGAGATTGATTTTGAATTAAAGCTCAAAGTTTTCTCTTTAAAATGATGTGTCATAATCGTTGGGTTGGATTATGAAAATTTGGAGAAAAATAATGTTGAGTTAGAACCAACATTTTTGCGTAATCTATTTATATATCACAAAAAGGTAAAATTTGAATGTTTGTAGAATCTTCGTTTATGGAAATGAAGAAACGAGTCTTATCTTAAATTAAAGCTTAAAGATTTCTCTTTCAAATGGTATATAATAATCATTAGGTTGTATTATGAAAATATGGAGAAAAATAATGTTGAGTTAGAACCAACATTCTTGCTTAATCTATAAACGTCAAAAAAAGGTGAAAATTTAAAAATTCATGGAGTCTTTGTTTATAGAAATGAAGAAATGAGATTCATCGTAAATTAAAGCTTAAAGTTCTCTCTTTAAAATGATATATAATAATCGTCAGGTTGGATTATGAAAATTTGGAGAAAAATAATGTTGAACTAAGACCAACATTTTTGCTTCATCTATAAATGTTAAAAAAGGTGAAATTTTGAAAATTCGTAGCATCTTTATTTATAGAAATAAAGAAACGAGCGTTATCTTGAATTAGAGCTTGAAGATTTCTCTTTAAAATGGTGTATAATAATTAATGAGTTATATTATAAAAATATGGAGAAAAATAATGTTGAGTTAGAACCTACATTTTTGCTTCATCTATAAATGTCAAAATAGGTGAAAATTAAAAAATTCGTGAAATCTTTGTTTATGGAAATATAGAAACGAGGTTCATCTTAAATTAAAGCTTAAAGATTTCTCTTTAAAATGATGTATAATAATCGTTAGGTTGAATTATAAAAATTTGGAGATAAATAATATTGAGTTAGAACCTACATTTTTGCTTAATCTATAAATGTCAAAAAAGGTGAAAATTTAAAAATTCCTAACAGCTTTGTTTATGGAAGTAAAGAAACGAGGTTTATCTTAAATTAAAGCTCAAAGTTTTCTCTTTAAAACGATATATAATAATCGTTGGGTTGGATTATAAAAATTTGGAGATAAAAGATATTGAGCTAAAAGTGTTATTTTTGCTTAAAATAAAAATGTCAAAAATGATGAAACTTTAAAAATTCGTAGAAGCTTTGGTTATGGGAATAAAGAAGTGAGATTTATTTTAAATTAAAGCTCAAAGTTTTCTCTTTAAAGCACTATATCATAATCGTTGGGTTGGATTATAAAAATTTGGAGATAAAAGATACCAAGCAAAAAATGTTATTTTAGATTGAAATAAAAATGTCAAAAATGATGAAACTTTAAAAAGTCGTGGAAGCTTTATTTATGAAAGTAAAGAAACAAGTGATATCATAAATTAAAGCTCAAAGTTTTCTCTTTCAAGTGATATATCATAATCGTTGGGTTGCATTATAAAAATTTGGAGATAAAAAATATTGAGCTAAAATTGGTATATTTGTTTAAAATAAAAATGTCAAAAATGATGAAAATTTAAAAAATCGTGGAAGCTTTGTTTATGGGAATAAAGAAACAAAGTTTATCTTAAATTAAAGCTCAAAGTTTTCTGTTTAAAGCGATATATCATAATTATTAGGTTCGATTATAAAAATTTTGAGATAAGGGATATTGAGCTAAAAGTGTCATTTTTGCTTAATCTATAAATGTCAAAAAAGGTACAATTTTAAAAAATCGTGGAAGCTTTGTTTATTGAAATAAAAAAGTGAGGTTTATCTTAAATTAAAGCTCAAAGTTTTCTCTTTAAAGCGATATATCATAATCGTTGGATTGGATTATAAAAATTTGGAGATAAAAGATATCGAACAAAAAGTGTCATTTTTGATTAAAATAAAAATGTAAAAAATGATGAAAATTTAAAAATTCGTGGAAACTTTGTTTATGGGAATAAAGAAACGAGTCTTATCTTAAATTAAAGCTTAAAGATTTCTCTTTAAAATGGTGTATAATAATCATTGGGTTGTATTATAAAAATATTGAGATAAATAATATTTAACTAAAAATGACATTTTTGCTTAAAATAAAAATGTCAAAAATGACGAAACTTTAAAAATTCGTGGAAGCTTTGTTTATTGGAATAAAGAAACGAGGTTTATCTTAAATTAAAGCTCAAAGTTTTCTCTTTAAAGCGATATATCATAATCGTTGGGTTACATTATAAAAAATTTGAGATAAAGTATATTAAACTAAAAATGTCAGTTTTGATTAAAATAAAAATGTCAAAAATGATGAAAATTTAAAAATTCGTGGAAGCTTCGTTTATGGGAATAAAGAAACGAGTCTTATCTTAAATTAAAGCTTAAAGATTTCTCTTTAAAATGGTGTATAATAATCATTGGGTTGTATTATAAAAATATTGAGATAAATAATATTTAATTAAAAATAACATTTTTGCTTAAAATAAAAATGTTAAAAATGATGAAACTTTAAAAATTCGTGGAAGCTTTGTTTATTGGAATAAAGAAACGAGGTTTATTTTAAATTAAAGCTTAAAGTTTTGTCTTTAACGCCATGTATCATAATCGTTGGGTTGTATTATAAAAATTTGGAGATAAAAGATATTGAGCTAAAAGTGTCATTTTTGATTAAAATAAAAATGTCAAAAATAATGAAACTTTAAAAATTCATAGAAACTTTGTTTATGGGAATAAAAAAACGAGGTTTATCTTAAATTAATGCTCAAAGTTTTCTCTTTAAAGCGATATATCATAATCGTTGGGTTGCATTATAAAAATTTTGAGATAAAGTATATTAAACTAAAGGTGTCATTTTTGATTAAAATAAAAATATCAAAAATAATGAAAATTTAAAAATTCGTGGAAACTTTGTTTATGGGAATAAAGAAACGAGTCTTATCTTAAATTAAAACTTAAAGATTTCTCTTTAAAATGGTGTATAATAATCATTGGGTTGTATTATAAAAATATTGAGATAAATAATATTTAACTAAAAATGACATTTTTGCTTAAAATAAAAATATTAAAAATGATGAAACTTTAAAAATTCGTGGAAGCTTTATTTATTGGAATAAAGAAACGAGGTTTATTTTAAATTAAAGCTTAAAGTTTTGTCTTTAAAGCGATGTATCATAATCGTTGGGTTGTATTATAAAAATTTGGAGATAAAAGATATTGAGCTAAAAGTGTCATTTTTGATTAAAATAAAAATGTCAAAAATAATGAAACTTTAAAAATTCATAGAAACTTTGTTTATGGGAATAAAAAAACGAGGTTTATCTTAAATTAATGCTCAAAGTTTTCTCTTTAAAGCGATATATCATAATCGTTGGGTTGCATTATAAAAATTTTGAGATAAAGTATATTAAACTAAAGGTGTCATTTTTGATTAAAATAAAAATGTCAAAAATAATGAAAATTTAAAAATTCGTGGAAACTTTGTTTATGGGAATAAAGAAACGAGTCTTATCTTAAATTAAAGCTTAAAAATTTCTCTTTAAAATGGTGTATAATAATCATTGGGTTGTATTATAAAAATATTGAGATAAATAATATTTAACTAAAAGTGTCATTTTTACTTAAAATAAAATTGTTAAAAATGACGAAACTTTAAAAATTCATGGAAGCTTTGTTTATTGGAATAAAGAAACGAGGTTTATCTTAAATTAAAGCTCAAAGTTTTCTCTTTAAAGCGATATATCATAATCGTTAGGTTGGATTATAAAAATTTGGAGATAAAAGCTATCGAACAAAAACTGTCGTTTTTGATTAAAATAAAAATGTCAAAAATAATGAAACTTTAAAAATTCGTGGAAGCTTCGTTTATGGGAATAAAGAAATGAGTCTTATCTTAAATTAAAGCTTAAAGATTTCTCTTTAAGATGGTGTATAATAATCATTGGGTTGTATTATAAAAATATTGAGATAAATAATATTTAACTAAAAGTGTCATTTTTACTTAAAATAAAATTGTTAAAAATGATGAAAATTTAAAAATTCGTGGAAGCTTTATTTATTGGAATAAAGAAACGAGGTTTATTTTAAATTAAAGCTTAAAGTTTTGTCTTTAAAGCAATGTATCATAATTTTTAAATTTGATTCTTCTTTAACATTTTTTAGTGGGTCGTTTTCGATGTAAATCGGCTTCATTCTTTTATCGACGATACCAATCTCGTCCGTTTCGTCCGATCGAGTATACTTGTATTGTCCTGTTGTACCGAACCAATAAATAAATTAATATTTCATTGGGTCGTGCCCCAGCAATTTTTCAAACATACAATACTTCATTTGAATATCGGATAAAGGAGCTACCGAACGGCGCGTTTTCCTTACCAGGGGGCGATTTCTTTTTTCTTCTTTTCCTTCGAACGGCCGCCGGGCATTTATTGTTTATTATTTTTACAAATTGATCGTATCGCGCACTCCCGAAGACCACTTTTCGTGACGATTTCGTACCGAATCGTACGACGACATCTTCTTCGAACGTCACGACGTCAGTAAATACTTAATAGCGATTTCCTTCGAGGTACCTTACAACCGATTTTCGTGTCTCTCACACTGGGTTCATAAAATATTGAGTCTATTTTATGTGGATAATTATTTTGTTTTGGCTAGATGGGGTCAAAGTGTTAAGTTGAGGCGATAAAACGCCTCCAATCTCGTTTAAGGTGGGCAAACAACGAACCCTCGCCTCGAAAGAAAAAACCACCGGATTAAATCGCTATCAGGTGTGTACAAGGATTAAATGGTGTGGGGGATTCCCCCGGAATAAATCCGTTACCTCGTGGTGTTTGTCTAAGAACGGCTGCCGCGCGCTTAAGAACACTAATTATCAAAGTTAGAAACTGTATTAAGATTATGCGCGAAGGTGAGGTATTAAATATTGTCAATTTAGCAATTCTCCCGGATCTCGGCTGTTATTATAGATAATGGCACGCTAAATTGGTTGACTTTGGGCGCAGACTGGTTTGTTTTAGAGCCTCTCCTCCTTCCGCGCCTCGAGGATTATTTGACAGGTGTCTGCGCTTTAACCACTCTAAAATCTTCTAATAATCGCGAAACTTTTTAATCACTCGATTTTAATATAATCGATCTTAAACGAGTTTTATAAGCGCTTTAAACAATTTAACTTTGTTACGTTAAAGATGATTTGGCCAAAAACGACATCGAATTGGAGGTCGTTTTTAATTGGGAAATATTAAAACGTTGATGGGGCGGTTATGTTACGCCGGATCGAACTCTCGAAATGAAATTCTGCATACCAACGCGAGACACATCAACACTTTATGGCGGACGAAATATTTCAATTTGCTAGATAGCCGAGGCGATTTATAGACCGCCATCTATCCGGGCGACTATTAACTTTTTCTTGCATAATTTTATTGCCAATTTCGACCCGAATTCTCCAAGGACGGAATTCACATCGCAGATGGATAATGGAGCGTTTTGGAAACCACCCTCTAAACATTTCTATTCATCTCGAGACTGTCTCATCAAAAAATTTTTTCCTAACAAAATTGTTATTGATGGATTAAACAAACCATCGGGATGATGATTGGTTAAGGGGGGATAAAACTGTTTAAAATGATGTGTCATAATCGTAATTATAAAAGTATAGAGAAAAAGAATATTGAAATGGAACTGTTATTGTTGCTTAAAATGAAAATGTCGAAAAAGGTGGAAATTTAAAAGCTGGTAAAATCTTTGTTTATGGCAATAGAGAAATAAGATTTGTTTTAAATTAAAGCTTGAAGATTACTCTTTAAAATGGTGTGTAATAATCATTGGGTTGGATTATAAAAATAAGGAGAAAAATGACATTGAGTTAAAACCAATAATTTTGGTTAATCTATAAATGTCAAAAAAGGTGAAAATTTAAAACCTGGTAAAATCTTTGTTTATAGAAATAAAGAAATGAGATTTATTTTTAATTAAAGCTTAAAGATTACTCTTTAAAATGGTGTATAATAATAATTGGGTTGGATTATAAAAATATGGAGAAAAATGACATTGAGTTAGAACCAATAATTTTGGTTAATCTATAAATGTCAAAAAAGGTGAAAATTTATAAGCTGGTAAAATCTTTGTTTCTAGAAATAAAGAAATGAGATTTGTTTTAAATTAAAGCTTGAAGATTGCTCTTTAAAACGGTGTATAATAATCATTGGGTTAGATTATAAAAGTATGGAGAAAAAAAGCTTTGAGTTAGAACCAACATTTTTACTTAATCTGTAAATGTCAAAAAATGTGAAAATTTAAAAAGTGATAAAATCTTTGTTTATGGAAATAAAGAAATGAGATTTGTTTTAAATTAAAGCTTAAAGATTACTCTTTAAAATGGTGTATAATAATAATTGGGTTGGATTATAAAAATATGGAGAAAAATGACATTGAGTTAGAATCAATAATTTTGGTTAATCTATAAATGTCAAAAAAATGTGAAAATTTAAAAAGTGGTAAAATCTTTGTTTACGGAAATAAAGAAATGAGATTTGTTTTAAATTAAAGCTTGAAGATTACTCTTTAAAATGGTATATAATAATCATTGGGTTAGATTATAAAAATATGGAGAAAAATGACATTGAGTTAGAACCAACAATTTTGCTTAATCTGTAAATGTCAAAAAATGTGAAAATTTGAAAAGTGGTAAAATCTTTGTTTATGGAAATAAATAAATGAGATTTGTTTTAAATTAAAGCTTGAAGATTACTCTTTAAAATGGTGTATAATAATCATTGGGTTGGATTATAAAAATATGGAGAAAAAAAGCTTTGAGTTAGAACCAACATTTTTGCTTAATCTGTAAATGTCACAAAAAGGGGAAAATTTAAAAAGTGGTAAAATCTTTATTTATGGAAATAAAGAAATGAAATTTGTTTTAAATTAAAGCTTAAAGATCACTCTTTAAAATGGTGTATAATAATCATTGGGTTGGATTATAAAAATATGGAGAAAAATGACGTTGAGTTAGAACCAATCTATTTGGTTAATCTATAAATGTCAAAAAAGGTGAAAATTTAAAAGCTGGTAAAATCTCTGTTTATGGAAATAAAGAAATGAGATTCGTTTTAAATTAAAGCTTGAAGATTACTCTTTAAAATGGTGTATAATAATAATTGGGTTGGATTATAAAAATATGGAGAAAAATGATGTTGAGTTAGAACCAATAATTTTGGTTAATCTATAAATGTCAAAAAAGGTGAAAATTTAAAAACTGGTAATATCTTTGTTTATGGAAATAAAGAAATGAGATTTATTTTAAATTAAAGCTTGAAGATTACTCTTTAAAATTGTGTATAATAATCATTGGGTTGGATTATAAAAATATGGAGAAAAAAGCTTTGAGTTAGAACCAACAATTTTGCTTAATCTGTAAATGTCAAAAAAGGTGAAAATTTAAAAAGTGGTAAAATCTTTGTTTATGGAAATAAAGAAATGATATTTATTTTAAATTAAAGCTTAAAGATTACTCTTTAAAATGGTGTATAATAATAATTGGGTTGGATTATAAAAATATGGAGAAAAAAAGCTTTGAGTTAAAAGCAACATTTTTGCTTAATCTGTAAATGTCACAAAAAGGGGAAAATTTAAAGAGTGGTAAAATCTTTGTTTATAGAAGTAAAGAAATGAAGTTTGTTTTAAATTAAAGCTTAAAGATCACTCTTTAAAATATTGTGTAATAATCATTGGGTTGGATTATAAAAATATGGAGAAAAATGACATTGAGTTAGAACCAATAATTTTGGTTAATCTATAAATGTCAAAAAAGGTGAAAATTTAAAACCTGGTAAAATCTCTGTTTATGGAAATAAAGAAATGAGATTTATTTTAAGTTAAAGCTTGAAGATTACACTTTAAAATGGTGTGTAATAACCATTGGGTTAGATACCGTTTCATTACATTGCTATGTTCGAAATTTGCTTAAATTTCACTTAAAATTCATTAAAGATGAGTTACGTTTAAAAATGCCAATTATTAATATTAAGAAAATGACATCTGTCAAAAATTGAGGTTAAAAATTGGTATTAAGGGTCGATTAGTTTCCTATTTAATGAATACTTCCAAACATTGTTGAGAAATATAAAGTAACTTTTACGTTTAGACGATTTAAACAACCTTTTGGATGGCTACGTTCTAGAATAAAATAAAATTTGGTTAAAGTGCCTCGAACATGAAAATAATGCATCAATATATCAATGATTAAATTGATGTGTCAAGATATAATGTTATAAGTTGACATTTATAATTGATTTTCTTATTATTTAGGAAATACGTTCGAAAATGATTAAGAAATGAGAAAATGATCTTCATATTTAGGAATGAACCTAAAATTTCCTTAGAAATATTAATTATTTTTTGACAGCTGTCAAAAATTTGAAGTTTGTTACCGTTCTATTGCATTACTATGTTCGAAAATTGAATAGATTTCGTTTAAAATTCATTAAAGATGAGTTACGTTTAAATTATGCCAATTATTAATATTAGCAAAATGACATCTGTCAAAATTTGAGGTTAAAAATTGGTATTAAGAGTCGATTGGCTTCCTATTTAATGAATACTTTTAAATATTGTTGAAAACTATTAAGTAACTTTTACGTTTAGACGATTTTGTTCAAAACGTCAATTGCTGAATGACACCTGTCAAAGATTTGAACTTGGTAAACAGCCTTTCGGATGGCTACGTTCAGGAATCACTTAGAATAGCTTATTAATAGAATTATAATTTCAATGTAATTTTTAATATCATCTGTACAAAATACAACAATACACCTCACACCTGTTAAAAATATTGAAAATTTAATAGAAAAAACTTGATACATACATCAAAACCGGTCGATACAAGAATAATAAAAGATTTTCTTAACATCTGCCAGATATTAAGTGTATTAACAACATCTGGCAAACACACTTTTAATTTTTGAAATAACAATTCGCCCAAATCGAATATCGGTGATTATACGAATGCGTAGATGATGAGACGAGGAGGTCGAAAAGGACATTTTTAATTTATGCCGTATTTACCCCCTTAACGCCCGATATCCGCATCGGCGATGATTCATTGATGACTTAATTTAGGCGTAGCCATAGCGACGCGCGTCTCTCTCGTCCCGATCGCTTCTGCTCGCCCCCCTCGCCCCCCTCGCGTCTCCGCGTCCTCTCTCGGACTCCAGGACATCGCGGAATGAATATTCACAAGATATTAAATCCTCCACGCTCTTATGCCGTCTATGGAGGGCGACGAGGGGGTGTCTCGCCCTCTCTTTTTCCGACATCGGCCCGGAAATCGTCATTCCGTCCTCGTTTCCGCCGCGCTGACCGACGTAAAAACAACACCGCCACGGGATGGACCGGCAATTTTAATATTAGTTTTGCGAAATGTGATTTTCGTCCATCCACCCCCAACCCCTTCGCTGTCGCCGTCGCCGTCGCCATCGCCTCGTTCGTTCTCGGTCTTTCGGATTACGGATTCGGTTTTTTCGGTTTACTTGCATATTTTTACATTTTTCACCCCTTTTTCGTCCACTACGTTTGATGCCGAATCGAAATATGTACAGTAATTAATTAATTAATTATCGTATCCGACGTCATCATTGCAAATATGCAACCAACATCACAGTATTGTTATTACAATACGCTATTTGTGTATGACGCGTATTGCATTGTGATATTGGTTGCATACTTGCAATGATGACGTCGGGTACGATAATTAACTAACACACTGTACCTATTCGAAGCAAGCCCCCAATAGATACGATTTTGATTATAACAAGGGAATCTTCTCAATTCATTCTAAAGCTGAATCCTTGGCCGATACGAAAATGGAAAATTCGATTCGAAATCTGCTTCCAATTTTACTAAAACGAGGTGCTCTATCAACGAAAAGATGCAAAACTACAAATTTTCACCTTTTCGAATTTTTCTCGATGTTTATGCTTCTGAGGGCAAAAGTGTAAAGGAGCAAAATTATTAAGAATGAAATTTGGTATAACTTTTATACTAAAATTTGTTTTCTAAAACGTCCCGAATTCCTTCTATACCGACAATATGATGTAAAACCACCATTTTTCATCATTTTACTTTTTCGAATTTTTTTCGATTTTAATGCATCTGAGAGCAAAAGTATAACAGAGCGAAATTGTTGAAAATTAAGTTTGCTACAACTTTTGTACTAAAACTTTTTTTCTAAAACGTTCCGAATCCCTTCTATACCAACAATATGATGTGAAACGACGATTTCATCTAATTTTCACCCTTTTGAATTTTTCTCGATATTAATGCATCTGAGAGCAAAAGTGTAAGAGAGCAATATTGTCAAGAATAAAATTTGCTACAATTTTTGTTCAAACAGTTTTTTTATAACATGCTCTGATTCAAAAATGTTACTATTACCTACTTAAAACAACGAATTTTAGCAAATTTTCATATTTTCCTATTTTTCTCGATATCTGTGCATCTTAGAGCAAAAGTGCAAGAGATCAATATTGTTAAGAATAAAATTTGCTACAACTTTTGTTCTAAAAGTTTTTTTATAACATGCTCCGATTCAAAAATGTTACCATTACCTGCTAAAAACAATAAATTCATCAAATTTTCATATTTTCCTAATTTTCTCGATATCTATGCATATGAGAGCAAAAGTGCAAGAGAACAATATTGTCAAGAATAAAATTTGCTACAACTTTTGTTCTAAAAGTTTTTTTATAACATGCTCCGATTCAAAAATGTTACCATTACCTGCTAAAAACAATAAATTCATCAAATTTTCATATTTTCCTAATTTTCTCGATATCTATGCATATGAGAGCAAAAGTGCAAGAGAACAATATTGTCAAGAATAAAATTTGCTACAACTTTTGTTCTAAAAGTTTTTTTATAACATGCTCCGATTCAAAAATGTTACCATTACCTGCTAAAAACAATAAATTCATCAAATTTTCATATTTTCCTAATTTTCTCGATATCTATGCATATGAGAGCAAAAGTGCAAGAGAACAATATTGTCAAGAATAAAATTTGCTACAACTTTTGTTCTAAAAGTTTTTTTATAACATGCTCCGATTCAAAAATGTTACCATTACCTGCTAAAAACAATAAATTCATCAAATTTTCATATTTTCCTAATTTTCTCGATATCTATGCATATGAGAGCAAAAGTGCAAGAGAACAATATTGTCAAGAATAAAATTTGCTACAACTTTTGTTCTAAAAGTTTTTTTATAACATGCTCCGATTCAAAAATGTTACCATTACCTGCTAAAAACAATAAATTCATCATATTTTCCTATTTTTCTCGATATCTATGGATCTGAGAGTAAAAGTGCAAGAGAGCAATATTGTCAAGAATAAAATTTGCTACAACTTTTGTTTTAAAAGTTTTTTTGTAACATGCTCCGATTCAAAAATGTTACCATTACCTACTTAAAACAATAAAATTCATCAAATTTTCAAATTTTCCTAATTTTCTCGATATCTATGCATCTGAGAGCAAAAGTGGAAGAGAGCAAAATTGTCAAGAATGAAATTTGCTACAACTTTTGTTTAAAAAGTTTTTTTATAACATGCTCAAATTCAAAAATATTACCATTACCTACTTCAAACAACGAAATTCATCAAATTTTTATATTTTCCTATTTTTCTCGATATCTATGGATCTGAGAGCAAAAGTGCAAGAGAGCAATATTGTTAAGAATAAAATTTGCTACAACTTTTGTTCAAAAAGTTTTTTTATAACATGCTCCGATTCAAAAATGTTACCATTACCTGCTAAAAACAATAAATTCATCAAATTTTCATATTTTCCAAATTTTTTCGATATCTATGCATTTGAGAGCAAAAGTACAAGAGAACAATATTGTCAAAAATAAAATTTGCTACAACTTTTGTTCAAAAAGTTTTTTTATAACATACTCCGATTCAAAAATATTACCATTACCTGAGAATACAAAGAAATTCATCAAATTTTCATATTTTCCTATTTTTTTCGATATCTATGGATCTGAGAGCAAAAGTGCAAGAGAGCAATATTGTTAAGAATAAAATTTACTACAACTTTTGTTCTAAAAGTTTTTTTATAACATGGTCCGATTCAAAAATGTTACCATTGCTTACTTAAAACAACGAAATTCATCAAATTTTCATATTTTCCTAATTTTCTCGATATCTATGCATATGAGAGCAAAAGTGCAAGAGAACAATATTGTCAAGAATAAAATTTGCTACAACTTTTGTTCTAAAAGTTTTTTTATAACATGCTCCGATTCAAAAATGTTACCATTACCTGCTAAAAACAATAAATTCATCAAATTTCCATATTTTCCTAATTTTTTCGATATCTATGCATTTGAGAGCAAAAGTGCAAGAGAACAATATTGTCAAGAATAAAAATTGGTACAACTTTTGTTCAAAAAGTTTTTTTATAACATACTACGATTCAAAAATGTTACCATTACCTGAGAATACAAAGAAATTCATCAAATTTTCATATTTTCCTATTTTTTTCGATATCTATGGATCTGAGAGCAAAAGTGCAAGAGAGCAATATTGTTAAGAATAAAATTTACTACAACTTTTGTTCTAAAAGTTTTTTTATAACATGGTCCGATTCAAAAATGTTACCATTGCTTACTTAAAACAACGAAATTCATTAAATTTTTATATTTTCCTATTTTTCTCGATATCTATGGATCTGAGAGCAAAAGTGCAAGAGAGCAATATTGTTAAGAATAAAATTTGCTACAACTTTTGTTCTAAAAGTTTTTTTATAACATGCTCAGATTGCAAGTGCTTCCATGACCTACTTAAAACAACGAAATTCATCAAATTTTATATTTTCATATTTTTCTCGATATCTATTCATCTGAGAGCAAACGTGTAAGAGAACAATATTGTTAAGAATAACATTTGCTACAACTTTTGTTTCAAAAGTTTTTTTATAACATGCTCAGATTGAAAAATGTTACCATTACCTACTTAAAACAATAAATTCATCAAATTTTCATATTTTCGTATTTTTCTCGATATCTATGCATCTAAATGCAAAAGTGTAAGAAAGCAATATTGTTAAGAATAAAATTTGCTACAACTTTTGTTCTAAAAGTTTTTTTATAACAATCTCCGATTCAAAAATTTTATCATTGCCTACTTAAAACAACGAAATTCATCAAATTTTCAAATTTTCCTATTTTTCTCGATATCTGTGCATCTTAGAGCAAAAGTGCAAGAGATCAATATTGTTAAGAATAAAATTTGCTACAACTTTTGTTCTAAAAGTTTTTTTATAACAATCTCCGATTCAAAAATTTTATCATTGCCTATTTAAAACAACGAAATTCATCAATTTTCATATTTTCGTATTTATCTCGATATTTATTCCTCTGAGAGCAAAAGTGTAAAAGAACAAAATTGTTGAAAATGAAGTTTACTACAACTTTTATACTAAAACTTTTTTTCTAAGACTTTCGAAATTCATTCTACACCAACAACATGATGTAAAACCACGATTTCGTCTAATTTTCACTTTTTTGAGTTTTTCTCGATATTAATGCACCTCGGAGCAAAACTATTAAAGAGCAATATTGTTAAAAATGAAGTTTTCTACAACTTTTACACTAAAAGTTTCTTTCTAAAACGAATTAGTGTTGAGATATGCTAGAGTTATATCGATAAAAATAAAAAAAGGGCGTTTAATTTAAATATGGAAATGGGGAAATTTTCGACAGTCGAACGAAGAGAACTGAGAGCCAAGGGGGGAGTGAGTATCGGACGTAATTCCCATAAAAATTCTAATATCAATTTCGTCGGAGAGAGAGCAATTTTCGATTAACGTTACTCGGGGGCGGGCGGCGGCGGCTAATCGTTTTTAAACTTTTCTCTTAAGGCCCGGGGGCCGAAAAATTCCTCTTTGGGGGTGAATTTTTATGCCACATAACCGAAACCGGGCCCGATTGCCGCTCAAAGACCCGTGTAATTGATAGGCTGTGTCCTTAAATTCCTCTTAATTCTTTCCTTTCCTTATTTCGCTTCCCTCCTTATCCCCCAATCTATCCGCATCTACGTTTCAATTACACTCAAGATTATTTCCCTTAAAGAAGAAGAAATAAAAAAAATTTGTTAGTTTTAAAAACATCCAAAGCATTTTAAAACCATAAACCAGCCGAGTCAATCGTAAAGGTGAGGTGTAAAAGGCATCAATATAAGAATACGAGGATTCTGACCTCTTTGTGGTTGGCGATAAACAAAGCGAAGGTTAAATCTCTCGATCTTCCCCGGTATTGAGTTATCTCCGGGATGACGGATCGACACTTAAAATACCCTTTTAAACATTTTTTAAGGGGCGTATTTATAAGTTTTCCCTCCCGCCGAGACTTATAACCGTCTATAAAACGCCATAAAGACGGCAATTTGCAACTATTTACGACGGTAACGGCGTCGAAAGACATCCGAAGACGTCGAAAGATTGTTGAGACTCTTTGACCGAGCGTCGATAAAATTCTCATTAAAAATCGAAATGCACCTTTTATTGCCACTATTATTGGTATTCAGGTGGGTTCTCATTTTATTATTTTTTTTTCGCCTTTTTTTTTGTAGACCGGTCAGTATTTCGAACCCTCGAGTGGCTTGTTAAAAATTTGCGCATGGATGGGATCACGGCCTTCATCCTTTTTCCCTACCCCGAAAAAAGGGGTTATCTCACGAAACGATTGATGCGCGTAGTCGTTAGTCATTGAATCGAATGGATTATAAAAAATATGCTCCAAAATAATTCTTCAAATTCAAATATCAAGCGAATACAATACATTAAAAAAAATTAAAATCACCTCATCTTACTCTTTCCATGTTCCATCTCTAATGAAATTTAAACAAAACGGTGATTATGTATCAATTAAAAGAGAAATCCTTAAGCTTTAATTTAAGATATAACTCGTTTTTTTATTTCCATAAACAAAGATTTCATGAGATTTTAAATTTTCACCTTTTTTGACATTTATAGATTTATTAAACTTGTTGGTTCTAACTCAATGTCTTTTTTCTCCATATTTTTATAATCCAACCCCATGATTATTACACACCATTTTAAAGATAAATCTTTAAGCTTTATTTTAAGACAAACTTTGTTTCTTTATTTCCATAAACAAAGATTCCACGAGTTTTTAAATTATCACCTTTTTTGACATTTGTAGATTAAGTAAAATTGTTGGTTCTAACTCAATGTCTTTTTTCTCCATATTTTTATAATCCCACCCTATGGTTATTATAGATCATTTTAAAGATAAATTTTCAAGCTTTAATTTAAGATAAGACTCATTTCTTTGTTTTCATAAACAAAGATTCCACGAGTTCTTAAAGATTTATCTTTTTTGACACTTATAGATTAAGCAAAAATGTTGGTTTTAACTCAATGCTTTTTTTCTCCATATTTTTATGATACAACCCAATGATTATTATATATCATTCTAAAGAGAAACCTTTGAGCTTTAATTTAAGATTAGACTCGTCTCTTCATTTCCATAAACAAACGTACCACGAGTTCTTAAAAATCCATCCTTTTTGACATTTACATATAGATTAAGCAAAAATGTTTGTTCTAACTTAATTTACTTTAAAATATTATATGATTTGTAGGGTGTTTGATTAAAATAATTTTTGGATAAAAGCTTTTGAAATGAAGAAATTGTCAAAAAACTAAGAATTTAAAAAAATCATCACATCCACATTTCTAAGAGTTAGAAAATGATTTATGTCTCAAATTGAAGATTAAAGCGTCTATTTTAAGATGATGTATGATATGTGGGGTATTTGATTAAAAAAATTTTTAGAAAAAGGCTTTTGAAAAAATGTTGTTGAAATTAGGTTAAGTTTGAAATTGTCAAGATAGTAAGAATTTCAAAAAATCACAATGTCCATATTTTTAAGAGTTAGAAAATGATTTATGTCTCAAATTGAAGATTAAAGCTTCTACTTTAAGATGATATATGATATGTGGGATGTTTGATTAAAAAAATTTTTAAAAAAAGACTTTTGGAAAAATATTGTTGAAATTAGGTTAAGTTTGAAATTGTCAAAAAACTAAGAATTTTAAAAAATCACCACATCCACATTTCTAAGAGTTAGAAAACGATTTATGTCTCAAATTAAAGATTAAAGCTTCTATTTTAAGATGATATATGATATGTAGGGTGTTTGATTAAAAAAATTTTTAGAAAAAGGCTTTTGAAAAAATGTTGTTGAAATTAGGTTAAGTTTGAAATTGTCAAAAAACTAAGAATTTTAAAAAATCACCACATCCACATTTCTAAGAGTTAGAAAACGATTTATGTCGCAAATTGAAGATTAAAGCTTCTACTTTAAGTTGATATATGATATGTGGAACGTTTGATTAAAAAAATTTTTAGAAAAAGGCTTTTAAAAAAATTTTGTTGAAATTAGGTTAAGTTTGAAATTGTCAAAAAACTAAGAATTTTAAAAAATCACCACATCCACATTTCTAAGAGTTAGAAAATGATTTAAGTCTCAAATTGAAGATTAAAGCTTCTACTTTAAGATGATGTATGATATGTGGGATGTTTGATTAAAAAAATTTTTAGAAAAAGGCTTTTGAAAAAATTTTGTTGAAATTAGGTTAAGTTTGAAATTGTCAAAAAACTAAGAATTTAAAAAAGTCACCACATCCACATTTCTAAGAGTTAGAAAACGATTTATGTCGCAAATTGAAGATTAAAGCTTCTACTTTAAGATGATATATGATATGTGGGAAGTTTGATTAAAAAAATTTTTAGAAAAAGGCTTTTGAAAAAATTTTGTTGAAATTAGGTTAATTTTGAAATTGTCAAAAAACTAAGAATTTTAAAAAATCACCACATCCACATTTCTAAGAGTTAGAAAACGATTTATGTCGCAGATTGAAGATTAAAGCTTCTACTTTAAGTTGATATATGATATGTGGAACGTTTGATTAAAAAAATTTTTAGAAAAAGGCTTTTAAAAAAATTTTGTTGAAATTAGGTTAAGTTTGAAATTGTCAAAAAACTAAGAATTTTAAAAAATCACCACATCCACATTTCTAAGAGTTAGAAAATGATTTAAGTCTCAAATTGAAGATTAAAGCTTCTACTTTAAGATGATGTATGATATGTGGGATGTTTGATTAAAAAAATTTTTAGAAAAAGGCTTTTGAAAAAATTTTGTTGAAATTAGGTTAAGTTTGAAATTGTCAAAAAACTAAGAATTTTAAAAAGTCACCACATCCACATTTCTAAGAGTTAGAAAACGATTTATGTCGCAAATTGAAGATTAAAGCTTCTACTTTAAGATGATATATGATATGTGGGAAGTTTGATTAAAAAAATTTTTAGAAAAAGGCTTTTGAAAAAATTTTGTTGAAATTAGGTTAATTTTGAAATTGTCAAAAAACTAAGAATTTTAAAAAATCACCACATCCACATTTCTAAGAGTTAGAAAACGATTTATGTCGCAGATTGAAGATTAAAGCTTCTACTTTAAGTTGATATATGATATGTGGAACGTTTGATTAAAAAAATTTTTAGAAAAAGGCTTTTAAAAAAATTTTGTTGAAATTAGGTTAAGTTTGAAATTGTCAAAAAACTAAGAATTTTAAAAAATCACCACATCCACATTTCTAAGAGTTAGAAAATGATTTAAGTCTCAAATTGAAGATTAAAGCTTCTACTTTAAGATGATGTATGATATGTGGGATGTTTGATTAAAAAAATTTTTAGAAAAAGGCTTTTGAAAAAATTTTGTTGAAATTAGGTTAAGTTTGAAATTGTCAAAAAACTAAGAATTTAAAAAAGTCACCACATCCACATTTCTAAGAGTTAGAAAACGATTTATGTCGCAAATTGAAGATTAAAGCTTCTACTTTAAGATGATATATGATATGTGGGAAGTTTGATTAAAAAAATTTTTAGAAAAAGGCTTTTGAAAAAATTTTGTTGAAATTAGGTTAATTTTGAAATTGTCAAAAAACTAAGAATTTTAAAAAATCACCACATCCACATTTCTAAGAGTTAGAAAACGATTTATGTCGCAGATTGAAGATTAAAGCTTCTACTTTAAGTTGATATATGATATGTGGAACGTTTGATTAAAAAAATTTTTAGAAAAAGGCTTTTAAAAAAATTTTGTTGAAATTAGGTTAAGTTTGAAATTGTCAAAAAACTAAGAATTTTAAAAAATCACCACATCCACATTTCTAAGAGTTAGAAAATGATTTAAGTCTCAAATTGAAGATTAAAGCTTCTACTTTAAGATGATGTATGATATGTGGGATGTTTGATTAAAAAAATTTTTAGAAAAAGGCTTTTGAAAAAATTTTGTTGAAATTAGGTTAAGTTTGAAATTGTCAAAAAACTAAGAATTTAAAAAAGTCACCACATCCACATTTCTAAGAGTTAGAAAACGATTTATGTCGCAAATTGAAGATTAAAGCTTCTACTTTAAGATGATATATGATATGTGGGAAGTTTGATTAAAAAAATTTTTAGAAAAAGGCTTTTGAAAAAATTTTGTTGAAATTAGGTTAATTTTGAAATTGTCAAAAAACTAAGAATTTTAAAAAATCACCACATCCACATTTCTAAGAGTTAGAAAACGATTTATGTCGCAGATTGAAGATTAAAGCTTCTACTTTAAGATGATATATGATATGTGGGATGTTTGATTAAAAAAATTTTTAAAAAAAGACTTTTGGAAAAATATTGTTGAAATTAGGTTAAGTTTGAAATTGTCAAAAAACTAAGAATTTTAAAAAATCACCACATCCACATTTCCAAGAGTTAGAAAACGATTTATGTCTCAAATTGAAGATTAAAGCTTCTACTTTAAGATGATATATGATATGTGGGATGTTTGATTAAAAAAATTTTTAGAAAAAGGCTTTTGAAAAAATGTTGAAATTAGGTTAAGTTTGAAATTGTCAAGATAGTAAGAATTTCAATAAGTCACAATGTCCACATTTCTAAGAGTTAGAAAACGATTTATGTCTCAAATTGAAGATTAAAGCTTCTATTTTAAGATGATATATGATATGTGGTATGTTTGATTAAAAAAATTTTTAGAAAAAGACTTTTGAAAAAATATTATTGAAATTAGGTTAAGTTTGAAATTGTCAAAAAACTAAGAATTTCAAAAAATCACCACATCCACATTTCTAAGAGTTAGAAAACGATTTATGTCGCAAATTAAAGATTAAAGCTTCTATTTTAAGATGATATATGATATGTGGTATGTTTGATTAAAAAAATTTTTAGAAAAAGACTTTTGAAAAAATATTGTTGAAATTAGGTTAAGTTTGAAATTGTCAAAAAATTAAGAATTTTAAAAAATCACCACATCCACATTTCTAAGAGTTAGAAAACGATTTATGTCGCAAATTGAAGATTAAAGCTTCTATTTTAAGATGATATATGATATGTGGGATGTTTGATTAAAAAAATTTTTAGAAAAAGGCTTTTGAAAAAGTGTTGTTGAAATTAGGTTAAGTTTGAAATTATCAAGACAGTAAGAATTTCAATAAGTCACAATGTCCACATTTCTAAGAGTTAGAAAATGATTTATGTCTCAAATTAAAGATTAAAGCTTCTATTTTAAGATGATATATGATATGTGGGATGTTTGATTAAAAAAATTTTTAGAAAAAGGTTTTTGAAAAAATGTTGTTGAAATTAGGTTAAGTTTGAAATTGCCAAAAAACTAAGAATTTAAAAAAATCATCACGTCCACATTTCTAAGAGTTAGAAAATGATTTATGTCTCAAATTGAAGATTAAAGCTTCTACTTTAAGATGATGTATGATATGTGGGATGTTTGATTAAAAATTTTTTTAGAAAAAGGCTTTTGAAAAAATGTTGTTGAAATTAGGTTAAGTTTGAAATTGTCAAAAAACTAAGAATTTAAACATTGAAATTTGATTAGTGCGTGTTATTTTAGTAAAAAGACGTAAGTTTTATTTGAAATGTTTCGAGAAAACGAGTAATTTTTTTATTGAAAGGTCGAGTTTTAAAACCGCTTCGCCCCGTCGTCTTTACATTTTTTGTTTATTCACCACCAGTATTCCTTCTTCGCACAATAAATTAAGGAGGGGATGTTTGGCAGTTGATTCGCTAATAACGGGTTTTAGTTGATGTGCGAGCATTTAAGGGTGATAAAGTAGTTTTGAAAAATAAAACTTATTACTTGAATTAAGTGATAAGTACGTGCTAAGTGTTAGGTGATATTAGTGATGTTGTGATCATCGGATTACTATTTTATGGATGTTAAAAGGTATCGTATTAATTCATTTTTTTTGTCACAATAAATTAATTTATCTTTTCTTTCCAGCTTCGAAGTAAAACAACATCCATTCGGTGAGTCGTTTTCAATTTTATTAATTAACCAAAACATATCGGAGTAATTCATACCATTTGAACGTTACTACAATTAATTAAGGAGATAATTGATGTGTTTGATTAACTAGTTTTTTGTGATTTAATCAAAATCCTTACATATTTAAAATCGGGCATTTCGGGCACGCTTTCGTTTGAGATATAAAACATTAAAATCCATCAAACTGTTCTCTAGTTATAATCAATTCAATACAAATTAATTTTTTCTTATTGGGAGCTAGACTTTCGGTTATCCATACTTGCATAAACAACGAGCCGAACACGGTGTCACTCCGACGGATGTACAAGGTTAACGGGAGATAATTGAAATCGGGCATTTTGTGATTTCGATAGAAGAAACTATGACGAATCGAATGACGTATATATCTTGATCATCGGGTACATCCTTTACGAGTTATCACCACTTAAAAAAGGTCAGTTTTGTGCTATTTTCGTGTACCTTCTCATTATTTTGGCGTTTTAGCGGAGTTCGAAAGAGATTTCGAATCGGGCATATCCACTTTCGTATTGGCCAAAGATTAAGCTTTCGAATGAGATATTGTTTATCGAAATCGGTTGACTGGTTCTCTTATTATAATCAAAATACTATACATATAAAATCCTATTTAATTGGGGGCTAGAAAAATGGGGGATAACTTCGCATAGCTCCATATTAATGTCATTTATTTAAAATTCTCCTACAATTTTAATGGTGAAATCCATTTTTTGATATCTCAATTACTTCGTGAGATATAACTTTTTAAAGTTATATAGATAAATTTTTTAGGGTTGAGTTTAATTTTTTATATCTAGGTTATGTACAAAATTGGAAAAACCAAATTTTTTGCATTAATACAATTTTCCTCAAGAAATTTAGTGGTGCTATTAGTTTTTTGAAATCTCGATTACTTTTTGAAATATTCATCTTTAAAGATAACCTAAAAAAATCGTTTATTAACACATTTTTAGGGTTAAACTTAAATAACTTTTTTTAAGTGGTATATAAAATCGAAATAATCATATTAGTATCATTTATTTAAAATTCTCCTACAATTTTAATGGTGAAATCCATTTTTTGATATCTCAATTAGTTCTTGAGATATAACCTGTTAAAGATAACCTAAAAAATTTATTATAACATTTTTAGGATTAAATTTAAATCACTTTTTCTAAGTTGTATATAAAATCGAAATAACCATATTAATACCAATTATTCAAAATTTTCCAACAATTCTAATGGTGAAATCTATTTTTTGATATCTCAATTACTTCGTGAGATATAACTTTTTAAAGTTATATAGATAAATTTTTTAGGGTTGAGTTTAATTTTTTGTATCTAGGTTATGTGCAAATTTGGAAAAACCAAATTTTTTGTATTAATACAATTTTCCTCAAGAAATTTAGTGGTGCTATTAGTTTTTTGAAATCTCGATTACTTTTTGAAAAATTAATCTTTAAAGATAACCTAAAAAAATCGTTTATTAACACATTTTTAGGGTTAAACTTAAATAACTTTTTTTAAGTTGTATATAAAATCGAAATAATCATATTAGTATCATTTATTTAAAATTCTCCTACAATTTTAATGGTGAAATCCATTTTTTGATATCTCAATTAGTTCTTGAAATATAACCTGTTAAAGATAACCTAAAAAATTTATTATAACATTTTTAGGATTAAATTTAAATAACTTTTTCTAAGTTGTATATAAAATCGAAATAACCATATTAATATCAATTATTCAAAATTTTCCAACAATTCTAATGGTGAAATCCATTTTTTGATATCTCAATTACTTCGTGAGATATAACTTTTTAAAGTTATATAGATAAATTTTTTAGGGTTGAGTTTAATTTTTTGTATCTAGGTTATGTACAAAATTGGAAAAACCAAATTTTTTGTATTAATACAATTTTCCTCAAGAAATTTAGTGGTGCTATTAGTTTTTTGAAATCTCGATTACTTTTTGAAAAATTAATCTTTAAATATAACCTAAAAAAATCGTTTATTAACACATTTTTAGGGTTAAACTTAAATAACTTTTTTTAAGTTGTATATAAAATCGAAATAATCATATTAGTATCATTTATTTAAAATTCTCCTACAATTTTAATGGTGAAATCCATTTCTTGATATCTCAATTAATTCTTGAGATATAACCTGTTAAAGATAACCTAAAAAATCGTTTATTATAACATTTTTAGGATTAAATTTAAATCACTTTTTCTAAGTTGTATATAAAATCGAAATAACCATATTAATACCAATTATTCAAAATTTTCCAATAATTCTAATGGTGAAATCCATTTTTTGATATCTCAATTAGTTCGTGAGATATAACTTTTTAAAGTTATATAGATAAATTTTTTAGGGTTGAGTTTAATTTTTTGTATCTAGGTTATGTACAAAATTGGAAAAACCAAATTTTTTGTGTTAATACAATTTTCCTCAAGAAATTTAGTGGTGCTATTAGTTTTTTGAAATCTCGATTACTTTTTGAAAAATTAATCTTTAAAGATAACCTAAAAAAATCGTTTATTAACACATTTTTAGGGTTAAACTTAAATAACTTTTTCTAAGTTGTATATAAAATCGAAATAACCATATTAATACCAATTATTCAAAATTTTCCAACAATTCTAATGGTGAAATCCATTTTTTGATATCTCAATTACTTCGTGAGATATAACTTTTTAAAGTTATATAGATAAATTTTTTAGGGTTGAGTTTAATTTTTTGTATCTAGGTTATGTACAAAATTGGAAAAACCAAATTTTTTGTATTAATACAATTTTCCTCAAGAAATTTAGTGGTGCGATTAGTTTTTTGAAATCTCGATTACTTTTCGAAATATTCATCTTTAAAGATAACCTAAAAAAATCGTTTATTAACACATTTTTAGGGTTAAACTTAAATAACTTTTTTTAAGTTGTATATAAAATCGAAATAATCATATTAGTATCATTTATTTAAGATTCTCCTACAATTTTAATGGTGAAATCCATTTTTTGACATCTCAATTAATTCTTGAGATATAACCTGTTAAAGATAACCTAAAAAATCGTTTATTATAACATTTTTAGGATTAAATTTAAATCACTTTTTCTAAGTTGTATATAAAATCGAAATAACCATATTAATATCAATTATTCAAAATTTTCCAACAATTCTAATGGTGAAATCCATTTTTTGATATCTCAATTACTTCGTGAGATATAACTTTTTAAAGTTATATAGATACATTTTTTAGGGTTGAGTTTAATTTTTTGTATCTAGGTTATGTACAAAATTGGAAAAACCAAATTTTTTGTATTAATACAATTTTCCTCAAGAAATTTAGTGGTGCTATTAGTTTTTTGAAATCTCGATTACTTTTTGAAAAATTAATCTTTAAATATAACCTAAAAAAATCGTTTATTAACACATTTTTAGGGTTAAACTTAAATAACTTTTTTTAAGTTGTATATAAAATCGAAATAATCATATTAGTATCATTTATTTAAAATTCTCCTACAATTTTAATGGTGAAATCCATTTCTTGATATCTCAATTAATTCTTGAGATATAACCTGTTAAAGATAACCTAAAAAATCGTTTATTATAACATTTTTAGGATTAAATTTAAATCACTTTTTCTAAGTTGTATATAAAATCGAAATAACCATATTAATACCAATTATTCAAAATTTTCCAATAATTCTAATGGTGAAATCCATTTTTTGATATCTCAATTAGTTCGTGAGATATAACTTTTTAAAGTTATATAGATAAATTTTTTAGGGTTGAGTTTAATTTTTTGTATCTAGGTTATGTACAAAATTGGAAAAACCAAATTTTTTGTGTTAATACAATTTTCCTCAAGAAATTTAGTGGTGCTATTAGTTTTTTGAAATCTCGATTACTTTTTGAAAAATTAATCTTTAAAGATAACCTAAAAAAATCGTTTATTAACACATTTTTAGGGTTAAACTTAAATAACTTTTTCTAAGTTGTATATAAAATCGAAATAACCATATTAATACCAATTATTCAAAATTTTCCAACAATTCTAATGGTGAAATCCATTTTTTGATATCTCAATTACTTCGTGAGATATAACTTTTTAAAGTTATATAGATAAATTTTTTAGGGTTGAGTTTAATTTTTTGTATCTAGGTTATGTACAAAATTGGAAAAACCAAATTTTTTGTATTAATACAATTTTCCTCAAGAAATTTAGTGGTGCGATTAGTTTTTTGAAATCTCGATTACTTTTCGAAATATTCATCTTTAAAGATAACCTAAAAAAATCGTTTATTAACACATTTTTAGGGTTAAACTTAAATAACTTTTTTTAAGTTGTATATAAAATCGAAATAATCATATTAGTATCATTTATTTAAGATTCTCCTACAATTTTAATGGTGAAATCCATTTTTTGACATCTCAATTAATTCTTGAGATATAACCTGTTAAAGATAACCTAAAAAATCGTTTATTATAACATTTTTAGGATTAAATTTAAATCACTTTTTCTAAGTTGTATATAAAATCGAAATAACCATATTAATATCAATTATTCAAAATTTTCCAACAATTCTAATGGTGAAATCCATTTTTTGATATCTCAATTACTTCGTGAGATATAACTTTTTAAAGTTATATAGATACATTTTTTAGGGTTGAGTTTAATTTTTTGTATCTAGGTTATGTACAAAATTGGAAAAACCAAATTTTTTGTATTAATACAATTTTCCTCAAGAAATTTAGTGGTGCTATTAGTTTTTTGAAATCTCGATTACTTTTTGAAAAATTAATCTTTAAATATAACCTAAAAAAATCGTTTATTAACACATTTTTAGGGTTAAACTTAAATAACTTTTTTTAAGTTGTATATAAAATCGAAATAATCATATTAGTATCATTTATTTAAAATTCTCCTACAATTTTAATGGTGAAATCCATTTTTTGATATCTCAATTAATTCTTGAGATATAACCTGTTAAAGATAACCTAAAAAATCGTTTATTATAACATTTTTAGGATTAAATTTAAATCACTTTTTCTAAGTTGTATATAAAATCGAAATAACCATATTAATACCAATTATTCAAAATTTTCCAACAATTCTCATGGTGAAATCCATTTTTTGATATCTCAATTACTTCGTGAGATATAACTTTTTAAAGTTATATAGATAAATTTTTTAGGGTTGAGTTTAATTTTTTGTATCTAGGTTATGTACAAAATTGGAAAAACCAAATTTTTTGTATTAATACAATTTTCCTCAAGAAATTTAGTGGTGCTATTAGTTTTTTGAAATCTCGATTACTTTTTGAAAAATTAATCTTTAAGGATAACCTAAAGAAATCGTTTATTAACACATTTTTAGGGTTAAACTTAAACAACTTTTTTTAAGTTGTATATAAAATCGAAATAATCATATTAGTATCATTTATTTAAAATTCTCCTACAATTTTAATGGTGAAATCCATTTTTTGATATCTCAATTAGTTCTTGAGATACGATTTTTGTTTATTTATACACAAAAGATAAGGGATAATGCATAATCCAACGTCTTGGTTGCTTCGTTTTAATTATTTGTTGGGCACCTGATTTTTCTGCAGGAAGTGTTCAACATTGAAATTCGATTACTTAGTGCGTTTTATTTTAGTAAAAAGACGTAAGTTTTATTTGAAATGTTTCGAGAAAACGAGTAATTTTTTTATTGAAAGGTTGAGTTTTAAAACCGCTTCGCCCCGTCGTCTTTACATTTTTTGTTTATTCACCACCAATATTCCTTCTTCGCACAATAAATTAAGGAGGGGATGTTTGGCAGTTGATTCGCTAATAACGCGTTTTAGTTGATGTGCGAGCATTTAAGGGTGATAAAGTAGTTTTGAAAAATAAAACTTATTACTTGAATTAAGTGATAAGTACGTGCTAAGTGTTAGGTGATATTAGTGATGTTGAGATCATCGGATTACTATTTTATGGATGTTAAAAGGTATCGTATTAATTCATTTTTTTGTCACAATAAATTAATTTATCTTTTCTTTCCAGCTTCGAAGTAAAACAACATCCATTCGGTGAGTCGTTTTCAATTTTATTAATTGACCAAAACATATCGGGAAAATTCGCGATTTGAACGGTGTAATTTTTCCAGATAAAAACTCACTGGATTTGTGCTTGAAAAACGGTACTATTCAATAAATTTTTGCATTTTGTGCTTGAAAAATTATAAAGGTTTAATTATCAACATTGTCAAAACATAAAATAATTTGAAATTGACTAGGAATTGATCTGTTTTCATAGGCCACAGGAAACAAATTAATTATTTGGGCTACAGAATTGCCACCATAAAACCATTTTATAATCTGTACCTTTTCCGCTACAGTGAACAACATCTTAGTTTTTTTTTGCTAGGGTTAACTGCAAAGCGATGCGACCAACTTCGCCTCTCAACAATCTATGAACGATTCAATTTGTGCATTACCCCTACGCTTGTTTATCCCCCACTTAACGACACCGAATATACACACACACGTATACTTATACGTACGTCCGTGTTGGGTGTATCTCCTAAAATTAAAGTTACCAATCGGTATATAAATTATATATAATTATAGACAAAGGGATAGAGAGTTATAATTATATACTGTTTTGACAATTTTAAACTTAACCTAATTTCAACAACATTTCTTCAAATACATTTCTCTAAAATTTTTTTTAATCAAACACCCGATATATCATGTACCATCTTAAAATAGAAGCTTTAATCATCAATTTGAGCCATAAATCGTTTTCTAACTCTTAAAAATACGGATATGGTGATTTTTTGAAATTCTTACTTTTTTTGATATTTCAAACTCAACCTAAATTAAACCAAATTTCTTCAAAAGCATTTTTCTCAAAATTTTTTTAATAAAACATCCCAGATATCATATGTCATCTTAAAATAGAAGCTTTAATCTTCAATTTGAGCCATAAATCGTTTTCTAACTCTTAAAAATGCGGACATGGTGATTTTTTGAAATTTTTCCTTTTTTTGATAATTTCAAACTTAACCTAATTTCAACATTTTCTTAATCGCCTTTTTCTCAAAATTTTTTTAATCAAACACTTTACATATTATATATCATCTTAAAATAGAGGCTTTAATCTTCAATTTGAGCCATAAATCGTTTTCTAACTCTTAAAAATACGAACATGGTGATTTTTTGAAATTCTTGCTTTTTTTGACAATTTCAAACTTAACCTAAATTCAACATTTTTTCAAACGCCTTTAACTCAAAATATTTTTAATCAACCACCTTACCTATCATATATCATCTTAAAATAGAGGCTTTAATCTTCAATTTGAGCCATAAATCGTTTTCTAACTCTTAAGAATACAGAAATGGTGATTTTTTGAAATCCTTCTTTTTTTTGACAATTTCAAACTTAACCTAATTTTAACATTTTTTCAAACGTCTTTTTCTCAAAATTTTTTTAATCAAACACCTTACATATTATATATCATCTTAAAAAAGAGGCTTTAATCATCAATTTGAGCCATAAATCGTTTTCTAGCTCTTAAAAATACCAACATGGTGATTTTTTGAAATTCTTGCTTTTTTTGATAATTTCAAACTTAACCCAATTTTAACATTTTTTCAAACGCTTTTTTCTCAAAATTTTTTTAATCAAACACCTTACATATCATATATCATCTTAAAATAGAGGCTTTAATCTTCAATTTGAGACATAAATCGTTTTCTAACTATTAAAAATACGTATATGGTGATTTTTTGAAATTCTTACTTTTTTGACAATTCAAACTCAACCTAAATTCAACAAAATTTCTTTAAAAGCATTTTTCTAAAAAATTTTTTAATCAAACACCCTACATATCATACACCATCTTAAAATAGAAGCTTTAATCTTCAATTTGAGCCATAAATCGTTTTCTAACTCTTAAAAATACGGACATGGTGATTTTTTGAAATTTTTCCTATTATTGACAATTTCAAACTTAACCTAATTTCAAATTTTTTTCAATCGCCTTTTTCTCAAAATTTTTTTAATCAAACACCTTACATATCATACACCATCTTAAAATACAATCTTTAATCTTCAATTTGAGCCATAAATCATTTTCTAACTTTCAAAAATATAGATGGTATGATTTTTTGAAATTCTCACTTTTTTGACAATTTCAAATTTAACCTAATTTCAACATTTTTTCAAACGCCTTTTTCTCAAATTTTTTTTAATCAAACACCTTACATATCATATATCATCTTAAAATAGAAGCTTTAATCTTCAATTTGTGTCATAAATCATTTTCTAACTCTCAAAAATATAGATGGTATGATTTTTTGAAATTCTCACTTTTTTGACAATTTCAAATTTAACCTAATTTCAACATTTCCTTAATCGCCTTTTTCTCAAAATTTTTTTAATCAAACACCTTACATATCATACACCATCTTAAAATAGAATCTTTAATCTTCAATTTGAGCCATAAATCATTTTTTAACTCTCAAAAATATAGATGGTATGATTTTTTGAAATTCTCACTTTTTTAACAATTTCAAATTTAACCTAATTTCAAAATTTTTTCAAACGCCTTCAACTCAAAATTTTTTTAATCAAACACTGTACATATCGTACACCATCTTAAAATAGAAGCTTTAATCTTCAATTTGAGTCATAAATCATTTTCTAACTCTCAAAAATATAGATGGTATGATTTTTTGAAATTCTCACTTTTTTGACAATTTCAAACTTAACCCAATTTCAACATTTTTTCAAACGCCTTTTTCTCAAAATTTTTTTAATCAAACACTTTACATATCATACACCATCTTAAAATAGAATCTTTAATCTTCAATTTGAGCCATAAATCATTTTCTAACTCTCAAAAATATAGATGGTATGATTTTTTGAAATTCTCGCTATTTTGACAATTTCAAACTTAACCCAATTTCAAAATTTTTTCAAACGCCTTTAACTCAAAATTTTTTTAATCAAACACCTTACATATCATATATCATCTTAAAATAGAAGCTTTAATCTTCAATTTGAGTCATAAATCATTTTCTAACTCTCAAAAATATAGATGGTACGATTTTTTGAAATTCTCACTTTTTTGACAATTTCAAATTTAACCTAATTTCAACATTTTTTCAAACGCCTTTTTCTCAAAATTTTTTTAATCAAACACCTTACATATTATACACCATCTTAAAATAGAATCTTTAATCTTCAATTTGAGCCATAAATCATTTTCTAACTCTCAAAAATATAGGTGGTATGATTTTTTGAAATTCTCGCTATTTTGACAATTTCAAACTTAACCTAATTTCAAAATTTTTTCAAACGCCTTCAACTCAAAATTTTTTTAATCAAACACTTTACATATCATACACCATCTTAAAATAGAATCTTTAATCTTTAATTTGAGCCATAAATCATTTTCTAACTCTCAAAAATATAGATGGTATGATTTTTTGAAATTCTCAATTTTTTAACAATTTCAAATTTAACCTAATTTCAAAATTTTTTCAAACGCCTTTAACTTAAAATTTTTTTAATCAAACACTTTACATATCATACACCATCTTAAAATAGAGGCTTTAATCTTCAATTTGAGTCATAAATCGTTTTCTAACTCTTAAAAGTATGGACATGGTGATTTTTTGAAATTCCTATTTTTTTTGACAATTCAAACTCAACCTAAATTCAACAACATTTTTTTAAAAGCATTTTCTAAAAAAATTTTTAATCAAACACCCTACATATCATACACCATCTTAAAATAGAAGGTTTAATCTTCAATTTGAGCCATAAATCATTTTCTAACTCTCAAAAATATAGATGGTACGATTTTTTGAAATTCTCACTTTTTTGACAATTTCAAATTTAACCTAATTTCAACATTTTTTCAAACGCCTTTTTCTCAAAATTTTTTTAATCAAACACCTTACATATCATATATCATCTTAAAATAGAAGCTTTAACCTTCAATTTGAGTCATAATTCATTTTTTAACAATCAAAAATATGAACGATTTAATCGATTTATTCCAACCAAATTTTTAATATCTTAAGATTGCAATTTCGTCCACATCGATTTCAAACTCATTTAGAACTCGTTAACGAATATAGTAACGAGTTAATTGGCAAACTCAAAGCAAACGACCGACGTTTCTATTTGCCAAATGATTAATTGATTTTATCGGATAAATATACAATCTAGAGGCATCACTCAACCGCTAAAAGCATATTATATATAGTTGATAAACGAGTCCACATCAACTTTCAATTTTAACCCATAACATATTTCAACAAGAATTTGAAAATTGTTTAAGGGGGGTCAAATAGTTAAACGCTGGACATCGCATCTTTCCATTCACGGGGAGACAAATGTCGGTTGGTATCCGAAGGGGGCCCAAGTCGGGTCGGTCCGGTTCGGAGTCCCCCCCTTTGAAATCGTTTAGCGGCATTACCATACGCAAGACATTATGCGCGCGCGCTCATATTTGTTAGTCCCGCGGATCGTAGGCGCCCCCCTCGCGGCCCCCCGGTACTGCCTTAACAAATACCTGCGTCCCGGCGTACGACAATATTACATTACTTATACTGGCACGAACTAATAGCTCTCTATTGTTGGCGCTACTGTATTTCGACTTGGGCGGCGACTCCCCGCTGATCTCGGGGGGACCCCGTCGACCGCCATTTTTAATATTGTCATTAAGTGACTGGAACTTAAACCCTACCAGGTATCGTTCTGGTTCTTGGTATCTGAAATATATCATCCAATTGAATCTAATGGTGATTCGTAGGTACGTGATGGAATGGGGGGAATGGTGAAAATGGGGAAAACCGCGGGTTCGTACCCGGGATAATATTTTCCCTGGCGCGTTATCGGTAAAATCAACAACTGCGGGTCGGCCGAGGGCCGCCAGCCGCATCAACATCACCTAGTTTAATTACGGTTTGTTAATTACAGTTAGACAGGTGGTTCTCTATAAATTGGCCGAGCCGGCGGCTGTTATTGTTAATCACGCCGATATTATAGGCCCAATTTCGCGTCGAGCCGCGCAATTACACCCTCCACCCTTAAACGATTTCATGTAGCTTGGGGTAATTAAATTAGTCCTTAAAAAAGTCTTTTTTGTATTCCCCCCCCCGCCACCAAGGTAATTAAGAAAAACTTTTCTCCCTAGATTGATAAGACGCCCGTTGATAAATAACGGTAATAATAATAATATAGTAGATTAACAGTGGCCTGGAGATCGTAAATCATGGGGAAACATTATTAGGGAACGGTTATTATTAGTAATGCGGTGGAAATCGCCGGCCCATCGCCGTATATCCCACTTATATCTGTTCAGTTTGGCGCATCTGCGCTAGTATTTATTGCCGTGGAACATATTTATACGGGGACATTAATTTTTTCCCCCCGAAACCGCCTCCGTTAAGTGCGCCAGTTTGTTTCCCGAAAACCCGATCCTAATCGCTTCTAGTTTAATCGTTTTCTCGTTAAGAAAACTTACTACATTCTTATAGGTTTTAAATTAAAAAATAGGAATGGTTTATCAAATATTTGTGCTTCCTCGACGACGATGTTGCTAAAAGATTATATATGTAATGTATTGTTGATCCTTAATAATCAAGATTTTCGATTTTAAATGACACCTAGATTCAATGATATTTTCCAAAATGCTTTTTCTTAAAATTTTTTTAATCAAACACCTTACATATCATATATCATCTTAAAATAGAAGCTTTAATCTTCAATTTGAGATATAAATCGTTTTCTAATTCTTAAAAATATGGACGTTGTGAGTTTTTGAAAATCATACTTTTTTAGTAATTTTTAAATTAATCTTAATTTCAATATTTCTTCAAAATCCTTTTTCTAAAAAAATTCTTAATCAAACACCCTACATATCATATATCATCTTAAAATAGAAGCTTTAATCTTCAATTTGAGCCATAAATCGTTTTCTAATTCTCAAAAGTACGGACGTGGTGATTTTTTGAAATTGGTACTTTTTTGATAATTTCAAACATAACCTAATTTCGACATTTCTTCGAAAGTCTTTTTCTTAAAATTTTTTTAATCAAACACCTTACATATCATATACCATCTTAAAATAAATGCTTTAATCTTCAATTTGAAATATAAATCGTTTTCTAATCTTAAAAAATATGGACGTTGTGAGTTTTTGAAAATCATACTTTTTTGGCAATTTTAAAATTAACTTAATTTCAACATTTCTTCAAAAGCTTTTTTTTAAAAAAGTTTTTAATCAAACACCCTACATATCATATATCATCTTAAAATAGAACCTTTAATCTTCAATTTGAGCCATAAATCGTTTTCTAATTCTTAAAAGTACGGACGTGGCGATTTTTTGAAATTGCTACTCTTTTGATAATTTCAAACATAACCTAATTTCAACATTTCTTCAAACGTCTCTTTCTTAAAATTTTTTTAATCAAACACCCTACATATCATATATCATCCTAAAATAGAAGCATTAATCTTCAACTTGACCCATAAATCGTTTTCTAATTCTTAAAAATGTGGATGTGGTGATTTTTTGAATTTCTCACTTTTTTAACAATTTCAAACTTAACCTAATTTCAAGAACATTTCTTCAAACGTCTTTTTCATAAATTTTTTTTAATCAAAGACACTACGTATGTTATATCATCTTAAAGTAGAACCTTTAATCTTCAATTTGAGATATAAATTGCTTTCTAACTCTTAAAAATACGGATGTGGTGAATTTTTGAAGTTTTTACTTTTTTAACAATTTCAAAATTAAACTAATTTCAACAACATTTCTTCAAAAGCCTTTTTCTAAAAATTTTATTAATCAAACACCCCACATATCATATATCATCTTAAAATAGAGGCTTTAATCTTCAATTTGAGCCATAAATCGTTTTCTAATTCTTAAAAGTACGGACGTGGCGATTTTTTGAAATTGCTACTCTTTTGATAATTTCAAACATAACCTAATTTCAACATTTCTTCAAACGTCTCTTTCTTAAAATTTTTTTAATCAAACACCCTACATATCATATATCATCCTAAAATAGAAGCATTAATCTTCAACTTGACCCATAAATCGTTTTCTAATTCTTAAAAATGTGGATGTGGTGATTTTTTGAATTTCTCACTTTTTTAACAATTTCAAACTTAACCTAATTTCAAGAACATTTCTTCAAACGTCTTTTTCATAAATTTTTTTTAATCAAAGACACTACGTATGTTATATCATCTTAAAGTAGAACCTTTAATCTTCAATTTGAGATATAAATTGCTTTCTAACTCTTAAAAATACGGATGTGGTGAATTTTTGAAGTTTTTACTTTTTTAACAATTTCAAAATTAAACTAATTTCAACAACATTTCTTCAAAAGCCTTTTTCTAAAAATTTTATTAATCAAACACCCCACATATCATATATCATCTTAAAATAGAGGCTTTAATCTTCAATTTGAGCCATAAATCGTTTTCTAATTCTTAAAAATATGGGCGGTGTGATTTTTGGAAATTCCTACTTTGTTGACAATTTCAAATTTAATCTAACTTCAACATTTCTTCAAACGCCTTTTTCTAAAAATTTTATTAATCAAACACCCTACATATCACATATCATCTTAAAGTAGAAGCTTTAATCTTTAATTTGAGACATAAATTGTTTGCTAATTCCCAAAAATATGGGAATTGTGATTTTTTGAAAATCTTACTTTTTTGACAATTCCAAGCTTGACCTAATTTCAAGGACATTTCTTCAAAAGCCTTTTTCTGAAAATTTTATTAATCAAACACCCTACATATCATATGTCATTTTAAAATAGAAACTTTAATCTTCAATTTGAGATATAAATGGTTTTCTAATTTTTAAAAATATGGACGTTGTGAGTTTTTGAAAATCATACTTTTTTGGCAATTTTAAAATTAACTTAATTTCAACATTTCTTCAAAAGCTTTTTTCTAAAAAATTTTTTAATCAAACACCACACATATCATATATCATCTTAAAATAGAAAGTTTAATCTTCAATTTGAGATATAAATCGTTTTCTAATTCTTAAAAATGTGGACGTGGCGATTTTTTGAAATTGGTACATTTTTGATAATTTCAAACTTAACCTAACTTCAAGGACATTTCTTCAGAAGCCTTTTTCTAAAAAATTTTTTAATCAAATACCCACATATCATATATCATCTTAAAATACAAGGTTTAATCTTCAATTTGAGACATAAATCATTATTTGACTCTTAAAACTGTGGATATGGTGATTTTTTGAAATACTTACTTTTTTGACAATTTCAAGATTAACCCAACTTCAACGTTTCTTCAAACGTCTTTTTCTAAAAAAATTTTTAATCAAACACCTCACATATCATATATCATCTTAAAATAGAAGCTTTAATATTCAATTTGAGAGATAAATCGTTTTCTAACTATTAAAAATGTGGTTACGGTGATTTTTTGAAATTCTTACCATTTTGACAATTTCAAACTTAACTTAATTTTAACAACATTTCTTCCAAAGCCCATTTCTAAAATTTTTTTTAATCAAATACCCCACATATCATATATCATTTTAAAATACAAGGTTTAATCTTCAATTTAAGACATAAATCATTATCTGACTCTTAAAAATGTGGATATGATGATTTTTTTAAATTCTTACTTTTTTGACAATTTCAAACTTAACCTAATTTCAACATTTTTTTTAAAAACCTTTTTTTTTAAATTTTTTTTAAATAAACGCTATACATATTATATATCATCTTAAAGTAGAAGCTTTAATCTTCAATTTGAGATATAAATTGTTTTCTAACTCTTAAAAATACGGAAGTGGTGAATTTTTGAAGTTTTTACTTTTTTGACAATTTCAAATTTAACCTAATTTCAATATTTCTTCAAACGCTATTTTCTACAAATTTTTATAATCAAACACTCCACATATCATACATCATCTTAAAGTAGAAGCTTTAATCTTCAATTTGAGACGTAAATCGTTTTATAATTTTTAAAAATACGGACGTGGTGATTTTTTGAAAATCTTACTTTTTTGATAATTCTAAGCTTAACCTAATTTCAAGGACATTTCTTCAAAAGCCTATTTCTAAAAATTTTGTTAATTAAACACCCTACATATCATATGTCATCTTAAAATAGAAGCTTTAATCTTCAATTTGAGAGATTAATCGTTTTCTAATTCTCAAAAATATGGGTATTGTGATTATTTGAAATTCTTACATTTTTTACAATTTCAGATTTAACCTAATTTCAACATTTCTTCAAACGCCTTTTTCTAAAAATTTTATTAATCAAACACTCTACATATCATATATCATCTTAAAATAGAAGCTTTAATCTTCAATTTGAGCCATAAATCGTTTTCTAACTCTCAAAAATATGGGCGTTGTGATTTTTTAAAATTCTTTCTTTTTTGACAATTTCAAATTTAACCTAATTTCAACATTTCTTCAAACGTCTTTTTCTTATAAAATTTTTAATCATACAACCCATATATCATATATCATCTTAAAATAGAACCTTTAATCTTCGATTAGAGCCATAAATCATTTCCTAATTCTCAAAAATATGGATGGTGTGATTTTTTGAAATTCGTACTTTTTTGACAGTTTCAAATTTAACCTAATTTCAACATTTTTTCAAATGTCTTTTTCTAAAAAATTTTTTAATCAAGCACCCCACATATCATATATCATCTTAAAATAGAACCTTTAATCTTCAATTTGAGACATAAATCGTTTTCTAATTCTCAAAAATATGGGTATTGTGATTATTTGAAATTCTTACTTTTTTGACCATTTTAAATTTAACCTAATTTCGACATGTCTTCAAACGCTTTTTTCTAAAAATTTTATTAATTAAACACCCTACATATCATACATTATCTTAAAGTAGAAGCTTTAATCTTCAATTTGAGACATCAATTGTTTTCTGACTCTCAAAAATATGGGCATTGTGACTTTTTGAAATTCTTACATTTTTACAATTTCAGATTTAACCTAATTTTAACATTTCTTCAAACGCCTTTTTCTAAAAATTTTATTAATCAAACACCCTACATATCATATATCATCTTAAAGTAGAAGCTTTAATCTTTAATTTGAGACATAAATTGTGTTCTAACTCTTAAAAATACGGATGTGGTGAATTTTTGAAGTTTTTACTTTTTTGACAATTTCAAATTTAACCTAATTTTTAACATGTCTTCAAATGCTATTTTCTACAAATTTTTTTAATCAAATACTCCACATATCATACATCGTCTTAAAGTAGAAGCTTTAATCTTCAATTTGAGACATAAATCGTTTTATAATTTTTAAAAATACAGACGTGGTGATTTTTTGAAAATCTTACTTTTTTGACAATTCCAAGCTTAACCTAATTTCAACAACATTTCTTCAAACACCTATATCTAAAAATATTCTGAAACAAACATCTTACTTACCATATATCTTCTTAAAGTAGAAGCTTTAATCTTCAATTTGAGGCATAAATTATTTTCTAACTATCAAAAATATGGGTATTGTGATTATTTGAAATTCTCACTTTTCTGATTATTTCAAAATTAACCTAATTTCAACAGCATTTTTTCAAAAGCATTTTTCTAAAAATTTTTTTAATCAAACACCCCACATATCATATATCATCTTAAAGTGGTAGCTTTAATCTTTAATTTGAGCCATAAATCGTTTTCTAACTCACTTTTTTTGGCAATTCCTAACATATCTTAATTTCAACAACAAAAAGTTGATTTATTTAAAAAATCGTATCTTCTAAAATAATTTCAACAATTTTATGCGGATTTCGTCCTTAGATGTTTTTGGTAAAGTTTAACGATTGGATTATTAACAGTACCGAAGAAGCACTTCGATTTCTTTTTGAAAGATGAGTCCGGGCAATAAAAAGTAATATTTTTTTGTGGGAGGATTGGAATAAAACGACCGTAAATCTTGGATTTAGGAATTGACAGATCCAGTGACGCGGGGAGCCGCCTTGATCCCCGAATATCCGGTCGACAAGTGGAGGCACCACTCGCATAATTCATAGTGCACACCTACCAAAGCACGTCGCGTCGGGGACAAAGAGTGCCAGAAGCCGGAGGAGAAAGAGAGGTCCGAACGCAACAACGGCGGGGCTTATTCGGTCCGGGGGATGGATAATCTCGATAATTTATCAGTATTTTGACTGCATTTTACGGGAATCGGCGCTTGGAGAAAAAATCGAAGACGGCCCGAACACAAAAAGCGAGAAATAAGATCTATAATACCCGGTGATTTATATCCGGGCGATCCGGGCGCGCTTTGAACTGCGACAACACCAAATGCTCTTAGCCTTAGCAGTCTCCTCTCCCGCGCCGCGTTCGTAATGTGCTTAAAGGACTAACTTTGTACAGATTAGGCTACTGGAATTTCTAACCTATAAACCGAGATCTGTCCTCTAACACTCATCTTTTTTTCTAATCACATCTAATAATTAACGTATTTTATAACGGATTACTATTTAATTTATTCCTCATATTATTCGGGGAAGAATTTTTATAATAAATGCGAATATGTAAATCCGGAGAGACATGTCCAGTTGAGTCGAGTCGAGTCGAGTTGAGTTGAGTGGAATTTCTTGGAAATAAAAAAATCGTATTGCGTCCACTGTCGTTGTCATCGTATTCCTCGTATTCCTCGTATTCCAAGTCTATGCGATTGTGTGTGTGTGTGTGTTTGTGCTTGGGCAAAGAGAAGGGCGGAAGCTTTTTCGGGTATCTTTTATTAGATGGGGAGAGTGGTCACTTTGGAATGTGGCGCCGCTATTTTCAAGCGCATATTGAAATACCGGATTGACATCGGCGACTTTCTCGGATTTCAAACAACATATAACACAACTTTTTATTCACAAATCGTTTTTTGACTCTTAAAAATAAGTTCGTATAAAAAAATAAATGTTTTTTAAAAAACTTTTTGTTTTCTGGATTTTGTTCGCTCTCGAGAAGAAGAAAAATAATATAACAAATATAGAGAAAGCAAAAGATATACCTTTTAGTTATTTCATATATATATTGGTAACAAGGATCGTCTTATATATATTATCATACATCGTCTTAAAGTAGAAGCTTTAATCGTCAATTTAAGACATAAATTGTTTTCTAACTCTTAAAATTACGCACGTGGTGATTTTTTGAAATTCTTGCTTTTTTTGATAATTTCAAACTTAACCTAATTTCAACATTTTTTCAAACGCTTTTTTCTCAATATTTTGTTAATCAAACACCTTACATATCATATATCATCTTAAAATAGAGGCTTTAATCTTCAATTTGAGCCATAAATCATTTTCTAACTCTTAAAAATACGGATATGGTGATTATTCGAAATTCTTGCTTTTTTTGATAATTTCAAACTTAACCTAATTTCAACATTTTTTCAATCGCCTTTTTCTCAAAATTTTTTTAATCAAATACCTTACATATCATATATCATCTTAAAATAGAAGCTTTAATCTTCAATTTCAACATAATTACAACAAATTTTTTCAAACGCCTTTTTCTACAAATTTTTTTAATAAAACACCCCACATATCTTATATCACCTTAAAATAGAAGCTTTAATCTTCAATTTGAGCCATAAATCATTTTCTAACTCTCAAAAATATGGATGGTATGATTTTTTGAAATTCTCACTTTTTTAACAATTTCAAATTTAACCTAATTTCAACATTTTTTCAAATGTCTTTTTCTAAATTTTTTTTTAATCAAATACCCCACATATCGTATATCACCTTAAAATAGAAGCTTTAATCTTTAATTTAATAATAGCCATAAATCATTTTCTAATTCTCAAGAATATGGATGGTGTGATTTTTTGAAATTCTCACTTTTTTTACAGTTTCAAATTTAACCTAATTTCAAAATGTTTTTAAACGTCTTTTTCTAAAAATATTTTTAATCAAATACCTTACATATCATATATCATCTTAAAATAGAGGCTTTAATCTTCAATTTGAGCCATAAATCGTTTTCTACCTCTTAAAAATACAGACATGGTGATTTTTTGAAATTCCTGCTTTTTTTCATAATTTCAAACTTAACCTAATTTCAACATTTTTTAAATTGCCTTTTCCTCAAATTTTTTTTAATCAAATACCCTACATATCATATATCATCTTAAAATAGAGGCTTTAATCACCAATTTGAGCCATAAATCATTATCTAACTCTCAAAAATATAGATGGTGTGATTTTTTGAAATTCAAATTTTTTTGACAGTTTCAAATTTAACCTAATTTCAACACATTTTTTTCAAACGCCTTTTTCTACAAATTTTTTTAATAAAACACCCCACATATCTTATATCACCTTAAAATAGAAGCTTTAATCTTCAATTTGAGCTATAAATCATTTTCTAACTCTCAAAAATATGGATGCTGTGATTTTTTGAAATTCTTTTATTTTTGACAGTTTCAAATTTAACCTAATTTCAACACATTTTTTTCAAACGCCTTTTTCTACAAATGTTTTTAATAAAACACCCCACATATTTTATATCACCTTAAAATAGAAGCTTTAATCTTCAATTTGAGCCATAAATCATTTTCTAACTCTCAAAAATATGGATTTTGTGATTTTTTGAAATTCTTTTATTTTTGACAGTTTCAAATTTAACCTAATTTCAACACATTTTTTTCAAACGCCTTTTTCTACAAATTTTTTTAATAAAACACCCCATATATTTTATATCACCTTAAAATAGAAGCTTTAATCTTCAATTTGAGCCATAAATCATTTTCTAATTCTCAAGAATATGGATGGTGTGATTTTTTGAAATTCTCACTTTTTTTACAGTTTCAAATTTAACCTAATTTCAAAATGTTTTTAAACGTCTTTTTCTAAAAATATTTTTAATCAAATACCTTATATATCATATATCATCTTAAAATAGAGGGTTTAATCTTCAATTTGAAACATAAATCGTTTTCTAGCTCTTAAAAATACGGACATGGTGATTTTTTGAAATTCCTGCTTTTTTTGATAATTTCAAACTTAACCTAATTTTAACATTTTTTCAAACGCCTTTTTCTCAAAATTTTTTTAATCAAATACCTTACATATCATATATCATCTTAAAATAAAGGCTTTAATCTTCCATTTGAGCCATAAATCGTTTTCTAACTCTTAAAAATACGACCATGGTGATTTTTTGAAATTCCTGCTTTTTTTGATAATTTCAAACTTAACCTAATTTCAACATTTTTTCAATCACCTTTTTCTCAAAATTTTTTTAATCAAATACCTTACTTATCATATATCATCTTAAAATAGAGGCTTTAATCTTCAATTTGAGCCATAAATCGTTTCCTAATTCTCAAAAATATGGATGGTGTGATTTTTTGAAGTTCTCACTTTTTCGACAATTTCAAATTTAACCTAATTTCAACACTTTTTCAAACGCCTTTTTCTACAAATTTTTTTAATAAAACACCCCATATATCTTATATCACCTTAAAATAGAAGCTTTAATCTTCAATTTGAGCCATAAATCATTTTCTAACTCTCAAAAATATGGATGGTGTGATTTTTTGAAATTCTTTCTTTTTTTACAGTTTCAAATTTAACCTAATTTCAAAATGTTTTCAAACGTCTTTTTCTAAAAATATTTTTAATCAAACATCCTACATATCATATATCATCTTAAAATAGAGGCTTTAATCTTCAATTTGAGCCATAAATCATTTTCTAACTCTCAAAAATATGGATTTTGTGATTTTTTGAAATTCTTTCATCTTTGACAGTTTCAAATTTAACCTAATTTCAACAAATTTTTTTCAAACGCCTTTTTCTACAAATTTTTTTAATAAAACACCCCACATATCTTATATCATCTTAAAATAGAAGCTTTAATCTTTAATTTGAGCCATAAATCATTCTCTAACTCTCAAAAATATGGATGCTGTGATTTTTTAAAATTCTATCTTTTTTGACAGTTTCAAATTTAACCTAATTTCAACATTTTTTCAAACGTCTTTTTCTAAAATTTTTTTTAATCAAACACCCCACATATCATATATAATCTTAAAATAGAACCTATAATCTTCAATTTGAGCCATAAATCATTTTCTAACTCTCAAAAATATGGATGGTGTGATTTTTTGAAATTCTTACTTTTTTGACAATTCAAACTCAACCTAAATTCAACAAAATTTCTTCAAAAGCATTTTTCTACAAAATTTTTTAATCAAACACCCTACATATCATACACTATTTTAAAATAGAAGCTTTAATCTTCAATTTGAGCCATAAATCGTTTTCTAGCTCTTAAAAATACGGATATGGTGATTTTTTGAAATTCTTGCTTTTTTTGATAATTTTAAACTTAACCTAATTTCAACATTTTTTCAATCGCCTTTTTCTCAAAATTTTTTTAACAAAATACCTTATATATCATATATCATCTTAAAATAGAGGCTTTTATCTTCAATTTGAGCCATAAATCGTGTTCTAGCTCTTAAAAATACGGACATGGTGATTTTTTGAAATTCTAGATTTTTTTTGATAATTTTAAACTTAACCTAATTTCAACATATTTTTAATCGCCTTTTTCTAAAATTTTTTTTAATCAAACACCCCACATATCATATATCATCTTAAAATAGAAGCTTTAACCTTCAATTTGAGCTATAAATCATTTTCTAACTCTCAAAAATATGGATGGTGTGATTTTTTGGAATTCTTTCATTTTTGACAATTTCAAATTTAACCTAATTTCAACAAATTTTTTTCAAACGCCTTTTTCTACAAATTTTTTTAATAAAACACCCCACATATCTTATATCACCTTAAAATAGAAGCTTTAATCTTCAATTTGAGCCATAAATCATTTTCTAACTCTCAATAATATGGATTTTGTGATTTTTTTAAATTCTTTCATTTTTAACAATTTCAAATTTAACCTAATTTCAACAAATTTTTTTCAAACGCCTTTTTCCACAAATTTTTTTAATAAAACACCCCACATATTATATATCATCTTAAAATAGAAGCTTTAATCTTCAATTTTAGCCATAAATCATTTTCTAACTCTCAAAAATATTCTTTCTTTTTTGACAATTTCAAATTTAACCTAATTTCAACAATTTTTTTTAATCAAACACCCCACATATCTTATATCATCTTAAAATAGAAGCTTCAATTTTGGCATAAATCGTTTTCCTTTGAATTTTTTGAAATTCTTACTTTTTCTCCAACTTCACCTCCCCGGATTTCAAAGAACATATAATAAAATTTTTTTATTTCGAAGCATGAAACGGGGTTCCTTTTTAATTATTAATATTAAATTAGTCGCTAATTGTGGACGGGCTCGGTCGTCGTTCGTCGAAAAAGGGTTTGTTGTGCGCTGCAGATAAAAATAATTTAATTACGATTTTTCCGAAAGGATGTTTTCCTTTAATTTCAAACGGAAAGAAAACGGGCCAAAGGCCGTTGTTAATTAACATTTTGATTTTGTTATCTTGGCAAAAAATCCGGGCCCGCGCTGCGACGACAAATTAAATAAAAGGGTTCGCGCCGCCAGGTTTTCTTCAAACAGGACTAAATTAAAAGAATTCCGATATCCTTATCTCTGGACTCTGGACAAGGAAAGGGCCAATTAACCCTTTCTGTTTGCCTTTTTGCCCTTTTCCCCGTTTTTTCACCTGCACAATTGTCCTCTCGTCTCGTTTCGTCTCGTTTCGTCTCGTTTGACCTAAAACTCACCCGGACGTTAATTATATTTACTCCTCCTCCTACTTATAGAAAAGGGAAAAAAGAATTTTCGCCTCTAAATAATAGGTAGTCGCGTCATCGAGGAAAAACAGGAAGAATAACGACCGCTCGTGCGAGGCTCCCATAACGGAGGCGGAAAAAGCTCCACATATGCTTGGAACACCACATCAATATCTTTCGCCGGGTGTATTACTGTCACTGCTATCGACAATTGTGATAAATTCCGGCTATATTTCGATACTTCTTAGTGGCACTATTTCATATTGGATTGCGTTGGGGGTGCTTCGCCCCCATATGTCTTTGTCAAAGGGGAGAAGACTCTACTCTGTCTACTACTTCGCCAATTTGGACGTGGAACCACTTTTATTCTCGCCAATCGTTTTCTTTCACTTCTTTTAGAGGAAAAAAAGAGATTCTCTTCTGGTTATTTTGGGTTTGATAAAAATTCGGAACTGAGTTACGGATTAATAACAATCGCGCCGTGAAATACAACCCATTAAGAGAGACTTTACGAGCGACTCACAGCGCCCATTAGTCAGAGGCGGACAGAGTCGGCTTTTCCGAACGAAACGGCGTCCTTATTAACCCCGGCGTCGACGACGGCAGCCGGACAAGAATAGTTTTATAACCTCCAGACGCAAAAATGAATTAATTTCCTCCGAGGAACACATCTTATAAACTTCTATTTCTAATCCTAACAGACGTATCGATAACCAATCAGATTCAAATTTGATTACACCATCGTTTTTGTCTTCAATTGAAGATTAAAGCTTGGAATTTAAGATGGTGTATCATATATAGATTATATATGATATATTAGCTGTTGGAAGAAAAGCTGTTGAAGTTAGATTGACAAAAAAGAACAGAATTTCAAAAAATTTTTAAAAATAAGAAGATTAAAGCTTTTATTTTAAGATGGTTTGTTATATACAGGGTGATTGTTTTATCTTTAAGAATTAAAAATTGATTTATGGTTCAAATTGAAGATTAAAGCTTCTATTTTAAGATGATATATGATATGTAGGGTGTTTGATTAAAAAAATTTTAAGAAAAAGATGTTTGAAGAAATGTTGAAATTAGGTTAAATTTGAAATTGTCAAAAAAGAAAGAATTTTAAAAAATCACAACTCCCATATTTTTGAGAGTTAGAAAATGATTTATGGCACAAATTGAAGATTAAAGCTTCTATTTTAAGATGATATATGATATGTAAGGTGTTTGATTAAAAAAATTTTTAGAAAATGGCGTTTGAAAAAATGTTGAAATTAGGTTAAATTTGAAACTTTCAAAAAAGTGAGAATTTCAAAAAATCACACCATCCATATTTTTGAGAGTTAGAAAATGATTTATGGCTCAAATTGAAGATTAAATGTTCTATTTTAGGATGATATATGATATATGGGTTGTTTGATTAAAAAATTTTTTAGAAAATGGCGTTTGAAGAAATGTTGAAATTAGGTTAAATTTGAAATTGTTAAAAAAGAAAGAATTTCAAAAAATCACAACGACCATATTTCTGAGAGTTAAAAAATGATTTATGGCTCAAATTGAAGATTAAAGCTTCTATTTTAAGATGATATATGATATGTAAGGTGTTTGATTAAAAAAATTTTAAGAAAATGGTATTTGAAGAAATGTTGAAATTAGGTTAAATTTGAAATTGTCAAAAAAGAAAGAATTTCAAAAAATCACAACGCCCATATTTTTGAGAGTTAGAAAATGATATATGGCACAAATTGAAGATTAAAGCTTCTATTTTAAGATGATATATGATATATGCGTCGTTTGATTAAAAAAATTTTTAGAAAATGGTGTTTGAAGAAATGTTGAAATTAGGTTAAATTTGAAATTGTCAAAAAAGAAAGAATTTCAAAAAATTATAACGCCGATATTTTTGAGAGTTAGAAAATGGTTTATGGCTCAAATTGAAGATTAAAGGTTCTATTCTAAAATGACACATGATATGTAGGATGTTTGATTAAAAAATTTTTAAGAAAAAGACGTTTGAAGAAATGTTGAAATTAGGTTAAATTTGAAATTGTCAAAAAAGTGAGAATTTCAAAAAATCACACCATTCATATTTTTGAGAGTTAGAAAATGATTTATGGCTCAAATTGAAGATTAAAGCTTCTATTTTAATATGATATATGATATGTAGGGTGTTAAATTAAAAAAATTTTAAGAAAATGGCGTTTGGAGAAATGTTGGTGAAATTAGGTTAAATTTGAAATTGTTAAAAAAGAAAGAATTTCAAAAAATCACAACGCCCATATTTTTGAGAGTTAGAAAATGATTTATGGCTCAAATTGAAGATTAAAGGTTCTATTTTAAGATGATATATGATATGTAGGGTGTTTGATTAAAAATTTTTTTAGAAAAAGACGTTTGAAAAAATGTTGAAATTAGGTTAAATTTGAAACTGTAAAAAAAGTACGAATTTCGAAAAATCACACCATCTATATTTTTGAGAGTTAAAAAATGATTTATGACTCAAATTAAAGATTAAAGCTTCTATTTTAAAATGATATATGATATGTAGGGTGTTTGATTAAAAAAATTTTAAGAAAATGGTGTTTGAAGAAATGTTGTTGAAATTAGGTTAAATTTGAAATTGTCAAAAAAGTAAGAATTTCAAAAAATCACTGCATCCATATTTCTTAAAGTTAGAAAATGATTTATGTTGCAAATTGAAGATAAAAGCTTCTACTTTAAGATTATATATGGTATGTAGGGTGTTTGATTAAAAAAATTTTAAGAAAAAGGCGTTTGAAGAAATGTTGAAATTAGGTTAAATTTGAAACTGTCAAAAAAGTGCGAATTTCAAAAAATCACACCATTCATATTTTTGAGAGTTAAAAAATGATTTATGGCTCAAATTGAAGATTAAAGGTTCTATTTTAAGATGATATATGATATGTGGGTTGTTTGATTAAAAAAATTTTAAGAAAATGGCGTTTGAAGAAATGTTGAAATTAGGTTAAATTTGAAATTGTCAAAAAAGAAAGAATTTCAAAAAATCACAACGCCCATATTTTTGAGAGTTAGAAAATGATTTATGTCTTAAATTGAAGACTAAAGCTTCTATTTTAAGATGATATATGATATGTAGGGTGTTTGATTAAAAATTTTTTTAGAAAAAGACGTTTGAAAAAATGTTGAAATTAGGTTAAATTTGAAACTGTCAAAAAAGTACGAATTTCAAAAAATCACACCATCTATATTTTTGAGAGTTAGAAAATGATTTATGGCTCAAATTGAAGATTAAAGGTTCTATATTAAGATGATATATGATATGTGGGGTGCTTGATTAAAAATTTTTTTAGAAAAAGACATTTGAAAAAATGTTGAAATTAGGTTAAATTTGAAACTGTCAAAAAAGTACGAATTTCAAAAAATCACACCATCTATATTTTTGAGAGTTAGAAAATGATTTATGGCTCAAATTGAAGATTAAAGCTTCTATTTTAAGATGATGTATGATATGTGGAGTGTTTGATTAAAATTTTTTTTTGAAAAAGACGTTTGAAAAAATATTGAATTAAATTTGAAACTGTCAAAAAAGTGAGAATTTCAAAAAATCACCACGTCCATATTTTTAAGAATTAGTAAACGATTTATGGCTCAAATTAAAGATTAAAGCTTCTATTTTAAGATGATGTATGATATGTGGGGTGTTTGATTAAAAAAATTTATAGGAAATGGCGATTGAAGAAATGTTGTTGAAATTAGGTTCAATTTGAAATTGTTAAAAAAGAAAGAATTTCAAAAAATCACCACGCCCATATTTTTGAGAGTTAAAAAATGATTTATGTCTTAAATTGAAGACTAAAGCTTCTATTTTAAGATGATATATGAATTTCAAAAAAGAAATATGTGGGGTGTTTGATTAATGAAATTTTAAGAAAACGCTGCTTGAAGAAATGTTAAAATTAGGTTATGTTTCAAATTGTCAAAAGTAAAAATTTCAAAAAATTACTGCTCTTACATTTTTTAAAATTAGGAAACGATTTATGTCTCAAATTGAAGATTAGAGGTTGTATTGTAAGTTGATATATAATATGTAGGGTGTTTTATTAAAAAAAATTTAAGAAAAAGACGTTTGAAGAAATTTTGTTAAAACAAGGTCAAGTTTAAAATTGTCAAAAAAGAAAGAATTAAAAAAAACATTAATTAAGAGCTAAACAACGATTAATGTCTCAAATTGAAGATTAAAGCTTCCATTTTAAGGTGATATATGATATATAGGGTGTTTCATTAAAAAAAAATTTTAGATAAAGGTTTTTTAAAGAAATTGTTGAAATTAGATTGGCTTTGAAATTGTCAAAAAAGTAAGAATTTCAAAAAATCACCATATCTCCATTTTTAAGAGTTAGTTAATGATTTATGTCTCAAATTGAAGATAAAATCTTTTACTTTAAGACGATATATGACATATACGGCTTTTGATTAAAATATTTTTTAGAAAAAGGCGTTTGAAGAAATGTTGTTGAAGTTAGGTTATCTTTGAAATTGCCAAAAAAGTAAGAATTTCAAAAAATCACTGCATCCATACTTTTAGGAGTTGAGGGCTCTGCTACAAAAAGGATGTATCTGTCATTTTTAAAAGTTTTCAGGAAGCAATAAAAACTGAATAACTTTGTAGGACATTAAGATAGAATCACAGAATAATAGACGACGGATGTGTTAGGTATTTGGAGTATATTAGATGAGATTAAATAACAATATCACTGATACTTTTTGCAAGAAAAAATCTTTTTGTCTGCAGATACATCCTTTTTGGCTTCAACAATGAAATTTGTGTCTCAAATTGAATATTAAAGCTTATATTTTAAGATGATATATGATGTGTAGGATGTTTGATTATAAGATTTTTTATAAACAGACGTTCCAAGATCAGAACGTTCTCGTTCAATTTCCTAAATCCAAATTTTTTTTTGAGGTAGAGAATCGAGCGTTTTCAGAGAGGTTGCGATTTCCCGCCAGAGTGACCCGTACAAGATCCAATAAGACGGTAATCCTCAGCCGGGTGGGCTTTTCGGGCGCACAAACTGATATATAGAGAGCGGTACGCGGAGTAAATTTCGAGGATATAAAGGGTTGGTGCAGCGGCGGGCACCGGTGGTGGCTCAACTAATTAATTGGTTATAAGCGGACGGACGGCGGCTCGCCGTTTCTGCTGTATTATTGGAGACTTAGCGCGGACACTACGGGATCAATTTAACGATGTATTAAACGGGAGCTCGGATTACGGCCCCTCGGATAACTTAAGGACGAAATTAATTGATGGGATCCAGACCTTAAATCTACACCTTTTACATAGGATAGATAGGAACCCAACCTATCCCGTCAGGATACACTCACTTCAATTTCATACATGCAATATTATCACATTAAACCCCCTCACCTCTATATCCTACAAAATTATATTCAGGGCACGGAACTTTTGTAACAAAACGATACGATTTCCCCCCTCCACTTATTCTCAGCAGAAAATTTCATACAAAAGTTGTTCTAAATTAAATTCTAAAACTATTTTCTCAATAAAAAAATATATAAAAATATATATATATAATTTTTTTTGAGATTATGTTCTTAATTATTGATCAAATCAAAAATTTTTATTAACAATATTTGTTTAGAATTACTTCAGGAACAGTGTTTGTTAATAAAATTTTTTGCTAACTTGAAATTTTAATTTCCCTCTGAATAGTATGCTATCAAAATTAATTATCTCAACAATTATTGTTTTTATTAAAAATATTTTAAATAAAATTTGTTTCAATTTCGATTTTGAATCAATTATCTTAATAAAAAATTTTTACATCTCTATTAATTAAGCATCTAAGTATAATTATGTATAAAAACGGAAAAATTACTATTTTGAGGTTATCTCCTTAATTATTGATTAAATCCAAAAAAAATGTTGACAAAGTTTGTTTAGAATTGTTTCAGGAACAATTTTTATTAACACAATTTTTTTCTAAATTGAAATTTTAATTTCCCACTGAATAGTATGCTACAAAAATTAATATTTTTGAGGTTATATCCTTATTGTTGATTTAATCAAAAAATGTTGTTAACAAAATTTGTTTAGAATTACTTCAGGAACAGTGTTTGTTAACACAATTTTTTGGTAACTTGAAATTTTAATTTCCCTCTGAATAGTATGGTATCAAAATTAATTATCTCAACAATTATTGTTTTTATTAAAAAATGTTTTAAATAAAATTTGTTTCAATTTCGATTTTGAATCAATTATCTTAATAAAAAATTTTTACATCTCTATTAATTAAGCATCTAAGTATAATTATGTATAAAAACGGAAAAATTACTATTTTGAGGTTATCTCCTTAATTATTGATTAAATCCAAAAAAAATGTTGACAAAGTTTGTTTAGAATTGTTTCAGGAACAATTTTTATTAACACAATTTTTTTCTAAATTGAAATTTTAATTTCCCACTGAATAGTATGCTACAAAAATTAATATTTTTGAGGTTATATCCTTATTGTTGATTTAATCAAAAAATGTTGTTAACAAAATTTGTTTAAAATTACTTCAGGAACAGTGTTTATTAACACAATTTTTTGCTAACTTGAAATTTTAATTTCCCTCTGAATAGTATGGTATCAAAATTAATTATCTCAATAATTATTGCTTTTATTAAAAAATGTTTTAAATAAAATTTGTTTCAATTTCGATTTTGAATCAATTATCTTAATAAAAAAATTTTACATCTCTATTAATTAAGCATCTAAATGTAATTATGTATAAAAACGGAAAAATTAGTGTTTTGAGGTTATCTCCTTAATTATTGATTAAATCAAAAAAAATGTTGACAAAGTTTGTTTAGAATTGTCTCAGGAACAATTTTTGTTAACACAATTTTTTTCTAAATTGAAATTTTAATTTCCCACTGAATAGTATGCTACAAAAATTAATATTTTTGAGGTTATATCCTTAATTATTGATTAAATCAAAAAAAAATGTTGACAAAGTTTGTTTAGAATTACTTCAGGAACAGTGTTTGTTAACACAATTTTTTGGTAACTTGAAATTTTAATTTCCCTCTGAATAGTATGGTATCAAAATTAATTATCTCAACAATTATTGTTTTTATTAAAAAATGTTTTAAATAAAATTTGTTTCAATTTCGATTTTGAATCAATTATCTTAATAAAAAATTTTTACATCTCTATTAATTAATCATCTAAGAATAATTATGTATAAAAACGAAAAAATTACTATTTTGAGGTTATCTCCTTAATTATTGATTAAATCAAAAAAAATTGTGTACAAAGTTTGTTTAGAATTGTTTCAGGAACAATTTTTGTTAACACAATTTTTTTCTAAATTGAAATTTTAATTTCCCACTGAATAGTATGCTACAAAAATTAATATTTTTGAGGTTATATCCTTATTGTTGATTTAATCAAAAATTTTGTTAACAAAATTTGTTTAGAATTACTTCAGGAACAGTGTTTGTTAATACAATTTTTTGCTAACTTGAAATTTTAATTTCCCTCTGAATAGTATGCTATCAAAATTAATTATCTCAACAATTATTGTTTTTATTAAAAAATGTTTTAAATAAAATTTGATTCAAATTTGATTTTGAATCAATTATCTTAATAAAAAATTTTTACATTTCTATTAATTAAGCATCTAAGTATAATTATGTATAAAAACGGAAAAATTACTATTTTGAGGTTATCTCCTTAATTATTGATTAAATCAAAAAAAAATGTTGACAAAGTTTGTTTAGAATTGTCTCAGGAACAATTTTTGTTAACACAATTTTTTTCTAAATTGAAATTTTAATTTCCCACTGAATAGTATGGTACAAAAATTAATATTTTTGAGGTTATATCTTTATTGTTGATTTAATCAAAAAATGTTGTTAACAAAATTTGTTTAGAATTACTTCAGGAACAGTGTTTGTTAATAAAAATTTTTGCTAACTTGAAATTTTAATTTCCCTCTGAATAGTATGCTATCAAAATTAATTATCTCAACAATTATTGTTTTTATTAAAAAATGTTTTAAATAAAATTTGATTCAAATTTGATTTTGAATCAATTATCTTAATAAAAAATTTTTACATTTCTATTAATTAAGCATCTAAGTATAATTATGTATAAAAACGGAAAAATTACTATTTTGAGGTTATCTCCTTAATTATTGATTAAATCAAAAAAAAATGTTGACAAAGTTTGTTTAGAATTGTCTCAGGAACAATTTTTGTTAACACAATTTTTTTCTAAATTGAAATTTTAATTTCCCACTGAATAGTATGGTACAAAAATTAATATTTTTAAGGTTATATCCTTATTGTTGATTTAATCAAAAAATTTTGTTAACAAAATTTGTTTAGAATTACTTCAGGAACAGTGTTTGTTAACACAATTTTTTGCTAACTTGAAATTTTAATTTCCCTCTGAATAGTATGCTATCAAAATTAATTATCTCAACAATTATTGTTTTTATTAAAAAATGTTTTAAATAAAATTTGTTTCAATTTCGATTTTGAATCAATTATCTTAATAAAAAATTTTTACATCTCTATTAATTAAGCATCTAAGTATAATTATGTATAAAAACGGAAAAATTACTATTTTGAGGTTATCTCCTTAATTATTGATTAAATCCAAAAAAAATGTTGACAAAGTTTGTTTAGAATTGTTTCAGGAACAATTTTTGTTAACACAATTTTTTTCTAAATTGAAATTTTAATTTCCCACTGAATAGTATGCTACAAAAATTAATATTTTTGAGGTTATATCCTTAATTATTGATTAAATCAAAAAAAAATGTTGACAAAGTTTGTTTAGAATTACTTCAGGAACAGTGTTTGTTAACACAATTTTTTGGTAACTTGAAATTTTAATTTCCCTCTGAATAGTATGCTATCAAAATTAATTATCTCAATAATTATTGCTTTTATTAAAAAATGTTTTAAATAAAATTTGTTTCAATTTCGATTTTGAATCAATTATCTTAATAAAAAATTTTTACATCTCTATTAATTAAGCATCTAAGTGAAATTATGTATAAAAATGGAAAAATTATTATTTTGAGGTTATCTCCTTAATTATTGATTAAATCAAAAAAAAATGTTGACAAAGTTTGTTTAGAATTGTCTCAGGAACAATTTTTGTTAACACAATTTTTTTCTAAATTGAAATTTTAATTTCCCACTGAATAGTATGCTACAAAAATTAATATTTTTGAGGTTATATCCTTAATTATTGATTAAATCAAAAAAAAATGTTGACAAAGTTTGTTTAGAATTACTTCAGGAACAGTGTTTGTTAACACAATTTTTTGCTAAATTGAAATTTTAATTTCCCACTGAATAGTATGCTACAAAAATTAATATTTTTGAGGTTATATCCTTATTGTTGATTTAATCAAAAAATTTTGTTAATAAAATTTGTTTAGAATTACTTGAGGAACAGTGTTTGTTAATAAAATTTTTTGCTAACTTGAAATTTTAATTTCCCTCTGAATAGTATGCTATCAAAATTAATTATCTCAATAATTATTGTTTTTATTAAAAAATGTTTTAAATAAAATTTGTTTCAAATTCGATTTTGAATCAATTATCTTAATAAAAAATTTTTACATCTCTATTAATTAAGCATTTAAGTATAATTATGTATAAAAACGGAACAATTACTATTTTGAGGTTATCTCCTTAATTATTGATTAAATCAAAAAAAAATGTTGACAAAGTTTGTTTAGAATTGTTTCAGGAACAATTTTTGTTAACACAATTTTTTTCTAAATTGAAATTTTAATTTCCCACTGAATAGTATGCTACAAAAATTAATATTTTTGAGGTTATATCCTTATTGTTGATTTAATCAAATAATGTTGTTAACAAAATTTGTTTAGAATTACTTCAGGAACAGTGTTTGTTAATACAATTTTTTTCTAATTTGAAATTTTAATTTCCCTCTGAATAGTATGCTATAAAAATTAATTATCTCAACAATTATTGTTTTTATTAAAAAATGTTTTAAATAAAATTTGTTTCAAATTCGATTTTGAATCAATTATCTTAATAAAAAATTTTTACATCTCTATTAATTAAGCATTTAAGTATAGTTATGTATAAAAACGGAAAAATTACTATTTTGAGGTTATCTCCTTAATTATTGATTAAATCAAAAAAAAATGTTGACAAAGTTTGTTTAGAATTGTCTCAGGAACAATTTTTGTTAACACAATTTTTTTCTAAATTGAAATTTTAATTTCCCACTGAATAGTATGCTACAAAAATTAATATTTTTGAGGTTATATCCTTATTGTTGATTTAATCAAATAATGTTGTTAACAAAATTTGTTTAGAATTACTTCAGGAACAGTGTTTGTTAATACAATTTTTTTCTAATTTGAAATTTTAATTTCCCTCTGAATAGTATGCTATAAAAATTAATTATCTCAACAATTATTGTCTTTATTAAAAAATGTTTTAAATAAAATTTGTTTCAAATTCGATTTTGAATCAATTATCTTAATAAAAAATTTTTACATCTCTATTAATTAAGCATTTAAGTATAGTTATGTATAAAAACGGAAAAATTACTATTTTGAGGTTATCTCCTTAATTATTGATTAAATCAAAAAAAAATGTTGACAAAGTTTGTTTAGAATTGTCTCAGGAACAATTTTTGTTAACACAATTTTTTTCTAAATTGAAATTTTAATTTCCCACTGAATAGTATGCTACAAAAATTAATATTTTTGAGGTTATATCCTTATTGTTGATTTAATCAAATAATGTTGTTAACAAAATTTGTTTAGAATTACTTCAGGAACAGTGTTTGTTAATACAATTTTTTTCTAATTTGAAATTTTAATTTCCCTCTGAATAGTATGCTATAAAAATTAATTATCTCAACAATTATTGTTTTTATTAAAAAATGTTTTAAATAAAATTTGTTTCAAATTCGATTTTGAATCAATTATCTTAATAAAAAATTTTTACATCTCTATTAATTAAGCATTTAAGTATAGTTATGTATAAAAACGGAAAAATTACTATTTTGAGGTTATCTCCTTAATTATTGATTAAATCAAAAAAAAATGTTGACAAAGTTTGTTTAGAATTGTCTCAGGAACAATTTTTGTTAACACAATTTTTTTCTAAATTGAAATTTTAATTTCCCACTGAATAGTATGCTACAAAAATTAATATTTTTGAGGTTATATCCTTATTGTTGATTTAATCAAAAAAATTTGTTAACAAAATTTGTTTAGAATTACTTGAGGAACAGTGTTTGTTAACACAATTTTTTGATAACTTGAAATTTTAATTTCCCTCTGAATAGTATGCTATCAAAATTAAGTATCTCAACAATTATTGTTTTTATTAAAAAATGTTTTAAATAAAATTTGTTTCAAATTCGATTTTGAATCAATTATCTTAATAAAAATTTTTTACATCGCTATTAATTAAGCATCTAAGTATAATTATGTATAAAAATGGAAAAATTATTATTTTGAGGTTATCTCCTTAATTATTGATTAAATCAAAAAAAAATGTTGACAAAGTTTGTTTAGAATTGTTTCAGGAACAATTTTTGTTAACACAATTTTTTTCTAAATTGAAATTTTAATTTCCCACTGAATAGTATGCTACAAAAATTAATATTTTTGAGGTTATATCCTTATTGTTGATTTAATCAAAAAATGTTGTTAACAAAATTTGTTTAGAATTACTTCAGGAACAGTGTTTGTTAACACAATTTTTTGCTAACTTGAAATTTTAATTTCCCTCTGAATAGTATGCCATCAAAATTAATTATCTCAATAATTATTGCTTTTATTAAAAAATGTTTTAAATAAAATTTGTTTCAAATTCGATTTTGAATCAATTATCTTAATAAAAAATTTTTACATCTCTATTAATTAAGCATCTAAGTATAATTATGTATAAAAATGGAAAAATTATTATTTTGAGGTTATCTCCTTAATTATTGATTAAATCAAAAAAAAATGTTGACAAAGTTTGTTTAGAATTGTCTCAGAAACAATTTTTGTTAACACAATTTTTTTCTAACTTGAAATTTTAATTTCCCACTGAATAGTATGCTACAAAAATTAATATTTTTGAGGTTATATCCGTATTGTTGATTTAATCAAAAAATTTTGTTAACAAAATTTGTTTAGAATTACTTCAGGAACAGTGTTTATTAACACAATTTTTTGCTAACTTGAAATTTTAATTTCCCTCTGAATAGTATGCTATCAAAATTAATTATCTCAACAATTATTGTTTTTATTAAAAAATGTTTTAAATAAAATTTGTTTCAATTTCGATTTTGAATCAATTATCTTAATAAAAAATTTTTACATCTCTATTAATTAAGCATCTAAGTATAATTATGTATAAAAACGGAAAAATTATTATTTTGAGGTTATCTCCTTAATTATTGATTAAATCAAAAAAAAATGTTGACAAAGTTTGTTTAGAATTGTCTCAGAAACAATTTTTGTTAACACAATTTTTTTCTAACTTGAAATTTTAATTTCCCACTGAATAGTATGCTACAAAAATTAATATTTTTGAGGTTATATCCTTATTGTTGATTTAATCAAAAAATTTTGTTAACAAAATTTGTTTAGAATTACTTCAGGAACAGTGTTTGTTAACACAATTTTTTGCTAACTTGAAATTTTAATTTCCCTCTGAATAGTATGCTATCAAAATTAATTATCTCAACAATTATTGTTTTTATTAAAAAATGTTTTAAATAAAATTTGATTCAAATTCGATTTTGAATCAATTATCTTAATAAAAAATTTTTACATCTCTATTAATTAAGCATCTAAGTATAATTATGTATAAAAATGGAAAAATTATTATTTTGAGGTTATCTCCTTAATTATTGATTAAATCAAAAAAAAATGTTGACAAAGTTTGTTTAGAATTGTCTCAGGAACAATTTTTGTTAACACAATTTTTTTCTAAATTGAAATTTTAATTTCCCACTGAATAGTATGCTACAAAAATTAATATTTTTGAGGTTATATCCTTATTGTTGATTTAATCAAAAAATGTTGTTAACAAAATTTGTTTAGAATTACTTCAGGAACAGTGTTTGTTAACACAATTTTTTGCTAACTTGAAATTTTAATTTCCCTCTGAATAGTATGCCATCAAAATTAATTATCTCAATAATTATTGCTTTTATTAAAAAATGTTTTAAATAAAATTTGTTTCAAATTCGATTTTGAATCAATTATCTTAATACAAAATTTTTACATCTCTATTAATTAAGCATCTAAGTATAATTATGTATAAAAATGGAAAAATTATTATTTTGAGGTTATCTCCTTAATTATTGATTAAATCAAAAAAAAATGTTGACAAAGTTTGTTTAGAATTGTTTCAGGAACAATTTTTGTTAACACAATTTTTTTCTAAATTGAAATTTTAATTTCCCACTGAATAGTATGCTACAAAAATTAATATTTTTGAGGTTATATCCTTAATTATTGATTTAATCAAAAAATTTTGTTAACAAAATTTGTTTAAAATTACTTCAGGAACAGTGTTTGTTAATACAATTTTTTTCTAATTTGAAATTTTAATTTCCCACTGAACAGTATGAGTGGAGGGGGGGAAATCGTGTCGTTTTGTTACAAAAGTTCCGTGCCCTGATTATATTATATTATATTATATTTCTCCCCCTAAAAAGAAAGTCTAAGGGGACGCAGAAAAACATGCAAAACAAATTGATCTGCCTAAACGATCCAATTTACTGAACGTCCTTTTAAACTAGCCACAAGAAGGTCCACGATGGCAAGATAAATGGTCAGATAGAGCCACCCCCGATGGAAAAGAAAAAACGACGCGGAAAAACGCAGGACAGCAATCGACTGTGAAATTGGCCCCCTACTACTTCTTCATCGTCTTGTTATTTCGAGTTGAGGAGAAACCGCGTTTTCTATGAAATTTACGTTTCTTCCTTCGACGGAGTGGTTTATCGCAGTTATCCGTTAAAATATGATAAGTTTCGCGACGTGACCGGCGTAGGTAATGTTTCAATTAAGCCGGGGACGATCCGAAAGGAGATCGGTGATTTCCCGGAATCGCCGCCGGACCGACCAGAGACTCCGGAGGCCCTATATACATCATCCGACGCGTAGATTTTCGCTTTTCGATAAGGAGGCCGCTCTTTCCCGGAACGCTGAAAAGCACGCTGGCTGCTCGGTATTCCGAACGAACGGCCACTTTTAATTTTCCTACCCGAGCTACGAGAGTGAGAGGTCAGGATCGTGTGATATTTATTGCAGACCTGCGACAAATCTCTCTCCGAGATATATCCACTTCGACCATTTCTCGGCCGAAGAACAACTGTGTCCGGAACGTGTTCGGAATTATTAATGATTTATTACTCATTAAGTATGGCTTTTCTTGGAAATTCTCTTTGTTTTTCAACCAAAATCGAGACTTTAATCTAGAAAAGGCAACGTTTCATTGAAATATTACTTCACATTTTAAGATTACATCAATTTCTAAGAAATACAGTTCTGGTAGCTATTCGAGGAGTTCTCTATCAAACGATTTTTGAACAACTACAAGAAAATTTTAACAACCATTTTATATCTCATCATGATGTGTTTTTGCACCATTAATGTTTCAAGACGTATTTTCAGAATTCATAAGATATTCATAAGAATAAGATTGAAAATGCAATTGTTGCTATTTGATTAAGTAAACCCCAAGGTGCCTTGAAACACCTTCTTTATAATTATTGTAACAGTCGCCGCCAAAATATTTTAGTTGTTAATTGATTGTTTAGTAAACAGTTATCACCTAGATGAAACGTTGGTGAAAATTGTGGTTTTTAATTAATTTTTTCCTTTTTCACTTTTTTATATATTTCGAAAATTTATCATAGACCCTATTGCTGGTGACAAGTAGAATTGTATAATATACAGAAAGTTACAATTCGGTTATTAGTTTTTTTGTAATATTGTTTGATTACATCATATGTTTAAATTGAGAAAATAATTTATTTTACGATATTTAAATGGGCAAAAAATAAATTGTTTAACATTGTTCAAAAGTAATATTGTATACGTGTTGTAGTATAAGGCCTACTATTGTAGATTTTGCTAGAAATTCTTGCGGTATTTTGCGGTTTTACCTTAAAATACATTTTTATTATAGTGTGTGTATAAAGTTCGGAAAAAATCATAATTCTGCTATGTGCTGTTTGTTCGAGGAGCGCATTAGCAGTTAGAAAATAAACATAAACGGACACTTTTTCACCATTAAATTGATAATATACGTCCACAAAAAAGTTTCCAACCAAAATTACAATTTATTTTCTGAAACACTAATTAATTTTAGTATGAGATGTTAGCTAAAGTTAATAATTTTCTAGAAAGAAATTAAAAAATTGAATTGACTGAGTATTGACATAATTTCCAATAATTTTATTTGGTCAAACACTAGACTAAAATCGTCAATTGGCATTAATACTAGAGTATTAATGCTAATTGACAGTGAAAATTATTAGAGAAAAGCGAAAATAAAGTATTAACATTAATCATCTGTATTTTCGTTATTATTAACAATATTATTATGCAAGGAATTCACTGTTCCTCTGTGTCCCATTAGTAACGGACCATCCTGTATATAAAATATAGGTAGATACAATTAAGTAAAATCGCAGTATATCATAAGACACTTCAACCTTAATTGTATAGATATTTTTTAATTTCCACCAATTTTAAAGTAAAAAATTGACAAGATTTTTAACTAATTCGCTTCTGTGCAGCGTGACTAAATGGGTTAAGCAAAAATATTGGTTTTAATTAAAAACTTTTTATTTCCATATTTTTATAATCCAACCCAATGGTTATTATACACCATTTTAAAGATAAATCTTTAAAGTTTAATTTAAGATAAATCTCATTTCTCCATTTCCATAAAAAAAGGTTCTACGACTTTTTAAATTTTCACCTTTTTTGACATTTATGGATTAAGCAAATATGTAGGTTCTAACTCAACATTATTTTTCTCCATATTTTTATGATCCAACCTAATGATTATTATACATAATTTTAAAGATAACTCTTTAAGCTTTAATTTGAGATAAATCTCATTTCTTGATTTCCATAAACGAAGCTTCCACCAATATTTGAAGTTTCACCTTTTTTGACATTTATAGATTAAACAAAAATGTTGGTTTTAACTCAATCCTTTTTTTTCTCCATATTTTTATGATCCAACCCAATGATTATTATAAAGCATTTTAAAGATAAATCTTTAAGCTTTAATTTAAGATAAACCTCGTTTTCTTATTTCTATAAACAAAACTTTCACGAATTTTTAAATTTTTACATTTTTTGACATTTATGAATTAAGCAAAAATGTAGGTTCTAACTCAACATTATTTTTCTCCATATTTTTATGATCTAACCCAACGATTATTACACATCATTTTAAAGATAAATCTTTAAGCTTTAATTTAAAATAAATCTCATTTCTTGACTTCTATAAATAAAGCTTCAACGAATCCTTAAAGTTTCATCTTTTTTGACATTTATGGATTAAGCAAAAATGTTGATTTTAACTCAATGCTTCTTTTTTCCATATTTTTATGATTCAACCCAATGATTATTATAAAGCATTTTAAAGATAAATCTTTAAGCTTTAATTTAAGATGAACCTCGTTTTTTCATTTCTACACACAAAGCTTCCACGAATTTTTAAATTTTCACTTTTTTTGACATTTATGAATTAAGCAAAAATGTAAGTTCTAACTCAACATTATTTTTCTCCATATTTCTATAATCTAACCCAATGATTATTATATATCATTTTAAAGCGAAATCTTTAAGCTTTAATTTGAGATAAACGTCATTTCTTGATTTCTATAAACCAAGCTTCCACGAATCTTTAAATTTTCATCTTTTTTGTCATTTATATAGTTTAAGTAAAAATGTTGATTTTAACTCAACCCTTTTTTTCTCAAAATTTTTATAATCAAATCCAACGATTATTATACACCATTTTAAAGCTAAAGCTTTAAGCTTTAATTTAACATAAACCTCGTTTCGTTATTTTCATAAACAAAGCTTTCACGAATCTTTAAATTTTCACCTTCTTTGAGATTTATGGATTAAGCAAAAATGTAGGTTCTTACTTAATATTATTTTTCTCCATATTTTTATGATCCAACCCAACGATTGTTATACATCATTTTAAAGAGAAAACTTTAAGCTTTAATTTAACATGAGACTCGTTTCTTCACTACCATAAACAAAACTTTCACGAATTTTTAAATTTTTACCTTTTTTGACGTTTATGGATTAAGCAAAAATGTAGGTTCTAATTCAACATGATTTTTCTCCATATTTTTATAATACAACCCAACGATTATTACACATCATTTTAAAGATAAATCTTTAAGCTTTAATTTAAGATAAATCTCATTTCTTGACTTCTATAAATAAAGCTTCCACGAATCTTTAAAGTTTCATCTTTTTTGACATTTATGGATTAAGCAAAAATGTTGGTTCTAACTCAATGTATTTTTTTTCCATATTTTTATAATACAAGCCAATGGTTATTATACATTGTTTTAATGATAAAGCTTTAAGCTTTAATTTAACATAAATCTCGTTTCGTTATTTCCATAAACAAAGCTTCCACAAATCTTTAAAGTTTCACCTTTTTTGACATTTATAAATTAAGGAAAAATGTAGGTTCTAACTCAACATTATTTTTCTCCATATTTTTATAATCCAACCCAACGATGATTACACATCATTTTAAAGATAAATCTTTAAGCTTTAATTTAAGATGAATTTCATTTCTTCATTTCGATAAACAAAGACTCCACGAATTTTCAAAGATTATCATTTTTGGCATAGATTAAGCAAAAATGTTGATTCTAACTCAACACTTTTTTTCTACAAATTTTTATGATCAAAGCCAACGATTATTATACACCATTTTAAAGATAAAGCTTTAAGCTTTAATTTAACATAAGCCTCATTTCATTATTTCCATAAACAAAGCTTCCACGATTTTTTAAATTTTCACCTTTTTTGACATTTTTTATAGATTAAGCAAAAATGTTGGTTCTGACTCAACACTTTTTTTCTCCATATTTTTATAATCCAACCCAACGATTAGTATACATCATTTTAAAGATAAATCTTTAAGCTTTAATTTAAGATGAACCTCGTTTCTTCATTTCTATAAACAAAGCTTCCACGAATTTTAAAATTTTCACTTTTTTTGACATTTATGAATTAAGCAAAAATGTAGGTTCTAACTCAACATTATTTTTCTCCATATTTTTATAATCTAACCCAATGATTATTATATATCATTTTAAAGCGAAATCTTTAAGCTTTAATTTGAGATAAATCTCATTTCTTCATTTCCATAAGCCAAGCTTCCACGAATCTTTAAATTTACAATAATTTTGACGCAGTATTTTTTAGTTGCTTTTCAATGTTTAAAACCGTTATAATTTATAATTTAATTGTTTGTAGCGTCTCTGAAGATGATAACTTGTTATCGAAACATGTAAGACAAAGTACTTAATAAATCTAAAACCAGTAAAAGGTACAGTGTGATTATTTAATTTTTAATTTAAACTTTCCCCTTTTCTAACATTTTTTTGGGATTTTTTTTGTCCCAAACCACCCTGAAGATGATCACAAATCTCGAAACCCGTATAAATCAGTTATTATAAAACTTCTCCTTTGAAATCAAATTTTTTTTTATTTCAATATTCGAAACGTAAAGTGATATGATATGTTGACATGCGAAAGGACAGAAAAAGAGCAAAAAAAAGCGAGTAGAGTCGGGCATTAATTAAAGCCGTCGCGTTAAATTTCCAATTTTCTTTGGGCGTCTCTCGGGGGTGAAAAAAAAAGGCACCGGGAGATCTTCACCCTTTTCGGGGTAGCCGGGAGCAATTATATCAGTAGGCTTTGAATTTCGAGCGGCTGCTCGTTTCGCGGCGGTGGCGGCGGCGGCGGCGCATCACGGAGCGGTACCTCCGAAGTGCAATTCGCAATTTAATTCGTTCGCATCTTTTTTTTTTTAATTGGGCTGTCAGAAAAATGTCCGCGGCAATAGTTAAGTTCTTTTTTTTGCATCATTCCTCTCTTTTTTTTTTCAACTTCCACGGGGATATGATCCAACGAATGCGAAAGCGACTCTACGAGATAGGATATAAGCGAATTGCGTCATTTTCTTCCTCGAAGGAAGAATTTTTTATTTAGACGTCCGTATTTCGAGGCATACGTGACCCCTGTATCGGCGAAGTCGCATTGAATAATTCGCCGGTCTTGAGCACTTTAGATATACCTGGTTCCCGTCCGCTTAAGATAGTTTGGTTTATTCATGTTCCCCGGGCGGGGGCGTAAAGCCCGCGGAAATATAACAGTTTAAATGTATCCCCGGTGCGGTACCTTTGAATTTTTCCTCTCCTCTCGTGAATCCTTAACTTAACCAAAAATAAACTAAAAAGAAAAAGAAACGAACCAAGAAGAGAGTAAATTCGGTTCTTTTCTCTTTAAAAACTTGTAGGACATCGTCGCCGACAACGGAAGTCTCGTAAACGATATTCGAGAGACAATAGACTTTGAGAGAGTAACGTGGCACTTTGCGGTTTGCCTCCAAGAAAGACTATATGCTTTTGTCGCGCGATTTTTCGCGATTATTGAAGGGAATCAAACCGGCACTTGTTGCACGCGGACACATAAAACCCTTTATCCGACCGGGATAACCGAGCTTGTATTCTATATCGAGTGTTTCAACCATTGTTCCTAACCATCTATATCGTTCCTAACCAGCAACCAGCAATAGAACCCGAAACCCAGAAACTATCCGGATATCGGATTACCCATCTATGCCGAGTTGGCCCGAATTTTTCTAGCCCACAATTAGATACGATTTCGATTATAATGGGAGAAGCTCTCACCCGATTTCGACGAACAATATCTCATTTGAAAGCTGAATCCTTGGTTAATTGGTTAAAGTTCAAAAGCCCGATTCGAATTCTATTAAAACGCCGTGCTTTACCAACAAAAAGATGTAAAATCATCTAATTTTTACTTTTTCGAACGTTTCTTGGAATCTATGAACCTGAGGGGAAAAGTGTAAGGAGTAAAATTGTTAAAAATAAACTTAGCTACAACTTTTATGCTAAAACTTTTTATCTAAAACTTTTCGAATTCATTCTATATCAACAACATGAATAAAAACCACGATTTCAGCTAATTTTCATTAATTTGTTATTTATGCATCTGAGAGCAAAAGTGTAAAGGAGCAATATTGTTAAGAATAAAATTTGCTACAACTTTTGTTATAAAAGTTCTTTTGTAACATGCTCCGATTCAAAAATATTACCATTACCTACGAAAACAAAGAAATTCATCAAATTTTCATATTTTCATGTTTTTCTCAATATCTATGCTTCCGAGAACAAGAATGCAAGAGAGTAATATTGTTAAGAATAAAATTTGCTACAACTTTTGTTCTAAAAGTTTTGCTACAACATGTTCCGATTCAAAAATGTTACCATTACTTACTTAAAACAACGAATTCATCAAATTTTCAAATTTTCGTATTTTTCTTGTTATCTATGCATCTGAGAGCAAAAGTGTAAAAGAGCAATATTGTTAAGAATAAAATTTGCTACAACTTTTGTTATAAAAGTTTTTTTATAACATGGTCCGATTCAAAAATGTTACCATTACTTTCTTAAAACAACGAAAATCATCAAATTTTCAAATTTTCGCATTTTTCTCGATATCTATGCATCTGAGAACAAAAGTATAAGAGAGCAATATTGTTAAGAATAAAATTTCCTACAATTTTTGTTCTAAAAGTTTTGTTATAACATGCTTCGGTTCAAAAATGTTACCATTACCTACTTAAAACAACGAGATTCATCAAATTTTCATATTTTCCTATTTTTCTCGATATCTATGCATCTGCGACCAAGAGTGCAAGAGAGCAATATTGTTAGGAATAAAATTTGCTACAACTTTTATTCTAAAAGTTTTGTTATAACATGTTCCGATTTAAAAATGTTACCATTACCTACTTAAAACAAGGAAATTCATCAAATTTTCAAAATTTCGTATTTTTCTCGATATCTATGTATCTGAGAACAAAAGTACCAGAGAGCAATATTGTTAAGAATAAAATTTGCTACAACTTTTGATGTAAAAGTTTTTTTATAACATGCTCAGATTCGGAAGTGCTTCCATTAACTACTTAAAACAACGAAATTCATCAAATTTTTATATTTTCGTATTTTTCTCGATATCTATGCATCTGAGAGGAAACGTGTAAGAGAGCAATATTGCTAAGAATAAAATTTGCTACAACTTTTGTTATAAGAGTTTTTTTATAACATGCTCCGATTCAAAAATGCTACCATTACCTACTTAAAACAACGAAATTTATCAAATTTTCGTATTTTTCTCGATATTTATTCATCTGAGAGCAAAAGTGCAAGAGAGCAATATTGCTAAGAATAAAATTTGCTACAACTTTTGTTATAAGAGTTTTTTTATAACATGCTCCGATTCAAAAATGCTACCATTACCTACTTAAAACAACGAAATTTATCAAATTTTCGTATTTTTCTCGATATTTATTCATCTGAGAGCAAAAGTGCAAGAGAGCAATATTGCTAAGAATAAAATTTGCTACAACTTTTGTTATAAGAGTTTTTTTATAACATGCTCCGATTCAAAAATGCTACCATTACCTACTTAAAACAACGAAATTTATCAAATTTTCGTATTTTTCTCGATATTTATTCATCTGAGAGCAAAAGTGCAAGAGAGCAATATTGCTAAGAATAAAATTTGCTACAACTTTTGTTATAAGAGTTTTTTTATAACATGCTCCGATTCAAAAATGCTACCATTACCTACTTAAAACAACGAAATTTATCAAATTTTCGTATTTTTCTCGATATTTATTCATCTGAGAGCAAAAGTGCAAGAGAGCAATATTGCTAAGAATAAAATTTGCTACAACTTTTGTTATAAGAGTTTTTTTATAACATGCTCCGATTCAAAAATGCTACCATTACCTACTTAAAACAATGAAATTTATCAAATTTTCGTATTTTTCTCGATATTTATTCATCTGAGAGCAAAAGTGCAAGAGAGCAATATTGCTAAGAATAAAATTTGCTACAACTTTTGTTATAAGAGTTTTTTTATAACATGCTCCGATTCAAAAATGCTACCATTACCTACTTAAAACAACGAAATTTATCAAATTTTCGTATTTTTCTCGATATTTATTCATCTGAGAGCAAAAGTGCAAGAGAGCAATATTGCTAAGAATAAAATTTGCTACAACTTTTGTTATAAGAGTTTTTTTATAACATGCTCCGATTCAAAAATGCTACCATTACCTACTTAAAACAACGAAATTTATCAAATTTTCGTATTTTTCTCGATATTTATTCATCTGAGAGCAAAAGTGCAAGAGAGCAATATTGCTAAGAATAAAATTTGCTACAACTTTTGTTATAAGAGTTTTTTTATAACATGCTCCGATTCAAAAATGCTACCATTACCTACTTAAAACAACGAAATTTATCAAATTTTCGTATTTTTCTCGATATTTATTCATCTGAGAGCAAAAGTGCAAGAGAGCAATATTGCTAAGAATAAAATTTGCTACAACTTTTGTTATAAGAGTTTTTTTATAACATGCTCCGATTCAAAAATGCTACCATTACCTACTTAAAACAACGAAATTTATCAAATTTTCGTATTTTTCTCGATATTTATTCATCTGAGAGCAAAAGTGCAAGAGAGCAATATTGCTAAGAATAAAATTTGCTACAACTTTTGTTATAAGAGTTTTTTTATAACATGCTCCGATTCAAAAATGCTACCATTACCTACTTAAAACAATGAAATTTATCAAATTTTCGTATTTTTCTCGATATTTATTCATCTGAGAGCAAAAGTGCAAGAGAGCAATATTGCTAAGAATAAAATTTGCTACAACTTTTGTTATAAGAGTTTTTTTATAACATGCTCCGATTCAAAAATGCTACCATTACCTACTTAAAACAACGAAATTTATCAAATTTTCGTATTTTTCTCGATATTTATTCATCTGAGAGCAAAAGTGCAAGAGAGCAATATTGCTAAGAATAAAATTTGCTACAACTTTTGTTATAAGAGTTTTTTTATAACATGCTCCGATTCAAAAATGCTACCATTACCTACTTAAAACAACGAAATTTATCAAATTTTCGTATTTTTCTCGATATTTATTCATCTGAGAGCAAAAGTGCAAGAGAGCAATATTGCTAAGAATAAAATTTGCTACAACTTTTGTTATAAGAGTTTTTTTATAACATGCTCCGATTCAAAAATGCTACCATTACCTACTTAAAACAATGAAATTTATCAAATTTTCGTATTTTTCTCGATATTTATTCATCTGAGAGCAAAAGTGCAAGAGAGCAATATTGCTAAGAATAAAATTTGCTACAACTTTTGTTATAAGAGTTTTTTTATAACATGCTCCGATTCAAAAATGCTACCATTACCTACTTAAAACAACGAAATTTATCAAATTTTCGTATTTTTCTCGATATTTATTCATCTGAGAGCAAAAGTGCAAGAGAGCAATATTGCTAAGAATAAAATTTGCTACAACTTTTGTTATAAGAGTTTTTTTATAACATGCTCCGATTCAAAAATGCTACCATTACCTACTTAAAACAACGAAATTTATCAAATTTTCGTATTTTTCTCGATATTTATTCATCTGAGAGCAAAAGTGCAAGAGAGCAATATTGCTAAGAATAAAATTTGCTACAACTTTTGTTATAAGAGTTTTTTTATAACATGCTCCGATTCAAAAATGCTACCATTACCTACTTAAAACAACGAAATTTATCAAATTTTCGTATTTTTCTCGATATTTATTCATCTGAGAGCAAAAGTGCAAGAGAGCAATATTGCTAAGAATAAAATTTGCTACAACTTTTGTTATAAGAGTTTTTTTATAACATGCTCCGATTCAAAAATGCTACCATTACCTACTTAAAACAATGAAATTTATCAAATTTTCGTATTTTTCTCGATATTTATTCATCTGAGAGCAAAAGTGCAAGAGAGCAATATTGCTAAGAATAAAATTTGCTACAACTTTTGTTATAAGAGTTTTTTTATAACATGCTCCGATTCAAAAATGCTACCATTACCTACTTAAAACAACGAAATTTATCAAATTTTCGTATTTTTCTCGATATTTATTCATCTGAGAGCAAAAGTGCAAGAGAGCAATATTGCTAAGAATAAAATTTGCTACAACTTTTGTTATAAGAGTTTTTTTATAACATGCTCCGATTCAAAAATGCTACCATTACCTACTTAAAACAACGAAATTTATCAAATTTTCGTATTTTTCTCGATATTTATTCATCTGAGAGCAAAAGTGCAAGAGAGCAATATTGCTAAGAATAAAATTTGCTACAACTTTTGTTATAAGAGTTTTTTTATAACATGCTCCGATTCAAAAATGCTACCATTACCTACTTAAAACAACGAAATTTATCAAATTTTCGTATTTTTCTCGATATTTATTCATCTGAGAGCAAAAGTGCAAGAGAGCAATATTGCTAAGAATAAAATTTGCTACAACTTTTGTTATAAGAGTTTTTTTATAACATGCTCCGATTCAAAAATGCTACCATTACCTACTTAAAACAACGAAATTTATCAAATTTTCGTATTTTTCTCGATATTTATTCATCTGAGAGCAAAAGTGCAAGAGAGCAATATTGCTAAGAATAAAATTTGCTACAACTTTTGTTATAAGAGTTTTTTTATAACATGCTCCGATTCAAAAATGCTACCATTACCTACTTAAAACAACGAAATTTATCAAATTTTCGTATTTTTCTCGATATTTATTCATCTGAGAGCAAAAGTGCAAGAGAGCAATATTGCTAAGAATAAAATTTGCTACAACTTTTGTTATAAGAGTTTTTTTATAACATGCTCCGATTCAAAATTGCTACCATTACCTACTTAAAACAACGAAATTTATCAAATTTTCGTATTTTTCTCGATATTTATTCATCTGAGAGCAAAAGTGCAAGAGAGCAATATTGCTAAGAATAAAATTTGCTACAACTTTTATTCTAAAAGACTTTCCATAACATGCTCCGATTCAAAAATGTTACCATTACCTACTTAAAACAATAAAATTCTTCAAATTTTCGCATTTTTCTCGATACCTATTCATCTGAGAGCAAATGTACAAGAGAGCAATATTGCTAAGAATAAAATTTGCTATAACTTTTGTTCCAAAAGTTTTTTCATAACATGCTCCAATTGAAAAATGTTACCATTACCTACTAAAAACAATAAAATTCTTCAAATTTTCGTATTTTTCTTAATATCTGTTCATCTGAGAGCAAACATGCAAGAGAGCAATATTGTTAAGAATAAAATTTGCAACAACTTTTGTTCTAAAAGTTTTGTTATAACACGCTTCGGTTCAAAAATGTTACCATTACCTACTTAAAACAACGAAATTCATCAAATTTTCAAATTTTCGTATTTTTCTTTATATCTGTTCATCTGAGAGCAAACATGCAAGAGAGCAATATTGTTAAGAATAAAATTTGCTACAACTTTTGTCCTAAAAGTTTTGTTATAGCATTCTCCGATTCAAAAATGTTACCATTATCTACTTAAAAGAACGAAATTCATCAAATTTTAAAATTTTCGTATTTTTCTCGATATCTATTCATCTGAGAGCAAAAGTGCAAGAGAGCAATATTGTTAAGAATAAAATTTACTACAACTTTTGTTATAAAAGTTTTTTTATAACATACTCCGATTCAAAAATGTTACCATTACCTACTTAAAACAACGAAATTCATTAAATTTTCATATTTTTCTCAATATCTATGCGTCTAAGAGCAAAAGTACAAGAGAGTAATATTGTTAACAATAAAATTTGCTACAACTTTTGTCCTAAAAGTTTTGTTATAACATGCTTTAATTCAAAAATGTTACCATTAACTACTTAAAATAACGAAATTTTTCAAATTTTCGTATGTTCGTATTTTTCTCGATATCTATGCATCTGAGAGCAAAAGTGCTAAAGAGCAATATTGTTAAGAATAAAATTTGCTACAACTTTTGTCCTAAAAGTTTTGTTATAACAAGCTCCCAATCAAAAATGTTACCATTACCTCCTTAAAACAACAAAATTCATCAAATTTTCAAATTTTCGTATTTTTCTCGATATCTATTCATCTGAGAGCAAAAGTGCAACAGAGCAATATTGCTAAGAATGAAATTTGCTACAACTTCTATTCTAAAAGTTTTTTTATAACATGCTCCGATTCAAAATTGTTACCATTACCTACTTAAAACAACAAAATTTTTCAAATTTTCGTATTTTTCTCGATATCTATTCATCTGAGAGCAAAAATATAAATGAGTAAAATTGTTAAAAATTAAATTTGCTACAACTTTTATATTAGAACTTTTTTTCTAAAACGTTCCGAATCCATTCTATACAAAAGCATGATGCAAAACCACGATTTCATCTAATCTTCACTTTTTTGAATTTTTCTCGAAATTAATGCATCTTAGAGCAAAAGTATAAAAGGGCAAAATTGTTGAAAATGAAGTTTTCTACAACTTTTATACAACAATTTTTTCTCTAAAACCTTCCCTATCCCATGCACTAACAATAATAAGATGTAAAACGACGATTTCATCTAATTTTCACATTTGAGTACTTTTTTTGATATTTATGTATCTAATTGTAAGACCAAAAGTATAAAAGAGCTAAATTGATGAAAATAAAGTTTTCCACAATTTTTGTACTAAAACAACAAGATGTAATAATATACACGATATTCATAACGGTGAAAATTTATTAATTTGTAGGAGTACTTTTAAAAAATTATCCTAAAATAAAGTATCCTTTCCACCGCCCCATAAAAATTAACGAAATTGAACGGGAACGATCCGACCAAGGAAACACTCAAGGCGGAGATACAATGAATAACAAATGAAGACAAATTTCGGCGCCCCGATGCTTCACGCACCATTTAAGGGCATCAATGAGGCGCCCGGAATAAGGCCCTTTTCCGTTTTATTGCCATTCCGCCTTCTCGCCTCCATCCTTTATCGATTGAAAACCTCCTTAACATGTTATATATATCGCAATAATTCGAAATCGCAACATCACCCTCGTTCGGCGTTATTTTTTCAACTTTTTGTTCCCGGAGGGGTTTTAGTATGCAAATCAACGCACGATATGTTCGGGAAATCAGCTAAATCAAAAGCCTCAATAACAGATACGGTGCAATCGCGCTCGTTACAATCGGCCAGATGACTCGTCGTTGCGTCGGCTTGTTGGGGGCGGTGAAAAGCTCATCGGGCGGTTGTAAAAGCTCGCGGAGCGAGACCGCAAAACCGAAAGCTCGGTTAATATGTTTAACACCTAACCTGTTAGCGCCGACGGGGTGGTGGCGGGGTGGTGGCTAGGTGGCGGCGCACATTGATATGGGATTTGCGACGCGCGGCGCCCCGCCGCCTGATAGATGTGTAGACACTCTGGTCGGCGTGCAATTGATTCCGGTGGCTTTTGGGGATTATTTTGCGCAAATGCGTTCGCGAACGACGCCTGCAGCCTCGACCGCACACGCTTGTTTGCAGAACGGATATCGCACCTAACGTTTGCCACCCTCCTAACCCATTCCCTAACCCCCATTCATCGAAATTGCGCTACAATCAGCACAAATAAAGTCTTTAACATCACTTGCAGAACAATTGATGTGTACCTACATCAATTTGTGTAAATGTCAAAAAAGCTAAAAATTTCAAAATTTGTGGGAGCTTCGACTCAGTGTGGCATCAAGGAAGTTAGAAAATCCTCCTTAACATAATCCTCCAGTTTTTATCAAACCGAACTTCACAGGTCAAAGTGCAGAATTTCTTATCAAGACTCTTTTTCATGCAACTAGGTCTTGCTCGAGGCTCACCTTTTTTGTCTCCTTCCCTTTACAATATTTTCTGCCACGCCATGTATAACATCGATCCTATGTATCTTAACAACAAATCCTGCCAAAAACTTGCCAGATACGATTAACAAGACGGAAAATATGTTGGAGCGAATTAGAAGGTGGAGAATATAGTTAAATTCAAGCTAAACTCAGCTCCATTTCACCGAATCAACGAAAGATCTCCAACAATGATGTTTTGGGCATCAATGTTTCTCCATCACCTACTGAAATAAAGAAACGAGGTTTATCTTAAATTAAAGCTTAAAGATTTATCTTTAAAATGGTGTATAACAATCGTTAGGTTGGATTATAAAAATATGGAGAAAAATAATGTTGAGTTAGAACCAAGATTTTTGCTTAATCTATAAATGTCCAAAAAGGTGTAAATTAAAAAAATCGTGGAAGCTTTGTTTATAGAAACAAAGAAATGAGATTTATCTTAAATTAAAGCTTAAAGATTTATCTTTAAAATGGTATATAATAAGCATTAGGTTGGATCATAAAAATATGGACAAAAAAAGCATTGACTTAAAACCTACATTTTTACTTAATTTATAAATGTCAAAAGCGATGAAATTTAGAAACTCGTGGAATTTTTGTTTATGAAAATTAAGAAGTGAGATTTATCTTAAATTAAAGTTTAAAGTTTTCTCTTTAAATTGATGTATAATAATCGTTGAGTTGGATTATGAAATTTTGGAGAAAAATAATATTGAGTTAGAACCAGCATTTTTACTTAATCTATAAATGTCAAAAAGTGTGAAAATTTAAAGATTCATGGAAACTTTGTTTATGGAAATGAAGAAATAAGATTTATCTTAAATTAAAGCTTAGAGATTACTCTTTAAAATGGTGTATAATAATCATTAGGTTGTATTATGAAAATATGGAGAAAAAAAATGTTGAGTTAGAACCAACATATTTGTTTAATCTATAAATGTCAAAGAAACGTGAAACTTTAAGAATTCGTAGAAGCTTTGTTTATGGAAATAAAGAAATGAAATTGATTTTAAATTAAAGCTTAAAGATTTATCTTTAATATGGTGTATAATAATTGATTGGTTGGATTATAAAAATATGGAGAAAAAAAGCATTGAGTCAGAACCAACATTTCTGCTTAATCTATAAATGACAAAAAAGGTGCAACTTTAAAAATTCGTGGAAGCTTTATTTATGGTAAAATAGAAACGAGTCTTATCCCAAATTAAAGCTTAAAGCTTCATTTTTCGCGTTTACATACAAAAAAGTCGTTTGATTTAGTGTTTCCCCCGTAGCACCAAGTCAACTGACAGGTGAGTCACTAATTCGAATTGTAACCCCTGCGAATTCTCTCCTCTTCTCTCATCTACGTCACTAATAAATTATTCAAACTAATTAACGTCTTCGTCGTTTTTTTTTTTCTTTTCGGAGCGGTTTTTCCGTTCCCGTTAATTTCAAAGATCTCCCAATTACAATTACGGGGCAACTTGATTAGGCGGGTCCGATTTGGGGGGGGAGACTTCTCAGACGACGAGGGACGAAAACGTCGAGGGAAAAAAACCCGATGGGGATGTTGTTTCTCGCCTCTTTTTTTTCCGGACGAACGACGTTGTCGGTTTATCTCGAAATAACATCACTTGATAGAAATCGATTTTGCTGTTTTAACTTTACTTGTGTTATTAAATTAGATATCTAAACTAGAGTTATTATGTTAAGTGAATGCAAAGAGGAGAATTGATTCGAAAAGGGGTGTAAATAAATAGAGGTAAATCCAACAGATTACCCGTATTCAAGAGTTCCGATGGCCCCTTTTCGAGCGATTCGGTTCGAATTTCGCCATGAAAGAGGCGAAATAAGCCCCTTCGGGATGTGGTGCACATTCGCGAACGGCAAACCACCATCAAAACGTATATATAACGATCTCGCTCTGTGGCAGTATGGGCCCAGAACCAGTCTGAACCCATTCAAGCGATCCACTCAAAAACAAAAAGCCAGAGTCCCCATTCAATAAACTTACGGAGGCTGCAAAAGGCCGAATAAGTGGCCTCGTTTCTGCGGATCCGCGGATTGAAAGCTATCGCTACTGAAGCGCCTCATGGCCCCCTTCTTCGTCGTCGTGCGTCTCTTTCAGCATGCGATATTATTATTATTATTATTATTTTCTTTTGAAACGCGGGGTTCGAGAGTACGCCAGAGATCGAACTCTTCCTCCCTGCTCTGCTCTCGAGCGCTAACGAGGTTATGCCACGTTCCTCGTTCGAAACATCCTCGTTACCACTTGAACCCATCTCTCAAAGAAAACTTGGACTTTTCTCTACGTATCCATTAAATAAGCTTCGTGATTCAATTGAAAACAAGATTCAATCAATATTACGTATTTTTAGTGTTTAAACGACATTTATTCTACTTAAAGTTACGAAATACTAACTTTTTAGCATTCAGAAATAAAAATGGATGACTTGGATGATCTCCATATTTTTTAAATATAACCCAATAATTCTCCTAATAAGCTTCCACGAATTTTTAAATTTTTACCTTTTTTGACATTTATACATAGATTAAGTAAAAATGTTGGTTCTAACTCAACACTTTTTTTCTCCATATTTTTACAATTCAACCCCATAATTATTATATACCGTATTAAAGATAAATCTTTAAGCTTTAATTTAAGATAAGACTCGTTTCTTTATTCCCATAAACAAAGCTTCCACGATTTTTTAAATTTTCACCATTTTTGACATTTATAGATTAAGCGAAATTGCTGGTTCTAACTCAACACTTTTTTTCTCCATATTTTTATAATTCAACCCCATAATTATTATGCACCGTATTAAAGATAAATCTTTAAGCTTTAATTTAAGATAAGACTCGTTTCTTTATTTCCATAAACACAGCTTCCACGATTTTTTAAATTTTCACCATTTTTGACATTTGTAGATTAAGCGAAATTGCTGGTTCTAACTCAACACTTTTTTCCTCCATATTTTTATAATTCAACCCCATAATTATTATATACCGTATTAAAGATAAATCTTTAAGCTTTAATTTAAGATAAGACTCGTTTTTTTATTTCCATAAACAAAGCTTCCACGATTTTTTAAATTTTCACCATTTTTGACATTTATAGATTAAGCGAAATTGCTGGTTCTAACTCAACACTTTTTTTCTCCATATTTTTATAATTCAACCCCATAATTATTATGTACCGTATTAAAGGTAAATCTTTAAGCTTTAATTTAAAATAAGACTCGTTTCTTTATTCCCATAAACAAAGCTTCCACGATTTTTTAAATTTTCACCATTTTTGACATTTACAGATTAAGCGAAATAGCTGGTTCTAACTCAACACTTTTTTTCTCCATATTTTTATAATTCAACCCCATAATTATTATGTACCGTATTAAAGATAAATCTTTAAGCTTTAATTTAAGATAAGACTCGTTTCTTTATTTACATAAACAAAGCTTTCACGATTTTTTAAATTTTCACCATTTTTGACATTTATAGATTAAGCGAAATTGCTGGTTCTAACTCAACACTTTTTTTCTCCATATTTTTATAATTCAACCCCATAATTATTATGCACCGTATTAAAGATAAATCTTTAAGCTTTAATTTAAGATAAGACTCGTTTCTTTATTTCCATAAACACAGCTTCCACGATTTTTTAAATTTTCACCATTTTTGACATTTGTAGATTAAGCGAAATTGCTGGTTCTAACTCAACACTTTTTTCCTCCATATTTTTATAATTCAACCCCATAATTATTATATACCGTATTAAAGATAAATCTTTAAGCTTTAATTTAAGATAAGACTCGTTTTTTTATTTCCATAAACAAAGCTTCCACGATTTTTTAAATTTTCACCATTTTTGACATTTATAGATTAAGCGAAATTGCTGGTTCTAACTCAACACTTTTTTTCTCCATATTTTTATAATTCAACCCCATAATTATTATGTACCGTATTAAAGGTAAATCTTTAAGCTTTAATTTAAAATAAGACTCGTTTCTTTATTCCCATAAACAAAGCTTCCACGATTTTTTAAATTTTCACCATTTTTGACATTTACAGATTAAGCGAAATAGCTGGTTCTAACTCAACACTTTTTTTCTCCATATTTTTATAATTCAACCCCATAATTATTATGTACCGTATTAAAGATAAATCTTTAAGCTTTAATTTAAGATAAGACTCGTTTCTTTATTTACATAAACAAAGCTTTCACGATTTTTTAAATTTTCACCATTTTTGACATTTATAGATTAAGCGAAATTGCTGGTTCTAACTCAACACTTTTTTTCTCCATATTTTTATAATTCAACCCCATAATTATTATGCACCGTATTAAAGATAAATCTTTAAGCTTTAATTTAAGATAAGACTCGTTTCTTTATTTCCATAAACAAAACTTCCACGATTTTTTAAATTTTCACCATTTTTGACATTTATAGATTAAGCGAAATTGCTGGTTCTAACTCAACGCTTTTTTTCTCCATATTTTTATAATTCAACTCCATAATTATTATATACCGTATTAAAGATAAATCTTTAAGCTTTAATTTAAGATGAGACTCGTTTCTTTATTTCCATAAACAAAGCTTCCACGATTTTTTTAATTTTTTCCTTTTTTGACAGTTATAGATTAAGCGAAATTGTTGGTTCTAACTCAACGCTTTTTTTCTCCATATTTTTATAATTCAACCCCATAATTATTATATACCGTATTAAAGATAAATCTTTAAGCTTTAATTTAAGATAAGACTCGTTTCTTTATTTCCATAAACAAAGCTTCCACAATTTTTTTAAATTTTCACCATTTTTGATATTTATAGATTAAGCGAAATTGCTGGTTCTAACTCAACGCTTTTTTTCTCCATATTTTTATAATTCAACCCCATAATTATTATATACCGTATTAAAGATAAATCTTTAAGCTTTAATTTAAGATAAGACTCGTTTCTTTATTTCCATAAACAAAGCTTCCACGACTTTTTAAATTTTTTCCTTTTTTGACAGCTATAGATTAAACGAAATTGTTGGTTCTAACTCAACACTTTTTTTCTCTATATTTTTATAATTCAACCCCATAATTATTATATACCGTATTAAAGATAAATCTTTAAGCTTTAATTTAAGATAAGACTCGTTTCTTTATTTACATAAACAAAGCTTCCACGATTTTTTAAATTTTCACCCTTTTTGACATTTACAGATTAAGCAAAAATGTTGGTTCTAACTCAACAGTATTTTTCTCCATATTTTTATAATACAACCCAATGATTATTATACATCATTTTAAAGAGAAATCTTTAAGCTTTAATTTGAGATAAATCTCATTTCTTTATTTCCATAAATAAAGCTTCCACGAATTTTTAAATTTTCACTATACGAAATACTACACTATTTCCTCCTTTTAATTATTATTATATTCGTCCTACATCAGTTTTAAAATTAACTGCTTTATTAATGTTTTTTGTTATGAATATTGACTCCAAATTCTTTCTTATTAGTGTGTTTTTATTTGTTGTTAATATTTTAGGATTTTCAAAATCAAATTTATGATTTAAAGTTACCGAATGTTGGCATAAAGCTGTTTTTGTTTTTTTTTTGTTCGTATCTCCTTTCTTATTTTCTATATCAGTATATTATTTGTTTTGACTTTCAGTCCATATATGTTATTTAGTATTGTAAAACAAAATATCATATATTTTCTGTTTTATTTCCTTCGGAAAGGGTTTATCTATTAATTTTATTGCTCTATACAGGATGATTCAAAAAACCGCTGACAGACTTCTAGAGTAGATAATACATGAAAAATTAAGATGAAGTCAGCGATTTTTTGAATCACCCTGTATATATATATATTTGTTCATCGTATTTATAATTTGTGATTTTGGGTGATTACTATGTTAATTCAATACTCTATCACTACTTACATATATCTTTTTTATACTATTTTGTCATTATTATGTTACTGTCATTATCAATGATCATTATCATATCCAAACCTTTTGTAGGTTCTAACTCAATACTTTTTTTGTCCATATTTTTATAATACAACTCAATGATTATTATACACCATTTTAAAGATAAATCTTTAAGCTTTAATTTAAGATAAACCTCGTTTGTTTACTTCTATAAACAAAGCTTCCACCAATTTTTAAATTTTCACCCTTTTTGACATTTATAGATTAATCAAAAATGTTGGATCTCATTCAATACTTTTTATCTCCATATTTTTATAATACAACTCAATGATTATTATACATCATTTTAAAGAGAAATCCTTAAGCTTTAATATAAAATAAACCTCGTTTCGTTACTTCCACAAACAAAGCTTCCACCAACTTTTAAAGTTTCACCCTTTTTGACATTAATAGATTAAGCAAAAATCTTGGTTCCAACTTAATATTTTTTTTCTCCATATTTTTGTAATACAACTCAATGATTATTATACACCATTTTAAAGAGAAATCTTTGAGCTTTAATTTGAAATAAATCTCATTTCTTTAATTCCATAATCAAAGCTTCCACGAATTTTTAAATTTTCACCATTTTTGACATTTATAGATTAACCAAAAATCTTGGTTTTAACTCAACATTATTTTTCTCAATATTTTTATAATACAACCTAATGATTATTATACACCAACTTAAAGAGAAATCTTTAAGCTTTAATTTAAGATAAATCTCATTTCTTCGTTTGAATAAACAAAGCTTCCACGTTTCTTTAATTTTTCACCTTTTTTGACATTTATAGATTAATATTAATATTATTACTTCCCATCCTGTTAGATTATGTAAATAAAAAACTTTGCTTTTCAGAAGGGTATCTTTTATTTTCGGCTCTACCGGTTTCGACTAATTCTTTTTAGTCATCTTCAGGAGCAATAGCCACGTCTGTTATACTTTTAATTTTCGAAATCTGGAATCATCTCTTCTTTCATCAGTACTTTCTTGAATTATTCGTTCTTAAATGTTGTTAAAATTTTCTCTATTTTTATGTTTTTCCTTATTTTTAGTTCACGTTGAATGTTATTATTAGTAATGGTTGCTTTATCTTTATTTTTAGGTTATGTTCAACCTTGTGAATATGAGGTTGTATAACAGACGTGGCTATTGCTCCTGAAGATGACTAAAAAGAATTAGTCGAAACCGGTAGAGCCGAAAATAAAAGATACCCTTCTGAAAAGCAAAGTTTTTTATTTACATAATTTATAGATTAAGCAAAAATCTTGGTTTTAACTCAACACTTTTTTTCTCAATATTTTTATAATACAACCCAATGATTATTATACACCATTTTAAAGAGAAATCTTTAAGCTTTAATTTAAGATAAATCTCATTTCTTTAATTTCATAATCAAAGCTTTCACGAATTCTTAAAGTTTCACCCTTTTTGACATTAATAAATTAAGCAAAAATCTTAGTTCCAACTCAATATTTTTTTTCTCCATATTTTTATAATACAACCCAACGATTATTATACACCATTTTAAAGAGAAATCTTTAAGCTTTAATTTAAAGTAAATCTCATTTCTTCATATCCATAAACAAAGCTGTTACGAATCCTTAAACTTTCACCTTTTTTGACATTTATAGATTAAGCAAAAATTTTGGTTCCACCTCAAAATTTTTTTTCTCCATATTTTTATAATACAACCCAACAATTATTATACACCATTCTAAAGAGAAATCTTTAAGCTTTAATTTAAAATAAATTTCATTTCTATAATTTCATAATCAAAGCTGTCACGAATTTTTAAAGTTTCACCCTTTTTGACATTAATAAATTAAGCAAAAATCTTAGTTCCAACTCAATATTTTTGTAATACAACCCAACGATTATTATACACCAACTTAAAGAGAAATCTTTAAGCTTTAATTTAAAATATATCTCATTTCTTCATATCCATAAACAAAGCTGTCACGAATCCTTAAAGTTTCACCTTTTTTGACATTTATAGATTAATTAAGCAAAAATTTTGGTTCCACCTCAAAATTTTTTTTCTCCATATTTTTATAATACAACCCAACAATTATTATACACCATTTTAAAGAGAAATCTTTAAGCTTTAATTTAAAATAAATTTCATTTCTATAATTTCATAATCAAAGCTGTCACGAATTTTTAAAGTTTCACCCTTTTTGACATTAATAAATTAAGCAAAAATCTTGGTTCCAATTCAACATTTTTTTTCTCCATATTTTTATAATACAACCCAACGATTACTATACACCATTTTAAAGAGAAATCTTTGAGCTTTAATTTAAGATAAATCTCATTTCTTCATTTTCATAAACAAAGCTTTCACGAATTCTTAAAATATCACCTTTTTTGACATTTATAGATTAAGCAAAAATTTTGGTTTCACCTCAAAATTTTTTTTCTCCATATTTTTATAATACAACCCAACAATTATTATACACCATTTTAAAGAGAAATCTTTAAGCTTTAATTTGAAATAAATCTCATTTCTTTAATTTCATAATCAAAGCTTCCACGAATTCTTAAAGTTTCACCCTTTTTGACATTAATAAATTAAGCAAAAATCTTAGTTCCAACTCAATATTTTTTTTCTCCATATGTTTATAATACAACCCAACGATTATTATACACCAACTTAAAGAGAAATCTTTAAGCTTTAATTTAAAGTAAATCTCATTTCTTCATATCCATAAACAAAGCTGTTACGAATCCTTAAACTTTCACCTTTTTTGACATTTATAGATTAAGCAAAAATTTTGGTTCCACCTCAAAATTTTTTTTCTCCATATTTTTATAATACAACCCAACAATTATTATACACCATTTTAAAGAGAAATCTTTAAGCTTTAATTTAAAATAAATTTCGTTTCTATAATTTCATAATCAAAGCTGTCACGAATTTTTAAAGTTTCACCCTTTTTGACATTAATAAATTAAGCAAAAATCTTGGTTCCAATTCAACATTTTTTTTCTCCATATTTTTATAATACAACCCAACGATTACTATACACCATTTTAAAGAGAAATCTTTGAGCTTTAATTTAAGATAAATCTCATTTCTTCATTTTCATAAACAAAGCTTCCACGAATTCTTAAAATATCACCTTTTTTGACATTTATAGATTGAGCAAAAATCTTGGTTCTAACTCAACACTTTTTTTCTCAATATTTTTATAATACAACCCAATGATTATTATACACCATCTTAAAGAGAAATCTTTAAGCTTTAATTTAAAATAAATCTCATTTCTTCAATTTCATAATCAAAGCTTCCACGAATTCTTAAAGTTTCACCCTTTTTGACATTAATAAATTAAGCAAAAATCTTAGTTCCAACTCAATATTTTTTTTCTCCATATTTTTATAATACAACCCAACGATTATTATACACCAACTTAAAGAGAAATCTTTAAGCTTTAATTTAAAATATATCTCATTTCTTCATATCCATAAACAAAGCTGTCACGAATCCTTAAAGTTTCACCTTTTTTGACATTTATAGATTAAGCAAAAATCTTGGTTCTAACTCACCACTTTTTTTCTCAATATTTTTATAATACAACCCAATGATTATTATACACCGTTTTAAAGAGAAATCTTTAAGCTTTAATTTAAGATAAATCTTATTTCTTCAATTTCATAAACAAAGCTTCCACGAATTTTTAAAATATCACCATTTTTGACATTAATAGATTAAGCAAAAATCTTGGTTCTAACTCAACACTTTATTTCTCAATATTTTTATAATACAACCCAATGATTATTATACACCTTCTTAAAGAGAAATCTTTAAGCTTTAATTTAAAATAAATCTCATTTCTTTATTTCCATAAACAAAGTTTCCACGAATTCTTAAAATTTCACCTATTTTGACATTTATAGGTTAAGCAAAAATTTATGTTCCAACTCAAAATTTTTTTTCTCCATATTTTTATAATACAACCCAATAATTATTATACACCAACTTAAAGAGAAGTCTTTAAGCTTTAATTTAAAACAAATCTCATTTCTTCATTTCCATAAAAATAGCTTCCACGAATCCTTAAAGCTTCACCTTTTTTTGACATTAATAGATTAAACAAAAATTTTGATTCTATCTCAACAGTATTTTTCTCCACATTTTTATGATTATTATACACCATTTTAAAGAGCGACCTTTAAGCTTTAATTTAAGACATGACTCGTTTCTTTATTCCCACGAATTTTTAAATTTTGACCTTACTTAGGTTGAGGAGAGTATTCGCAGGGGTTGCAACCTGTCAGTTGACTTGGTGCACTAAATCAAACGGTTTTTTTTTTAAATATAAACGCGGTAGATTGCCGGCGACCGTTTCCGAGCTAGATTAGGCGCCAGTAAAATGATGTACACTATCGTTGCTTGGCGTGAGATTTAGCAGTAATAACGTCTCAGATTATCTAACGCTAGCGATCTCGACTCTGCAATGTGTATTAGTTATTGCACGGCCGTTTTGCGTATCGGACGATCAGAAACGTGGCGGTTATCAGTGCCGTTCGGTCTGAGGATATCTCTGCAAACGCCATCGTTTAATACAGAATAAACCACGTTTCGAATAACGTGGCGAAAACCCCTATTCGATATCTAGTTTAGTTTCGGAGATATCGCCTCGCTTCTCCGAATCTCACTTTCGATATTTTCTTTTTCATTTCGATACTGATAAAATCGCAACTTTTTTTTTATTAATACTTTTTATAAATACTTTTTAGGAGGGAAAAGAAGAAATCTTTTTCCCCCATCGACGAAGAAACGACGTCGTAAAGTCGGTCCGACCACAAAACATTTTACGCATTAATAAATTTATTAATGCGCAACAAGATGGAATTCCGATGATTTCGGGGTCGGGTCGTAAAACGGGGCCGTGTGCTGCAGTAGGCCCTTTTGGTATCTCTCCCGATCGTATAGTTTTAATGCGCGACCGCGTCAATAATTAATAAAGATGGATGGGGGGAACGGGGCCGCGTCTTCGGACCCGATTTTTATCTATCAATGAAGTATTTAAAAGGGGTTTCGTTGGTCGTTAAGCGGACCACCCCGTAGATGTGCAGCCCCGTGCTGCTGTTCCTCCGCTTCGATTATTTATCGTATCGTAAAACCAATATGAGACGGCTGTAAATTCACTAAATACTTGTTAATGCCGGGTTTAATTGGTTTTAGTGCGCGCTAGCTTAACGCAGGAATATCTTAGATGGGTTTGATAAGGCTCTTATTCCTGCGTCCTCCCTCTAACATCATCTTTTTATTATATTTTATTTCCTTCATAAAATTTATGTCATTATTGTGCTAAATTTGAAAAAAAATCATGCTTTTAGCTTCAATTCAATGAGGATAAAGCTCAATATCTTTTTTCTCCATATTTTTATAAAACAACCCAATGATTATTATACATCATTTTAAAGAGCAATCTTTAAGCTTTAATTTAAGGCAAGACTCGTTTCCTTATTTCCATAAACAAAGATTCTACGAATTTTCAAAGTTTTAACTTTTTTGACAACTATGGATGTTGGTTATAACTCAACATTATTTTTCTCCATACTTTTATAACCCAACCCAACGATTATTATACATCACTTTAAAGAGGAAACTTTAAGCTTTAATTTGAAATAAATATCATTCTTTTATATCCATAAATCAAGCTTCCATGAATTCTTAAAGTTTCACCCTTTTTGACATTTATAGATTAAGCAAAAATGTTAGTTTTAATTCAATATTGTTTTTCTCCATATTTTCATAATACAACATAACGATTATTATACACCCTTTTAAAGGGTAATCTTTAAGCTTTAATTTAAGATACGTCTCGTTTTTTTACTTCCAAAAACAAAGATTCCACGAATTTTTAAATTTCCACCTTTTTTGACATTTATGGATTAAGCAAAAATGTAGGTTCTAACTCAACATTATTTTTCTCCATATTTTTATAACCCAACCCAACGATTATTATACATCACTTTAAAGAGGAAACTTTAAGCTATAATTTAAAATAAATCTCATTTCTTCATTTCCATAATCAAAGTTTCCACGAATTTTTAAATTTTCACTTTTTTTGACATTTATGAATAAAGCAAAACTGTAGGTTCCAACTCAACATTATTTTTCTCCATATTTTTATGACCCAACCCAACGATTATTATACATCACTTTAAAGAGGAAACTTTAAGCTTTACTTTAAGATAAATCTCATTTCTTCATTTCCATAATCAAAGCTTCTACGAATTTTTAAAATTTTACTTTTTTTGACATTTATGAATTAAGCAAAAATGTAGGTTCTAACTCAACATTATTTTTCTCCATATTTTTATAACCCAACCCAACGATTATTATACACCACCTTAAAGAAGAAACTTTAAGCTTTAATTTAAGATAAATCTCATTTCTTCATTTCCATAATCAAAGCTTCCACGAATTTTTAAATTTTCAACTTTTTTGACATTTATGGATTAAGCAAAAATGTAGGTTCTAAGTAAACATTATTTTTCTTCATATTTTTATAACCCAACCCAACGATTATTATACACCACTTCAAAGAGAAAACTTTAAGCTTTAATTTAAGATAAATCTCATTTCTTCATTTCCATAAACAAAGATTCCACGAATTTTTAAATTTTCACTTTTTTTGACATTTATGGATTAAGCAAAAGTGTAGGTTCTAACTCAACATTATTTTTCTCCATATTTTTATGACTCAACCCAACGATTATTATACACCACCTTAAAGAGGAAACTTTAAGCTTTAATTTAAGATAAATCTCATTTCTTCATTTCCATAATCAAAGCTTCCACGAATTTTTAAATTTTCACCTTTTTTGACATTTATGGATTAAGCAAAAATGTAGGTTCTAACTCAACATTATTTTTCTCCATATTTTTATAACACAACCCAACGATTATTATACACCACTTTAAAGAAGAAACTTTAAGCTTTAATTTAAGATAAATCTCATTTCTTCATTTCCATAATCAAAGCTTCCACGAATCTTTAAATTTTCACCTTTTTTGACATTTATGGATTAAGCAAAAATATAGGTTCTAACTCAACATTATTTTTCTCCATATTTTTATAACCCAACCCAACGATTATTATACACCACTTTAAAGAGAAATGTTTAAGCTTTAATTTAAGATAAACCTCATTTCTTCATTTCCATAATCAAAGCTTCCACGAATCTTTAAATTTTCACCTTTTTTGACATTTATGGATTAAGGTTCTAACTCAACATTGTCTTTCTCCATATTTTTATACGATTATTATACACCACTTTAAAGAGGAAGCTTTAAGAGATTAAATTAAGATTTTTTAAACGCAATTTTGTTATTTAAGACTCATTTCTCTCCAATATGGAGGCAAAATGCGATTTTTTCGCTTATCCGGCGCGAAGAGAGAGAAAGTAAGACAAGATTTGATCGCCACGGAAAAATTGCGTCCCCATTAAAGTTTAAATACCGCCGAAGATGGCGTCGTAAATCAAACTTTCCGTAAGTTCTCCCTTAAAATAAAATAAAAAGCGAAGAAAAAAACGGGCGACAGATCCCGGCCGTAATACATCGCCGATATCCGGCAACTTCGCGCCGATAATTCCTCCCAAACGGGTCGTAAACCTCCAGGTGAGAACGATACGGAACTTTTCGTGGGGGTGATTTAAAATTCGAGGTAATTTATCGACATAAAGAGGAGGGAAAAAAGATGTATAAAAAGGACAAGATTGCGCGTAGTTGGGTATAAAAGGAACATTCTAAGTCCTCTTTAATTAAATATTTGCTAATTAGAGTCGAGGAAACGAAGCCGCTATCTTCCATTCCCGATCGGGATATAATTCATATCGAGCGGGGCGCCTTTGAGACGGATTATCTTTGGGGATCTTCACGGACCTCACCGCGTATAGATCAAAGGAGCCGTTGAAAGTCTTGTAGCTAAAACTCCTAACTTTATCCAGAAGGAACGAAAAGGGAGTGAGGAAAAGGGGGATTCAATACATAGAGACCGTTTCAACCCCAATTCACTTGCAAACAATCGGCTCGAATATAAATTGTGTTCGTTTTGAATGGGGAAGTGTCCCCGACCGAGGACCGAACCGAAAGGGGTTGCAGTGACCGCTCCCCCGTTTCGAAAGGGACGTATTTCTTCCTTTCCGGCCCGTGCTGACCCTCGAGTGGCATGTCCACTTAGTATTAAGTCGTCAACGTTCTACGCGAACGATTTTCGGTCATAAACAAAAAGCCCCACGACGAAGACGTCCTTTTTATAGATATATCTTGGACGGACGTAGTAAACCGTTCGGGGGGAACGACGTAGAAACGCTTAATTGGTACCCTCGCTATTAGCAGAAATCGCCGCCGGCAACATCGGTACCTATAACAATAAATGTTTTCCGCCCCTTCGGGGGTAAGTCGTAATCGGGGGCCCCGGAAGGTGTGCGTATCGATAGAAGGTCTCTTTCGGACGAAAACCGGTAGCGTTAATTGGACCGGGCAGTAAAAACATCGTGCACTTGACGTTCGGGCTCGTTTTTGGGGGAGTTTTGCTATATTCCCACTTTTATCGCTGATTGCCAGACAGTAATTATTATTTTTGGGGGTTGTGTAAGCTATTTACGGTTGCCACTTAAACATAACTAACCATCAATGTGCTTATACGATGTATTAGGTTAAATTTAAGCAGTTCTTAAAAAAATAACTTTTAAATTCCTCAAAATGAAACTCAAAAACACAAAAATTACATTTTTTAGTTATTTTGAACCGATCAAGTTGGTAGCATTGATGTTGGAATAAAAATAATTAATAGAATTCATTTTGTGAATAGAGAAGAAACTTTTTTTATATAAAAACATTTTTCTAACTCCTTTTATTATTGAGTTGGAATCAAATTTAATACAAAAACACAAAAATTTCACATTTTTTGCTATTTTAAGCCGATTGAGTTGGTAGCATTGAATTTGAAACAAAACTAATTCATACAATTTATTATTTGTATCAAAAAGAAACTTTTTTTGTAGAATAATATTTTTCTAATTCCTTTTATTTTTGAGTTGGAATCAAATTTAATACAAAAACACAAAAATTTCACATTTTTTGCTATTTCAAGCCGATTGAGTTGGTAGCATTGAATTTGAAACAAAACTAATTCATACAATTTATTATTTAGATCAAAAAGAAACTTTTTTTATATAAAAACATTTTTCTAAATCCTTTTATTTTTGATTAGGAATCAAATTTAGCGCTAAAACACAAAAATTTCACATTTTTTGCTATTTCAAGCCGATTGAGTTGGTAGCATTGAATTTGAAACAAAACTAATTCATACAATTTATTATTTGTATCAAAAAGAAACTTTTTTTGTAGAATAATATTTTTCTAATTCCTTTTATTTTTGAGTTGGAATCAAATTTAATGCTAAAACACAAAAATTTCACATTTTTTGCTATTTCAAGCCGATTGAGTTGGTAGCATTGAATTTGAAACAAAACTAATTCATACAATTTATTGTTTAGATCAAAAAGAAACTTTTTTTGTAGAATAATATTTTTCTAACTCGTTTTATTTTTGAGTTGGAATCAAATTTAATACAAAAACACAAAAATTTCACATTTTTTGCTATTTCAAGCCGATTGAGTTGGTAGCATTGAATTTGAAACAAAACTAATTCATACAATTTATTATTTAGATCAAAGAGAAACTTTTTTTATATAAAAACATTTTTCTAAATCCTTTTATTTTTGATTAGGAATCAAATTTAGCGCTAAAACACAAAAATTTCACATTTTTTGCTATTTCAAGCCGATTGAGTTGGTAGCATTGAATTTGAAACAAAACTAATTCATACAATTTATTATTTGTATCAAAAAGAAACTTTTTTTGTAGAATAATATTTTTCTAATTCCTTTTATTTTTGAGTTGGAATCAAATTTAATACAAAAACACAAAAATTTCACATTTTTTGCTATTTTAAGCCGATTGAGTTGGTAGCATTGAATTTGAAACAAAACTAATTCATACAATTTATTATTTGTATCAAAAAGAAACTTTTTTTGTAGAATAATATTTTTCTAATTCCTTTTATTTTTGAGTTGGAATCAAATTTAATACAAAAACACAAAAATTTCACATTTTTTGCTATTTTAAGCCGATTGAGTTGGTAGCATTGAATTTGAAACAAAACTAATTCATACAATTTATTATTTGTATCAAAAAGAAACTTTTTTTGTAGAATAATATTTTTCTAATTCCTTTTATTTTTGAGTTGGAATCAAATTTAATACAAAAACACAAAAATTTCACATTTTTTGCTATTTCAAGCCGATTGAGTTGGTAGCATTGAATTTGAAACAAAACTAATTCATACAATTTATTATTTAGATCAAAAAGAAACTTTTTTTATATAAAAACATTTTTCTAAATCCTTTTATTTTTGATTAGGAATTAAATTTAGCGCTAAAACACAAAAATTTCACATTTTTTGCTGTTTCAAGCCGATTGAGTTGGTAGCATTGAATTTGAAACAAAACTAATTCATACAATTTATTATTTAGATCAAAAAGAAACTTTTTTTGTAGAATAATATTTTTCTAATTCCTTTTATTTTTGATTCGGAATCAAATTTAATACAAAAACACAAAAATTTCACATTTTTTGCTATTTTAAGCCGATTGAGTTGGTAGCATTGAATTTGAAACAAAACTAATTCATACAATTTATTATTTAGATCAAAAAGAAACTTTTTTTGTAGAAAAACATTTTTCTAAATACTTTTATTTTTGATTAGGAATCAAATTTAGTGCTAAATTTCACTTTTTTCGTTATTTAAGTTGATTGAGTTGGTAGTATTGAAGTTGGAATAAATCTAATTCATACAATTTATCATTTGGATCGAGAAGAAACTTTTTTTGTATAAAAACATTTTTCTAACTCCTTTTATTTTTGAGTTGGAATCAAATTTAATGCAAAAATACGAAAATTTCACTTTTTTGTCATTTTAAGCCGATTGAGTTGGTAGCATTGAAATTGGAATAAAATTAACTCATACAATTTATCATTTGGATCGAAAAGAAACTTTTTTTGTAGAAAAACATTTTTCTAACTCCTTTTATTTTTGAGTTGGAATCAAATTTAATGTAAAAATACGAAAATTTCACTTTTTTCGTTATTTTATGCCGATAGAGTTGGTAGCATTGAAATTGGAATAAAATTAATTCATACAATTTATCATTTGGATCGAAAAGAAACTTTTTTTGTATAAAAACATTTTTCTAAATCCTTTTATTTTTGATTCGGAATGAAATTTAATACAAAAACACAAAAATTTCATATTTTTTGCTGTTTTAAGCCGATTGAGTTGGTAGCATTGAATTTGAAACAAAACTAATTCATACAATTTATTATTTAGATTAAAAAGAAACTTTTTTTGTAGAAAAACATTTTTCTAAATCCTTTTATTTTTGATTAGGAATCAAATTTAGTGCTAAAACACAAAAATTTCACATTTTTTGCTGTTTTAAGCCGATTGAGTTGGTAGCATTGAATTTGAAACAAAACTAATTCATACAATTTATTATTTAGGTCAAAAAGAAACTTTTTTTGTAGAAAATCATTTTTCTAAATCCTTTTATTTTTGAGTTGGAATCAAATTTAGTGCTAAATTTCACTTTTTTCGTTATTTAAGTTGATTGAGTTGGTAGTATTGAAGTTGGAATAAATCTAATTCATACAATTTATCATTTGGATCGAGAAGAAACTTTTTTTGTATAAAAACATTTTTCTAACTCCTTTTATTTTTGAGTTGGAATCAAATTTAATGCAAAAATACGAAAATTTCACTTTTTCGTAATTTTAAGCCGATTGAGTTGGTAGCATTGAATTTGAAACAAAACTAATTCATACAATTTATTATTTGGATCGAAAAGAAACTTTTTTTGTATAAAAACATTTTTCTAACTCCTTTTATTTTTGAGTTGGAATTAAATTTAGTGGTAAATTTCACTTTTTTCGTTATTTTATGCCGATAAAGTTGGTAGCATTGAAATTGGAATAAAATTAATTCATACAATTTATCATTTGGATCGAAAAGAAACTTTTTCTGTAGAAAAACATTTTTCTAAATCCTTTTACTTTTGAGTCGGAATCAATTTTAGTACAAAAATACGAAAATTTCACATTTTCAATCTTACCAACCTCAATTCAACTCAAGTCATTTTTTTTGAATGAAAATAATTAATTCTATTCGTTATTTGGATCAAAAAGAGACTTTTTTTGTATAAAAACATTTTTCAAAATTCTTCTATTTTTTAATTAAGAATCAAATTTAGTACTAAATTTCACTTTTTTTGATATTTAAGCTGATTTAGTTGGTAGCATTGAGGTTGGAATGAAAATAATTCACTTGATTTGTTATTTGGATCGAAAAGAACCTTTTTTTATATAAAAACATTTTTCTATTTCCTTTTATTTTTGATTCAGAATCAAATTTAGTGTTAAATTTCACTTTCTTCGTTATTTAAGCTGATTTAGTTGGTAGCATTGAGGTTGGAATGAAAATAATTAATATGATTTGTTAATTGGATCGAAAAGAAACTTTTTTTGTATAAAAACATTTTTCTAACTCCTTTTCTTTTTGAGTTGGAATCAAACTTAATGTAAAAATACGAAAATTTCACTTTTTCGTAATTTTAAGCCGATAGAGTTGGTAGCATTGAAATTGGAATAAAATTAATTCACACAATTTATCATTTGGATCGAAAAGAAACATTTTTTGTAGAAAAACATTTTTCTAAATTCTTCTATTTTTTAATTAAGAATCAAATTTGTGCTAAATTTCACTTTTCTTGATATTTAAGCTTATTTAGTTGGTAGTATTGAGGTTGGAATGAAAATAATTGACTCGATTTGTTATTTGGATCGAAAAGAAACTTTTTTTATATAAAAACATTTTTCTAACTCCTTTTATTTTTGAGTTGGATTCAAATTTATTGCAAAAATACCAAAATTTCACTTTTTTCGTTATTTTATGCCGATAAAGTTGGTAGCATTGAAATTGGAATAAAATTAATTTACACAATTTACCATTTGGATCGAAAAGAAACTTTTTTTATAGAAAAACATTTTTCTAAATCCTTTTATATTTTAATTAAGAATCAAATTTAGTGCTAAATTTCACTTTTCTTGATATTTAAGCTGATTTAGTTGGTAGCATTGAGGTTGGAATGAAAATAATTGACTCGATTTGTTATTTGGATCGAAAAGAAACTTTTTTTATATAAAAACATTTTTCTAACTCCTTTTATTTTTGAGTTGGAATCAAATTAAATGCAAAAATACGAAAATTTCACTTTTTTCGTTATTTTAAGCCGATTGAGTTGGTAGCATTGAAATTGGAATAAAATTAATTCATACAATTTATCATTTGGATCGAAAAGAAACTTTTTTTGTATAAAAACATTTTTCTAACTCCTTTTATTTTTGAATTGGAATCAAATTTAGTAGTAAATTTCACTTTTTTCGTTATTTAAGTTGATTGAGTTGGTAGCATTGAAGTTGGAATAAAAATAATTAATACAATTCATTTTGTGATTAGAAAAGAAACTTTTTTTGTATAAAAACATTTTTCTAACTCCTTTTATTTTTGAGTTGGAATTAAATTTAATGTAAAAATACGAAAATTTCACTTTTTCGTAATTTTAAGCCGATAGAGTTGGTAGCATTGAAATTGAAATAAAATTAATTCATACAATTTATCATTTGGATCGAAAAGAAACTTTTTTTGTATAAAAACATTTTTCTAAATCCTTTTATTTTTGAGTTGGAATCAAATTTAATGCAAAAATACGAAAATTTCACTTTTTTCGTTATTTTATGCCGATAGAGTTGGTAGGATTGAAATTGGAATAAAATTAATTCATACAATTTATCATTTGGATCGAAAAGAAACTTTTTTTGTATAAAAACATTTTGCTAACTCCTTTTATTTTTGAGTTGGAATCAAATTTAATGTAAAAATACGAAAATTTCACTTTTTTCGTTATTTTATGCCAATTGAGTTGGTAGCATTGAATTTGAAACAAAACTAATTCATACAATTTATTATTTGGATCGAAAAGAAACTTTTTTTGTGTAAAAACATTTTTCTAACTCCTTTTATTTTTGAGTTGGAATCAAATTTAGTGCTAAATTTCACTTTTTTCGTTATTTTAAGCCGATTGAGTTGGTAGCATTGAAATTGGAATAAAATTAATTCATACAATTTATCATTTGGATCGAAAAGAAACTTTTTTTGTATAAAAACATTTTTCTAACTCCTTTTATTTTTGAATTGGAATCAAATTTAGTAGTAAATTTCACTTTTTTCGTTATTTAAGTTGATTGAGTTGGTAGCATTGAAGTTGGAATAAAAATAATTAATACAATTCATTTTGTGATTAGAAAAGAAACTTTTTTTGTATAAAAACATTTTTCTAACTCCTTTTATTTTTGAGTTGGAATTAAATTTAATGTAAAAATACGAAAATTTCACTTTTTCGTAATTTTAAGCCGATAGAGTTGGTAGCATTGAAATTGGAATAAAATTAATTCATACAATTTATCATTTGAATCGAAAAGAAACTTTTTTTATATAAAAACATTTTTCTATTTCCTTTTATTTTTGATTCGGAATCAAATTTAGTGCAAAAATACAAAAATTTCACATTTTTCGTTCATTTAAGCTGATTGAGTTGGTAGCATTGAGGTTGGAATGAAAAAAATTCATACAATTTATCATTTAGATCTAGAAGAAACTTTTTTTATATAAAAACATTTCTCTAAATACTTTTATTTTTGATTCATTAAGTTGATTCATTTTTGATTAAGTCATAAAAATGGACGCTTTTTCAAACATTGATATCTCAAGAGCCAATTAAGATTCTCATGAATGGTTTAATTCATGAAAAAGAGCGTACTTTCCTCTATAAATGTGGAATGTTTCATCAATATATCTTAAGAATACGAATTTTGGTGATTTTTTAAAAAAGATTGCAAAAATTTGGAATCACAAAAATTTACGCTTTTTCAAACCTTCATATCTCAAGAACTAATTAAGATTTTCAAAAACGGTTTAATTCATGAAAAAGAACGTACTTTCCTCTATAAATGTGAAATGTTTCATTACTATATCTTAAGAATACGAATTTTCGAGATTTTTTAAAAAAGGTTGCGAAAGATTAGATAAGTCACAAAAATTGACGCTTTTTCAAACCTCGATATCTCAAGAACCAATTAAGATTCTCATGAATGGTTTAATTCATGAAAAAGAACGTACTTTCCTTTATAAATGTGGAATGTTTCATCAATATATCTTAAAAATACGAATTTTGACGATTTTTTAAAAAACTTGCTTGAAATTTGCTAATTTCGACCTATTTTAAGTACACAGCGGTATTCTTCATTTCTTATTGATCTTAATATCAACTTATCGACAGACGAAATTATTTATACACAGAAAGACCCAATCTTTCAAATGGTGCATTTAGTTTTTCGCTATCTCTAATAACAAGAAAGATATCTATATAGAAAGTAAATAGGAAATATTTTTTTTCGCGCTTTGCACGAAAACGAATTTCGTGTTGAACGGAAACAATTGGCTGTCGACGCGAAGTTTCGGTCAACGGAGCCATTAGGGTCACCCCCTAACTTAATTCGAAGTGGATCTCTACAATACCGGAGCCGAATTCGAAATGTTGTTCGGACCCCCGATTTCGTACGGCGAGAACTTGTCTCATTATCAGGAGCATAAAACTATACGGTCGGCGCTAACGTCGAAACGTCCTAACGTCCTAACGTCCACTTGGCCTTTAATTGTATACACCGTGGGGGTACGTGGGGGTGTAGAATGGAATGGAATGGAAACGCGGTTGGGTTGTGTTGGGAAGGAAGGAAGATGATGGGATGAGATGGCGCGGGGGTGGGTGTTGTTTATGCGTATTATTTGCGTTATAGGATTGTCCGCCGATAATGGATGCAGGTAACATTAGCATACGTACAGGATAAGGCGTCCGCCATTGCTCTGTAACTGTGTAACCCCGGCCTGGGCTGATAATAACGCGGACGCCGATATATCAAGTGGGCCGTCGGCGTCGTGTAGTTCCCGGCGGCGTTTAGATGGCGTTTGTATCGGTGTTGCGGGTGGAGGGGCCGCTAATATACATGTCAATAGGTCCGGGTGACAGGCGATACCGCGCGGTGACGTAGTGTGATGCACTACTGCCAACTGTCTACAATTAGCCAACCCATTAACATAGCGCGCACATATGCATATTATTGTTGCATATGTCAGCCGGGCGACGGTCATTTGTTCCCTCTCGCTAAACACGGCCGCCGTAAATCACCGGCCCTTTGGAAACGCGACCCGAAACCCCTCCCCGACTACACCTCCACTCCACTCACTCTAAGATAGGCGCACCTGACGATGTCCCGACTCGAAACGCGTAAATCATCGCGAAACAATTGATACCGAGTATTGACACTGACCACTCAGATTTATCGACTGTAATTTCTCCTAATCGGACAATGACTAATTGAAACCGAATCTATCTATCTATACATATATCTTGAAATCTGATGATAACTCCCGATATGATGGGCGGATACGTTATCGGGCGTCTTCCCCCCAACCAACCCCGAAGATTCCGAAGAGCGACTGATTGCGAATAATCCCGGGCGAAATTATAAGATTAAAAGGAGCACGCCACTGACTAGCCTGGCCCCGCCGCCCCCTCGTATCGCCCGGATTAGCCCTTATTTATGGGGTCAATTGCCCCCCTAGCACTCTGTATACCCAATCAGTGATTATTCATAGGTTGGAGACGATCGCTTCTTCGAAACGAACTCTAACGAAACGGCGAAAAATCTTGTCGAACCGAACCGACTAATTGTGAGAAATATTTAGGTTCAATTAACTTGAAATATCTAAAAAAAGATTCTAAAAAAAGATTTAGAAAAATGTTTTCATATAAAGAAAGTTTCGCTTTGTTCCGATTGATAAATTAAATGGAATTTAGCACTAAATTAATCCGATTCGAAAATAAAGGGAGTTAGAAAAATGTTTTATGTAAACAAAGTTTCACTTTGTTCTTGAAAATCTCAATTGGTTCTTGAGATATTAAGGTTTGAAAAAGCGTTAATTTTTGTGACTTATCTAATTTTTCACAATCTTTTTTAAAAATCACGAAAATTCGTATTCTTAAGATATATTGATGAAACATTCCACATTTATAGAAGAAACTACGTTCCTTTTCATGAATTAAACCGTTTTTGAAAATCTTAAATGGTTCTTGAGATATCAAGCTTTGAAAAAGCGTTAATTTGTGACTTATCTAATTTTTCGCAATCTTTTTTAAAAATCACGAAAATTCGTATTCTTAAGATATATTAATGAAACATTCCACATTTATAGAGGAAAGTACGTTCTTTTGCATGAATTAAGCCGTTCTTGGAAATCTCAATTGGTTCTTGAGATATCAAGATTTGAAGAAGTGTCAATTTTTGACACTTATTAAATTTTACGCAATCTTTTTTAAGAAATCACAAAAAATCGTATTCTTAAGATATATTGATGAAACATTCCACATTTATAGACGAAACTACGCTCTTTTTCATGAATTAAACCGTTCTTGAAAATCTCAGTTGAATCTTGAGATATCCAGGTTTGAAAAAGCGTCAATTTGTAACTAATCTAATTTTTCATCATCTTTTTTAAAAAATCGACAAAATTCCTATTCTTAAGATATATTGATAAAACATTCCACATTTATAGAGGAAACTACATTCTTTTCCATGAATTAAACCGTTTTTGAAAATCTTAATTGGTTCTTAAGATATCAAGCTTTAATTTGTGACTTATCTAATTTTTCGCAATCTTTTTTAAAAATCACGAAAATTTGTATTCTTAAGATATATTAATGAAACATTCCACATTTATAAAAGAAACTACGTTCTTTTTCATGAATTAAACCGTTCTTGAGAATCTTAATTTGTTCTTGAGATATCAAGGTTTGAACAAGCATTAATTTTTGCGACATTTCCTTTTTGCATTCCTTTTTAAAAAATCACCAAAATTCGTATTCTTAAGATATATTGATGAAACATTCCACATTTATAGAGGAAAGTGCGTTCTTTTTCATGAATTAAACCGTTCTTGGAAATCTCAATTGGTTCTTGAGATATCAAGATTTGAAGAAGTGTCAATTTTTGACACTTATTAAATTTTACGCAATCTTTTTTAAAAAATCACAAAAAATCGTATTCTTAAGATATATTGATGAAACATTCCACATTTATAGAGGAAACTAAGTTCTTTTTCATGAATTAAACCGTTTTTGAAAATCTCAATAGACTCTTGAGATATCAAGGATTGAAAAAGCGTCAATTTTTGTGACTTATCTAATTTTTCGCAATCTTTTTTAAAAACTCGCCAAAATTCGTATTCTTAAGAGATATTAATGAAACATTCCACATGAATAAAGGAAAATACGTTCTTTTTCATGAATTAAACCGTTTTTGAAAATCTTAATTAGTTCTTGAGATATCAAGTTTTGAGAAAACGTCAATTTTTGTGACTTATCTAATTTTTGCATCTATTTAAAAAATTGTCAAAATTCGTATTCTTAAGATATATTGATGAAACATTCCACACTTATAGAGGAAAGTACGTTCTTTTTCATGAATTAAATCGTTTTTGAGAATTTTAATTAGTTCTTGAGATATCAAGGTTTGAAAAAGCGTAAATTTTTTTGATTCCAAATTTTTCGCAATGTTTTTTAAAAATCACCAAAATTCGTATTCTTAAGATATATCGATGAAACATTCCACATTTATAGAGGAAACTACGTTCTTTTTCATGAATTAAACCGTTCTTGAAAATCTCAATTGGTTCTTGAGATATCAAGATATGAAAAAGCGTCCATTTTCGTGACATCTAATTTTTCGCAATCTTTTTTAAAAAATCACCAAAATTCGTATTCTTAAGATATATTGATGAAACATTCCACATTTTTACAGGAATCTACATTATTTTTCATGAATTAAACCATCCTTGACAATCTTAATTGGTTCTTGAGATATCAAGATTTGAAAAAGCATCAATTTTAGTGACTTATCTAATTTTTGCAATCTTTTTTAAAAAATCACCAAAATTCGTATTCTTAAGATATATTGATGAAACATTCTACATTTCTACATTAAACTACGTTCTTTTTCATGAATTAAACCATCCTTGAAAATTTTAATTAGTTCTTGAGATATCAAGGTTTGAAAAAGCATCAATTTTTATGACTGATCTAATTTTTGCAATCTTTTTTAAAAAATCACCAAAATTCGTATTCTTAAGATATATTGATGAAACATTCTACATTTCTACATTAAACTACGTTCTTTTTCATGAATTAAACCATCCTTGAAAATTTTAATTAGTTCTTGAGATATCAAGGTTTGAAAAAGCATCAATTTTTATGACTGATCTAATTTTTGCAATCTTTTTTAAAAAATCACCAAAATTCGTATTCTTAAGATATATTGATGAAACATTCTACATTTCTACATTAAACTACGTTCTTTTTCATGAATTAAACCATCCTTGAAAATTTTAATTAGTTCTTGAGATATCAAGGTTTGAAAAAGCATCAATTTTTATGACTGATCTAATTTTTGCAATCTTTTTTAAAAAATCACCAAAATTCGTATTCTTAAGATATATTGATGAAACATTCTACATTTCTACATTAAACTACGTTCTTTTTCATGAATTAAACCATCCTTGACAATCTTAATTGGTTCTTGAGATATCAAGATTTGAAAAAGCATCAATTTTAGTGACTTATCTAATTTTTGCAATCTTTTTTAAAAAAATCACCAAAATTCGTATTCTTAAGACATATTGATGAAACATTCCACATTTCTACAAGAAACTACGTTCTTTTTCATGAATTAAACCATCCTTGAAAATCTCAATTAGTTCTTGAGATATCAAGGTTTGAAAAAACATCAATTTGTGACTTATCTAATTTTATGTAGTATAGCAAAATAAACGTACATTCCGATTCGGGTTAAAAGCCGCCACGGGACACATCGTACGTGTCGTTTTATTCCCCGGGGAGAGTTCGAGGCCCCTTTTTAAAAAAAATAAAATCGTCCTTGACCACTTGTTTCGGGTAAAATTTCTACGGGGAATAAGTGATTTTATAGCGTCCGCCTGGGGATGTTTTTTTCGTCGAAATCGGGGCATGTCCGACCCCTGTGAGTTTGGAATATTGAATTTTTAACGCCGATACGGCTTGTCGGACCCGCTTTTGATTTTGTACATCCCCCTCGCTCGCAAAAACCCCCAACTTATTGATATTTGATTTTTTTATTACATTTCAAAACGAAATTTAAACGCGGTTCGCGTAACCGCGAAGAGATGGCGCCACTTGACGGATAGTCTTAAAGAAATTTCGTTAATTCTTGTTTAATTCCGATTTCGATCGGTTTTAATTTCGAATTGTTGGGTTGAGACGCGAAGACAATGTTTTTATGCATAACGACCCTTTTGGGAGTTCGTATCCTTACCGAAAGGATCTCCTCCGGGAGTGAAGTCATCACCGGAGTCGTAGATCTGGAAAATAACGCTGATACGGTCTCGTACACACTGTTATAATGACGTAACGAGTATTTATGCGTTTTAGATGAGATATTTTCGGTTGATTCTTCGGATTAAATATTCACCCTTCAATTCGCGTTTTGGGGGCCCCCGTGGATTCGTTACCGGAACCGTTGTCATTACGACCTCTATCGTCAAAGCATTCGACGAACGGTGGCGTGGTCCGTACAGACGACACACACCTATCTCTGTTATTGATATCCCAATATCTATGCATAGGGCTGTAAATTTAGCATTCGCAGGACCAAGTCAAATCTCCATTCATTCCACTCTCACTCGGTCAATTTTCGATTGATGAATTTTAAAAAACCGTTTCGATTATCCTATTCATTCGTTCATTCAATTTATTAAGGTTACACCACCTTAATTTTACGACGTTATCGCATGTCACAACCAAATCACATCGAATAACATCAAAATCGATATTGTAATAAGTATTAAAGTAACATTTTTTGTTTCACTTCGAATTGATTTGATTTGATTTGATTTGATTTGTTTTTTTTTGTTGGTGGTATAAGTGGAAGAAGGAAGGGGGATGAAACGAAAAGTGGATGGGACAAAACTTATTGGCAACGACAAGGCAAATATTGTGGTGGTGTTTTTTGTGTTTGCAGGGCCGGCACGAGGCGAAATGTGATAGGAACGGTGCGTCCCAAAGGGAATATCCCCTGTCAAAACACTAAATACTTGTGGGACATCGGGACGAGACCTCCCTAAGATATGAAAGAATATAGGAGAATACACGACGTCTTTGCGAGATATATTTAAAACTCAATTTTGGGTTGTGTAACGTGTATGTTGGAATGTGTTGGATTAAAGAGGTGATTCTTAGGTTTAATTTGATATAAGTATCGTTTTTGAATTATAAGAAATAAGCCGGAAATGATTTTTTAATTTGCATATATGATATTTTGCCATATCATGAACAAAAAGGTTACTTTACTTGAACTAAAAATAGTTTTCGCTTCACTATCAAGGCCGAATTGATTTTTAAAATATGAAAATATACTTAAAATTCTCTCCACACCAAGCAGGGCTTAATTCCTCAGCCTTAAAATAAAATTCGAAAATTTTTAAGTCATTATACCTCTTGTAACATCTACCCTGGGACATACTGTATATGTTAGAATATCATTTTAAAGAGGACATTTTAATCTTTCATTTAATATAAATATGGTTTTTGTATTCCAAGAATTAAACCGGAAATGATTTTTTAAAAACATCGATATCAATTAGAATTTTTTTCCACCCTCTACATACCTACTTCTTTACATATTCATTTTTCTAAGAAATTTTATCATATAACATATATCTTAGAAAATATCGTTTTAAAGAAGACATTTTGATGTTTAATTTAACATAAACTTTATCGCTGTACTCCAAGAATTAAACCGGAAGTGATTTTTTAAAAACATCGATATCAATTCGAAATTTTTTCCAACCTCTTCACACATAATTTTTTTCAAAATGCTTTTTCTAAGAAATTTTATCATCTAACATATATCTTAGAATATATCATTTTAAAGAGGACATTTTGATCTTTAATTTAATATAAACTTCATCTTTGCACTCCAAGAAATAAACCGGAAGTGATTTTTTAAAAACATCGAATCAATTACAAATTTTCTCCAACTTCCTCATACATAATTTTTTCAAAATACTTTTTCTAAGAAATTTTATCATATAACATATATCTTAGAAAATATCATTCTAAAGAGGACATTTTGATCTTTAATTTAATATAAACGTCATCGTTGTACTTCAAGAATTAAACCGGAAGTGATTTTTTAAAAACATCGATATCAATTAAAATTTTTTTCTAACCTCTTCATACCTACTTCTTTACATATTCATTTTTCTAAGAAATTTTATCATTTAACATATATCTTAGAATATATCATCTTAAAGAGGACATTTTAATCTTTAATTTAACATAAACTTTATCGTTGTACTCCAAAAATTAAACCAGAAGTGATTTTTTAAAAACATCGATATCAATTGGAATTTTTTTCCAACCTCTTCAAATAAAAATTTTTTCAAAATGCTTTTTCTAAGAAATTTTATCATATAACATATATCTTAGACTATATCATTTTAAAGAGGACATTTTGATCTTTAATTTAACATAAACTACATTGTTGTACTCCAAGAATTAAACCGGAAGTGATTTTTTAAAAACATCGAATCAATTACAAATTTTCTCCAACTTCCTCATACATAATTTTTTCAAAATACTTTTTCTAAGAAATTTTATCATATAACATATATCTTAGAAAATATCATTCTAAAGAGGACATTTTGATCTTTAATTTAATATAAACGTCATCGTTGTACTTCAAGAATTAAACCGGAAGTGATTTTTTAAAAACATCGATATCAATTAAAATTTTTTTCTAACCTCTTCATACCTACTTCTTTACATATTCATTTTTCTAAGAAATTTTATCATTTAACATATATCTTAGAATATATCATCTTAAAGAGGACATTTTAATCTCTAATTTAACATAAACTTTATCGTTGTACTCCAAAAATTAAACCAGAAGTGATTTTTTAAAAACATCGATATCAATTGGAATTTTTTTCCAACCTCTTCAAATATAATTTTTTTCAAAATGCTTTTTCTAAGAAATTTTATCATATAACATATATCTTAGAATATATTATTTTAAAGAGGACATTTTGATCTTTAATTTAACATAAACTTCATCGTTGTACTCCAAGAATTAAACCGGAAGTGATTTTTTAAAAACATCGATATCAATTCGAAATTTTTTCCAACCTCTTCATACATAATTTTTTTCAAAATGCTTTTTCTAAGAAATTTTATCATCTAACATATATCTTAGAATATATCATCTTAAAAAGGAGATTTTGATCTTTAATTTAACATAAACATCGTCTTTGTACTCCAAGAAATAAACCGGAAGTGATTTTTTAAAAACATCGATATCAATTCGAAATTTTTTCCAACCTCTTCATACATAATTTTTTTCAAAATGCTTTTTCTAAGAAATTTTATCATCTAACATATATCTTAGAATATATCATTTTAAAGAGGACATTTTAATCTTTAATTTAACATAAACATCGTTTTTGTACTCCAATCAATAAACCGGAAGTGATTTTTTAAAAACATCGATATCAATTCGAAATTTTCTCCAACCTCTCCATACATAATTTTTTTCAAGATTCTTTTTCTAAGAAATTTTATCATATAATATATATCTTAGAATATATCATTTTAAAGAGGACATTTTAATCTTTAATTTAAGATAAACATCGTCTTTCTACTCCAAAAAATAAACCGGAAGTGATTTTTTAAAAACATCGATGTCAATTAAAAATTTTCCCCAACCTCTTCGTACATAATTTTTTTCAAAATTATTTTTCTAAGAAATTTTATCATCTAACATATATCTTAGAATATATCATTTTAAAGAGGACATTTTAATCTTGAATTTAACATAAACATCGTCTTTGTACTCCAAGAAATAAACCGGAAATGATTTTTTAAAAATATCGATGTCAATTAAATATTTTCTCCAACCTCTGCATACATAATTTTTTTCAAAATGCTTTTTCTAAGAAATTTTATCATCTAACATATATCTTAGAATATATCATTTTAAAGAGTGCATTTTAATCTATAATTTAACATAAACATCGTCTTTGTACTCCAAGAAATAAACCGGAAATGATTTTTTAAAAACATCGATGTCAATTAAAAATTTTCTCCAACCTCTTCATACATAATTTTTTCAAAATTCTTTTTCTAAGAAATTTTATCATCTAACATGTATCTTAGAATACATCATTTTAAAGAGGACATTTTAATCTTTAATTTAACATAAACATCGTGTTTGTACTCCAAGAAATAAACCGGAAATGATTTTTTAAAAACATCGATGTCAATTAAAAATTTTCTCCAACCTCTTCATACATAATCTTTTTCAAATTTTTTTAAAGAAATTTTATAATATAACATATATCTTAGAACATATCATTTTAAAGAGGACATTTTGATCTTTAATTTAACATAAACTACATCGTTGTACTCCAAGAATTAAACCGGAAGTGATTTTTGAAAAACATCGATATCAATTCGAAATGTTTCCCAACTTCTTCATACATAATTTTTTTCAAAATGCTTTTTCTAAGAAATTTTATCATCTAACATATATCTTAGAATATATCATTTTAAAGAGTGCATTTTAATCTATAATTTAACATAAACATCGTCTTTGTACTACAAGAAATAAACCGGAAATGATTTTTTAAAAACATCGATGTCAATTAAAAATTTTCTCCAACCTCTTCATACATAATTTTTTTCAAATTTTTTTAAAGAAATTTTATAATATAACATATATCTTAGAACATATCATTTTAAAGAGGACATTTTGATCTTTAATTTAACATAAACTACATCGTTGTACTCCAAGAATTAAACCGGAAGTGATTTTTGAAAAACATCGATATCAATTCGAAATGTTTCCCAACTTCTTCATACATAATTTTTTTCAAAATGCTTTTTCTAAGAAATTTTATCATCTAACATATATCTTAGAATATACCATTTTAAAGAAGACATTTTCATCTTTAATTTAACATAAACATCGTCTTTGTACTCCAAGAAATATACCGGAAATGATTTTTTAAAAACATCGATGTCAATTACAAATTTCTTCAACCTCTTCATACATAATTTTTTTCAAAATTCTTTTTCTAAGAAATTTGATCATCTAACATATATTTTAGAATATATCATTTTAAAGAGGACATTTTAATCTTTAATTTAACATAAACATTGTCTTTGTACTCCAAGAAATAAACCGGAAATGATTTTTTAAAAACATCGATGTCAATTAAAAATTTTCTCCAACCTCTCTCTACATAATTTTTTTAAAAATTTCTTTCCAGGAAATTTTATCATCTAACATATATCTTAAAATATATCATTTTAAAGAGGACATTTTAATCTTTAATTTAACATAAACATCGACTTTCTACTCTAAGATATACACCGGAAGTGATTTTTTAAAAACATCGATATCTGTTAAAAATTTTCCCCAACCTCATTATACATAATTTTTTTCAAAATGCTTTTTCTAAGAAATTTTATCATCTAACATATATCTTAGAACATATCATTTTAAAGAGGACATTTTAATCTTTAATTTTACATAAACATCGTCTTTCTACTCTAAGAAATACACCGGAAGTGATTTTTTAAAAACATCGATAAAATTACAAATTTTTTCCAACCTCTTCATATATAATTTCTTGCAAACTCTTTTCTCTGAGAAATTTTATCATAAAACATATATCTTAGAATATATCATTTTAAAGAGGACATTTTAATCTTTAATTTAACATAAATGTCGTCTTTCTACTCCAAGATATAAACCAGAAGTGATTTTTTAAAAACATCGATATCTGTTAAAAATTTTTCCCAACCTCATTATACATAATTTTTTTCAAAATTTTTTTTCTCAGAAATTTGATCATCTAACATATATCTTAAAATATATCATTTTAAAGAGGACATTTTAATCTTTAATTTAACATAAACATCGTCTTTGTACTCCAAGAAATAAACCGGAAGTGATTTTTTAAAAACATCGATATCAATTATAAATTTTCTACATCTCTTTCTACATAATTTTTTTCAAAATTATTTTTCTAAGAAATTTTATCATCTAACATATATCTTAGAATATATCATATTAAACAGGACATTTTAATCATTAATTTGATATAAACATCGTCTTTGTACTCCATGAATTAAACCGGAAGTGATGCTTTGAAATCATCGACGTCTTTTTTAACAACCCATCTTTGATCGTTCATTTTTGCCATATTTCTTGGAATACAAAAATGATATTTATCTTAAATTAAATCTAAAAATTCCCTCTTTCAATCAACATATTCTATTTCATACAATTTTTAATTGATAAATTTATTGTGCTAGAATTCGTGATTGATCTCGTTCCTCCGGCTTTAAAAGACTGCATCCTCCGATTCGGTTCCCTCTCGATTTGGCTCCCGGTTTTCAAAACGCGAAAGGAGAAAAGAAAAGACGGAATGTTGTCGAGGAGGAATCGGAACCCCTCCGCGATGCGACGTCTCGGGCAATAAATATCTATATTTAAATGCGTTCGAATGCTCGCTTCGACTCAACCACCGTCGGGGGCGGCTGGGAAGGGGGTGGAAGCCCCGCTTTTTGATACCCGAATGTCTCTCCAAAGCTGACACATGATTTGTGGTCGCGATCTTTCCTTTTGCTAAAGCCCTTTTGACATTAAAAACGACAATGGAGGAGAGAGTCCCAGCCCAACCCATCCCAACCACCCGGTCGGTCGATATTGATACAGTTTTTTTCCACCCCCTTGGTGGTTTTGCCATTTAAATCTTTATCACCACTTTTATTTCTTTATTTATTTTGGTAAGAATCGAAGATATTATTTTGGGCAACATTATGTAGGTATTATCGGAAGAAAGGGATGATGACCTCCACCCTTTCGGAAGGTTAATAATGAAGTATTACAGCTAATTAACCCCTTCCGGACGATTCGGCCGCCGCCACCGCCGCCCGACAACCCTTATTGCCGGCCAACTAGTGACCGTTTGCAAATTGACCGCCTCCGCCGTCTAAAACCTTAGGTTTTAGCGAGGACTTGCCAAATTACAAGGGGTTAATTCGTGTTTTTAGAGGCCCCCCCGGAAGGACGGCCACGCGGGCGGCCGCCGGAAGGGCTTTAATTATTTACAAGAGTGACCTGTGACCGGTGAACTGCGCTAATTGGGCCACAATACAAAGGCCCTCTTCAGATTAGGTATTTCACCTCTAGGGATATTTTTACACCGAAACAAAAAGATTTTTCGAGGGATTGTTACGCTTTGGAGATGTAGTTTTTGGCGGAGGCGCCGAAAAAGCTTTTTTTTCTTCCTTTTCCTATGAATAACCGAATTAAGCGTGATACGAAGTGGAGTAGTTGACATTTCGAATCCCATATCGCTCCATGCCACCGCATCCAACTAAGGGATTGGCCGCATAAAAAATAACGAAAGAGAGAGAGGAAATTTGAATATTTTACATATTGGCTCGGCCGGATAGCGCACAATACAAAGTAATCTTTCAATTTCTTCTTCTCCGTCATATTCGGGCTACCCTCCGGAGCGGAGGAAGACAGTCCGGATCATTTGGCTAATGCGACGCCGCCATAGATACTGTAGAGAAGAGGAAAAACTGTAGTTAATGTAGCGACAAACGCGGCATCGCGGGATCTTTAAATTTTTACGACTTCGGATGTCTGATCTCCGAACGAAATCCGGAGAATACGGTCCTCTAAGAATGAAAACGACGAGTTGTAATAATCGTAAAGTAGGGATTACTATTAAAGGAGAGTAAAAAAAGCAGGGGATTAAGAACCTGGATTAATTGTTTTCATCACTTCATTTTTATGTGTTTCAGTTAAAATTGCAAATTTCAAAAAGATGCTTAAATTAGAACTTAAAGCGTCTACTTTTTGTGCGATATATATTATACAGTGTGTTAATTAATTAATTATCGTCATCATTGCAAGTATGCAACCAAATACGCAAATCCCGTATTGGAACACGCGTACTGTGATATTGGTTGCATACTTGCAATAATGACGTCGAGTACGATAATTAATTAACACACTGTATATATATATATTATATATAGCGGTATATACATTTAGTGCATTTGATTATAATCGATCCTAGAAAACAATTTTTGCAAAAATAGATAAGATGATAGTCTTGATTTTCTTCTAAAAATCACTTCCGGTTGGTTAATAGGAGTAAAGAGGCAACTTTTATGTCAGATGAATGCTAAATATGTCTTCTTTAAAATGATATATTTTAAGATATATATATGTTGGATAATAAAGTTCTGTAAAAAAGAAAATTTGAAAAAAATTTCGAAATGTTTGAAAAATTATTTATGAATTATTTCTAGGAGTTGAAAGACGACGTTTATGTTAAATTAAAGATTAAAATGTCCTCTTTAAAATGATATATTCTAAGATATATGTTAGATGATAAAATTTCTTAGAAAAAGAATTTTGAAAAAAATTATGTATAACGAGGTTGGAGAAAATTTTTAATTAATATCGATGTTTTTAAAAAATTACTTCCGGTTTATTTCTTGGAGTACAAAGACGACGTTTATGTTAAATTAAAGCTTAAAATGTCCTCTTTAAGATGATATATTCTAAGATATATGTTAGATGATAAAATTTCTTAGAAAAAGAATTTTGAAAAAAATTATGTATAACGAGGTTGGAGAAAATTTTTAATTAATATGATTGTTTTTAAAAAATCACTTCCGGTTTATTTCTTAGAGTACAAAGACGACGTTTATGTTATATTAAAGATTAAAATGTCCTCTTTAAAATGATGTATTCCAAGATATATGTTAGATGATAAAATTTCTTAGAAAAAGAATTTTGAAAAAAATTTTGTAAAATGAGGTTGGGAAAAATTTCTAATTGATATCGGTTTTTAAAAAATCACTTCCGGTTTATATATTAGAGTAGAAAAACGACGTTTATGTTAAATTAAAGATTAAAGTGTCATCTTTAAAATGATATATTTTAAGATATATGTTAGATGAAAAATTTCTTAGAAAAACAATTTTGAAAAAAATTTTGTAAAAAGAGGTTGGAGAAAATTTTTAATTGATATTGATGTTTTTAAAAAATCACTTCCGGTTTATTTCTTGGAGTAAAAAGACGATGTTTATCTTAAATTAAAGATTAAAATGTCCTCTTTAAGATGATGTATTATAAAATATATGTTAGATTATAAAATTTATTAGAAAAACAATTTTGAAAAAAATTATGTAGAATAAACTTGGAGAAAAGTTTTAATTGATATCGATGTTTTTAAAAAATCAATTCCGGTTTATTTTTGGGTTTACAAAGACGATATATATCTTAAATTAAAGATTAAAATGTCCTCTTTGAAATGATATATTCTAAGATATATGTTAGATGATAAAATTTCTTAGAAAAACAATTTTGAAAAAAATTTTGTAAAAAGAGGTTGGAGAAAATTTTTAATTGATATTGATGTTTTTAAAAAATCACTTCCGGTTTATTTCTTGGAGTAAAAAGACGATGTTTATCTTAAATTAAAGATTAAAATGTCCTCTTTAAGATGATGTATTATAAAATATATGTTAGATTATAAAATTTATTAGAAAAACAATTTTGAAAAAAATTATGTAGAATAAGCTTGGAGAAAAGTTTTAATTGATATCGATGTTTTTAAAAAATCAATTCCGGTTTATTTTTGGGTTTACAAAGACGATATATATCTTAAATTAAAGATTAAAATGTCCTCTTTGAAATGATATATTCTAAGATATATGTTAGATGATAAAATTTCTTAGAAAAACAATTTTGAAAAAAATTTTGTAAAAAGAGGTTGGAGAAAATTTTTAATTGATATTGATGTTTTTAAAAAATCACTTCCGGTTTATTTCTTGGAGTAAAAAGACGATGTTTATCTTAAATTAAAGATTAAAATGTCCTCTTTAAGATGATGTATTATAAAATATATGTTAGATTATAAAATTTATTAGAAAAACAATTTTGAAAAAAATTATGTAGAATAAGCTTGGAGAAAAGTTTTAATTGATATCGATGTTTTTAAAAAATCACTTCCGGTTTATTTTTTGGATTACAAAGACGATATATATCTTAAATTAAAGATTAAAATGTCCTCTTTGAAATGATATATTCTAAGATATATGTTAGATGATAAAATTTCTTAGAAAAACAATTTTGAAAAAAATTTTGTAAAAAGAGGTTGGAGAAAATTTTTAATTGATATTGATGTTTTTAAAAAATCACTTCCGGTTTATTTCTTGGAGCACAAAGACGATGTTTATCTTAAATTAAAGATTAAAATGTCCTCTTTAAAATGATATATTCTAAGGTATATGTTAGATGATAAAATTTCTTAGAAAAAGAATTTTGAAAAAAATTATGTATAATGAGGTTGGAGAAAATTTTTAATTGACATCGATGTTTTTAAAAAATCACTTCCGGTTTATTTCTTGGAGTACAAAGACGATGTTTATGTTAAATTAAAGATTAAAATGTCCTCTTTAAAATGATATATTCTAAGGTATATGTTAGATGATAAAATTTCTTAGAAATTTAAACTCTAATATATCTAACATCAAATAGGTGTTTAAAATAAATAGAATCTTGACCGGTTTCGACTCAAACTAAAGAGCCATCCTCAGGAGAATTTGTATATGTCATGATATAAAATTTCAATTTAAACTTGTACTGGTCAAACATGTGTTTTTCGATTTTGTTGTATGTTTTAAGTTTTATTTCGTATTTATTTTGATTTTATTATTCTAGTATACATATATAGTTCAAATTTTACCGAATATTTTTCTTTTTCTATTTCTCTTTAGTTTGAGCCGAAACCGGTCAAGATTTTAATAAAATTATTATCACTTAGTATTATACAAAATCCTATTTATTTTATAATTATTTATATTTATTTTTATTTTTGTTTATATCTTAGAATATATCATTTTAAAGAGGACATTTTAATCTTCCATTTAATATTACCATTTTTGAAGTCCGAAAAAGTGTTATGACCATCCTTCGTTAGATTCAAAACTAATACATCTCATTCCAAGAGGAAGAGGTTTCGTTGGACGTATATTTTCAGAATGTGACTTAAGGGACAGGACGGTAATAAGTAACAATTAAAAGGGGTTGTTTAGTCGCGGATTTTTGCGACGACAGTTCTTAAATATATATCCTAATTAGCGGTCGCGGTGCGGAACTTTTAAATTAGGAGGAGGTCGTCCCCCCAACTTTTGTCATAGAACCGTCTCCGGAAATGAATTTATACGTTCCGTTTCAACTCGGGCCTCGAAAATTTTCGTCCAGGTACGTAACGCGTTAATTGTGAATTACGAGGTCCGGTCGAAATTCGGTTTTCGAAATTTTTCTACCGGGACGAATCGTGTTAATATTCATTATTTGTTTAAACCGCGATTGTCGCCCCCCTTTTTTCGCGGGCGCGATTTTTTCGACCCGGAATTTAATGAACACATGAATGCGTAAAAAGAGAAAAATTGCGTTTTCGCTTTTTATGTGTCGTTAGTTGGTCGGGGCTGCTGAGCAGATTGTCAATTTTAATATTAAATCTGAGCCGCTGCCCCCTTAACGGCGATTTCACCCCCTCCACCCCCGTTCATTAATCGGACCGCATTAACGTTTCAGTTATGCATCGGGACGTCTTCAGGCGTCAGACTCTTGAAGCGTTCTCGCGAAATTTAATTAGCAAACAATACTGGCGACGGCCGCAGAGACTTTCCAACCATCCCCCCTTTCTCAACACCTCCCCAATCTCTCTCACTCCCACGGATAGATACACCGACATACTTTACGATGTCTTAGAATTACATTGCCCCCTTGAAGATGTTCGGGAGATACCCGAGAGCCTTCCTTCCTTGCTTCGAAGGAATAGGAGGAGGAGGGGGGCCGCCGGGGAGCCGCGTTAGTAATCGAAAGACAATCAAGGAAACTCGCAGTATCAGCGCAGGAATGCAGGACCGGCTCCTACTTGACGGCTGAGAACGCTACGAGGATCCGAATAATTGCGATCTTCGGTGACAGTTCGGGTTTAACGTAAAATACGACAGACTCAAATTCAATTATAATAAACAAAAATTACTCAAAAACCATTTATCCTCGCCCCAAACCCTAATCGTTCTTTAATTCTGCCGATTCCAAACACTAACTACGTTTTAACGGGGACAATTTGCCTGCCTTCACCGAAACCTGTTCCTCCTCTGATATATAGCTGTGTTTATTATTATTTGATGCTTTTTGTGCGACCCCCGTCGTAGGGGGCGGCAAAGTCGTGGGTCAAGGGTTAGGAATCCGTGCGAGAATTTCCTTGTTGTCTTGGCCAAGGCCTCGCTTTGAGCAATCAGCGCCCCGAAGACCTGTATTTGATGTTGAGCTGGTGCACACCTCTCTCTTTGTTGCCGACGCAAGGTCCAAGTTCCGAGTTTCGTAGTACGCGCGTGTATTTGTGTTGCCATTCGTGATTGATGTTGTTAAACAACGGGAACTTTGTATATTGCTTGGATGAGAACCTCCGGTGTTAGGTGATGTTCTAGACTTGGTTCGGTTTCCTCCCGGTTTGGTTATCTCTTATTTTTGTAACGCGAAAGAAGGAAAACGATATATTCTGAGATAAATAAGTTTTGAAAAAACATCTTTGTAAGAAATTTTATCATCTAAGAGATATCTTAAAATAAATCGCTTTAAAGAGGAGAATTTTAGCTTAATGCTGTTTTTGAACACCTAGAAATAAACCTGAAGAGATTTTTTTTTAAATCTTTTTTCAAAGATTTTTACAAAATTGGTTTTTTAAGAAATTTTATCATCTAACATATATCTTAGAATATATCATTTTAAAGAGGACATTTTAATCTTTAATTTAACATAAACATCGTCTTTATACCTCAAGAAATAAACCGGAAGTGATTTTTCAAAAACATCGATATCGATTAGAAATTTTCTCCAATATTTTCTTCAAAATTTTTTTTCTAAGAAATTTTATCATCTAACATATATCTTAGAATATATCATTTTAAAGAGGACATTTTGATCTTTAATTTAACATAAACTTCATCGTTGTACTCCCAGAATTAAACCGGAAATGATTTTTTTAAAAACATCGATATCAACTTAAAATTTTGTCCAACCTCTTCATACATAATTTTTTTCAAAATGTTTTTTCTAAGAAATTTTATCATATAACATATATCTTAGAATATATCATTTTAAAGAGGAAATTTTGATCTTTAATTTAACATAAACTTCATCTTTGTACTCCGAGAAATAATCCGGAAATGATTTTTTAAAAACATCGATATCAACTACAAATTTTCTTCAACCTCTTCATACATACTTTCTTTCAAACTCTTTTCTCTAAGAAATTTTATTATAAACTATATATCTTAGAATATATTATTTTAAAAGTGACATGTTACTCTTTAATTTAACATAAACATCGTCTTTGTACTCTAAGAAATAAACCGGAAGTGATTTTTTAAAATCATCGATGTCAATTAAAAAATTTTCTCCAACCTCTTCAAACATAATTTTTTCAAAATTCTTTTTCTAAGAAATTTTATCATTTAACATATATCTTAGAATATATCATTTTAAAGAGGACATTTTAATCTTTAATTTAACATAAACGTCGTCTTTCTACTCCAAGAAATAAACCGGAAGTGATTTTTTAAAAACATCGATATCAACTACAAATTTTCTCCAACCTCTTCATACATGATTTTTTCAAAATTGTTTTTCTAAAAAATGTTATAATCTAACATATATCTTAGAATACATCATTTTAAAGAGGGCATTTTAATCTTTAATTTAACATAAACATCGTCTTTATACCTCAAGAAATAAACCGGAAGTGATTTTTCAAAAACATCGATATCGATTAGAAATTTTCTCCAATATTTTTTTCAAAATTTTTTTTCTAAGAAATTTTATCATCTAACATATATCTTAGAATATATCATTTTAAAGAGGACATTTTAATCTTTAATTTAACATAAACATCGTCTTTGTACTCTAAGAAATAAACCGGAAGTGATTTTTTAAAATCATCGATGTCAATTAAAAATTTTCTCCAACCTCTTCAAACATAATTTGTTCAAAATTCTTTTTCTAAGAAATTTTATCATTTAACATATATCTTAGAATATATCATTTTAAAGAGGACATTTTAGTCTTTAATTTAAGATAAACATCGTCTTTGTACTCCAAGAAATAAACCGGAAGTGATTTTTTAAAAACATTGATATCAATTCGAAATTTTTTCCAACCTCTTCATACATATTTTTTTTCAAAATGCTTTTTCTAAGAAATTTTATAATCTAACATATATCTCAGAATATATCATTTTAAAGAGGACATTTTATTCTTTAATTTAACATAAACATTGTCTTTGTACTCCAAGAAATAAGAATAAGTGTAGAGACATGACACAAATACAACTTATTAAGTTTCAAAATCTGATGTACACTCGTTAACGAAATGAATCCTGAATCTTTTGACAATTGACGGCAACTTATATGAGGATTAACATCTACAGCTGCTAAAACAGCTATTTGATTCTGTTCATTCGTAACCGATCTTGCACGAGTTTTTTTTTCCTCCACGTTACCACATTCCAGAAATTTTGTAACTATTCAAGAAGTGCTCCATTTTTGCTTTCATCACAATTTTTTTTTGTTTAGAACAGGATTTACTTGATTTGTAACATTAAAAAAAAATTTTTAATCAATCTTCTAAGACGATTTCAAAAGTTAAGAAGAATTTTAATATTATTTTACAATATTATTTTAAATTTAATCAAAAATTTTTTTTAAGCAAAAAGTAATCAGTTTGTCAAGTTGTTTATAACTTTGAAAGAAAAAAGTATAATATGTGCCATTCGAAAAAATAAAAATGACGTCAGAAGGGCCTTTAGGCAACCCTGAAAAAATTCTTCACCAAAAAATGTTTACTTGAAACGTTTTTCGATTCGAGTTTTTGTTTTTGAGATATAAGCATATGTCATTTTAAATGAAACACCCGGTATATTTTACAATACATCATCTTAAATAGGAGATTTTCATCTTTAATTTAGCATAAACATCATCTTTCTACTCCAAGAAATAAACCGGAAATGATTTTTTAAAAACATCGATATCAATTAGAAATTTTCTCCAACCTCATTATACATAATTTCTTTCAAAATTGTTTTTCTAAGAAATTTTATCGTCTGACATATATCTTAGAATATATCATTTTAAAGAGGACATTTTAATCTTTAATTTAGCATAAACATCGTCTTTATAGTTCAAGAAATAAACCGGAAGTGATTTTTTAAACACATCGATATCAATTAAAAATTTTCTTCGACCTTTTCATACATGATTGTCTTCAAAATTATTTTTCTAAGAAATTTTATCATCTAACATATATCTTAGAATATATCATTTTAAAGAGAACATTTTAATCTTTAATTTAAGATAAACATCGTCTTTGTGCTCCAAGAAATAAACCGGAAGTGATTTTTTAAAAACATCGATATCAATTATAAATTTTCTCCAACCTTTTTATACAATACTTTTTTCAAAATTTTTTTCTACAAAATTTTATCATCTAACATATATCTTAGAATATATCATTTTAAAGTAGACATTTTAATCTTTAATTTAAGATAAACATCGTTCTCCTACTCCAAGAAATAAACCGGAAGTGATTTTTTAAAAACATCGATATCGATTAAAAATTTTCTCCAACTTCTTCATACTTGATTTTTTTCAAAATCCTTTTTCTAAGAAATTTTATCATCTAACATATATCTTAGAATATATCATTATAAAGAGAACATTTTAATCTTTAATTTGAGATAAACATCGTTTTCCTACTCCAAGAAATAAACCGGAAGTGATTTTTTAAAAACATCGACATCAATTAAAACTTCTCTCTAACCTCTTCATTCATGATTTTTTTCAAAATTCTTTTTCTAAGAAATTTTATCATATAACATATATTTTAAAATATATCATTTTAAAGAGGACATTTTAATCTTTAATTTAACATAAACATCGTCTTTGTACTCCAAGAAATAAACCGGAAGTGATTTTTTAAAAACATCGATATCAATTAGAAATTTTCTCCAACCTCATTATACATAATTTCTTTCAAAATTGTTTTTCTAAGAAATTTTATCATCTAACATATATCTTAAAATATATCATTTTAAAGAGGACATTTCAATCTTTAATTTAACATAAACATCGTCTTTATAGTTCAAGAAATAAACCGGAAGTGATTTTTTAAAAACATCGATATCAATTAGAAATTTTCTCCAACCTCATTATACATAATTTCTTTCAAAATTATTTATATAAGAAATTTTATCATCTAACATATATTTTAAAATATATCATTTTAAAGAGGACATTTTAATCTTTAATTTAACATAAACGTCGTCTTTCTACTCCAAGAAATAAACCGGAAATGATTTTTCAAAAACATCGATATCGATTAGAAATTTTCTCCAATATTTTTTTCAAAATTTTTTTTCTAAGAAATTTTATCATTTAACATATATTTTAAAATATATCATTTTAAAGAGGACATTTTAATCTTTAATTTAACATAAACGTCGTCTTTCTACTCCAAGAAATAAACCGGAAATGATTTTTCAAAAACATCGATATCAATTAGAAATTTTCTCCAACCTCTTCATACATAATTGTTTCAAAATTATTTATCTAAGAAATTTTATCATCTAACATATATCTTAGAATATATCATTTTAAAGAGGACATTTTAATCTTTAATTTAAGATAAACATCGTTTTCCTACTCCAAGAAATAAACCGGAAGTGATTTTTTAAAATCATCGATATCAATTACAAATTCTCTCCAACCTCTTCATACATAATTTTTTTCAAAGTAATTTTTCTAAGAAATTTTATCATTCAACATATATCTTAGAATATATCATTTTAAAGAGGACATTTCATTCTTTAATTTAACATAAATATCATCTTTGTACTCCAAGAAATAAACCGGAAATGATTTTTTAAAAACATCGATGTCAATTACAACCTCATCATTCATGATTTTTTTCAAAATTCTTTTTCTAAGAAATTTTATCATCTAACATATATCTTAGAATGTATCATTTTAAAGAGGACATTTTAATCTTTACTTTAAAAATGACACAATCTGCACTGTAAGGTTTTTAGGTATATTTAAACTTATTCGTCCAGATGTGAGGTTAGAAGTTTAGTGAAAAGTGGTGTTGTTGAATTTTGTTGTTCAAAAAGGTATCTCTTTGATAAATGGTTATTAGGTGTGATTATTACAGATCATTTTAAAAAGAAAGCATTGAGCTTTAATTTAAAATAAGTCTCATTCCTTAATTTCAATAAATACGGCTTCCAGGAATTTTTAAAAAAGCATCTTTTTTTGACACTTTTAGGTTATACGAAAATGTAAGTTTTGTTTCAACATTTTTTTTCTCAATATTTTTCCAATTCAACCCAACAATTATTATACATCATTTTAAAGAGAAAGCTTTGAGCTTTAATTTAGAACAAGTCTCATTCCTTAATTTCAATAAATACGGCTTCCAGGAATTTTTAAATTAGCATCTTTTTTTGACACTTTTAGGTTATACGAAAATGTAAGTTTTATTTCAACATTTTTTTTCTCAATATTTTTCCAATCCACCCCAACAATTATTGTACATCATTTTAAAGAGAAAGCTTTGAGCTTTAATTTAGAACAAGTCTCATTCCTTAATTTCAATAAATACGGCTTCCAGGAATTTTTAAAAAAGCATCTTTTTTTGACACTTTTAGGTTATACGAAAATGTAAGTTTTATTTCAACATTTTTTTTCTCAATATTTTTCCAATCCAACCCAACAATTATTGTACATCATTTTAAAGAGAAAGCTTTAAGCTTTAATTTAGAACAAGTCTCATTCCTTAATTTCAATAAATACGGCTTCCAAGAATTTTTAAAAAAGCATCTTTTTTTGACACTTTTAGGTTATTCGAAAATATAAGTTTTGTTTCAACATTTTTTTTCTCTATATTTTTCCAATCTAACCCAACAATTATTGTACATCATTTTAAAGAGAAAGCTTTGAGCTTTAATTTAGAACAAGTCTCATTCCTTAATTTCAATAAATACGGCTTCCAAGAATTTTTAAAAAAGCATCTTTTTTTGACACTTTTAGGTTATACGAAAATGTAAGTTTTATTTCAACATTTTTTTTCTCAATATTTTTCCAATCCAACCCAACAATTATTGTACATCATTTTAAAGAGAAAGCTTTAAGCTTTAATTTAGAACAAGTCTCATTCCTTAATTTCAATAAATACGGCTTCCAAGAATTTTTAAAAAAGCATCTTTTTTTGACACTTTTAGGTTATACGAAAATGTAAGTTTTATTTCAACATTTTTTTTCTCAATATTTTTCCAATCCAACCCAACAATTATTGTACATCATTTTAAAGAGAAAGCTTTGAGCTTTAATTTAGAATAAGTGTCATTCTTTAATTTCAATAAATACGGCTTTCAAAAATTTTTAAATTAGCATCTTTTTTTGACACTTTTAGGTTGTACGAAAATGTAAGTTTTATTTCAACATTTTTTTTCTCAATATTTTTCCAATCCAACCCAACAATTATTACACATCATTTTAAAGAGAAAGCTTTGAGCTTTAATTTAGAACAAGTCTCATTCCTTAATTTCAATAAATACGGCTTCCAGGAATTTTTAAATTAGCATCTTTTTTAACACTTTTAGGTTATACGAAAATGTAAGTTTTATTTCAACATTTTTTTTCTCAATATTTTTCCAATCCAACCCAACAATTATTATACATCATTTTAAAGAGAAAGTTTGGAGCTTTAATTTAGAACAAGTCTCATTCCTTAATTTCAATAAATACGGCTTCCAGGAATTTTTAAATTAGCTTCTTTTTTGACACTTTTAAGTTATACGAAAATGTAAGTTTTGTTTCAACATTTTTTTTCTTAATATTTTTCCAATCCAACCCAACAATTATTATACATCATTTTAAAGAGAAAGCTTTGAGCTTTAATTTAGAACAAGTCTTATTCCTTAATTTCAATAAACACGGCTTCCAGGAATTTTTAAATTTAGCATTAATTTTTGCTCAATATTCTATCAGATTTTCGTCGTTTTGTAGCTACAGGTCTGATAAATAAATATTCAAATTTACTACGTTCACGAAAATGTCGTAGCGTAAAATCAAAAGAAAGAGGAAATTGTGAAAATTGTTTTGCTAAAGCAACTCAAGTACCATTATCCTCCTGGAATGGGGGGATTGCATATTTTGCTAAAATTGATTCCAAAGGAAATAAGAAATTTTATCATTTAACATATATCTTAAAATATATCATTTTAATCTTTAATTCAACATAAACATCGCCTTTGATTTTTGAAATACATCTGCATCAATTACAACTATTTTCAACCTTATTACAACCCTGTCCCTTAAGTCACATTCCGAAAATATACGCGCAACGAAACCTTCTCCTCTTGGAATGAGTTGGAATGAGGAGTATTCGTTCTCCATGCAACATCCAGGGTTGGGGACGGTCGAAACCCTTTTGCGGACATCGAAAGATTAAATCCTTAAGCCCCGGACGCGGACGGGGGCTTTAATCGCAGCCCCTCTTTTTCCAGCGAACCCCAGCCCGTGCCCCGGCCCGTGCCTCGGCCCGACCGAAAGAGTAAAGACAACAGCCGCGTCCGCCGAAATTGCCTGCGAAATCATAGATACCCACCCAAAAAACAAAAGAGAAACGGTCGCCGCCGCCCGGAGCCGACGACTTCGAGTTAATAAACCGGACCGGAAGTGCCCCGCGCATTAAAATCGTCTAGCGGCTTTACCCGACAGGGCCGTAACATTTGCATTTTATTCCTCATTATTAGAAATTGAAATTCGTCAACACTTTTTAATTAATTATCAAGACTAATATGTTCTTAAAAAGTTAAAAAAAACCTAAATTTTCGTAAAAATCAGAAAATTTTAACCTAATTTGATGTATCACACCCTATATTTATCAAAAAAATTCACTTTTAAAAACATAGATGGCGCAATTTTTAGTGTTTTGTTTTCCGCCATCTTGATTTTATAAAATCACGATATCTCCGATGTTATAACACCTAGATATGTCGAGTTTGGACTCATTTTACACGATTTTTAATAACCTACCATGTTATTTTGGAATAATTTGGTTTCGGTCATCTTGGATGTTATAAAAATTATTAAGAAAAGTGTGTACTAAATCGCGCTTGAAAAAATCTATTGGTTCTTGAGATAATAATTATTAAACTCAACTTATTTTTTATGATTTTAAGAAAATAGGAATTTTTTACGTCATTTTTAAAAAAATCGCCAAAAATTGAATTCTCAAAATATTTTAATGAAATTCCGTCAACTGATAGATTAAAGTATATACTTTTTTATGATCAAAACCGCATTTAAAAAACTTTATTGGTTCCTGAGATAATAACTATTAAATTCAACCTTAATTTTTATTTTTTACAAAGTTAATAATTTTACACAATCAACTTTAAAAAATCGCTAAAAATTCAATTCTTAAGATATTTTGATGAAATTTCGCTCACTTATTAAGAAAAGTATGTACTTTAACATGAACTAAATCGCGCTTGAAAAATTTTATTGGTTCCTGAGATAATAACGATTAAACTCAACCTATTTTTTATGATTTTAAGAAAATAGCAATTTTTACGTCATTTTTAAAAAAATCGCCAAAAATTGAATTTTAAAAATATTTTAATGAAATTCCGTCAACTGATAGATTAAAGTATGTACTTTTTTATGATCAAAACCGCATTTAAAAAACTTTATTGGTTCCTGAGATAATAACTATTAAATTCAACCTTAATTTGTATTTTTTACAAAGTTAATAATTTTACACAATCAACTTTAAAAAATCGCTAAAAATTCAATTCTTAAGATATTTTGATGAAATTTCGCTCACTTATTAAGAAAAGTATGTACTTTAACATAAACTAAATCGCGCTTCAAAAACTTTATTGGTTCCTGAGATAATAATGATTAAACTCAACCTAATTTTTATGATTTTAAGAAAATAGGAATTTTTTACGTCATTTTTAAAAAAATCGCCAAAAATTGAATTCTAAAAATATTTTAATGAAATTACGTCCACTGATAGATTAAAGTATGTACTTTTTCATGATCAAAACCGCACTTAAAAAACTCTATTCGTTCCTGAGATAATAACTATTAAATTCAACCTTAATTTTTATTTTTTACAAAGTTAATAATTTTACACAATCAACTTTAAAAAATCGCTAAAAATTGAATTCTTAAGATATTTTGATGAAATTTCGCTCACTTATTAAGAAAAGTATGTACTTTAACATGAACTAAATCGCACTTGAAAAACTCTATTGGTTCCTGAGATAATAATTATTAAACTCAACCTATTTTTTATGATTTTATAAAAATAGCAATTTTCTACGTCATTTTTTAAAAAATCGCCAAAAATTGAATTCTCAAGATAACTTAATGAAATTTCGTCCACTCATAAATTAAAGCATAACTTTTTTCATGAACAAAATCGCACTTAAAAAACTTTATTCGTTCCTGAGATAAACCCCGTGAGGTTGGGTTGATTTGAAGTCAGCTTACTTTAAGTATTTCCAACATATTTCATTCTAGGTGCGATTTCGCTTTCAACTCAAAAGTACCAAAATCGCAACTTAATTTGATAAAATTAATAATTAAGAAGCTCATCAAAAAAAAACTTAAATTTTCGTAAAAATCAGAAAAAAATTCACTTTTAAAAACATAGATGGCGCAGTTTTTAGTGTTTTGTTTTCCGCCATCTTGATTTTATAAAATCACGATATCTCCGACGTTATAACACCTAGATATGTCGAGTTTGGACTCATTTTACACGATTTTTAATAACCTACCATGTTATTTTGGAATAATTTGGTTTCGGTCATCTTGGATGTTATCAAAATTATTAAGAAAAGTGTGTACTAAATCACGCTTGAAAAAATTTATTGGTTCCTGAGATAATAATTATCAAATTCAACGTATTTTTTATGATTTTAAGAAAATAGCAATTTTTACGTTATTTTTAAAAAAATCGCTAAAAATTGAATTCTAAAAATATTTTAATGAAATTCCGTCCACTGATAGATTAAAGTATGTACTTTTTCATGATCAAAACCGCATTTAAAAAACTTTATTGGTTCCTGAGATAATAACTATTAAATTCAACCTTAATTTTTATTTTTTACAAAGTTAATAATTTTACACAATCAACTTTAAAAAATCGCTAAAAATTCAATTCTTAAGATATTTTGATGAAATTTCGCTCACTTATTAAGAAAAGTATGTACTTTAACATGAACTAAATCGCGTTTGAAAAACTCTATTGGTTCCTGAGATAATAATGATTAAACTCAACTTAATTTTTATGATTTTAAGAAAATAGGAATTTTTTACGTCATTTTTTAAAAAATCGCCAAAAATTGAATTCTCAAGATAACTTAATGAAATTTCGTCCACTCATAAATTAAAGCATGATCTTTTTCATGAACAAAACCGCACTTAAAAAACTTTATTCGTTTCTGAGATAAACCCCGTGAGGTTGGGTTGATTTGAAGTCAGCTTACTTTGAGTATTTCCAACATATTTCATTCTAGGTGCGATTTCGCTTTCAACTCGAAAGCACCAAAATCACAACTTAATTTGATAAAATTATTAATTAAGAAGCTTATTAATAAAAAAACTTAAATTTTCGTAAAAATCAGAAAATTTTAACCTAATTTGATATATCACACAATATATTTATCAAAAAAATTCACTTTTAAAAACATAGATGGCGCAGTTTTTAGTGTTTTGTTTTCCGCCATCTTGATTTTATAAAATCACGATATCTCCGGTGTTATAACACCTAGATATGTCGAGTTTGGACTCATTTTACACGATTTTTAACAACCTATTATTTTATGAAAAAAAAATTAAATTTTTGTTAAAGTTTTTTTTTTAAATGTTAGATCCCAAGTCGATAATCTCAAGAAGAAAAGCAACGGAGTCCATTTAACGATGCCGTAAACAAGATCAACCCCTCCCGAGTGTAGTAGGTAGTAAGGGAAGGTCGGCGGTGTAGTTGTCGTTGTCGTCGTGGTGAGGTACGCGTTAAGGGCAGCATGGGGTCAGTTTGGTCCGCGACCCCTGAAGTCGAAATTTACAGCCCTGCGGCGGTTAAGATACGACATTAAGGCCCGGTCGGAAGTTCTGCGGACGGCCGTCGCCAATTTACTTGTAATTGTTGGCCCTGGGTTAAATGATCCAGTATCGGCACTAATTTCTGGCCCACTGACTGCCCAGAAATTGGTTTTCCTTCTCTCGTGTTGGATATCCCTCGCATTCGGCTGGGCGGCGATTAATCGTCGCGATCGCGCTCCGAGATAAAATCAAACTTGTATATAAATAAATCTCGAGATTACTCGAAGACTCCTATTATTTCTAGGCTGCTTTGAAAGAGGAGAATTGAAATTGGTTGTAGAGAAGAGATTAGACCGATGGGGGCCATATAAACGGAGATTCGTAGACGGGACAACACACACACATCGGATCGATAAATATTCATACGGGCCCCCCGAGCTGATGCACACAGAAAGAAACACGGCCCCATACAATGCGAGAGAGGACATTGAAAAGAGCTCGCACGGAAACGGGGTTTTTGCGAGCGCGAGAAAGACGGACGGAGGGCCGGGGGGGGCCAGGCGAGAACAATGTCCCCCCCGGTTCCTGTATAATTTTCTAAATGGGCCAATGCTCTTAATATGTCCCTTTCGGGTTGCCATGGCTACACCTTACGATTGATAGGTTTCGATGGCGGCTCCTCCACCCCCGAGAGGTCCGGAGTCCGCGTCATTTTCAAGGACATGTTAATCCTGCAATTAGCGATGCAAAAAATCCACCCCTTTCTCGCTGTCGCTTCGCCTCCCCCAAAACGAACGGCCCGTTTCCGTAAAAAATTAGGAAATACAGTCCGACCCTAAAGCCGAGAGGCGAACAACGCGCAATAATCATACTTCACGTTGATAAACCGTCCGACCTTATTAACCGTCGCGAAGAGGAGGAGGAGGAGGAGGTGGATTCGGTGGCGGCAGCGTCGACGCACACGTGCCGCTACGGTAGGGTTAAGAAGAAGAAGAGCCACCTCCTCGCGCTTCCTCCACGGCCTTTTAATCACCAATTATTATGATTTATTCCGCAACTTGCTAATGGGGGCCTCCCGTAATCCAAGAGTCGCGCTCGCGTGTATTAAGAACCGGGGGGCGACGCATTACGAAACGCGACAAATCATCATAAGAACAAACAGTAAAATGTTCTTTGAGAACCTCATCGTCTACCTAAATAAACAACCACTTCAATTAACCCAAAAAAAAATTTATTTGTCTATTTTTAACCCTACTTTTGGTATTGATAATGATTTGGGTCTGAATGGTGTTGGGTTGGGTTAGGAATGTTAGAAATTCTTGGTTGGAAGGCCCTAATAGTTGCATGACTATGCCATTGACAAATATAAATGTAACCTTAAGCAAGAACGAAGTAAGCCAGAGGATTGAAAACTTGAAAAAGAAAGTAAAATAAATTCGTGAAAAATCGAATTCTTAAGATATCTCAATAAAATCTCTTCCACTTATAAAGAAAAGTGTGTACTTTTTGTGGAAAAGCTCTATTCGTTTCTGAGATAATAACATTTAAACTTGAAGACGCGAATTGTTTGACTTTATGAAATTAACAATTTTTAAAAAATCGCCAAAAATTGAATTCTTAAGATATTTTTATGAAACGTCGTCCACTAATAAAAGAAAGTATGAGCTTTTTCATGAACTAAACCGAACTTGAAAAGCTTTATTCGTTCCTGAGATACTAACATTTAAACGCGACTTAAATTTTTTGATTTTATTAAGATAATAATTTTTATCAATCATTTTTAAAAAATCGCCAAAAATTCAATTCTTAAAATAAGTTAATGAAACTTCGTTCACTTATAAAGGAGAGTATGCACTTTTTCATGAACAAAACCGAACTTGAAAAGCTCTATTCATTCCTGAGATAAACAAGCTTTAACACAACCTGAACATCTTTTTTCAATTTTTTATAAACATTTTTAAAAAATCGCCAAAAATTCAGTTCTTAAGATAAATTGATGAAACATCGTCCACTTATAAAGGAATGTATATACTTTTTCATGAAAAAACCCGAAGTTGAAAAGCTTTATTCGTTCCTGAGATACTAACATTTAAACTTGACTTGAATTTTTTGACATTATGAAGTTAACATTTTTTATCAATCATTTTAAAAAATTCGCCAAAAATTGAATTCTTAAGATAAGTGGATGAAATATCGTCCACTTATAAAAGAGAGTATGTACTTTTTCATGAACTAAACCGATCTACACTATCTCTATTCATTCCTGAGATAAACAAGTTTTAACACAACCTGAACACTTTTTTAAATTTCTTATAATCATCTTTAAAAAATCGCCAAAAATTCAGTTCTTAAGATAAGTTGATGAAACGTCGTCCACTTATAAAGAAAAGTATGTACTTTTTAATGAACTAAACCAAACTTAAAAAGCTCTATTCGTTCCTGAAATACTAACATTTAAACTTGACTTGAATTTTTTGACTTTATGAAGTTAACATTTTTTATCAATCATTTTAAAAAATTCGCCAAAAATTGAATTCTTAAGATAAGTGGATGAAATATCGTCTACTTATAAAAGAGAGTATCTACTTTTTCATGAACAAAACCGATCTACACTATCTCTATTCATTCCTGAGATAAACAAGTTTTAACACAACCTGAACACTTTTTTAAATTTCTTATAATCATCTTTAAAAAATCGCCAAAAATTCAGTTCTTAAGATAAGTTGATGAAACGTCGTCCACTTATAAAGAAAAGTATGTACTTTTTCATGAACTAAACCAAACTTAAAAAGCTCTATTCGTTCCTGAAATACTAACATTTAAACTTGACTTGAATTTTTTGACTTTATGAAGTTAACATTTTTTATCAATCATTTTAAAAAATTCGCCAAAAATTGAATTCTTAAGATAAGTGGATGAAATGTCGCCTACTTACAAAGGAAACTGTGTACTTTTTCATGAAGAAAACCGAACTTGAAAAGCTCTATTCATTCCTGAGATACTAACATTTAAACTTGACTTTTAATTTTTGAACGTTATGAAATTAATATTTTTTATCAATTATTTTAAAAAATTCCCCAAAAATTGAATTCTTAAGATATCTTGATGAAATATGGGTCAATTATAGAAGAAAGTATGTACTTTTTCACAAATAATACAGAACTTGAAAAATTCTATTAATTCCTGAGATAATAGCTGTTAAACTTAACTTAAATTTGAATAATATTTTGAAGTTACAAAAAAGTTAAAAAAGTCGTATAAAATTGAATTCTTAAGATATTTTGATGAAACGTTGTTCACTTATAAAGAAAAATATGTACTTTTTCATGAACAAAACCGATCCTGAAAAACTTTTCTTGTTCTTGAGATAATAATTTTTAAGCACAACCTAAATTTTATGATTTTATAAAGATAATCAACTTGTGCAATTGACTTTAAAAAATCGCCAAAAATTGAATTCTTAAGATATCTTGATGAAATATGGGTCAATTATAGAAGAAAGTATGTACTTTTTCACAAATACAACAGAACTTGAAAAGCTCTATTCATTCCTGAGATAATAGCTGTTAAACTTAACCTAAATTTACATAATGTTTTGAAGTTACAAAAAAGTTAAAAAAATCGTATAAAATTGAATTCTTAAGATATTTTGATGAAACGTTGTTCACTTATAAAGAAAAGTATGTACTTTTTCATGAACAATACCGATCCTGAAAAACTTTGCTCGTTCTTGAGATAATAATTTTTAAACACAACCTTAATTTTTATGATTTTATAAAGATAACCAACTTTTATAATCGACTTTAAAAAATCGCCAAAAATTCAATTCTTAAGATATCTTGATGAAATATGGGTCAATTATAGAAGAAACTATGTACTTTTTCACAAATACAACAGAACTTGAAAAGCTCTATTCATTCCTGAGATAATAGCTATTAAACTTAACTTAAATTTGCATAATATTTTAAAATTACAAAAAATTACAAAAAATTAAAAAAAATCGTATAAAATTGAATTCTTAAGATATTCTGATGAAACATTGTTCACTTATAAAGAAAAGTATGTACTTTTTCATGAACAAAACCGATCCTGAAAAACTTTGCTCGTTCTTGAGATAATAATTTTTAAACACAACCTTAATTTTTATGCCTTTATAAAGATAACCAACTTTTATAATCGACTTTAAAAAATCGCCAAAAATGTAATTCTTAAGATATCTTGATGAAATATGGGCCAATTATAGAAGAAAGTATGTACTTTTTCACAAATAATACAGAATTTGAAAAAGTCTATTAATTCCTGAGATAATAGCTGTTAAACTTAACCTAAATTTGCATAATATTTTAAAATTACAAAAAATTACAAAAAATCGTGTAAAATTGAATTCTTAAGATATTCTGATGAAACATTGTTCACTTATAAAGAAAAGTATGTACTTTTTCATGAACAAAACCGATCCTGAAAAACTTTACTCGTTCTTGAGATAACAATTTTTAAACACAACCTTAATTTTTATGATTTTATAAAGATACCAACTTTTATAATCGACTTTAAAAAATCGCTTAAGATATCTTGATGAAATATGGGTCAATTATAGAAGAAAGTATGTACTTTTTCACAAATAATACAGAATTTGAAAAAGTCTATTAATTCCTGAGATAATAGCTGTTAAACTTAACCTAAATTTGCATAATATTTTGAAGTTACAAAAAAGTTAAAAAAATCGTATAAAATAGAATTCTTAAGATATTTTGATGAAACGTTGTTCACTTATAGAGAAAAGTATGTACTTTTTCATGAACAATACCGATCCTGAAAAACTTTACTCGTTCTTGAGATAACAATTTTTAAACACAACCTTAATTTTTATGATTTTATAAAGATACCAACTTATATAATCGACTTTAAAAAATCGCCAAAAATTTAATTCTTAAGATATCTTGATGAAATATGGGTCAATTATAGAAGAAAGTATGTACTTTTTCACAAATAATACAGAATTTGAAAAAGTCTATTAATTCCTGAGATAATAGCTGTTAAACTTAACCTAAATTTGCATAATATTTTGAAGTTACAAAAAAGTTAAAAAAATCGTATAAAATTGAATTCTTAAGATATTTTGATGAAAAATCGTCCACTTATAAAAAAAAGTATGTACTTTTCGCTGAACAAAACCAAATTTGAAAATCTTTATTCATTCTTGAGATAACAAGTTTTAAACACAACCTCACATTTTATAACTTTTTGAAGTTAATAGTTATTTTTAAAAAAATCGTATAAATCGAATTCTTAAGATATTTTGATAAAATTTTACCCATTTAGAGAGTGTTACAAAGTGTTAATTAATTATCGTACCCGACGTCATTATTGCAAGTATGCAACCAATATCACAGTATGCGTGTTCCAATACGCGATTTGCGTATTTGGTTGCATACTTGCAATGAAGACGATAATAAAATTAATTAACACACTGTATGTACTTTCTCGTGAACAAAACCAAATTTGAAACAATTTTTTCAATGATTGTGGGTTAATTTCTTTCTTGGAACGGAATGAATGATTTCCAATCTAATAGTGTGAGAAAATGGGTTTGCTTTCATCTCGTTAGTTATCCAAGGCGAGAAACTTGTTAAATTGTCTGATACCGCCGGGGTGGTTTAGGAGGAAGGGGTGAGGTACGACGTCGCATGTGTAGAACATAGATACCGGGAGTGCGGCTGTATATATAAATTGCGAGTTAATAGATTCGAAATGATGTCTAAACATGTAGTTTACCAGTTTCGAACGGAGGGGGCGCCGGAGGCGGAACTTGGAGCGCCGAGCATTGTTCAAAATTTGGTAGTCGGCCAATTGTTCTCAAACCGGCGGATTCTCCTTGCACCAGACAACTTAAATCACTGAACGCCGCCCCTCCGGCCCCTTCGCCCCACACAACACATCTTTAATTGAGTGTGTGCGTGAACCAAACTACTTCTTGTCTAACTCTAATCGGGCTGGCTTCCATTTACGCTAAAACATTTCTTTTTGTCGTCCGTCGCTTTTAATCCGAACTAGAAATGTTGTTACTCGGTTCGTCTTCAAAGAAGGAAACGCGTTAACACCTTGTCGCGACACCCTCGCACACATTACGCCCTTTCTAACCCCTTTGTTTAATTCCCTCTGTATACAAACACGGCTAATTAAGGGGGGAATGTAGCTCTCTTGTGCGTACCGCCGAAGCGTCTTTCTCTAAGACGGAATTGCTAAGCTCGCGAAGACGTCTCCTTCGTTGCTCCTTTCCATCGCGCGCGGTCCTCTTAATGGACGTGACGCTCGCGCGACATGCAAATCCTCGTAAAGCGATTTTACTACCGGATTTACTTAACGTGGCCCCGGCCGAAAAAAGTTACGCGAATATTACCCCACGGGGGGTCGTACGTGGCCTATATTCGGTATAAATAAACATGCGGACCGTCCGAGGATTACTAATCCGACATTCAAAGGTCCATTTCGCGGCCAACTTAATTTGCCAACTGCAATCACGCCCCCTCTTAACAATTCACGAGATCGCTAAGGTGTTTTAACGAAAAATTTAACTCGACTTTGTTGATGTTGCCATTGGGAGATAACAATTTCACTTAATGTATTCAATTCATTAATTCGTTACAAATTATTCGAGATATTTTAATTTTTATAACTTCCAAGATGTCCGAAAATAAATTATTCGTAAGTAATATTAAAAATCGTGTAAAATGAGTCCAAACTCGACATATCTAGGTGTTATAACACCGGAGATATCTTTGATTTTATAAAATCAAGATGGCGGAAAACAAAACACTAAAAACTGCGCCATCTATGTTTTTAAAAGTGAATTTTTTTGATAAATATAGGGTGTGATACATCAAATTAGGTTAAAATTTTCTGATTTTTACGAAAATTTAAGTTTTTTTATTAATAAGTTTCTTAATTAATAATTTTATCAAATTAAGTTGTGATTTTGGTACTTTCGAGTTGAAAGCGAAATCGCACCTAGAATGAAATATGTTGGAAATACTTAAAGTAAGCTGACTTCAAATCAACCCAACCTCACGGGGTTTATCTCAGAAACGAATAAAGTTTTTTAAGTGCGGTTTTGTTCGTGAAAAAGGTCATGCTTTAATTTATGAGTGGACGAAATTTCATTAAGTTATCTTGAGAATTCAATTTTTGGCGATTTTTTAAAAAATGACGTAGAAAATTGCTATTTTTATAAAATCATAAAAAATAGATTGAGTTTAATAATTATTATCTCAGGAACCAATAGAGTTTTTCAAGCGCGATTTAGTTCATGTTAAAGTACATACTTTTCTTAATAAGTGAGCGAAATTTCATCAAAATATCTTAAGAATTGAATTTGTAGCGATTTTTTAAAGTTGATTGTGTAAAATTATTAACTTTGTAAAAAATAAAAATTAAGGTTGAATTTAATAGTTATTATCTCAGGAACGAATAGAGTTTTTTAAGTGCGGTTTTGATCATGAAAAAGTACATACTTTAATCTATCAGTGGACGTAATTTCATTAAAATATTTTTAGAATTCAATTTTTGGCGATTTTTTTAAAAATGACGTAAAAAATTGCTATTTTCTTAAAATCATAAAAAATAGGTTGAGTTTAATAATTATTATCTGAAGAACCAATAGATTTTTTCAAGCGCGATTTAGTACACACTTTTCTTAATAATTTTGATAACATCCAAGATGACCGAAACCAAATTATTCCAAAATAATATGGTAGGTTATTAAAAATTGTGTAAAATGAGTCCAAAGTCGACATATCTAGATGTTATAACATCGAAAATATCTTTGATTTTATAAAATCAAGATGGCGGAAAACAAAACACTAAAAATTGCGCCATCTATGCTTTTAAAAGTGAATTTTTTTGATAAATATAGGGTGTGATACATCAAATTAGGTTAAAATTTTCTGATTTTTGCGAAAATTTAAGTTTTTTTTTGATGAGTTTCTTAATTATTAATTTTATCAAATTAAGTTGTGATTTTGGTACTTTCAAGTTGAAATCAAATTTACTTCTGTTGCCATAAACATACATCAAGGTAGCCAAAATGTATGCACTTGGTACGGTAAGTATATATTCTATTTTAAATACATCTTTGCAGCTATAAGTAGTTTTAAGATTGCATAAAGCTCTCACCGCCTTCTTCTGCAAACCAAAAATTGTTCCTAAGAAAGGTGAATGACCCCAAACAACTGTGCCATATGTTGCAACAGCATGAAAATTTGCAAAATAGGCTATTTTGTCCACTTCATGAGAAGTAGTATGTTAGACAGCTATTAGAATTATCACCAAATTAATAGATCCTCTGTACAATCTATCTAATAAATCCCTGTATCCGTCCTAGCATAAAAGTCATGCAAGAAAATGTCCTCAAACTTTTCCCCTCTCTTCCAACGCTTTGATTTTGACACCATTTTTAAAACCATCAACGGATTTAAACAATGATCAGCGATCTTTACATGGGCAAGAGGACCACGGTTAGCAGCCCGTTTCAATATTTAATTGTACATTTACTGAAATATATATCTTCTCTCTCTCTCTCTCTCTCATAAAAATTGAGGTTGAGTTTAATTATTATTATTTCAGGAACCAATCAAAATTTTCAAGTGCGGTTATTTTTCTTTATAAGTGGATGGTATTTCATTAGGATATCTTAAGAATTCGATTTTTTGCGATTTTTTGTTATTGTTATTTTTATAAAATCATAAAAATTGAGGTTCAGTTTAAATACGATTATTTCAGGAACCAATTAAGGTTTTGAAGTGCGGTTTTAAGCATGATAAAGTACATACTTTTCTTTATAAGTGTGATGAATTTCATCAAGACATCTGAAGAATACGATTTTTGGCGATTTTTTAAAAATCATGTAGAAAATTGCTATTTTTATAAAATCATAAAAATTGAGATTAAGTTTAAATATGATTATCTCAGGAACCAATCAAGATTTTCAAGATTGGTTTGAAGCATGATAAAGTACATACTTTTCTTTATAATTGTGTGGTGTTTCATCATGATATCTTAAGAATTCGATTTTTTGCGATTTTTTAAAAAATGATGTGTAAAATTGTTATTTTTTAAAATCTTAAAAATTGAGGTTAAGTTTAAATATTATTATCTCAGGAATCAATCAAGATTTTGAAGTGCGGTTTTAAGCATGATAAAGTACATACTTTTCTTTGTAAGTGTGCTGAATTTCATCAAGATACCTTAAGAATTTGATTTTTCACGATTTTTTTTCTAAATGATGTGGAAAATTGCTATTTTTATAAAATCATAAAAATCGAGGTTCAGTTTGAATATGATTATCTCAGGAACCAATCAAAGTTTTCAAGAGTGCTTTGAAGCATGATAAAGTACATACTTTTCTTTATAAGTGTGTGGTGTTTCATCATGATATCTTAAGAATTCGATTTTTTGCGATTTTTTTAAAAATGATGTGTAAAAAATGTTATTTTTTAAAATCTTAAAAATTGAGGTTAATTTTAAATATGATTATCTCAGGAACCAATCAAAGTTTTCAAGATTTGTTTGAAGCATGATAAAGTACATATTTCTCTTTATAATTGTGTGGTGTTTCGTTATGATATCTTAAGAATTCCATTTTTTACGATTTTTTTAAAAATGATGTGTGAAATTGTTATTTTTTTAAATCTTAAAAATTGAGGTTAAGTTTAAATATCATTATTTCACGAATCATTCAAAATTTTTAAGTGCGGTTTTAAGCATGATAAAGCACACACTTTTCTTTATAAGTGTGTTGAATTTCATTAAGATATCTTAAAAATGCGATTTTTGGCGATTTTTTAAAAATGATGCAAAAATTGCTATTTTATAAAATTTTAAAATTTAGGTTAAGTTTAATTATTATTATCTCAGGAACTATTCAAAATTTTCAAGTGCGGTTTTAACCATGATAAAGCACACACTTTAATTTATAAGTGAACGGTGTTTCATCAAGATATCTTAAGAATTCGATTTTTTGCGATTTTTTTAAAAATGATGTGTAAAATTGTTATTTTTTAAAATCTTAAAAATTGAGGTTAAGTTTAAATATGATTATCTCAGGAACCAATCAAGATTTTCAAGATTGGTTTGAAGCATGATAAAGCACATACTTTTCTTTATAAGTGTGTGGTGTTTCGTCATGATATCTTAAGAATTCGATTTTTTGCGATTTTTTTTTTAAATGATGTGTAAAATTGTTATTTTCATAAAATCATAAAAATTGAGGTTAACTTTAAATATCTAACGAATCATTCAAAATTTTTAAGTGCGGTTTTAAGCATGATAAAGCACACACTTTTCTTTATAAGTGTGTTGAATTTCATTAAGATATCTTAAAAATGCGATTTTTGGCGATTTTTTAGAAATGATGTAAAAAATTGCTATTTTATAAAATTTTAAAATTCAGGTTAAGTTTAATTATTATTATCTCAGGAACTATTCAAAATTTTCAAATGCGGTTTTAACCATGATAAAGCACACACTTTTCTTTATAAGTGTGTTGAATTTCATTAAGATATCTTAAAAATGCGATTTTTGGCGATTTTTTAGAAATGATGTAAAAAATTGCTATTTTATAAAATTTTAAAATTCAGGTTAAGTTTAATTATTATTATCTCAGGAACTATTCAAAATTTTCAAATGCGGTTTTAACCATGATAAAGCACACACTTTAATTTATAAGTGAACGGTGTTTCATCAAGATATCTTAAGAATTCGATTTTTAGCGATTTTTTTTAAATATTATGTGCAAAATTGTTATTTTTATAAAATCATAAAAATTGAGGTTAACTTTAAATATTATTATCTCACGAACCATTCAAAATTTTTAAGTGCGGTTTTAAGCATGACAAAGCACATACTTTCCTTTATAAATGGACATAATCTCATAATGATATCTTAATTATTCGATTTTTGGCGATTTTTTTAAAAACAATTCTTTCTTGAGATCATCGGTTTCCATTTCTTTTTAGAAACAAATTTCAATTTCTTTTTTCGTCTCGGCCGTTTGCGGTTTTCATCTTCCAGTTAGGCGAAAAATAATTAAACGCAATAATTCGCGATGGCCGAGCTCTGATATGGTCGGGCAGGAAATGTAATTTTTAATTTAGTGCCGTTCGCGAGCGCAACTCGGCGACTTCAATGATAAAACGTAATTAGGGATGATTCAAAGGGGGGCGATGAGGTCACGTGACCCTCCGGGTGGTAAAAAGTACCGCGAACCCGTCTTCGTCCCTTTGATTTGTGGCGATGCCGGCGGAAGATTAAAAATTTCTGCTCCGTTTTTATCTGGAACTTTGGAAAAATTATTTATTCCTAGATCCTTCGCCCGAAGAATAAATCTTAGGGGGGGGTTGCGCACGCGGGGGGAAATTAAAAAAAGGAAACGGCCGGTTTTCCCGGTAATTTAACGCGATCCACCACCCTCTTCCTCAGCCTCGTTTCGTTCGCCTCGTCCGACTCGCGGGTCCCCTTCGAGGCGGGCGATTTTTAATTTTTAATCTACGATAAATTTTAACTACGCGCCGAGACTTTTTCGGCCCCACCGCTGGTCGGGGGGCGTTGTAAGTCTTGTCACACCCCCGGACCACTCGAACTCGCCGTATAATTCCCGAAGTTGATTACTTTTTAATTCGATTACCGGACTCGAGGCTATCTTGACGGTTATCCCTGTTTTTAATTGTTTTTTTCTCCTTCCCCGTTAAGGCGAAGAAAAACTCGTGGGGGGTGAGTTTATGTCTTATTTCATACCCCAAAATGAAAATCAATGGATCCAACGATCCAAGAACAGATTCTTCGGAGGTCGTTATCTAGCATTTTCGTTTTTATGAGGTGGAATTTTCAAAATCGATCGAGGTACACCATCAACAGACAAAAGAGATAAATAATAACAGCACTCAGGGCCGATATCGTCCCCGACAGTCATTACAGCTCGTGTCCTTTTAACGGGGCCCACCCTCGACGAGGACGTCAAAGTATCGAGATCGCGGTACCTCCGGGAACAATGGCGAGCTTTGATGAGTGCCAATAAATCAGGGAGTATGCAAAACCCTCCCCCTTTATTATTCCCCCTCCGCGGGGGAGGCCCTTAATGGCGCAAACATCGATATTTCCATCTGAGGATAACGGCTCATCTTTAATTATGTGAAATAGGTGACTTGAAATAGGGGCGAGTTTCAGGAGAACCCCGAAGGGGGATGGGGGTGAGGATCTTGGCCCAAGGGACGTCGCGTCGCTCTCCCGAAAAACCAGTTATCAGTCGAAAGGAGTAATATCAAAGTTAAGAACGGCTCCTCTTGAATATTCATAGGGGTAAATGTCGTTTCGACGCCGCGCCGCGTCTTCTCCGGGGTTGATAAATCCGGAAATTTTAATAAATCCTCACAATCTTGGTGGTTTTCGGGGAAAAACTCTTCGCAGTTTTGGACCTTTTATTAATTCGCGACGATTGTTGTGTAAGATTCGATGTATTCGAAATGCGAAATCTCCGCGTTCGGATACATCCGGGCCCTAATTACAGATTTGCATATTCATGCATCGAGGAGGAGGAGATGAACGCGGGTGTTGAGGGTGTGGAGGCGTCCCGCCCTCACGGCCCCGAAAGTATGGATCAAAACGTCCCGTCCCCGGCCTAACAAACTGAATTTCTAATCCAGTGTCCTGCGATTTAAACCCCTGCGACGTCACAGGACCGAACTTGCACAATTTTCATCACAATACTTAATATATATATATACATGAAAAATTTGCATTTATATATATTACAAGTTGCACAATTTTCCTTGATATATACAAACTATTGCAAATGGGTGTTTCATAAATTTACGAAGTTGTACCTTGTACTTTGTTTTTGCAACACCCTGTATAAACAAAAATATTTTTAGGTTATTCGAGCACCTAACAACTTTATATATAAACATTTTCTTCTAGCGACACCCTGTAGAAATATAGAAATTGAAATCGATAATTTTTTAAAATCATTTAAAAAAAAAATCGCCAAAAATCGAATTCTTAAGATATCTTGATGAAACACCACCCACTTATAAAAAAAAGTATGTGCTTTCTCATGAAATAAACCGCACTTGAAAATCTTGATTGGTTCCTGAGATAATAATAGTTAAACTCAACCCTAATTTTTATGATTTTATGAAAATAGCAATTTTGCACATCATATTTAAAAAAATCGTCAAAAATCGAATTCTTAAGATATCTTGATGAAACAACACACAATTATAAAGGAAAGTATGTACTTTATCATGCTTAATACCGCATTTGAAAATCTTGATTGGTTCCTGAGATATTAATAATTAAACTCAACCTCAATTTTTATGATTTTATGAAAATACCAATTTTCTATAATTAGTTTTAAAAAATCGCCAAAAATCTAATTCTTAAGATATTTTGATGAAACACCACACAATTATAAAGAAAAGTATGTACTTTATCATGCTTAAAACCGCATTTGAAAATTTTTATTGGTTCCTGAAATAATCATATTTAAACTGAACCTCAATTTTTATGATTTTATGGAAATAGCAACTTTCTGCATCATTTTTAAAAAAATCGCCAAAAATCGAATTCTTAAGATATCTTGATGAAACACCACCCACTTATAAAGAAAAGTATGTGCTTTATCATGTTTCAAACCGTATTTGAAAATCTTGATTGATTCCTGAAATAATCATATTTAAACTGAACCTCATTTTTTATGATTTTATGAAAATAAAAATTTTGCACATTATACTTAAAAAAATCGTCAAAAATCGAATTCTTAAGATATCTTGATAAAATTTCGTCCACTTATAAACTAAAGTGTGTACTTTATCATGCTTAAAACCGCACTTGAAAATCTTGATTGGTTCCTGAAATAATCATATTTAAATTGAACCTCAAATTTTATGATTTTATGAAAATAGCAATTTTTTACATCATTTTCAAAAAATCGCCAAAAATCGAATTCTTAAGATATCTTGATGAAACACCACACACTTATAAAGAAAAGTATGTGCTTTATCATGTTTCAAACCGTATTTGAAAATCTTGATTGATTCCTGAAATAATCATATTTAAACTGAACCTCAATTTTTATGATTTTATGAAAATAAAAATTTTGCACATCATATTTAAAAAAATCACCAAAAATCGAATTCTTAAGATATCTTGATGAAACGCCACACACTTATAAAGAAAAGTATGTATTTTATCAAGCTTAAAACCGCACTTGAAAATCTTGATTGGTTCCTGAAATAATCATATTTAAACTGAACCTCAATTTTTATGATCTTATGAAAACAGCAATTTTGCACATCATTTTTAAAAAATCGCCAAAAATCGTATTCTTAAGATATCTTGATGAAATTCAACACACTTATAAATTAAAGCGTCTGCTTTATCATGTTTAAAACCGCACTTGAAAATCTTGATTGGTTCCTGAGATAATAATAATTAAACTCAACCTCAATTTTTATGATTTTATGAAAATAGCAATTTTTTACATCATTTTTAAAAAATCGCCAAAAATCGTATTCTTAAGATATCTTGATGAAATTCAACACACTTATAAATTAAAGCGTCTGCTTTATCATGTTTAAAACCGCACTTGTAAATCTTGATTGGTTCCTGAGATAATTATAATTAAACTCAACCTCAATTTTTATGATTTTATGAAAATAGCAATTTTTTACATCATTTTCAAAAAATCGCCAAAAATCGTACTCTTAAGATATCTTGATGAAATTCAACACACTTATAAATTAAAGCGTCTGCTTTATCATGTTTAAAACCGCACTTGTAAATCTTGATTGATTCCTGAAATAATCATATTTAAACTGAACCTCAATTTTCATGATTTTATGAAAATAGCAATTTTTTACATCATTTTTAAAAAATCGCCAAAAATCGTATTCTTAAGATATCTTGATGAAATTCAACACACTTATAAATTAAAGCGTCTGCTTTATCATGTTTAAAACCGCACTTGAAAATCTTGATTGGTTCCTGAGATAATAATAATTAAAGTCAACCTGAATTTATATATTAACGATTTGATTACCCGATTATTCGCTGTCATAAAATTTTTAAATTAATTTTAAGTATGAAAGAGCAAAAACCTCTATAAAACAAGATTTAATACTTCAGTTTCAAAAATTATTATATCCATGTATTTGTTAAGTTAACTCCCAGTGTTTAGAAGCAAAATTAAGTCAAATCGTCTTATTTTTGACCACACCAATTAATTTTTTGAGGTTGGATCAATTTTTGAAACACCTCCAAAATTTCGATTTTATTAATAATTACGTCCATCAACTTTTTAAGTTAATACAATCGATTTGGGAGCAAAATTAAGCTAATTGGTGCCATTATTGATTAAACCTATACATAAACTATATATAAAAATTTTTTAATCACGCTGCCATAAAATTTTTAGATTTACTCCAAGTATTATTGAGCTAAATAAAATCAATTGGTATCGTTTTCAATAAAACCAATTAGTTTTTTGTTGTTTCAAGCTTGTTCATAAACTTTTTAAGTTAATTCTCAGTGTTGCGATGCAAAATTAAGTCGATTTATCGTATTTTTAATCACACCAATTAATTTTTTGAGGTCGGCACATTTTTTGAAACACATTTAAAATTTTTGGTTTTGATAATAATGCTTCCATAAAGTTTTTAAGTTAACTCTCAGTGTGTCGATGCAAAATTAAGTCAATTTATCGTATTTTTGGTCACACCAATTAATTTTTGATTTTTTGTTGAGTGATTTTTGATCGTGAATTGAATAGTAATACAGGAAGGATTCGAATGTGTTAGAAATTCAGGCCATAATCCCCGAAAGTTCGGTACAGAACCACTCGTATCGGTCTACGTAGTCCGAAAATCGCTAATAGAATTATCTTTCGGTTATCAATTTAGCCTGCGGCGGTGGCGCGAATTCGTTCCGATTCTATTCCGGGCGTTACCACGGAGAGATCCTCCACGGCCCAGCCCCAAGGGTTAATAGTTCACTAACTATATTCCAAAACGCGTTATTAACACGCCATTGGCTCGGCCGAAGGTGGAGATTCCGACGTCTCACACACACATTCGCATTTACGTGCAGATTCTCTTCGTGAGCGAGTTTCATATAAATTGAACGTTATTTGTAAATTCAATACGGCAATTTCCTTCGGGGACACAACCAGTTCGGGGTCAGTTACGGAGAAAAATAACCCCCATTTCCCCCGAGATTACCCTATAACTTGGTTACATACTATATATTTCGGGGGGGCTGGTCTTGAATACTGGATTTCACTTCGTAGGCACCGAGAGACGAATGCCCGGACATTAGAAACGTAGATGCTCTAGCCTAGGACGTGCTTTATTATATTATAACACTCGTGAAATACCTTAGTTGAAAGAATTATAAAGTAAATTCATTTCTCTCTATTGATTCATTTAGATAATGCAATGTTTCTCTTCTCATCGTCGTAGTCGTCGTCGTTGGCGAATCGGTTCTGTTTGCGTATTCCGACGTAGTTGGGGGGCAGCCCAGCCATCGGAATACTTACGCAAATTGAACGTCCTCCCCGGATCCGGATCCTACCCCAAGTGGCCGAGAGCAGAGAGAGACAATAATTTGCGTCGCCGAGACAAATACCTCCAACCCACCGCGCTGATTTACAACCGAAATTTCAATTTTTCCATTTCTCTTCCCGCTCAAGTAAACAAACATGCTTCAGAACGCGACCTCCTCCTCCCCTTCCAACCCGAAGGAGTTAAACTAACGCTTCTCCGAGCCGAAATCCGTTATAATTAGGATGAAACCGCGATCCTAGACGTGCGAACTAAGGATGTTATTCGTCTGCGGTGACTTTACCAGAAGGTGAAGGATTGTTATGTTTGTGAATTACTCACTTGGGGATCTTATACGTTTTCTTAACTTCTTCTATTAGAAGTTGTATGCTAAATAGAGGTGCTCAGAATCTGGAGTCAACCTGGAAATGGAAATCTTCTGAAATGTTACACGTTTTTAGTGGAGATGGGGTTATATATCGGAAATTAAAGGAGGTGGAGAAAGGTTTTTGTACTAAAAATGATCATAATTAATCTAGCAAAGAGTTTTAACTCAAAATTGTCGCCCATCGAATAGTTGAGCCAACCCAACTAAAAATAAAGAAGAATTTTTACATTTTTAACTCTAATAGGTGATAAATCAAAAATGAAAGGAGATAGAGAAAAGTTTTGGGGAACAAAAACATTCTTTATTAACCCAGTAAATACTTTTGATTCAAAATTATATTCCATTAAGCAGTTTTACCAACTCAACCTAACCTTAAAGCAAAAATGCTCCATTCTACACTTTTTTGATGGACATGGGGTTATATATCGGAAATTAAAGGAGGTGGAGAAAGCTTTTTGTACTAAATACGTTCGTAATTAATCTAGGAAAAAATTCTAACTCAAAATTATCGCTCATCGAACAGTTCAGCCAACCCAAATACAAAAATCCCTAATTTTTACATTTTTAACTCAATAATAGGTGATATTTCAAAAATTAAAAGAGGTAGAGAAAAGTTTTAGGGAACAAAAACATTCCTTATTAACTCAACAAACATTTTTGATTCAGAATTACATTCCATTAAGTGGTTTTACTAACTCAATTTAACCTTAAAGCAAAAATTCTCAAATTTAACACTTTCTTAATGGATATGGGGTCATATATTGGAAATTAAAGGAGGTGGAGAAAGCTTTTTGTACTAAATACGTTTGTAATTAATCTAGGAAAAAATTCTAACTCAAAATTATCACTCATCGAACAGTTCAGCCAACCCAAATACAAAAATCCCTAACTTTTACATTTCTAACTCAATAATAGGTGATAACTCAAAAATGAAAAGAGATAGAAAAAAGTTTTAGGGAACAAAAACATTCTTTATTAACCCAGTAAATACTTTTGATTCAAAATTATATTCCATTAAGCAGTTTTACCAACTCAACTTAATCTTAAAGCAAAACTTCTCAAATTTTACACTTTCTTAATGGATATGGGGTTGTATATCGAAAATTAAAGGAGGTGGAGAAAGCTTTTTGTACTAAATACGTTCGTAATTAATCTAGGAAAAAGTTCTAACTCAAATTTATCGCTCATCGAACAGTTCAGCCAACCCAAATACAAAAATCCCTAATTTTTACATTTTTAACTCAATAATAGGTGATATTTCAAAAATTAAAAGAGATAGAGAAAAGTTTTAGGGAACAAAAACATTCCTTGTTAACTCAACAAACATTTTTGATTCAGAATTATATTCCATTAAGTGGTTTTACTAACTCAATTTAACCTTAAAGCAAAAATTCTCAAATTTAACACTTTCTTAATGGATATGGGGTCATATATTGGAAATTAAAGGAGGTGGAGAAAGCTTTTTGTACTAAAAATGATCATAATTAATCTAAGAAAGAGTTTTAACTCAAAATTGTCGCCCATCAAATAATTGAGCCAACCCAACTAAAAATAAAGAAGTATTTTTACATTTTTAACTCTAATAGGAGATAAATCAAAAATGAAAGGAGATAGAAACAAATTTTAGGGAACAAAAATATTCTTTATTAACCCAGTAAATACTTTTGATTCAAAATTATATTCCATTAAGCAGTTTTATCAACTCAACCTAACCTTAAAGCAAAAATGCTCCAATTCTACACTTCTTTGATGGATATGGGGTTATATATCGGAAATTAAAGGAGGTGGAGAAAGCTTTTTGTACTAAATACGTGCGAAATTAATCTAGGAAAAAATTCTAACTCAAAATTATCACTCATCGAACAGTTCAGCCAACCCAAATACAAAAATCCCTCATTTTTACATTTTTAGCTCTATAATAGGTGATATCTCAAAAATTAAAAGAGATAGAAAAATGTTTTAGGGAACAAAAATATTCTATATTAACCCAGGAAACATTTTTAATTCAGAATAATATTCCATTAAGCAGTGTTACCAACTCAACTTAACCTTAAAGCAAAAATGCACAAATTTTACACTTTTTTTAGTGGATATAGGGTTGTATATCGGAAATTAAAGGAGGTGGAGAAAGCTTTTTGTACTAAAAAATATCCTAATTAATCTAGAAAGGAGTCCCAACTAAAATTTATCGCTCATCGAACAGTTGAGCCAACTCAACTTACCCAAAAAACAAAAATCCCTCATTTTTACATTTTTAACTCTATAACAGGTGATATCTCAAAAATTAAAAGAGATAGAAAAAAGTTTTAGGGAACAAAAATGTTGTATATTAACCCAGGAAACATTATTAATTCAGAATAATATTCCACTAAGCAGTGTTACCAACTCAACTTAATTTTAAAGTAAAAATGCTCGTATTTTACACTTTCTTAATGGATATGGGGTTGTATATCGGAAATTAAAGAAGGTGGAGAAAACTTTTTCTACTTAAAATGTTCCTAATTAATCTAAAAAAGATTTCCAAGTCAAAATTATCGCTCATCCAACAGTTGAGGCAACCCAAAAACAAAAATCCCTCATTTTCACATTTTTAACTCAATAATAGGTGATATCTCAAAAATGAAAGGAGATAGAAAAAAGTTTTAGCGAACAAAAACATTCCTTATTGACTCAGTAAAGATTTTTGATTTAGAATAATTTTTCGTTAAGCAGTTGTACCAACTCAATTTAATCTCTCAACTCTTTTAATGAATATGGGGTTGTATATGGGAAATTAAAGGAGGTGGGGAAAGCTTTTTGTGCTAAAATTATTCCTAATTAATCTAGAATGAAGTACCAACTTGGATTTATCACGCATCGAGAGCAATTTAGCCAACACAACCTACCTCAAAAACGAAAATCGCAAGATTTTATGTTTTCTGTATATTGAGGTAGTATTGCTGACGTTAGTTATTTAACAAAGAAAAAATGTTCGCCAATGAATTGAAACGAGTAATATTTCAAGATTTGGGACAGTTTCTTTTGAGAGCGTTGGAAAACGAAGCAACGCAACGAGGCGAATTCTTCCGGACAAATTGATTCGCGGCTATCACGCCGCCGACAGGCAACTGTTCATCACATTGTTTTCCCCGCATTGTTGCAGCTGCCCCCCAATTCAAGCTGCCCCGCGCCTCCTCTTCTTCCCCTTTCCCCTGGTCGGCCCGTTCTGTCGCTGTCACGTCTTTTTTGTATTTATACCCTTCGGTATTGAATTGGGGAAATCTTTTTAGCTGATCATTAGAACTGCGGCCCGTCATCAATTATATTTTTCCGTGTTTTTTCTGTCGTCCCTCCACCTCCGGGTCGGTATCGAGGGGGTGGACGTGACAAAAATATCTTTCCGTAAAATAAGGGGGACGATATTAATGATTTCGTTATTTAAACGGGAAATAACGAAATATTCCTCCCGGTGATTGTCGATTATATTTATTGGAAAGTTGCGGAATAAATCAAAAACCGTTTGAAATTTTCTAAATGGCTTGGTTCCCGGTTCGGAAATAAAAATAAAACTCCCCTTTTCTCCCTATTAAAAAGGCGCGTATCGAGACGGACAATAAAACATTCTCGGGGGTGGTTATTTTTTTTTTATGGGCACACATCGAACAGGGGAGACAACCTCCTGGGCTGAAAGAGCCATTTGAAGAAGAAGAAAGCGCGAAAAGAACCGTTTGATTTTACGACGACCGTTTCGGTTTTATAAAAGAATAAAAAATATAAATACAACTTTTAACACGGCCCAACATAACAAGGCAAAGGAAAAAGAATTTAAAAAGAAATTTGTAAAAGTAATAATAAAATAATTTTCACGTAACAAAACGTGAGCTACCCCTTTGTCTCCCCAACGGTGGAATTTTTGCACATCGTTTTTGTGGGCGTCCAAAGAGGGCGCCCGACATCCGTTGCACAGAATATCACATGTTAAAACCTTAATGCGAAAGAGACATGGTAAGTCTAGCGTTAACCCCCATTCCGCCGCACCCCCTTTCTCCCCCGGGTTGGTCCGGGGCCACTGCTTTTGACGTGTTTTGTGACTCCGTAATTAAATATATTATTATAAATATGCCCTTTGTCGTCGTCGTCGTCGTCCTCGTCCTCGTCCTCCTCCTCCAGGCTGGTTGCCGCGTGTCGTCCCCAAAAATATGCAAGATTATTCATTTATTTAGCGCGCGCACAACCCCCAACCCCCCAACTGAGACTGCGGAATACAACACAAAACGTAACCCAACCAGACCACCACCCCCCTTTGCCACTGACAGTTTTGCACCGTTACTTACGCTTCTGCGATAATTCGGTTTTGTGTTTTTCACTTTAACACACTGATTTTCGAGAATTTAATAATAACCCACAAAGAATACGCAGACTTTTCGAAATAATTTCATTACAAACATTTCCGGTTACAGCTTCGCGAAATTATCTCAAACTTTAGAATCACCAAACGTGCCAACTTGGGTTTCAAAAGTCATAACAACCACGTTTATGGAAAATAAGAAATTATTTATGGCACATTAACTCTACATCAAATTTGCGTCAAAATGCTTTTTATTTTATGGTGATGTCTCAATTCGTTTTTGAGATACGACTCTTTAAAGTTTATATCAATAATCAAAAATGTTGAGTTGAATCAAAATATCGTGACTCCGAAATTTGAAGATTCGAAAAAATGATCTTCAATATCTTAAATACTAAGCAAATTAGCTTTAAATTGCTTTTTATTTCATGATGATATCTCATTTAGTTTTTGAGATACGCAAAGATTAATTACCCTACCATTTACGTTTCAAATTATGCAAGGTTGCAATCAAAAATTCATAACTCCGAAATTTGAAGATTCGAAAAAACGATCTGCAATATATTAAATACTGAATAAATTTGCTTTAAATTGCTTTTTATTTCATGATGATATCTCAATTAGTTTTTGAGATACACAAAGATAAGTTACCCTAATATATAGGATTGAGGTTATATAAGGTTGGAATCAAAAAATCGTAACTCAGAAATTTGAAGATTCGAAGAAATGATCTTCAATATATTAAATACTGAATAAATTTGCTTTAAAATGCTTTTTATTTCATGATAATATCTCAATTAGTTTTTGAGATACTTTAAAATTTGTCAACCTAACATATACGTTTGAGGTTATGCAAGGTTCTAATCAAAAAATCATAACTCCGAAATTTGAAGATTCGAAAAAATGATCTTTAATACATTAAATACTGAATAAATTTGCTTTAAAATGTTTTTTATTTCACGATGATATCTCAATTAGTTTTTGAGATACGCAAAGATAAGTTACCCTAATATATAGGATTGAGGTTATGTAAGGTTGGACTCAAAAAATCGTATCTCAAAAATTTGAAGATTCGAAGAAATGATCTTCTATATATTAAATACTGAATAAATTTGCTTTAAATTGCTTTTTATTTCATGATAATATCTCAATTAGTTTTTGAGATACTTTAAAATTTCTCAACCTAACATATACGTTTGAGGTTATGCAAGGTTCTAATCAAAAAATCATAACTCTGAAATTTGAAGATTCGAAAAAATGATCTCCAATATATTAAATACTGAATAAATTTGCTTTAAAATGTTTTTTATTTCATGATGATATCTCAATTAGTTTTTGAGATACGCAAAGATAAGTTACCCCAATATATAGTATTGAGGTTATGTAAAGATGGAATCAAAAAATCATAACTCAGAAATTTGAAGATTCGAAGAAATGATCTTCAATATATTAAATACTGAATAAATTTGCTTTAAATTGCTTTTTATTTCATGATAATATCTCAATTAGTTTTTGAGATACTTTAAAATTTGTCAACCTAACATATACGTTTGAGGTTATGCAAGGTTTTAATCAAAAAATCATAACTCCGAAATTTGAAGATTCGAAAAAATGATCTTCAATATATTAAATACTGAATAAATTTGCTTTAAAATGTTTTTTATTTCATGATGATATCTCAATTAGTTTTTGAGATACGCAAAGATAAGTTACCTTAATATATAGGATTGAGGTTATGTAAGGTTGGAATCAAAAAATCGTATCTCAAAAATTTGAAGATTCGAAGAAATGATCTTCAATGTATTAATTACTTAATAAATTTGTAATAAAATGTTTTTTATTTCATGATGATATCTCAATTAGTTTTTGAGATACGCAAAGATTAGTTACCCTAACATATCCGTTTGAGGTTATGCAAGGTTGGAATCAAAAAATCATAACTCCGAATCATGAAAATTCGAAGAAATGATCTTTAATACATTAAATACTGAATAAATTTGCATTAAATTGCTTTTTGTTTCATGACGATATCTCAAATAGTTTTTGAGATACGCAAAGATTAATTACTCTAATATACAGGGTGTACAAAAAGTATGAAATAATGGTTCTGCAGCCTAATCTTCAACTTATATTAAAAAAAGTGACTTGAAACTATTTTCCGCATATCTTGGGGTAGAAATAAAATAAAAATTTTGACGGCAGTCTGAGTTACGACATGGTGAGTGTGTTTTTTAAATGGAACATCCTGTATATTTTAAGGTTTTTGGTTTCCTTTTGACAAGGTGTTGCAAAATGCCATAAGGTTTTAATGCTTTAAACTGCAGAGCTTTCGAGATATTGAAACTTTTATTTAAAAAGATTTGACCAAATTATTGCGTAATTATGGAATAGACAACCTAAGCCTTGACGTCACAGGGATGGGCGGAGCTTATTACAGGGTGTTCCATTTAAAAAACACACTCACCATGTCGTAACTCAGACTGCCGTCATCATTTTTGTTTTATTTCTACGCCAAGATATGCGGAAAATAGTTTCAAGTAACTTTTATTTAAACCTTTTTTTAATATAAGTTGAAGTTTAGGTTGTAGAACCATTATTCCATACTTTTTGTTCACCCTGTAGACAAGTTGAGTTAAATCATAATATTTTTAGTCAAGGTACTTGTGGTCTTGCGTTGTACACGTCATTTCGGGACAGGCTGTATTGTTGGTATAGAAGGAATTCGGAACGTTTTAATTTAACGTTTCATGATAATATCTCAATTACTTTTCGAGATACGATTTATTGAAATTTAATTTTAATATCAAGTTATTCAAATTAAGTACACGCGGCGCCATCTCTCGATACCTCATCGAATTCATTTGACTTAACACATTTGGAGTTGTTTATACAAAGTTATTATTAATACAGTTGATTAAGGAAGATCGGAGGCGTTATGGTTCACTTCTCCTTATCTTAACGATCATAATTCTTGGAGGCGAGGGTTCCCTTTAAGACGGTTCCGGATGGGGTGGGTGTTGGGGTTTTTGGGGTAGAAAGCACCGAGAGACAAACCCATCCGGGTAATAATCAGGCCAGTAAACGGAGTCACCGCGTCAAACTTAGAGCTACTACCGCCCGATATATCAAAACTTAACGAAACCGTAAACGCTAAAGATCTTGAAGACCACGGCTGGTAAAATGCCCCCCCGGGGAACGCCGCCTCCTTCAAAACCCCCCCATCCCAACCACCAACACGCGCGTGTTAACGGCGAAAATTAAATTTTATCAGGATCTTCACAACAAATCTGACAAAAGGGATGTTAGAGGGTAAAACTGTTAAAAGCCTCGAGAGTGAGAGAGGGTGGGTGTTGTTAAAAACTTTGCGTTTAGAGGTGTCGTTTAAGCAACTTTTTGAATTTTATGGAGTTTCGCTTATTTTGAGGTTTTGTTTTTGGGATGTAAAAGCTAATGGACCACATCCTCCTTTAACAGAGAATCCCCCAATGACACATTTTTTTTTACAATTCTCAAAAGATATTAAAAAACGATTTAAAAATGATATATCTTCGATATTAAATGTACATATATAAAACGACCCCCACCAAAAGCGAATTCACATCAACGTGAATCTCTCTTTACCCCCCGCGTTTCCCCATACAGCGACAGGTTTATACAATTTCAATATTATATAAGCGAAGAGATCCTACGAATTTATGTCTTTTAATATATGGCAAGAAGCAGGGTTTCGAAAAAAAAGAGGATAAATAAAAGATATCAAAACAAAAAAAAAAGAAAAAACAAAAAGATCGTAGAGTCGATCCATCACTGTCTCGTAATGCCTCCGGAAATAACGGCCCTAATATTGAATTCAAGTCATAGCACACGCGTCGTCTCTTTGAACCGCAGAATAAAGGTAATAGTAAGGGCAGATCAACCCCTAAGACTGGGGGGGGTCGTTTTTCTTTCCCAAGAAGTGCTGCGGGAATCTTCGGAGATCAAGGAACGGGCATTGACAGATAGAAAAATGTCATTACGGGAACTAACCTCCCCAGTGTCATTTATAACACTAGCCTAATTGTGTTTGGAGAGGAAGAGAAAGACTAAAATTCTTTGCGAGTTCTCTTTTGAAATACGGAAAAGCTAGAGTAATTCAATTTCTAAGTAATAACTGAAAAAAAAAAAGAACAAAATATATATATATATAAATGTGGTCGCGCCTATTAATTAATAAATCCTGGCCTATTTTGTTGGATGGGTTTTTGAGGGGGTGGTTTTAGGGTGTAGATAACGAAACGGATAAAAAAAATTTGTCAACGAATAATCCCTAAAGACTACGGTGAGCAGTGGTCACGTGAAATTAGCCACACCTATATCACATCATCCACAAATTACATCAAATTGAGGGAATAAAATGGGTGGTGATAATATCTAATGAAAAATTGATAACTCCGAAACGGATAGGAATTAAGAAATGAAACTTATTAAGGTTGTAAAAGAATGTTTGAGGTTGAGTTGTGCCAAATATTAAGTTTGTAGGGTGAGGATTTTTTTTTTTTTAATGTATAAATTTCAAATTGGAATTTGACGTTTCTTAAAGATGATCATTTTTTATGAATCAAAAGTGTTTACTGGGTTAATAAAGAATGTTTTTGTTCCCTAAAACTTTTTTGTATCTCTTTTCATTTTTGAGTTATCACCTATGATTGAGTTAAAATTGTAAAAATGAGAAATTTTTGTTTTTGAGTTGGCTCGACTGTTCGATGAGCGATAAATTTGAATTAAAACACTATTCTAGATTAATTAGGAACATTTTTAGTACAAAAAGCTTTCTCCATCTTCTTTAATTTTCGATATATAACCCTATTTCCATTAAAAAAAGAGTAAAATTGGAGCATTTTTGCCTTAAAATGAAGTTGAGTTGGTAAAACTGCTTAATGGAATATAAATCTGAATCAAAAGTGTTTACTGGGTTAATAAGGAATGTTTTTGTTCCCTAAAACTTTTTTCTATCTCTTTTCATTTTTGAGTTATCACCTATGGTTGAGTTAAAAATGTAAAAATGAGGAATTTTTGTTTTTGGATTGGCTCAACTGATCGATGAGTGATAATTTTGTGTTGAAACTCTTTCCTAGATTAATTAGAAACATTTTTAGTACAAAAAGCTTTCTCCATCTCCTTTAATTTTCGATATATAACCCCATTTCCATTAAAAAAAAGTGTAAAATTGGAGCATTTTTGCTTTAAAATTAAGTTGAGTTGGTAAAACTGCTTAATGGAATATAATTCTAAATCGAAAGTGTTTACTGGGTTAATAAAGAATGCTTTTGTTCCCTAAAACTTTTTTCTATCTCTTTTCATTTTTGAGTTATCACCTATGGTTGCGTTAAAAATGTAAAAATGAGGAATTTTTGGTTTTGAATTGGCTCAACTGATCGATGAGCGATAAATTTGAGTTAGAACTTTATTCAAGATTAATTATGAACATTTTTAGTACAAAAAGCGTTCTTCACCTCCTTTAATTTCCGATATATTACCCCATATTCATTAAGAAAGTGTGAAATTAGAGCATTTTTGCTTTACGATTAAGTTGAGTTGGTAAAACTGCTTAATGCAATATAATTTTAAATCAAAAATGTTTACTGGATTAATAAAGAATGTTTTTGTTCCCTAAAACATTTTTCTATCTCTTTTCATTTTTGAGTTATCACCTATGATTGAGTTAAAAATGTAAAAATGAGGAATTTTTGTTTTTGGATTGGCTCAACTGATCGATGAGTGATAATTTTGTGTTCAAACTCTTTCCTAGATTAATTAGAAACATTTTTAGTACAAAAAACTTTCTCCATTTTCTTTAATTTTCGATATATAACCCCACCTCCATTAAAAAACGAGTAAAATTGGAGCATTTTTGCTTTAAAATTAAGTTGAGTTGGTAAAACTGCTTAATGGAATATAATTCTGAATCAAAAATGTTTACTGGGTTAATAAGGAATGTTTTTGTTCCCTAAAACTTTTTTGTATCTCTTTTAATTTTTGAGTTATCACCTATGATTGAGTTAAAAATGTAAAAATGAGAAATTTTTGTTTTTGGATTGGCTCAACTGATCGATGAGCGATAAATTTGAGTTAGAACTTTATTCTAGATTAATTATGAACATTTTTAGTACAAAAAGCTTCCCCCACCTCCTTTAATTTCCGATATATTACCCCATATTCATTAAGAAAGTGTGAAATTCGAGCATTTTTGCTTTAAGATTAAGTTGAGTTGGTAAAACTGCTTAATGGAATATAATTTTAAATCAAAAGTGTTTACTGGGTTAATAAAGAATGTTTTCGTTCCCTAAAACTTTTTTCTATCTCTTTTCATTTTTGAGTTATCACCTATGATTGAGTTAAAAATGTAAAAATGAGGAATTTTTGGTTTTGGATTGGCTCAACTGTTCGATGAGCGATAAATTTGAGTTAGAACTTTATTCAAGATTAATTATGAACATTTTTAGTACAAAAAGCGTTTTCCACCTCCTTTAATTCCAGACATATAACCCCATATCTATTAAGAAAGTGTAAAATTTGAGCATTTTCGCTTTTAGGTTACGTTGAGTTGGTAAGACTGCTTAATGGAATATAATTCTGAATCAAAACCGTTTCTTAGGTTAATATGGAATATTTTTGCCCCCAAAAACTTTTTTTTATCTCTTTTACTTCTTGAGATACAACCTAGTGTTAGAAGTCAATTAACTAACTGCCTGATTATGATTAGATGGAAATTAATTTAAGACCAAACCATATATGTTAAACAAATTTCGATTAAAATCCCTTGCAGAGGGAAAAAACGAAACCTTATAAAACGAAGAGAATATATCAAAGAAGATAATCTCTGTTATATTACAACGTCTTTTCTCTCCGTTTTTAAGTCGGCGCTATCGATTAAGACGACGACGGCTTTGATGTATTTCCCTCATATTTCCTTTTAGGCAAAAAAGGGGGAGGAATTAGCAGCACTAATATCTCTTCTCTTTCTCTCTCCAAGCTGGAATTCACGCAAACGTCCCGGTTGGACGCGTGTTTTTCGATCAAACCGCGCCGTTTCGCTTATAGGGCAAATACTGATTATTATCAGCGTATTTACGGCCGCCGTAGAGGGCGCCCCGGCCTCCTATAGAAGCCGCTTGAACACGGTAGGGTAGTAAATTTTAAAACAATTCCTGTTTTGTCGCATACGGGCGGTGGTGGCGGCAGTGGCAGTGGCGGCACTGACGGAGGCGGGGTGGGGGCGAAACTCCACTGCGAGCAATGCGGCAATTAATAAATCTCCTCTAAAGCTTTCGGTTCGATGACCGATATTTTTCAGTTGCAATTAAAAAATTAGTTGCAATTTCGCGTAGGGTTATCAACCTTGCCGTTTCAATTCAACTTGACTCCCTTTCAATGTACAAACCAATTTTTTGAAACCGCTTATTGCTGCTTAATAATGAAAACGGTCATTAGCGCCGCTGAAAAGCCGGGAACGTATCGCTCCCAGTTGAGCAAACACCATCTGAATCCGGTCTTAAAGAAAAGATGGGATGAGAGGGATTCGTAAAGTCCATGTTTGAGAGCAATTTGAAATCTACGAAATATCTGATATTGTTTATACCGCAATCAGGGGACAGAAAGGAACAAAAAAAGAAATAAAAGAGAAAAAAGTTGTAAAGGAGATGGATTATGCGAAGTGGCGAGATAAATAAAAGAAAAGTTTTGCTGAAAAGAAACTTTCTAATAACATTTTTAACTCTATAATAAGTGATAACTCTAAAATCAAAAGCGATAAAACAAAATTTTGTTAAATATTTCAACTCAATTTAATACCAAAGCAAAAATTCCTAATTTTTACATTTCTAACACAATCATAGGTGATATCTCAAAAATTAAATGAGATGGAAAAAAGTTTTAGGGAACAAAAACATTCCTTATTAACCCAGAAAACATTTTTGATTCGAATAATATTTCATTAAGCAGTTGTACCAACTCAACTTGACCTTAAAGCAAAAATTCCTCATTTTTACATATTTAACACAATCATAGGTGCTATCTCAAAAATTAAATGAGATGGATAAAAGTTTTAGGGAACAAAAACGTTCCTAATTAACCCAAAAAACATTTTTGATTCGAATAATATTTCATTAAGCAGTTGTACCAACTCAACTTGACCTTAAAGCAAAAATTCCTCATTTTTATATATTTAACACAATCATAGGTGCTATCTCAAAAATTAAATGAGATGGATAAAAGTTTTAGGGAACAAAAACATTCCTTATTAACCCAAAAAACATTTTTGATTCGAATAATATTTCATTAAGCAGTTGTACCAACTCAACTTGACCTTAAAGCAAAAAAACTTCATTTTTACATTTCTAACACAATCATAGGTGCTATCTCAAAAATTAAATGAGATGGAAAAAAGTTTTAGGGAACAAAAACATTCCTAATTAACCCAAAAAACATTTTTGATTCGAATAATATTTCATTAAGCAGCTGTACCAACTCAACTTGACCTTAAAGCAAAAATTCCTCATTTTTACATATTTAACACAATCATAGGTGCTATCTCAAAAATTAAATGGGATGGAAAAAAGTTTTAGGGAACAAAAACATTCCTTATTAACCCAGAAAACATTTTTGATTCGAATAATATTTCATTAAGCAGTTGTACCAACTCAACTTGACCTTAAAGCAAAAATTCCTCATTTTTACATATTTAACACAATCATAGGTGCTATCTCAAAAATTAAATGGGATGGAAAAAAGTTTTAGGGAACAAAAACATTCCTTATTAACCCAGAAAACATTTTTGATTCGAATAATATTTCATTAAGCAGTTGTACCAACTCAACTTGACCTTAAAGCAAAAATTCCTCATTTTTACATATTTAACACAATCATAGGTGCTATCTCAAAAATTAAATGGGATGGAAAAAAGTTTTAGGGAACAAAAACATTCCTTATTAACCCAGAAAACATTTTTGATTTAGAATAACATTTCCATAAGCAGTTGTACCAACTCAACATAAGCTTAAAGCAAAAATGCTCCAATTCTACACGTTCTTAATGGATATGGGGTTATATATCAGAAATTAAAGGAAGTGGAGAAAGGTTTTTGTACTAAAAATGTTCTTAACTAATCTAGAAAAGAGTACCAACTCAAAATTATTACCCATCGAACAGTTGAGCCAACCCAACTCAACCCAAAATCAAAAATTCCTCATTTTTGCACTTTTAACTCTATAATAGGTGATACATCAAAAATTAAAAGAGATAGAAAAAAGTTTTAGGGAACAAAAACATTCCTTATTAACCTAGAAAACATTTTTGATTCGAATAATATTTCATTAAGCAGTTGTACCAACTCAACTTGGCTTTAAAGCAAAAATTCCTCATTTTTACATTTTTAACAAAATCATAGGTGATATCTCAAAAATTAAATGAGATGGAAAAAACTTTTAGGGAACAAAAACATTCCTTATTAACCCAGTAAACATTTTTGATTCGAATAATATTTCATTAAGCAGTTGTACCAACTCAACTTGACCTTAAAGCAAAAATTCCTAATTTTTACATTTCTAACACAATCATAGGTGATATCTCAAAAATTAAATGAGATGGAAAAAAGTTTTAGGGAACAAAAACATTCCTTATTAACCTAGAAAACATTTTTGATTCGAATAATATTTCATTAAGCAATTGTGCCAACTCAATTTGACCTTAAAGCAAAAATTCCTAATTTTTTGATTTCTAACACAATCATAGGTGATATCTCAAAAATTTAATGAGATAGAAAAAAATTTTAGGGAACAAAAACATTCCTCATTAACCCAAAAAACATTTTTGATTCGAATAATATTTCATTAAGCAGTTGTACCAACTCAATTTGACCTTAAAGCAAAAATTCCTAATTTTTAGATTTCTAACACAATCATAGGTGATATCTCAAAAATTAAATGAGATGGAAAAAAGTTTTAGGGAACAAAAGCATTCCTTATTAACCCAGAAAACATTTTTAATTCGAATAATATTTCATTAAACAGTTTTACCAACTCAACTTGATCTCAAAGCAAAAAAGGAATAAAAAAAGGAAAGAAGTAGTAAAGGAGATGGATTATAGGAAGTGGCGAGATAAATAAAAGAAAAGTTTAGTTGAAAAGAAAGTTTCTAATAACTCGATGAATAAAATAAATAAAACAGCGAGTTTTTTTAGGATGTGATAAATAATCCTACATCGCAACATACAATATTGAGTGCGTTCCGTGATGGGGTGCTATCTCATTTCCCGAAACGCAAGAAAATTACCTATCGGAATTTTCTTATATATTTATGAAGGGTGGCTGCGCTTCGCATTGTGAGGGTTTTTAATATTACCCGCTCATCCCCTCGCCCGCCGCGCCATACAAATTGAATACCTCGCCCATACATAATACAAACGGTCCTCGATACGTTTTTCTTTACCTTCCACCCTTCGCGCATCCCCCCAAAAGGCCGATAACCGAACTTTAAAATTTTAAACAACCACTCCCCGGAATATGTCGCGATCTTCCTCTTCGGCGGAATGAAAAAGGGTAATTGGGGGTGGCACGCGAAATACGTCGCGACGTGAAGATACAAAGAACGAGTGAATTTTTTACGACTCTTAATAGATGGATGGATGGAAAATGTTGTCGGAGGAGAACAAAATTAGAAGTTTAAAAGATCATAAACCGACTCGTTAACGCGTTCTTCCTCAAGAACTAACTAAGAGGGGGATAATTCACTAAGGTTACAGTCCGAGCGGGGTACCTAACTGTTATCACGTGTCCCCCCCATCCCGCGAGAAAATTATACGAAGGCATCCCGTCCCTAAGGAAATTTAATAAACTTTCCCGGCTCACCTTGAGCCCCCGCGATTCGGGGCTAGGCACCGATTTTAATATATGTCGGACTGCGCCCCATTGGAACACACACACACCCCATCCCTTTCGCGTCCGGGAAGTTTCGGGGGGGTGGGCGCCTTCTCTAAACACCACTACGTGTTTAGGCCATAAATTTTAGAGGTTGCTTCTTGCCGGCGTCTTCGATGTAATAATGAGCGGGCATAAAGGGTTGCCCGAGATGTATGCGGGGGCGCGCGAGGGGCGGAGGCGTTATTTAGTGCCTCATCAGTTTACAATGACCCGGGCCCAGGCGCCCTTCTAAGATTGCGCAGTTCTGGCCCAGAATTTATATAGATGAGTAACCCAATGCTTAAGATAACTGGGGATGTGGGGGGCGAGGTAGAATCCAACGCCCCTTTATACCCCTTTTCTCTCTCCATACAACACGCTGTTTGCGTTTATCCGCTGCATAACGAGATACCGCATCGCACAAACTTAAGCGTCTTATAAATTAACGTGATTTAAATCATTTTTTTTAAGTTAATATTTGGCATAATTCGTCTTCAAGCATTCTTTTATAACATCAATAAGTTTCGTTACTTCATTCCAAGAAGATATGGGGGAAGACATTTTTTAATCGAATCTGCACGCTTTTTAATATAATTCTTGAAAATATCAGTTATAATTATTGAGTTATAGAAGAAAATTGTTGAAAACGTCAAAATATCTATTTTTTTAAATTTGGGTTGGTAATGCTGATTTCTGGAATAAATATTTTGTTTCAATACGTTTTATAAGTTCATTCTAAACGTTTTTTGTTTAAAAAGTAATTCTCCATCATGCATAATTAATAAGATATAACCGAAAATTGTCAAAAAACCTCAAAATTTGGTTTTATTTTTGGGGTGGGTTGGCACAACTGATTGATGGATTAAAATAACTTACTGGATATGTTTTATGGGTTAATTCTAAATGTTTTTTGTATGAAATGATTTTTTCTATCGGATATACTTAATGAATTATCGAGGAAAATTGAAGAAAACGTCAATATTTCTATTTTTATTAAGTTGAGTTGGTAATACTGATTGTTGGAGTAAATATCTTTATCCAATACGTTTTATGAGTTCATTCTAAACGTCTCTTATTTGAAATGTAATTCTCCATCACTCATAATTAATAAGATATAACCGAAAAATTGTCAAAAACCTCAAAATTTGGTTTTATTTTTAGGGTAGGTTGGCATAACTGATCGATGGATTAAAATAACTTATTGGGTATGTTTTATGGGTTAATTCTAAACGTTTTTTGTATGAAATGATTTTTTCAATCGGATATAATTAATGAGTTATAGAGGAAAATTAATGAAAACGTCAAAATTACAATTTTTCTTAAGTTAGGTTGGTAATTCTGATTGCTGGAATGAATATCTTTATTCAATACGTTTTATGAGCTAATTCTCAACGTTTTTTGTTTAAAAAGTAATTCTCCATCATGCATAATTAATAAGATATAGCCGAAAATCATCAAAAACCTCAAAATTTGGTTTTATTTTTGGGGTGGGTTGGCACAACTCATCGATGGATTAAAATAACTTATTAAATATGTGTTATAGGTTAATTCTAAACCTTTTTTGTATGAAATAATTTTTTTCATAGGATATAATTAATAAGTTATAGAGGAAAATTGATGAAAACGTCAAAATTACAATTTTTCTTGAGTTAGGTTGGTAATACTGATTGTTGGAATAAATATCTTTATTTAATGCATTTTATGAGTTAATTCTAAACGTTTTTTGTTTTAATAGTAATTCTCCATCACTCATAATTTCTAAGTTATAACCGAAAATTGTCAAAAACCTCAAAATTTGGATTTATTTTTGGGGTAGGTTGGCACAACTGATCGATGGATTAAAATAACTTATTGGATATGTTTTATGGGTTAATTCTAAACCTTTTTTGTATGAAATGATTTTTTCCATCGGATACAATTAATAGATTATAGAGGAAAATTGATGAAAACGTCAAAATTACAATTTTTCTTAAGTTAGGTTGGTAATACTGATTGTTGGAGTAAATATCTTTATTTAATGCATTTTATGAGCTAATTCTAAACGTTTTTTGTTTTAAAAGTAATTCTCCATCACTCATAATTACTAAGTTATAATCGAAAATTGTCAAAAACCTCAAAATTTGGTTTTATTTTTGGGGTGGGTTGGCACAACTGATCGATGGATTAAAATAACTTATTAACTATGTGTTATAGGTTAATTTTAAACCTTTTTTGTATAAAATAATTTTTTCCATAGGATACAATTAATAGGTTATAGAGGAAAATTGATGAAAACGTCAAAATTACAATTTTTCTTAAGTTAGGTTGGTAATACTGATTGTTGGAGTAAATATCTTTATTTAATGCATTTTATGAGCTAATTCTAAACGTTTTTTGTTTTAAAAGTAATTCTCCATCACTCATAATTACTAAGTTATAATCGAAAATTGTCAAAAACCCCAAAATTTGATTATATTTTTGGGGTGGGTTGGCACAACTGATCGATGAATTAAAATAACTTATTGGATATGTTTTATGAGTTAATTCTAAACCTTTTTTGTATGAAATGATTTTTTCCAATCGGATATAATTAATGAGTTATAGAGGAAAATTGATGAAAACGTCAAAATTACAAGTTTTCTTAAGTTAGGTTGGTAATACTGATTGTTGGAGTAAATATCTTTATTTAATGCATTTTATGAGCTAATTCTCAACGTTTTTTGTTTAAAAAGTAATTCTCCATCATGCATAATTAACAAGTTATAATCAAAAATTGTTAAAAATCCCAAAATTTGGTTATATTTTTGGGGTGGGTTGGCACAACTTATCGATGGATTAAAATTACTCACTGGATATGTTTTATGAGTTAATTCTAAACCTTTTTTGTATGAAATGATTTTTTCCAATCGGATATAATTAATGAGTTATAGAGGAAAATTGATGAAAACGTCAAAATTACAGCATTTCTTAAGTTGGGTTGGTAGTTCTGATTGATGGAATAAATATCTTTATTAAAAACATTTTATGAGTTAATTCTCAACGTTTTTTGTTTAAAAAGTAATTCTCCATCATGCATAATTAATAAGATATAGCCGAAAATCATCAAAAACCTCAAAATTTGGTTTTATTTTTGGGGTGGGTTGGCACAACTGATCGATGGATTAAAATAACTTATTAACTATGTGTTATAGGTTAATTTTAAACCTTTTTTGTATGAAATAATTTTTTCCATAGGATACAATTAAAAGGTTATAGAGGAAAATTGATGAAAACGTCAAAATTACAATTTTTCTTAAGTTAGGTTGGTAATAGTGATTGTTGGAGTAAATATCTTTATTTAATGCATTTTATGAGCTAATTCTAAACGTTTTTTGTTTTAAAAGTAATTCTCCATCACTCATAATTACTAAGTTATAATCGAAAATTGTCAAAAACCCCAAAATTTGATTATATTTTTGGGGTGGGTTGGCACAACTGATCGATGGATTAAAATAACTTATTAACTATGTGTTATAAGTTAATTTTAAACCTTTTTTGTATGAAATAATTTTTTCCATAGGATATAATTAATAAGTTATAGAGGAAAATTGATGAAAACGTCAAAATTACAATTTTTCTTAAGTTAGGTTGGTAATACTGATTGTTGGAGTAAATATCTTTATTTAATGCATTTTATGAGCTAATTCTAAACGTTTTTTGTTTTAAAAGTAATTCTCCATCACTCATAATTACTAAGTTATAACCGAAAATCATCAAAAACCTCAAAATTCGGTTTTATTTTTGGGGTGGGTTGGCACAACTGATCGATGGATTAAAATAACTTATTAACTATGTGTTATAGGTTAATTCTAAACCTTTTTTGTATGAAATAATTTTTTCCATAGGATATAATTAATAAGTTATAGAGGAAAATTGATGAAAACGTCAAAATTACAATTTTTCTTAAGTTAGGTTGGTAATACTGATTGTTGGAGTAAATATCTTTATTTAATGCATTTTATGAGCTAATTCTAAACGTTTTTTGTTTAAAAAGTAATTCTCCATCATGCATAATTAACAAGTTATAATCAAAAATTGTTAAAAACCCCAAAATTTGGTTATATTTTTGGGGTGGGTTGGCACAACTTATCGATGGATTAAAATTACTCACTGGATATGTTTTATGAGTTAATTCTAAACATTTTTTGTATGAAATAATTTTTTCCATTGGATATAATTAATGAGTTATAGAGGAAAATTGATGAAAACGTCAAAATTACAGTATTTCTTAAGTTGGGTTGGTAGTTCTGATTGATGGAATAAATATCTTTATTAAAAACATTTTATGAGTTAATTCTCAACGTTTTTTGTGTAAAAAGTAATTCTCCATCATACATAATTAATAAGTTATAATCGAAAATTGTCAAAAATCAAAAAATTTGGTTATATTTTTGGGGTGGGTTGGCACAACTGATCGATGGATTAAAATAACTTATTGGATATGTTTTATGAGTTAATTCTAAACCTTTTTTGTATGAAATGATTTTTTCCATTGGATATAATTAATGAGTTATAGAGGAAAATTGATGAAAACGTCAAAATTATAGTATTTTTTAAATTGGGTTGGTAGTTCTGATTGATGGAATAAATATCTTTATTAAAAACATTTTATGAGTTAATTCTCAACGTTTTTTGTTTAAAAAGTAATTCTCCATCATGCATAATTAATAAGTTATAATCGAAAATTGTCAAAAATCAAAAAATTTGGTTATATTTTTGGGGTGGGTTGGCACAACTGATCGATGGATTAAAAAATAACTTATTGGATATGTTTTATGGGTTAATTCTAAACATTTTTTGTATGAAATTATTTTTTCTATCGGATATATTTAATGAGTTATAGAGGAAAATTGATGAAAACGTCAAAATTACAGTATTTCTTAAGTTGGGTTGGTAGTTCTGATTGATGGAATAAATATCTTTATTAAAAACATTTTATGAGTTAATTCTCAACGTTTTTTGTTTAAAAAGTAATTCTCCATCATGCATAATTAATAAGTTATAATCGAAAATTGTCAAAAATCAAAAAATTTGGTTACATTTTTGGTGTGGGTTGGCACAACTGATCGATGGATTAAAATAACTTATTGGATATGTTTTATGGGTTAATTCTAAACCTTTTTTGTATGAAATTATTTTTTCTATCGGATATATTTAATGAGTTATAGAGGAAAATTGATGAAAACGTCAAAATTACAGTATTTCTTAAGTTGGGTTGGTAGTTCTGATTGATGGAATAAATATCTTTATTAAAAACATTTTATAAGTTAATTCTCAACGTTTTTTGTTTAAAAAGTAATTCTCCATCATGCATAATTAATAAGTTATAATCGAAAATTGTCAAAAATCAAAAAATTTGGTTATATTTTTGGGGTGGGTTGGCACAACTGATCGATGTATTAAAATAACTTATTGGATATGTTTTATGGGTTAATTCTAAATCATTTTTGTACGAAATGTTTTTTTCCATCGGATATATTTAATAAGTTATAGACGAGAATTGATGGAAACGTCAAAATTTATTAAAGTTGGGTTGGTAATGCTGATTTCTATAATAAATATTTTGTTTCAATACGTTTTATAAGTTCATTCTAAACGTTTTTTGTTTAAAAAGTAATTCTCCATCATGAATAATTTTAAAACAAATGTTGTGCACTTATAAACATATTAATTTATATTTTCTCTACCGGTTTAAATCAATTAAATAAACTTGTAATATTGGAGTAAACTTACGTCAAAACAAAGACAGATTAACATCCAATAAATACATTAAACAGTTAAATCATAAAAACAAAATAGAAAACGATTAAAGATCGATTCCAAAAGACGCGTGTAGCTGCAAGAGACCGTTAAACAGGAAGTAGGGTTAAGAAGTCCGGAAATCTGGTGGAAAAATATAAATTTAAGTTGGTACTTATTGATACATTTCAAATCATTAATATATTAATATCAATCTAATTAGGTGGTAACCAAGGAACTCAAAAGTTGCAAAGTTTAAACATTACCATATTTAAAAATTCTCGTGTATTTGAGTATATAAGGAAAGGGAATTTTGGAAAAGAATAAAATAAAATGATTGGAAAAGTATATATGTGATTGCATAGTAGGAAGTTATGATGTTGAAATTCCAGTGGTAATGAATAAGATTTAAGTTGGCACCCATTGATACTCATTGATAGTTTTATTTCGTATACTTTCAACTCTAAGCCCCCAAAACGTTTTTATAATCAACGTTTGAAACAAAATCTTCTTCAAACATTCTTTTTAGAGTTTCAATTTAATATTTAAAAAAGTTATGATTTTTTCTATATTGATAGATCGGGGGAAGATTGAAATTTAGTTGAAATTACGATCCCATCAGGTGGGATAATTATCGTTGACCGAGTCACGTGATGTCGGAACCACCTTAGTTGGGTTGGGCTTATTTGCGCGACGTTAAAGGGTTAATACCACCTCGTTATTAGTCAGTAGTCATCAAGTAGAGGGAACCAAATTATGTTTAATCGATTAAAGGCAGCTTAATTCGATGCTAATGAACTCGAGGCATACATCACGGTGATTTTTCCTTTCGCCGAGTTTATCCTGAGACTCGACTCCTAAATAACTTAATCATACTTAACTAAAATTAAGTAAAATAATTCTCTGCGGGGGCTCCGTTTTAGAGGCCTACGTTACGTTTGGGAGGCGTTTCGCGCGGTGCTAATAATCAAAATTGTGACTTCTCGACGAGTTTTCGGCGCGGTAATGCGTCCCTCGGCGTCTTCGTGATGTCTTGGAGGAGGCCGCGCGCCCGAAATTAGGAGATACAACACACTCAGCCGTTTTACGACTTTCTTCGTGATTATTAAAATTAAAATTCACCTGGAAATCCTTTTTCCCCTGACAAATGTTTGGGGGTGGCGCGATTAATATGCTTGCGGACGCACCTATTCGCTAATAGCCTTGGTTTTTCATTCGATGGGAGCGTTTTTGTGATTTATTTCCGGACACAGCTGACCTTTGTACATCATCAATCACCGAGGAGAGGATGAAACAACTTCGGCCGTTATTATTAATTATTAATTTTTTTGCTTTTAATTCCAATTAAGTTGTATTTTTTCGAATTGATCGATACCTTATCGAATAATCTAACCCCAATAACGGGGTGTTCGTGTAAAAAAAATAAAAAAAGGCGATATCACGAAGGCAATGTGTCATTGTTGGAGTGTCACATCGATATCAGCGGCGTCAATCAAATTTATACAAAATTAAATTTATACCCGGGTCGAGTATACAAGGCGCTGTGGCTGCTCGGTGCGTTCGCTTATCAGATTTTATTGCCAATACGGCTCGGACCCCAGCTTTTCCTCTCTCTCTCTTTTCCGCCTTGTTTTTCCGTTTGTTTCCAACCCAGTTCGCGCTACTATTTGTATCGAACACAGTTTGTTTCCTTGGCAATTAGAAAATAGTATAAACCCATCGATTTTTAAACGAGGGGGCCAAACGGTGAATATGCAAATATTTATCGATTTGCTGTGTATTTGCGCAAATTAAAACTTTATCGCGTACTCTGTAAAGGTTCCTCAATTCACTCCTCCCATTCATCTCATTTTCTTTCGTTACATTAACCAAAAATCCATGCTTTTATTGTGTTATAACATTGCAATAATAGTTTTTCATGCTGAAATCATCTAATAACTGTGGATCAAATACACATTTTCAACTTTACTATGTTTTCCGCAAAAAATATACAGGATGATCTAAAAAAATTAAAAAAATAATTACTAATACGAATTAAACAGAAATATATTACTAAACATAATCGGATTCCTCATCATCGTCCTCACTTTGCAGTCCACCAGGTTGTTCTTCATTTTCCGAATTTTCTTTTACATTTAATTCTCTACAAATTATCTATAAACATAGATAATTTGTTGTTTAGTTTGTAAAAAAACGTAGTTTTCAACGTTTCGAGATAGGGAAATTCGGCGCAAATTGGTGACCACCCTGTATAATTTTTTAAAAAACTTTTCAATGGTTATGTAAGGCTCGGCCCTCTCTTTGCAAACTTTGAGAATATTTCGGCGGACTCCAGTGTAATTTTGAAAAAACTGAAATAATTCAAAAATGGTGCACTCTGGACATATGATGACGATATATGATGACTTGTATCAAATTATATGTAAAGAAGAAAGTACTTGTATTGCTATAAAGAATCATAATTTTTTTAAATATTAATTTGGAAGCATCAAATTTGTTAAGGGGAACTCTAATAGGTGTGGAGATTTCGATAAAAAATGCGATGTTGTTTCTAAAGTTGATTATAAAAATGTTTTGGGGCTTAGAATTAAAAGTATAAGAAATAAACCAAACTTTGGGTTTTTTTTACAATTTTCTTAATTATGCATGATGGAAAATTACTTATTAAACAAAAAACGTTTAAAAAGAACTTGCTGATAGATTTGGCAAATAAATATAAAAATGTTATAGAAAATAAATAATAATCTAATAATTAAAAAAAATAATAATATAATCTATAATCTAATACATAATCTCGTCTCAATTTTAACCAAGATTGACAAAACTGTGTCAAATTTGACCAATCATCAGGGGTACCATCTATTTTCTATTTTAACAATAACCCTTATAATTAACATAAACTAAGAAGAAAATCTGGACCTCAGAACCAAACAGTATCAAGTCACATTCTTTAAATTTTACAGGAGAGCAATTTGAAGATTTTGAACAAATGTATTTTTCAAACCGATTACTATTGTAAATAGGAGAGCACAGGTTTTTATTTTCCCTGTTATGATTTTGGAAGCTAACTAAAGCTGATAATAACCAACCTCCTACATTAATTTATTGAAATAATTTTAAATTAATTGTGAGACTTAATACTGTTTGGTTCTAACAATGGACTTAATATCTTGTGACTTAATACTCTATGTTGTGACTTAATACTGTATAGCTCTTACGAATTTCTAGATACGTGGGACTTGATACTGAATTATTATTAAGAAACTCATAGTAGAACAATCCAAAGTAGAATCAAAATGAATTAATACCAATTATGACTAATTAATAAAGGGTAACAAAAGGCAAAAAGACACTTAAAATAAATTTTTTTTTTTTAAATAACTAAAAGAGATTACACCAAAATGTTACAAACGAAAACTATCAGTCCTAAAATTCAGTAAAAATTAAAGAGAAAATAAGCAATAAGGGTCATTGCATTTTTCAGTCGTCTTCCTTGAGGTTACTATGTGGAATATTTTTGAAGTATTTATGGAATCTTTTAGGCACCCATGTTAGTAACTTCTGCAAATCATTATACTTTTTAGTTGAAATAGGTTTTATATTGGTTTCAGTAGCATTAAATTATTATCATTGAAAACAACTTCCTTAGAATTAACAGTACGCTTCTCTTTGCGTGTTATTCTTTTAGTGCCTCGATTAAAATCAACTTGTTCAAAACTTTCTTGATTAAAATCTGTTTTAAAATACAAAACTCCAGGTGTTTCCATTAAAAACTTCATATGAACCACTTTAGATATCAAAAAGTTTTCATTATTTATGGTTTTTTTGTTATTGGGAAAGTAAGATCCGAATTTTTCAGATAAAAGGGTGAAATTTTTAAAGTCCATGGTTTCCATTTCCGCTACTTCAATATTGTTACCACAAAGTCTGAAAAGCTGCTGCCAATTCCATGGAGTTATTACAAAAAATTGGGGTGAAGCTTTCTTTTGCCTCTCCATGTGCGTATGCCCTCGTAAAAGGTACTTGTGGTCAATGCATTTTATGGAAGGCTTCAGCATAAGAATCGAAAGATAGCACATAATCATCTGAAGATTTCTGTTTTGTGATGGACAGTTATCGCTCCAGATAATAATTTTCTCTATTGATTCTTTTACATGTAAATTAATGTATTTCAGAATACATGAAGCCATTTCATTTCCACCACGTCCGGCAATAGATTCATCCCAGGTAAAGCAATATCCTATTTTGTCTGTTGCATCATAGACTGTATAATTAAAAGTCCATAGCTTTAGAGAATAGAAACTCTGAGCATTCGTTAGTAGAGGAGTGGGTAAGCATTTTTGTAAATCCACCGAAAGTATTTTCGTATTCGCCTCGGTTTTATAAGCCTCTTTATCCTCCCTCTTTAGTTGATACCGATTATCGGCATCACGAAGATGTGTGTCATAGTTAGTTTGTAATTCAAGGCGTTCCTCCAGAGATACAGACTCTTTGATTTTAATAATATATCAATCACATGTGTCACATGTATCGTTCGCTGGCTCTTTGAAGGATAAATTAAATTCCGAATTGAAAATCTCATTATATAGCCACTGCTTGGGGATATCTTCTTTAGGAATTTGGTTTTCTACGCAATCTTCATAGAAGCACCGATACATTATTGAAATGTTGAGATGGCTGCCTAAATATTTTCTCTGGGATTTATTCCTGGAATAATGTGATTCTATACACGGGAACTTCTGTATGTGCTCCCTGATATTGTTTCTTACATTTGAGGCAATTTTGTTTGAGGGTTCATGTTTACCCCTTTGGTCGGGTATTACGATACCACCAAGTTGTCTTTTCGATAACGCATTACGTACAGAGATATATTGGGATATATTTAAGGTGTTAAGAAAATAAGTACGGCACACACTATACTTCTTACCATCTACACTAAAAAAATACTTCAACGACGTTTCTCTTTTACCAGCACGAGATCCCGTTCTAGCACGTACACGCTCAACTGGAACTTCTTCTATGCAGCTAGCTATAAATTGTCTTTTCTGGTCAAGTTCGATGCTACCATTCCAAAATTGTGGTGAATTAGAGCACGACTCTCAACTGATATGTTCTGTTTGCACTGCTTTTTACATTCATCAGGACAAGGTGCTTTCATTTCTTTTTTTCCAGTAAGCTTATTGGTGGCTGACAGATATTCTTCACCAGCCACCATATTTTTCTTCCAATTAACGGAATTTCCTTTTCTTTTCTTTCTCTTAGTTTCTCGGATTTCTACAGCTCCTTCCTCTTGTTCTTTTTCCAGTTCTTTTGTATCACTACTTTCCTCAGGTAGATAAGGTGGGTCTTCAGATTCAATATTATAGTCTTCTTTGTGTTGTAATTTATTTGCGTCTACTTCATCTGCTTTATAGTGAGGTCCATCGTCATTATTTTGAATAATAATATTTTGTAGAATATTAATTTTAGAAGGTTTCTCGAATTCGTCATTTTTATCTTCATTCCTATTGCCTTGAACAAAATGCTCTGGAGAGCTTTCTGCTGGCTGAGACTCGTCTGTATTATCTCGTAGGATATCTTCGGTATTGGAAAAAGGCACATTATTTTTACTAACAAAGATGGTATTGTACACATTGTTATTCAAAGAAATAACATCCTCTGCAGCATTGCCATAACCGGTTGCAAGAATTTTCAAATTTTCATGAGGAATATCCTGCGTGCTATTAGTGGATATATTTCCATAACTATCTCAGCATCTTCTATAATAATATTTATTATTAAATAAATTATCTTATTTACCGTTCTCCTCAGCCAAAAGTGAGGTTATAACAGGTTTTTCAGATATTTCGTTGCACTTGGCTTGTGTTAGTGTCATTTGTAATATCTTTTGGCCTCTTGAAGACATCATGTTGACCCTATTCACTTATTAAATATTAAAACTATAAAATTATCAAGTATTTCTTGTTAACTTCACGAACAAAATAATGTGACTTAATATTATGACAACTGATGAACACTAAAACAAAACAGTATTAAGTCCAATCACCTAACCTCACATTTGGACTTAATACCTAAATACTGGATATCTTCCAGAGCCAAACAGTATCAAAAACCTTTAATACTGTTTGGTTCTATTTAATACAGGACTTAACATCAATAATCTACACCTATCTCGTAAACGGGAAGAAACTGGACTTAATACGCGTCGTCATTGGAAAGAGCGGAAAAAAATACTATAGGAACAATCATAACCTCAAAAACGAAAAAAATGGACTTAATACTGTTTGGCTCTGAGGTCCAGAAATATTTAAAACAATTCTGATTGATCACGTTAACCTTTTGTTTATAAATAATTATTAGTTTATTTAAAAAGAACTGAACATTCCTTAATAATAAACTTTACTTGTACTTCATTGCTAATTTCAAGTCAACTAACCAGAATATTTTATGTCGTAAATAATCTTTCAACCTACCAAATTATAAAAAACGTATGTGAAACAAAAAAAATTCGAAAACCTTCAACAAAAATAAAATTTTAATAAAAATAACAATATATTTATGAGAATTGTGAGGTTATAATTGTATTAGGTACAATAGAGACTTGAAACTATAGCTAAGTTCAGGTCGGTACATCCAACATGTCTGACTTTCTGGTTACCCCCCACCACATACGCACTCTAGATTATACAGGGTGTTCCGGTGATTCGGGGTATAAAATTAACCTCATATACTAGAGCAAAAATGATGAAAACGATTCGTGAAAAAAAATTATTATAAAAGTCTTCAAATGGTCAAGATATGGGCCGTCAAAGTTCAGAAGTTTTAACACATTTTTCTAAATATTTTCAATACCATTTATGGTAGAGCGTTGAAATTTGATACAGGGTAAACAAATATCAAGCAAAATCATTGAACCAATTTTGACTTTGATCGGGCGGCGGCAACCATGCTATACAGGCTGTCCTTAAAATTTGTTCGCTCGTAACCTTACATTTATTTTTGTACTTTTTAATAGAAAATTTATTTTAGAACCTTTTATCACTCTTTGAAAATTTTGATAACATTTACCGTTTTCGAGTTATACGCGAAAATATTAAGCTTCGATTTCAATGGTAACACTAAAAAACAAAAATCTTCGAAAAAGTCAAGGTTGGCCATGGCAATTAAAAAAACAAATTGAGCTGTCAACTTGCTTATGTCGTTTAAACACAAATGATAGTTTTTTGTTAGTTAAGTTTTTATTAATTTTAAGTGTTCAAAATGGAGAGTTACACATTTAGTGAACAAACTGACATGATTTTGACATTAGGGAAATGTCATGGAAACGCCGTAGGAGCCGCTAACCGTTATCGGGAGAAATTTCCGAATCGCAGAGCGCCCAATCGAAAAACATTTTTAAGGATTGAAACCCGTTTAAGGGAAAATGGGACGTTTAAGCCGAAATTTACTAACAACAGTAACGTAAGATCAGTCCGACCACCCGAACTAGAAGAAGATATTCTAAACTACGTAGAAGAAAATACTACAGCTAGTACTTTGGATATGGCGAGGCACTTTTTAACTTCAAAAACAACCGTCTGGAGTGTTCTTCACGAGCAACAGCTTTATCCATTTCATTATTACAAAGTTCAGGAAGTTCTACTGGCTGATTACCCACTGCGACTGCAATATTGCCAAATAATGCAGCACAAAATCCAAATTGATGATCAGTTTTAAGAAAAAGTGCTTTTTACAGATGAATGCACTTTTTCTAAAGATGGAATCTTCAATTTGAGAAATTTACATAGTTGGGCGGACGAAAATCCAAGATTTAAGAAAACTTGGAAATCACAATGGAGATTTTTTCTTAACGTTTGGGCTGGCATTATGGGCGATGTAATTATTGGACCCGTTTTCTTGCCATCAAGGCTGGATGGACATACATACAGGCGACATTTAGAAGAATTAGATGATTTTTTAGATGACGGTCCTTTAAACACAAGGCAAGCAATGTGGTATATGCATAATGGTGCTCCTGTGCATAGCACACAAGCTGTCCAAGAATTTCTGAGGGAACGTTTTCCGGGACGGTGGATTGGACTAGGAGTAGGTGCACCGATAAGTTGGCCCCCCGATCGCCGGATCTTACACCTGTAGATTTTTATTAATAGGGACGCGTTAAATCGCTAATTTACTGCGTTTAAATCAGTTGATCAAAAACGAGTTGATCAACTGAGGTTGCGAATTGTTGATTCATTTGATCAACTTCAAACTGAGATCGATGTTCTCCGCAGAGTACGCTTTAATTTAAGACGGCGATATCAGGCGTGCATCTGCTTTAGTATTTTTTTGTTCTTTTTTATTTATTACTATTTGTTTATAATTTTATTGTTATTGTTAATATTTTTGTTAGAATTTTTGTTATGTTCTTGTTTGTTGTAACCGGAAATTAAATTTATTGTTTTGGAAATTACATTCTTTTATTCAACTAAAATAAATTAACACTGGATTTAACTAAGTCTGCACTTAGAAATGCATGCAAATAATGGTTATTAGCTCAGTTCGTTTTTGAATTGTCATCGCCAACTCAGATCTTGCGGAATATGTTTCCTTTTTTTGTTTGTTACGATTGAAATCAAAGCTTAACATTTTCGCGTATAACTCGAAAACGGTAAATGTTATCAAAATTTTCAAAGAGTGATAATAGTTTCTAAAATAAATTTTCTATTAAAAAGTACAAAAATAAATGTAGGGTTACGAGCGAACAAAAAAGTTCTGGGTAAACAAATTTTAGGGACACCTGTATAGCATGATTTTGCTTGATATTTTTTTACCCTGTACCAAATTTCAACGCTCTACCATAAATGATATTGAAAATATTTAGAAAAATGTGTTAACATTTCTGGTTAACTTTGATGGCCCATATCTTAGCCATTTGAAGACTTTTATAATAATTTTTTTTCACGAATCGTAATCATTTTTGCTCTAGTATATGAGGTTAATTTTATGCCCCGAGTCACCGGAACAGCCTGTATATCAGACCACAATAGCATTAACAAACCGGCCCTAATATATTTACTCCAACGATCAGTATTGATGACGTTTAATCAATTTATGCAAAAAAGGTTTAGAATTAACCCATAAAACATATCCAATAAGTTATTTTAATCCATCGATCAGTTGTGCCAACTCACCCCAAAAATAAAATCAAATTTTAAAGTTTTTGACAATTTTTGGTTATACCTTATTAATTATGCATGATGGAGAATTACTTTTTAAACAAAAAACGTTTAGAATTAGCTCATAAAACGCATTGAATAAAGATATTTATTCCATCAATCAGAATTACCAACCCAACCCAAGAAAAATTTAATTTTGACGTTTTCATCAATTTTCCATTACAACTCTTTAATAATATCTGATAGAAAAAATCATTTCATACAAAAAAGGTTTAGAATTAACCCATAAAACATATTCAATAAGTTATTTTAATCCATCGATGAGTTGTGCCAACCCACACCAAAAATAAAACCAAATTTTGGGGTTTTTGTCAATTTTTGATTATATCTTATTAATTATGAGTGATGGAGAATTACTTTTTAAACAAAAAACGTTTAGTACTAACTCATAAAACGTATTGGATAAAGTTATTTATTCCAACAATCAGAATTATCAACCCAATCTAAGAAAAATTCCTAATTTTTACATTTCTAACACAATCATAGGTGATATCTCAAAAATTAATTGAGATGGAAAAGAGTTTTAGGGAACAAAAACATTCCTTATTAACCCAAAAAACATTTTTGATTCGAATAATATTTCATTAAGCAGTTGTACCAACTCAACTTGAGCTTAAAGCAGAAATTCCTCATTTATACATTTCTAATTCTATCATAGGTGATATCTCAAAAATTAAATGAGATGGAAAAAAGTTTTAGGGAACAAAAGCATTCCTTATTAACCCAGAAAACGTTTCTGCTTCGAATAATACTTCATTAAGCAGTTGTACCAACTCAACTTAACCTTAAAGCAAAAATCCCTCATTTTTACATTTCTAACACAATCATACGTGATATCTCAGAAATTAAATGAGATGGAAAAAAGTTTTAGGGAACAAAAGCATTCCTTATTAACCCAGAAAACGTTTTTGCTTCGAATAATACTTCATTAAGCAGTTGTACCAACTCAACTTGACCTTAAAGCAAAAATCCCTCATTTTTACATTTCTAACACAATCATAGGTGATATCTCAGAAATTAAATGAGATGGAAAAAAGTTTTAGGGAACAAAAACATTCCTTATTAACCTAGAAAACACTTTTGATTCGAATAATATTTCATTAAGCAGTTGTACCAACTCAACTTGACCTTAAAGCAAAAATTTCTCATTTTTACATTTCTAACACAATTATAGGTGATATCTCAGAAATTAAATGAGATGGAAAAAAGTTTTAGGGAACAAAAACATTCCTTATTAACCCAAAAAACATTTTTGATTCGAATAATATTTCATTAAGCAGTTGTACCAACTCAACTTGACCTTAAAGCAACAATTTCTCATTTTTACATTTCTAACACAATCATAGGTGATATCTCAGAAATTAAATGAGATGGAAAAAAGTTTTAGGGAACAAAAGCATTCCTTATTAACCCAGAAAACGTTTTTGCTTCGAATAATACTTCATTAAGCAGTTGTACCAACTCAACTTGACCTTAAAGCAAAAATCCCTCATTTTTACATTTCTAACACAATCATAGGTGATATCTCAGAAATTAAATGATGGAAAAAAGTTTTAGGGAACAAAAACATTCCTTATTAACCTAGAAAACACTTTTGATTCGAATAATATTTTATTAAGCAGTTGTACCAACTCAACTTGACCTTAAAGCAAAAATTTCTCATTTTTACATTTCTAACACAATCATAGGTGATATCTCAGAAATTAAATGAGATGGAAAAAAGTTTTAGGGAACAAAAACATTCCTTATTAACCCAAAAAACATTTTTGATTCGAATAATATTTCATTAAGTAGTTGTACCAACTCAACTTGACCTTAAAGCAAAAATTCCTTATATCTGATGGAAAAAATCTTTTCACACAAAAAACGTTTAAAATTAACCCATAAAACATACCCAATAAGTTATTTCAATCCATCGATCAGTTGTGCCAACCCACCCTAAAAATGAAACCAAATTTTGAGGTTTTTGACAATTTTTGGTTATATCTTATTAATTATGCATGATGGAGAATTACTTTTTAAACAAAAAAGTTTAGAATGTACTCATAAAACGTATTGCAACAAAATATGTATTCCAGAAATCAGCATTACCAACCCAAATTTTAAAAACATAGATATTTTGACATTTTCAACAATTTTCTTCTTCGAAATTGTTCCAAAAATTGACATGAAAATGGTCTGGGTGATCAAATTAGAAATAAATATAAATAAATATCTGCATTTTTATTTATAATCATAACTATTTTAATTTTTGTTTCGATTTTGTTTCAAAAGTTGATTATAAAAACTTTTTGGGGGCTTAAAGTTGAAATTATAACAAAAAGTTACAAAAATCGTTGTAAGGTTATAGAAATTCATTACTCATTTAATAATTAGTTTGGAAGCATAAAGTTTTCACGAATTATATTAAAAAGTATGCGAAATTGGTCCAAAAATTGAGATCAAAATATACTCAAAGTATCAAATATTTCAGAATCAATACATTTAACAACAAAATGGTTTATAACTAAAAAATTAAAGATGGTATGTGAGAATGACTTTAATAAAAAATATTTATAATGAAGCATTAAAACATAATTCATAAACAATTTGTTTCCAATTATTATAAATTCGTAATTATAAATTTAAAGATGTTTAATTTAGTGCTATAAAATTTTATTTAGCTTTGTTGAATTTAAAAATAAATTCGTCTGGACAAACACGATTTTAAACAAATTATTTTATTATACACAATAAAATTACAAACCGATATAAAAACAGAATCGAATAATTCAAATTTTTCAAAGTTACAATGAAATATCTCATTGCAATTTTTGGCTTAATCGCCGCATCATGGGCAACTCAACCCGCTACTCAAACTTGTTTAGACAATATTTCTGATTGTTTTTACAAAGCTGGGGTGATTTCACTTCCGGATGTTGTTATCCAAATTAATATCAACATGGTAATTAACTAATTAAACATTTTTTTTTCTAACAATTTTGATATTTTAGGTTGGGTTTGTTGTAACATTCTCAGTCGATCTTGATTGTGCCATAATTGGTGCTTTGGTGAGCGTTGGCACAGAACTATTTTACAACGAAACAACTTCCAATGGGGTTGTAACCGCCGAAATCGGCATCGGTGTCCTCATCAACTCAAATTTCGACTTAAACTCAACAGTTAGTGTAAAAATTTTAGGCTTAATCCAAACTGGTATTGGCGTTTGCGTTATAACCTTCATCGATGCTTCCATCATCATCAATCTCAACGTTACTTTCGATGCGGGAAATGCCACAAATTGCAAAATCACCGAATTGATTTTCACCAAATCGTAAGTTAATTCTTTAAGATTTTATTTAATTCAAATTGAAATTTAATTATTTGTAGGGGTTGTTCCATTTCGAATTCGGGTAACTCAAACATCGATGCAACCGCTACGAATTATAAAGATTATATTTGTAACGAGACGTTTAATAACGCAAGAAACGCTATTCAAAATGTTCTTATTAATTGTATCGATTAAGAATTTACGAATCGATTTAAAAATAAATGAAACGGTGTGAGTTTAAGATTATTCGCCTCAGAAGTTGTGTTTGTACAAGATATTTCGTCGAGTTCGTCCAAACATTGACTCTGAATTCGGGATTTTCGGGTTTGTTTTACCGATTCCCGGTACAACGAAACGATTACCCCTCGTTTTCTTGGGGGCAAACTCCTTTGTTTGAACGATTTGTGTGATTTCTACGATTTGTGCGATTTATACGGTTTGCACAATTTGGTGGGTTGGGTTGAGTTGCCAACTGATTCTTAACAATATTGTTCTTTTACACTTTTGCTCTCACAGTCAGGTGCATTAATATCGAGAAAGAATCGAAAAGGTGAGAATTAGATTAAATCGAGGTTTTACATCTTGTTGTTGGTATAGAAGGGATTCGAAACGTTTTAGAAAAAAAGTTTTAATATGAATGTTGTTGCAAATTCGAAAAAGCGAAAATTAAATAAAATCGTGGTTTTACATTATACAGGCTGTCCGGAAATGACGTATAAAACGCATATTTTTGTTTTACGTTTTATCTTTGATTCATCATGAATGTTTAACGCCCTCTAGCGGCTAAACTAAGTAATTTTGTAAATACAGGATGTACAAAAAGTATGGAATAATGGTTCCACAGCCTAAACTTCAACTTATATTAAAAAAAGTTACTTGAAACTATTTTCCGCATATCTTGGCGTAGAAATAAGATAAAAATGATGACGGCAGTCTGAGTTACGACATAGTGAGTGGGTTTTTTTAAATGGAACACCCTGTATATTTTAAGGTTTAAGATTCCTTTTGACAAGGTATTGCAAAATGCCATAAGGTTTTAATAATGCTTTAAACTGCATAGTTTTCGAGATATTGAAACTTTTATTTAAAAAGATTTCGACCAAATTATGGCGTCATTATGGAATAGACAACCTAAGCCTTGACGTCACAGGGATGGGCGGAGCTTATTACAGGGTGTTCCATTTAAAAAACACACTCACCAAGTCGTAACTCAAACTGCCGTCATCATTTTTATTTTATTTCTACGCCAAGATATGCGGAAAAGTAGTTTCAAATAACTTTTATTTAAACCTTTTTTTAATATAAGTTGAAGTTTAGGTTGTAGAACCATTATTCCATACTTTTTGTACACCTGTAGATAAGTTGAGTTAAATCATAATATTTTTAGTCAAGGTACTTGTGGTCTTGCGTTGTACACGTCATTTCGGGACAGGCTGTATTGTTGGTATAGAAGGAATTCGGAACGTTTTAGAAAAAAAATTTTTGCACAAAAGTTGTAGCAATCTTTATTTTCAACAATTTTGCTCTTTTACACTTTTGCCTTCAGATCCATAAAAGATTTTTCGAAAGAAATTCGAAAAAGTGAAAATTAGACGCAATCGTGGCGGAAGAGCAATTGTGCTAAGTTATTGTTCAAACGTAGCCCTTCTGCTGCCAATCGTTGTAATCATCGATGCAAAAATGCTAAAAGATTGCACTACTGTTAAAGGTTGGGTTGGGTTGGGTTTGATTGGGTAGGTTGTCTGGAGTCACTCATAAGGCCATTTTGGAAAACAATGCTATCACTTGGTGTTATAGAGTCTTCCCCAGATCAACCCACTCTTGATGCTGCTGCTCTAGCGGAGTATTTTGCGAATCCTCCTGTGGTGGTTGGTAACAAAACTAGAATACTATTCATGAAATCCTTGCATCTACCAACGTGCTTTCCTTTTCATTCAGCTTGGATACAGATGCTGAGGTCCGGGATGCTTTAACTTACTCCAAGTCCACTACTGTCGGAGCAGATGATATTGGACTCAGATTCCTCTTACCCATTTTGGATATAGTTATTACTCCCCTAACACATATTTTCAACTGTTCTTTTGAACAGTCTATATTTCCGTCAATCTGGCGAATCGCCCATGACTCATTTCTATTCTATCTACGTTGTCAAAAGCAATTGAACGTTTACTTCTTACTTACAGATTCAGAAATATTTTGAGGAGTTTAATCTGATTAACAAGTTCCAGTCTGGTTTTCGTGAAAGACATGGGGTACTACTACAGCACTTTGCTAGTGTTACTTGATTTTAGTAAGGCCTTTGATTCTGTGGACCATACTGTTAAGTAGGCTTTCTGCTATTGGTTTTACCTCTTCTTGTATATCTTGGTTCCAGTCCTACCTTTCCTATCGATCTTTACGTGTTCGCGTGAATCTGTACTCTTAGGTAAGTATCTAGGCAGCCCCTCCGTAATTATGTCCCTGTACCTTTCGTTATACCTCCCCTCTTTTATTTGTGTCCTTCTTTCCTGTCTCTGCACATCTCGGTCCCTATCTCTCAACTCCCTCCACATCTCCCTACCCACCCTTCGTCTACTATTTATCTCAGTTACCGAGTAGCCCGCTCGTCTATAATAGTTGTCTCTGTCTCCTTTCCCATATTTGATCTTTCCCTCTCTAATTTCCCTCCAACACTCCCCCAAGATCCCGCAGCTTGGCCTCCTTTCTATTCTTTCTTCATATTTCACTGCTCTCCTGCCCCCCTCCACTCTGACTTTATCCACCTTTATCTCTTCCCTCACTATATACCCCGGTGTTTCTCTCGCCACCCCAAGCACCCATCTCCAGTATCTAGCTTGCAGCTCCTCCAGCATTGCCTGCTCTCTCCATCCCCATACCTCTGCTCCATACATCATCACACTGCTAACCAGACCTTCAAACATAATCTTCCTCGCTGCCACATTCCTTCCAAAGACTCTCTTCCCCCAACCCCATACTTATCCCATCACCTTATTCGCCTTTTTTGCCATAGCTATCACATGCGACCCCTCCCTGTTGTCCTCCCTGAACACATACCCCAAGTAAGTATACTCCCTATCTCTTTTCCCTCCCATCTCCAGTTTTCTGTTCTTTTTCTCCCCCCCTTACAAAACTTCATCATCCTTGTCTTCCCCACATTTACTTCCAGCCCCTTCCCCCTAAAATATCTTTCCAATGTCTTTATCATATCTTTCATCTCCGCCGCTTCTCTCGCCATGACCACGATGTCATCCGCGTATGCTAACATATGCACCTTTCTACCTCCCACCACCAACCCTCCCATTTGCCCCTTCCCCAATCTATCCTCCAGGTCCGCCGTATACAGTGCAAACAGACTTGGGCTCAGCGGACATCCCTGCCTCAGTCCCTTCGTCGTCCAAAACACGTCGCTCAGCTTATCTCCCACTTTTATCCTAGTCATAGTCTCCTTGTATATTTCCTTCACTCTCGCAATTAGGTGTTCCGTGATCCCCCTCCTCCCCATCTCCTCCCACAACTTTCCCCTATCTACCTTATCAAAAGCCGCCTTCAAATCTATAAACAGGGCGTACAATTTCCCTCCCTTCTTATCCAGCTCTCTATCTGCCAGATGCTTCAACACGTACACGTTGTCGATTGCTCCCCTCTTCCCTTCCGAAAGCCTGCCTGCCCATCCGGCAAAATTCCCCCCAACTCCATCTCCTCCTCCAGTCTTCCCAGCAGTATCTTCGTGTATACCTTGTATGCCGAGTCTAGTAGGTTAATTCCTCTGTAGCTTTCTACCCTTCCCTTATTACCCTTTTTATATACTGGGCAAATTACCCCCACTTTCCATCCCTCCGGAATCCCCCCCCCTCTCCATACGCTATTCATCCCCTCCAACAACTTCACTCTCACCACCCTTAATGCTTCCAACCATGCCTCGTTCTGGATGCCATCTTCCCCTGGAGCCTTTCCCTTCTTCAATCCCCTAAACACTGCTTCCATCTCCTCTTCTGCTATGTCCTCTCCCCTATCTCCCTCATAGCCTCCCAAATCCGTTAGCCTCGTTTCAACCCCTCCCAATAATCCCATAAAGTAACTCTTCCATTCTGTCATATGTATTTCGCTGGTTATCCTCTACCTCGCTTCCTTCTCCCTCAGTTCTGTTTTCTTTCTACTGCATAACTCTCTGTATCCTCTCCTGGCCTCCCTATATCTATCCACCCCTATCTTCCCCCGTCTCCACTGCCTCAACCTCCTTGTCGCCTCCCTCTTCGCCTTCTTGCACTCGCCATCATACCAGTCGTTCCTCCCTACTCTACCCCCCCTACGTACACACTCCCTTTTCAGTGTTGCCTCCCGCACTACCTGGATAAGTTCTTCCAAACCATTGATCTCTTGTATCTTCTGTTGCCAAGTGTCTAGGTTTCCCCTGTAGAATGCTACCCCTTCTTCCGACCAGTCTGTCCTGATGAACGTGCTCCCCATTTCCGCTCGCCTTCTGCCGTCCCCCTCCTTTACCTCCACCTCCAACGGTTGGTGATCCGACTCTACCGCTTCTCCCACTTTAAACCTTTCCATTTTGCTGCACTTTGTTGTGTCTATTTCCTTCCTTGCAGTAACTGATTGTCGATCCGTTACATAATTCAAATATGCTCATTCGCTTAGTTTTATTAGCACAACGTTTTAGAAAAAAAGTTGTAGAAAACTTTATTCTTAACAACTTAGCTCTTTTATATTTTTCTTCCCAGATGCATGAATATCGAGAAAATTAGTTAAAATCATGGCTAAAGATTAAGCTTTCGAATGAAACATCGGTTGAGAGTTTTTTCCGTCATAAATTATGACTCATAATCAAAATACTACACATATAAAATTTTATTTAATTGGGGGGTAACTTCGCATAGGTTTGGATCCCGATTTCCGGGTACTTTCTTCTTCCACCGCGGTGAATAAAAAGTGAGTAAAAATTGCTCGAATTTGTTTGCGTTAGCCTAATCTACGCTCGCGGACCTTTTAATATGTGTTTTGTGCCGCGGTATTTTTCACAACCACCCCCCAACCATCTCCATTTCCCCACGGGCGGCGATGGTGGCGATGTTGCTGATGGCGATGGGGGTTCTCTTTTTTAACTTTAACACAGACTGATGTTGATAATCAACGAAAAAAAAAAATAACAACGACATCGTCGTCTCGAAGTCATCCCCCGCCGTAATTATTTAATTTATTCAGAATTAAATATAAATCAACCCCCTAAGTATGACGTAACTCGTATTAATCTCGTAGATTTATAGTTAGTGCGATGTATAAAAAAATAAAAAACCCAGCCTAGATTCATTTACTGATTAGTAAGTGATTTATAAATCAAATTATTATACTGCGTTGTGTTTTTATATAGAAAATTAATTTTTTCTTGGAAACTCCACCCCTTTTTTGGTGTGGTACAAAGTGTGAGAGGAAGAAAATGGACAACGATAACGCCTGTTCCCCCCGGCGGCTCGTAAGGAAGTCAACAAACAAAGCTGTCTTCCTTAATAATTCACCATCCATTGTTCGGGGGGCGATGCGCGAGAATGGGGCGACGAAGATCTCGGACTTCGTCTTACGAACTTCGCTGACGACCAGATTAACGCCGCTAATCTCGCGGCCAAGTTTACATGAATAAATATCGCCATATATAACGCGCGTCCGAGAAGAAACACGAGGGATACGACGAGAAATACGACGGGGCTTCTTAGGAAGGGGGTTGCGATAAGATGCCGAGGGGATCTTTGGCGTTTCCGCGAGATTGACGCGAGTCCGGGTCCCATTGTCATTTTAATATGCCAGGCGAAATTAGTTGGCAAATTTGCGATACAGAAAGGAGCAAGGGATATATTTAGGGGAGGTTCTTTGAAACTTCAAACCCGCCCTACTAAAACCTAATCTTATCGTTTTAGAAAGATTTTTTTATTCTTAATCTTTATTCTAAAACGTTATTAACGTCTTTTTGTAATGTGGTGGGTTAAATTCACGCTCCAGAAGAGTTTGGTCCACTAAAACATCAAATAAATAAGAAACAATTAACATAAAAAAAAATTAAACTTTCAACACTGCTTTACAACGTTGTCAATTTGTCAAATGACTCAGGTAAGAGTGAGATTTGACGGTTATTTGTGGGTTCAACACACGAGCGTACAAAATAAATAAGTAAATTTTAACAAAACTCTCAAAGAAATAATTATTAATGTTATCTTTTAACTTGTAGTGAATACGAAGTTAATTAATTAACCGGATTTAATAATAAAATTGAATTGTACGTAATGAAATTGTAATAACATAACCAAACAAAATAATAACTCATTTAAGGTAAGTGAAATTAAAATAAAAACGATTAATAATGAAATTGAAAAGTATAACTTAGCTTATGTTGTAGATTACTGGAGTTCTCGGGTAAGGAATCGGTAACAAATTCTTGATTGGAATAATTCTTCGGAATGGTATATTGGATTAATTGGATCAGGAACCACTTAATTTTCTTGTTTATTATTAAAGGTGAATAATTTTAATTCAAATAATCTTCTTATTTAACTTATTAAATAATAAGTTTAGTATTTTTGAGGTTATGTCACAATGGTGATTGACAGGTAACCTAATTTGTTTTAATTTTTATCTCGCTGACAAAATTAGCGTACGCTCCTCATCACGTTCGAAATCATACTAAAAGTTACCAATTTCGTTTGTTTATTGCAAGGCCCTTTTAAATAACGTCTTCTGATTGGTTAAAATCTTCAACTTGAAATTCGTAATTTAAATTTTTTCGGTATCGCCAACTTTGAAATGTGAAATGTCACCAATTAAATTTGATCAAAAATTATTTAAATTTTTATTTTAACGATATTTATGTACTAAATGTTGTAATTTTGTTGCTTTAACTTTGTTTGTTGCTAATTTTGGAACATTTTCTTTTAGATTTCAACGTCCGGCTTCAACCTAATCCAAATATATTCAATTTACGGATTTTCGTCCAATTCTTCATCAAAACTCCCATATGATGGATGATTTACGTTCTTGACATGCTAAAATTATCGTTTTGAATGGTTTCAACCGGAGAAGCATGAATTACAATAAGAAATTAATGAAAAATGAAATTTGAGGTTATGTCACTGTCAAAATTCTACAAAGTTGCTTCGTATCGACTTTACATGGATTAAATACAATAAAAAAGGTAACCTGCCAATAATACATAATGAATTCTAACAAATTTACAACATTTTATTAATACTAAAACAAATTTGTTGTTATAATCTTTTTGTGATGTGGTGGGTCGGAGAAGGGGGTTGCAAGAACCCGCACTGGACACGGTTGACTTATATTCACGCTCCAGAAGAGTTTGGTCCACTAAAACGTTGTAGGGGGTTAATCTATATATCAGTGGTTTCCAAAAGATCCATAAAACTTCCCTAAACTTTTTTATTTTCTTTAACATCACCCCTAATTACGTTTTAAGCCCCCCCGACGTGAATTGTGTATTAAAAAAGGATTTTTAACTCGCATATTTACAAGGTTTTTGGAATAAACGTTGTTTTGGTAAAGTTTTGGAACCCCTGTTTTTTTGGTAGTCGATTTGGGGTGGTCCCGAACCCCGTAATTAGCTAAAGACAAAGAGCCCGTATCGTCGTCAATGAACGGTCGGTATCGCTTATATACAAATAACCCCAAAACTTCATTTGTCGCCGAAAACTAAACAGAAACGAAAATTTCGCCCCCCCTCAACCAAACTCGTCCTTTTTAGTCTTTCGTTGCCGCCCCTATGCCCTTTGACGCCGCCAACGAAAGGGTTGGCGCGCCGCAGTTCCAAGAATTTACATTTACAAAGGACCCCTTTTTCCATCTCCATCTCCTTTATTTCATTTATTTCTTTTTATATCTTTCGATATAATAACGAAAAATATGTTTGAAATTTAGTTTGGTTAACAAAAGAGTTTTTGGATTAGATAATCGGATATCCGGGTGAGACGCGCGAGTATGCAAAAAGCGTTTTTGTTGAAATCGACGGGGCGTGCACGAGCGAGCAAAGCACCAGTCCGAACATGTCAAGAAAAACTTTTGTTGTGACGTGACTTTTGGAGAAGCCTCGATTCGTATTTCAAAACCCGCCCGGTCCAAGCGAGGCCATTGTATCCCTTAGGATAACCGGAACGAATACGTCGGGACTTTTCAGCGAACAACAAAAACGAAATCGCATTGTGTTACATCGATCTTTACGCATCATAAAGATAACTCAATCTTTTAAGGAAAATCCTTTTACAACTCAAAATTTATCATAATTAGAACAAAATTCTTTATGGATTATGTTTTTATGCTTCATTATGAACATTTTTTATTAAAATCATTTTCACCTAACATCTTAAATTTTTGAGTTATAACTCATTTTGTTGTTGAATGTCTTCATTTTGATATATTTGGGATTTTAACTCTTTTGGGTTGGTAATAAGCATAATCGGGGTATAATCGCTTATAAATTAATTTTTGTTACTCCACAACAATCAATTTTCATCAACAATATTCTTCCTTAACATTTTTAATTTTCGAATTACAACCAAAAATCAAACCCAAAAAGGTCAATTTTAACATTTTTTGATTTCATCACTTCTAAATAAAAATTCATAATAATTAGAAGCAAATTGTTTATGGATTATGTTTTATTGCTTCATTATGAACATTTTTTATTAAAATTATTTTCACCTAACATCTTTAATTTTTGAGTTATAACCCATTTTGTTCCCATTTTGTTGTTGAATATCTTCATTTTGATATGTTTGGAATTTTAACTCTTTTGGGTTGGTAATAAGCATAATCGGGGTATAATCGCTTATAAATTATTTTTTGTTACTCCACAACAATCAATTTTCATCAGCAACATTCTCTCCCAACATTTTTAATTTTCGAGATACAACCTAAATTATAACCCAAAAACGTCAATTTTAACATTTTTTGATTCCATCACTTCTAAATAAGAATTTACAACAATTAGAAGCAAATTGTTTATGGATTATGTTTTATTGCTTCATTATGAACATTTTTTATTAAAATCATTTTCACCTAACATCTTTAATTTTTGAGTTATAACCCATTTTGTTGTTGAATGTCTTCATTTTGATATATTTGGGATTTTAAATCTTTTAGGTTGGTAATAAGCATAATCGGGGTATAATCGCTTATAAATTATTTTTTGTTACTCCACAACAATCAATTTTCATCAGCAACATTCTCTCCCAACATTTTTAATTTTCGAGTTACAACCAAAATTATTACCCAAAAACGTCAATTTTAACATTTTTTGATTCCATCACTTCTAAATAAAAATTCATAATAATTAGAAGCAAATTGTTTATGGATTATGCTTTAATGCTTCATTATGAACATTTTTTATTAAAATCATTTTCACCTAACATCTTTAATTTTTTAGTTATAACCCATTTTGTTGTTGAATGTCTTCATTTTGATATGTTTGGGATTTTAAATTTTTAGGTTGGTAATAAGCATAATCGGGGTATAATCGCTTATAAATTATTTTTTGTTACTCCACAACAATCAATTTTCATCAGCAACATTCTCTCCCAACATTTTTAATTTTCGAGTTACAACCAAAATTATTACCCAAAAACGTCAATTTTAACATTTTTTGATTCCATCACTTCTAACTAAAAATTTATAATAATTAGAAACAAATTGTTTATGGATTATGTTTTATTGCTTCATTATGAACATTTTTTATTAAAATCATTTTCACCTAACATCTTTAATTTTTGAGTTATAACCCATTTTGTTGTTGAATGTCTTCATTTTGATATGTTTGGGATTTTAAATCTTTTAGGTTGGTAATAAGCATAATGGGGGTATAATCGCCTATAAATTATTTTTTGTTACTCCACAACAATCAATTTTCATCAGCAACATTCTCTCCCAACATTTTTAATTTTCGAGTTACAACCAAAATTATAACCCAAAAACGTCAATTTTAACATTTTTTGATTCCATCACATCTAAATAAAAATTCATAACAATTAGAAGCAAATTGTTTATGGATTATGTTTTATTGCTTCATTATGAACATTTTTTATTAAAATCTTTTTCACCTAACATCTTTAACTTTTGATTTATAACCCATTTTGTTGTTGAATGTCTTCATTTTGATATGATTGGGATTTTAAATCTTTTAGGTTGGTAATAAGCATAATCGGGGTATAATCGCTTATAAATTATTTTTCGTTACTCCACAACAATCAGTTTTCATCAGCAACATTCTCTCCTAACATTTTTAATTTTCGAGTTACAACCAAAATTATAACCCAAAAACGTCAATTTTTACATTTTTTGATTCCATCACTTCTAAATAAAAATTCATAATAATTAGAAGCAAATTGTTTATGGATTATGTTTTATTGCTTCATTATGAACATTTTTTATTAAAATCATTTTCACCTAACATCTTTAATTTTTGAGTTATAACCCATTTTGTTGTTGAGTGTCTTCATTTTGATATATTTGGGATTTTACCTCTTTTGGGTTGGTAATAAGCATAATCGGGGTATAATCGCTTATAAATTATTTTTTGTTACTCCACAACAATCAATTTTCATCAGTAATATTCTCTCTTAACATTTTTAATTTTCAAATTACAACCAAAATTATAACCCAAAAACGTCAATTTTAACATTTTTTGATTTCATCACTTCTAAATAAGAATTCATAACAATTAGAAGCAAATTGTTTATGGATTATGTTTTATTGCTTCATTATGAACATTTTTTATTAAAATCATTTTCACCTAACATCTTTAACTTTTGAGTTATAACCCATTTAGTTCCCATTTTGTTGTTGAATGTCTTCATTTTGATATATTTGGGATTTTTAATCTTTTAGGTTGGTAATAAGCATAATCGGGGTATAATCGCTTATTTATTATTTTTTGTTGCTCCATAACAAACAATTTTCATCAACAACACTTTCCCCTAACACTTTTAGTCTTCGAGATACAACCTAAATTATAACCCAAAAACGTCAATTTTAACATTTCTGATTCCATCACTTCTAAATAAGAATTCATAACAATTAGAAGCAAACTGTTGATGGATTATGTTTTATTGCTTCATTATGAACATTTTTTATTAAAATCTTTTTCACCTAACATCTTTAATTTTTTAGTTATAACCCATTTTGTTGTTGAATGTCTTCATTTTGATAAGTTTGGGATTTTAAATCTTTTAGGTTGGTATTAAGCATAATTGGGGTATAATCGCCTATAAATTATTCTTTGTTACTCCACAACAATCAATTTTCATCAGCAACATTCTCTCCCAACATTTTTAATTTTCTAGTTACAACCAAAATTATAACCCAAAAACGTCAATTTTAGCATTTTTTGATTCCATCACTTCTAAATAAAAATTCATAATAATTAGAAATACATTGTTTATGGATTATGTTTTATTGCTTCATTATGAAAATTTTTTATTAAAATTATTTTCACCTAACATCTTTAATTTTTGAGTTATAACCCATTTTGTTGTTGAATGTCTTCATTTTGATATATTTGGGATTTTAAATCTTTTAGGTTGGTAATAAGCATAATCGGGGTATAATCGCCTATAAATTATTCTTTGTTACTCCACAACAATCAATTTTCATCAGCAACATTCTCTCCCAACATTTTTAATTTTCTAGTTACAACCAAAATTATAACCCAAAAACGTCAATTTTAGCATTTTTTGATTCCATCACTTCTAAATAAAAATTCATAATAATTAGAAATACATTGTTTATGGATTATGTTTTATTGCTTCATTATGAAAATTTTTTATTAAAATTATTTTCACCTAACATCTTTAATTTTTGAGTTATAACCCATTTTGTTGTTGAATGTCTTCATTTTGATATATTTGGGATTTTAAATCTTTTAGGTTGGTAATAAGCATAATCGGGGTATAATCGCCTATAAATTATTCTTTGTTACTCCACAACAATCAATTTTCATCAGCAACATTCTCTCCCAACATTTTTAATTTTCTAGTTACAACCAAAATTATAACCCAAAAACGTCAATTTTAGCATTTTTTGATTCCATCACTTCTAAATAAAAATTCATAATAATTAGAAATACATTGTTTATGGATTATGTTTTATTGCTTCATTATGAACATTTTTTATTAAAATCATTTTCACCTAACATCTTTAATTTTTAAGTTATAACCCATTTTGTTGTTGACCGTCTTCATTTTGATATATTTGGGATTTTAACTCTTTTAGGTTGGTAATAAGCATAATCGGGGTATAATCGCTTATAAATTACTTTTTGTTACTCCATAACAATCAATTTTCATCAGCAACATTCTCTCCCAACATTTTTAATTTTCGAGTTACAACCAAAATTATAGCCCAAAAACGTCAATTTTAACATCTTTTGATTCCATCACTTCTAAATAAGAATTCATAACAATTAGAAGCAAATTGTTTATGGATTATGTTTTATTGCTTTATTATGCACATTTTTTATTAAAATCATTTTCACCTAACATCTTTAATTTTTGAGTTATAACCCATTTTGTTGTTGAATGTCTTCATTTTGATATGTTTGGGATTTTAAATCTTTTAGGTTGGTAATAAGTATAATCGGGGTATAATCGCTTATAAATTATTTTTTGTTACTCCACAACAATCAATTTTCATCAGCAACATTCTCTCCCAACATTTTTAATTTTCGAGTTACAACCAAAATTATTACCCAAAAACGTCAATTTTAACATTTTTTGATTCCATCACTTCTAAATAAAAATTCATAACAATTAGAAGCAAATTGTTTATGGATTATGTTTTATTGCTTCATTATGAACATTTTTTATTAAAATCTTTTTCACCTAACATCTTTAACTTTTGAGTTATAACCCATTTTGTTGTTGAATGTCTTCATTTTGATATGTTTGGGATTTTAAATCTTTTAGGTTGGTAATAAGCATAATCGGGGTATAATTGCTTATTTATTATTTTTTGTTGCTCCATAACAAACAATTTTCATCAACAACACTTTCCCCTAACACTTTTAGTCTTCGAGATACAACCTAAATTATAACCCAAAAACGTCAATTTTAACATTTTTTGATTCCATCACTTCTAAATAAAAATTCATAATAATTAGAAGCAAATTGTTTATGGATTATGTTTTATTGCTTCATTATGAACATTTTTTATTAAAATCATTTTCACCTAACATCTTTAATTTTTGAGTTATAACCCATTTTGTTGTTGAATGTCTTCATTTTGATATGTTTGGGATTTTAAATCTTTTAGGTTGGTAATAAGCATAATCGGGGTATAATCGCTTATAAATTATTTTTTGTTACTTCACAACAATCAATTTTCATCAGTAACATTCTCTCCCAACAATTTTAATTTTCAAGTTACAACCAAAATTATAGCCCAAATACGTCAATTTCAACATTTTTTGATTCCATCACTTCTAACTAAAAATTTATAATAATTAGAAACAAATTGTTTATGGATTATGTTATTATGCTTCGTTACCAACACTTTTTATTAATACCATTATCACCCAACATCTTTCATTTTTTAGTTACAACCCATTTTGTTTTTAAATATGTCGATTTTGAAGTATTTGGGGTTTTAAATCTGTTGGGTTGGTAACAATCAAAAGCGGGGCATAATCGCTCATAAATTATTTTTTGTTACTCCATAACAAACAATTTTCATTAGCAATATTTTCCCCTAACACTTTTAGTCTTCGAGATACAACCAAAATTATAACCCAAAAACGTCAATTTTAACATTTTTTGATTCCATAACTTCTAAATAAAAATTCATAATAATTAGAAACAAATTGTTTATGGATTATGTTTTATTGCTCCATTATAAACATTTTTTATTAAAACCATTCAACACTTAGTTTCTGAGTTATAACCAATAAAACATTCAATTACTTTAATCACTTTATTATTTATGATTTTCGAAAGTTAATCAACAAAATTAAACTTCAACGCAATTATCAAGAATATTTTGAAGGGCGTCTTCGAAATAATCGTACGATAAGTTGCAAATATTATTTTTGGAATTTCCCATTGCTAAATCAACATTGGCATTACCCGAATTGGAAACAATACAACTCCTATAAACAAATCACCTTGTATTAATAAGAAATTTCTTTTCAAAATCAACTTACGATTTGTTACAATCAACCGTAATTTGCTTCATCTTGCAGTTGGCCGCGTCACCATCCGCGAAAGTAGCTATCACATTTATGGTGATATCAAGATCAACGATGGTAATAACGCAAGATCCAACACCGATTTGAATCAAACCTAAAAGTTTTACGATGATCTCCGCGTTTAAGTTCAAATCGATGCCAACAGCAACTCCGATGCTGATTGACGCGGTTACAACTCCACCGGAAGATGTTTCGTTGTAAGATAATTCCGTACCAAGTCTGACCAAAGCAGCGATTGGAGAAAAATCAACTTCAATGGAAACTTCGATAACAACCATTCCGAGCTAAATTTAAAATTAATTTATTTTTAAATAAATTGTATTTGAAGTGATCTTACCAAGTTAATGTTGCTTTGGATAATAATATCGGGAAGTAGAATTATGGGGCCTGATTCGAGACAAGCAGCGATCTTGTTTTTGCATGTTTCAGTGGCTGGATGAGTTGCGCTTGATGCAGCAATCAAACCAAAAAGTACCAAAAGATATTTCATTTTCGATGTTTTATTTAATGCGGTTTGCGATAAATTAATCTCCTTATATACTCGATTGATTTCGGGCTTTTAATTTCACGTTGTAAAATTTAATTTTTATTTTCCTAATTTAATGATTAATTCGTCTGGATAAACACAATTAACATTTTTGAATGTCTGATTTTAAGCGAAAATTATCTACAACATCAAAACAAATGGCTTTTGTAATGCTAATACGGTGAAATTCCGAAAAAAACAACATTTTTTAATTCAAGATGGCGTTTATACCCCCTAGCGGTCGTCTTAAAAACCTGAAAATAATTTCCAGGATTTTCTCTTAGCCATTTTAGTCGTATAAATTTTTTACCGCAAGTCCTTAAAATAAATAGTTTCCGAAATATAATACTTTGCACACTTATTAGGCCACCCTGTATATATATATACAGGTGTCCCACGTAAGCAGGAAACTACATAAATGGCATTAAAGAGCCGAGATACACAATTCTTCCTTAGACAAAGTTGTGGGAAATTTACCATACTATAAACGGAAAATAAATAAATAAAATTGTTATACATACAGGTGTTCTATAACGACGTACCGAAATAAACACACATTATTGAAACACACAAAATATGTTGACTTTGATAAGATATGTTAATACTTACCGCTTTTAGTCACTTGCTGCTTGGATATCGTTAAATAGAGGACCATTGGCTACATCGGTATATCTTATACAGGGTGTTCAAAAATGTCTCTTCATAGAAAGATGCCGCCAGTGACAACAAAGTTGTCTTAAATTTTTGTTTTTTCCACTCCATCGAGTTTTAGTTCTAGAAAAATAAATTTTTGAAATAATCGACAATTTTTTCGAATTATGTAATTTTCGCCGATTAAGTTTTAAAAATTCGTATAAAATCCATTTCTTGGTATATGAGTATGAAAATTTATCAAAGTGCTAATAAAAGTGTCCTCCTTCCAATGAATCAACCCGTTTTGAAAAATACCTTTTAGTTTTTGAGAAAACAATATTTGAAGTTTTGATAAAATTGCAATTTTCAAAATTCGCTATAAAATTAATTTCTTGAAGGATTCTTGTGGAAATATCACCAATTATTAATTAAAGTATCCTCTTTTTAATGCAAAAAGTCGTTTTGAAAAATCGCTTTTAGTTTTTGAAAAATTAATTTTTGAAATAATTGACAATTTTTTCGAATTTTGCAATTTTCGCCGATTAAGTTTTAAAAATTCGTATAAAATCCATTTCTTGGAATATAGGTATGAAAATTTCCCAAAGTGTTAATAAAAGTGTCCTCTTTCCAATGAACCAACCCGTTTTGAAAAATACCTTTTAGTTTTTGAGAAAATAATATTTGAAGTTTTGATAAAATTGCAATTTTCAAAATTCGCTATAAAATTAATTTCTTGAAGGATTCTTGTGGAAATATCACCAATTATTAATTAAAGTATCCTCTTTTTAATGCAAAAAGTCGTTTTGAAAAATCGTTTTTAGTTTTTGAAAAATAAATTTTTGAAATAATTGACAATTTTTTCGAATTTTGCAATTTTCGCCGATTGAGTTTTAAAAATTCGTATAAAATCCATTTCTTGGAATATGAGTATGAAAATTTCCCAAAGTGTCAATAAAAGTGTCCTCTTTCCAATAAACCAACCCGTTTTGAAAAATACCTTTTAGTTTTTGAGAAAACAATATTTGAAGTTTTGATAAAATTGCAATTTTCAACGATAATTTTCAAAATTCGCTATAAAATTAATTTCTTGAAGAATTCTTGTGGAAATATCACCAATTATTAATTAAAGTATCCTCTTTTTAATGCAAAAAGTCGTTTTGAAAAATCGTTTTTAGTTTTTGAAAAATAAATTTTTGAAATAATTGACAATTTTTTCGAATTTTGCAATTTTCGCCGATTGAGTTTTAAAAATTCGTATAAAATCCATTTCTTGGAATATGAGTATGAAAATTTCCCAAAGTGTCAATAAAAGTGTCCTCTTTCCAATAAACCAACCCGTTTTGAAAAATACCTTTTAGTTTTTGAGAAAACAATATTTGAAGTTTTGATAAAATTGCAATTTTCAACGATAATTTTCAAAATTCGCTATAAAATTAATTTCTTGAAGAATTCTTGTGGAAATATCACCAATTATTAATTAAAGTATCCTCTTTTTAATGCAAAAAGTCGTTTTGAAAAATCGCTTTTAGTTTTTGAGAAATAAATTTTTGAAATAATTGACAATTTTTTCGAATTTTGCAATTTTCGTCGATTAAGTTTTAAAAATTCGTATAAAATTCATTTCTTGGAATATGAGTATGAAAATTTATCAAAGTGTTAATAAAAGTGTCCTCTTTCCAATGAACCAACCCGTTTTGAAAAATACCTTTTAGTTTTTGAGAAAATAATATTTGAAGTTTTGATAAAATTGCAATTTTCAAAATTCGCTATAAAATTAATTTCTTGAAGGATTCTTATGGAAATATCACCAATTATTAATTAAAGTATCCTTTTTTAGAGTTCTTCGTTAGTTAAATCAGCATCAAAAATATTCATTTGTATCTTGGATCCAAATAAATTGACATATTTTATCAGCTTTCTTATTAATTTAATTTTTATTCAAATATCACAATAATGTGGCAATATAGGGTATCACTTCAAAAATGCACCAGAAATTATAACCATAATGGCCGGATATCCGTCCGAAGGGGATGCCGAATATCCGGTATCTGGCTTTTCGTAAAATCACTATCCATTCCATCACTAGTATTAATGCTAGGGCCTCAGCCGCAAGCAACCTCGGCTTAACAAAATGACATCGTGTATTCCAGTTTATTCAGACAAGATAACGCATTTTTTGACATCAGTTTTGTATTAATATAGTATTAATGCTAGGGCCTCGCCCGCAAACGACCTCGGCTTAACAAACAACATCGTGCATTCCAGTTTATTTAGCCTAGTCGTTACATTGTATGGCATTAGTTTTGCATTGATATAGTATTAAAGCTAGAGTCTCGGCCGCAAGCGACCCCGGCTTAACAAAATAACACCGTTCATTCCAGTTTATTTAGACAAGATAATGAATTTTCTTACATCAGTTTTGTATTGATATAGTATTATTGCTAGGGCCTCTTCCGCAAGCGACCTCAGCTTAATATAACGACATTGTAAAACTTTAGTTTTGGGTTCATATGATATTAAAGCTAAAGCCTCGGCCGCAAGCGACCTCGGTTTAACATATGACATCGTGTATTGCAGTTTATTTAGACAAAGCACTGCATTGTATGATATTAAATTTGTGTTAATATGGTATTAATGCTAAGGCCTCGGCCGCAAGCGACCTCGGCTTAATATAACGATATCGTGCATTCTAGTTTATTTAGCCAAGTCGTTGCATTGTATGACATTAGTTGTGGGTTCATATGATATTAAAGCTAAAGCCTCGGCCGCAAGCGACCTCGGCTCAATATATGACATCGTGTATTGCAGTTTATTTAGAGTCTAAATGCTTTGAGTCTGCTTTGTCTAAATTTTAGATAAAGCACTGCATTGTATAATATCAAATTTGTGTTAATATGGTATTAATGCTAAGGCCTCGGCCGCAAGCGACCTCGGCTTAATATAACGATATCGTGCATTCTAGTTTATTTAGCCAAGTCGTTGCATTGTATGACATTAGTTTTGGGTTCATATGATATTAAAGCTAAAGCCTCGGCCGCTAGCGACCTCGGCTTAATATATGACATCGTGTATTGCAGTTTATTTAGACAAAGCACTGCATTGTATAATATCAAATTTGTGTTAATATGGTATTAATGCTAAGGCCTCGGCCGCAAGCGACCTCGGCTTAATATATGACATCGTGTATTGCAGTTTATTTAGACAAAGCACTGCATTGTATGATATTAAATTTGTGTTAATATGGAATTAATGCTAAGGCTTCGGCCGCAAGCGACCTCAGCTTAATATAACGATATCATGCATTCTAGTTTATTTAGCCAAGTCGTTGCATTGTATGAAATAGCGCTGGAGCCTCGGCCGCAAGCGACCTCGGCTTAATGTATGACATCGTCTATTGCAGCTTATTTAGACAAAGCACTGCATTGTATGATATCAAATTTGTGTTAATATGGTATTAATGCCAAGGCCTCGGCCGCAAGCGACCTCGGCTTAATAAAGCTGTCTTAGTAGTTTATAACAAAAAAAAGTATTATTTAATACCTGAAAGAACGTTGCTGTTAGAATCTGCTTTTTGACACCTGTCAAAATAATTTTTTTTTAGTGTTTTTGTTGGTATTACTATTTAGAGTACTTAAAAATTTAAGTTTTTAATCAAATTTCGTTTCTTACGTTTATTTTATTTCAATTATTCGTGTATAAAAGTAAAAAAAAATATAAAAGCAAAAACGAAATCGTCTTTTTGATTAACGTCAATGTGACATAACGCGATTTTAAAACTTGATACAACAAAATTCCCTGTTAATCATACCAACTGTCACTAAGTTCAAGTAAGTTGACAGATATCGATATATTCAAGTTTGAACAAACCAGCAAAATATCTTCCGCAAACATTAATTTTGAACGCTTCAGTTGGTGGAAAATCTTAAACTGCCAGGTACAGGGCTCCCTTTTCTCCCCGTATCGCGGATGGAAAGAGATCCGGAGGGATTCAATGATTACGATGGTATGAGAAGGGAGCGTAAACGCACTAATGCTCCTGTATATACATTTTCCCCATAATGACCAGCGCAAACATCACGTCGCCCTCAACGAGGGGCGAAAGGGGCCCCTTGAAATATCGGTACGTATCAATAACGCCCCACATGTTTCTGATCACGTGCGATCTATTTGTTTACGACCAAAACGACGACGACAGATGGTTTGAATTTGTTTCTACTTTAAAAAACCCTTAATAAATCCCTTCTTGTGATCTTAACCTGGAAAATTACAATTAAACGTAACGTTATTACAATTAACCGAAAGATGGCGCTTAAAACGTTAATTGTGTGTTGTGTTGTGTTATTTGTGTAATTAAAATTAAAATTGCAATGGGGTTTTAGTAAATAAGTTAAATTTTAATGAAAATAGAGAACCAAAATGAGATATCGACTTTGAAAGTTATAACTTTGTTTCTGTTTCAAGTTTTTTTCCCCCTTCAAGTGGTGCATAATGCAGGTGGGTGCCATATCGCGAAGAGAATCGTCGCCGAAACTCTCCTACTGGACACAATACCCAGTCCACTCACAATACATTACAAAACAAATAATCAGACCCAGCTCGGTCATATTGTTCATTCATTCAACGGGCACAATAAATAAACTACGAATGTAGAAACCCGTTTATAAACACGTCCATTATATTATTACAAACTCAAAACAAACTTACTTACACGTTAGTTTCGAACATTTTCAACGAAATTATTAAAATTATTTAAAAAAATCTTATTTTACAGTTGGCAACGCACGACCAACTTCATTGTTGTTGATGTTTTTCGACGACGCGACATAACCTCAAATAAAACGCGATGTCCTCGACCGATTTTCTCCAGTTAAATCGGCACGATATCTTCAAGAATTTACGCGAAACCCTCCCCAAGAACATCGCGACCACCAAAAATGTGCTCGTCGTCAAAGAGGACGTTTTATACACGTGGGATTTTCAAGATAACTGTCTCCTAACCTTAAACATCAAAGCGTTGCGAGAAAACGACCCGGAAACGATTAAACACCAGGTTAGTGATTTTAATTAGTTATTTTATTTATTTTTATTCGTTAATGATCAATTTATTAAGATTTAATAATTTTATTTATTGTTGATTTTCGTTGATGTGTTATGTGGCGCCATCTCTTAAGTAATCGACGTACTAAATTTGAATTTGAATTAATTTAATGTCAAAAATCGTTTTAGATAGGTTAAGTTGTGAATAAAAATTAATTAAATTAATTTGATACGAAATTTATCGTTAATTGGGTTTAAGAGGTGATAAATATGTGCGTCGCGACGCCGCCGATGTCCCAAGGGGGCGGCCAAACCCACCGCCACCGGGTGTTCGCCACCCCCGAGGCCCAGTAGTAGTCACTTGATATATTAAATTTACGGCATTAACACGGCGTTAACGCGAATAATTTAATTAACGCCGTAACAATCGATATTGGGCCCCCTTTGACGTTGTCGTTTTCGCTCGGGAGATGGAAGAACAAAGAAAAAAAGCTAGGCGCAGACGGAATGAAAGAAAGAAAGGAAGAACAAAAGGCGGGGAACCCCGCGAACAAAAGACAGAGTTATAAAATTGCTAATTTCGTTTCCTCTGGCGCGCTTTGTTTCGCGTTGGCGATTATCAATTCTGGTATAACCTCGACGCGCCTGTAAATTCCGCGATCTCGCTTTGGAACGGGGATGAGGGGGCGGTATCGGAAAACGGGGGTTCGGGAACAATGGGAGCGGGGCAAAAATCCGAGATACGCGTTTTAAGTAATGAATTCGGGAAGAAGGAAAACAAAGCCGATTTGCATATCGGAACGACAATCGAGAATGTACCCCTTTTTTGAGATGGGGCCTCCCCGGTTTTGTGTTTTGATAAAAATTTTATTTATTCAATAAAATTATATCAAGGAAAAGTTAAAAAAGAAAGCGTAAAAGAACACCAAGAAAGTTTTAGAAGTCATAGAATTTGTTACCTTTTCAAATGTAAAATTCTCGTGAGGTGAAAAAGGTGAGGGGGGACCCTACCGGGTGCAATTCGCAGTTATTTATAGGGAAATAATGTCAATTGTGAGAACTAGGAAGCGTTCCCCAGGTCGACGCAAAAACTTGAGCAATTTGAATTTTCGAGGCGGCGCGACGACGTCGAACTCTTTGAAATATTCATAAGCGCGCATGGAGAACGGGAATTCGCGCGCCCCCGGAAGGGGCCCATTACGTCGTCCACTCGCCAAAGACGGACCCTATGACCCTATGACTCTATGACTATGGTCTCTTGTAACATTCCCGGCGACCCGTATCATTGAGAAATAATCGTCGCCGTTTCCAAGAGTTTAATAGTCGCGATCCTCGACGATGAAGGGGATCACTTGAGATTGAATCAAAAAGAAAAGGGGCAAGGAAATATAATTTTCGGTTTTGTGGAGTTGTTATACTCTTAATAATGGATTAGGAAAATGTTGAGTGTGATGATGACGGATTTAACCGAAACATGTTGAGTTTGAATGAAATGATATATCGGAAAAATTAGTTCTAACAAAAGTTGTTACTTTTTTGATTCTTAACAAGTTTTATTTGAAAAATATTTTGATGCAAACGATAATTAGGAAAATATCTTGAATTTTACTTCCATACTGTTCAGAGGGAAATTAAAAAATTGATAATTTTAAAAAATGGTGTCAATAAAAGTTGTTCCTTTTTTGATTTTTAACAAGTTTTATTTGAAAAATATTTCGATACAAACAATATTTAAGAAGATATTTTGAATTCTAGTTCTATACTGTTCAGAGGGAAATTAAAAAATTGATAATTTTAAAAAATGGTGTCAATAAAAGTTGTTCCTTTTTTGATTTTTAACAAGTTTTATTTAAAAAATATTTTGATACGAACAATAATTTCGAAGATAATCTTGAATTTCATTTCTATACTATTCAGAGGGAAATTAAAAAATTGATAATTTTACAAAATGGTGCCCACAAAAGTTGTTCCTTTCGTAATTCTTAACAAGTTTTATTTGAAAAATATTTTGATATAAACAATATTTAGAAAGATATCTTGAATTCCACTTCCATACTATTCAGAGGGAAATTAAAAAATTGTTCATTTTAAAAAATGGTGCCAACAAAAGTTGTTGCTTTTTTGATTTTTAACAAGTTTTATTTGAAAAATATTTTGATACAAACAATAATTGGGAAGATAATCTTGAATACCATTTCTATACTATTCAGAGGGAAATTAAAAAATTAATAATTTTAAAAAAATGGTGCCCACAAAAGTTGTTCCTTTTTTAATTCTTAACAAGTTTTATTTGAAAAATATTTTGATACAAATAATATTTAGAAAGATATCTTGAATTCCACTTCCATACTATTCAGAGGGAAATTAAAAAATTGATAATTTTAAAAAATGGTGCCAACAAAAGTTGTTCCTTTTTTAATTCTGAACAACTTTTATTTGAAAAATATTTTGATACAAATAATATTTAGGAAGATATCTTGAATTCTACTTCTGTACTATTCACAGGGAAATTAAAAAATTGATAATTCTAAAAAATGGCGCTAACAAAAGTTGTTCCTTTTTTAATTCTTAACAAGTTTTATTTAAAAAATATTTTGATACAAACAATAATTGGGAAGATAATCTTGAATACCATTTCTAGACTATTCAGAGGGAAATTAAAAAAATCATAATTTTAAAAAATGGTGCCCACAAAAATTGTTCCTTTCGTAATTCTTAACAAGTTTTATTTGAAAAATATTTTGATACAAACAATATTTAGGAAGATATCTTGAATTCTACTTCTGTACTATTCACAGGGAAATTAAAAAATTGATAATTCTAAAAAATGGTGCCAACAAAAGTTGTTCCTTTTTTAATTCTTAACAAGTTTTATTTAAAAAATATTTTGATACAAATAATAATTGGGAAGATAATCTTGAATACCATTTCTATACTATTCAGAGGGAAATTAAAAAATTAATAATTTTAAAAAATGGTGCCCACAAAAGTTGTTCCTTTTTTAATTCTGAACAACTTTTATTTGAAAAATATTTTGATACAAATAATATTTAAGAAGATATCTTGAATTCTACTTCTATACTATTCACAGGGAAATTAAAAAATTGATAATTTTAAAAAATGGTGTCAATAAAAGTTGTTCCTTTTTTGACTTTTAACAAGTTTTATTTGAAAAATATTTTGATACAAACAATATTTAGGAAGATATTTTGAAATCAATTTCTATACTGTTCAGAGGGAAATTAAAAAATTGGTAATTTTAAAAAATGGTGTCAATAAAAGTTGTTCCTTTTTTGATTTTTAACAAGTTTTATTTGAAAAATATTTTGATACAAACAATATTTAGGAACATATCTTGAATTCTACTTCTATACTATTCACAGGGAAATTAAAAAATTGATAATTTTAAAAAATGGTGTCAATAAAAGTTGTTCCTTTTTTGACTTTTAACAAGTTTTATTTGAAAAATATTTTGTTACAAACAATATTTAGGAAGATATTTTGAAATCAACTTCTATACTGTTCAGAGGGAAATTAAAAAATTCATAATTCTAAAAAATGATGCTAACAAAAGTTGTTCCTTTTTTAATTCTTAACAAGTTTTATTTGAAAAATATTTTGATACAAACAATATTTAGGAAAATATCTTGAATATTACTTCTATACTATTCACAGGGAAATTAAAAAATTGTTAATTTTAAAAAATGTTGCCAACAAAAGTTGTTCCTTTTTTGATTTTTAACAAGTTTTATTTAAAAAATATTTTGATTCAAACAATATTTAGGAAGATATCCTGAATTGTACTTCTATACTATTCAGAGGGAAATTAAAAAATTGATAATTTAAAAAAATGGTGCTAACAACAGTTGTTCCTTTTTTAATTCTGAACAACTTTTATTTGAAAAATATTTTGATGCAAACAATATTTAGGAAGATATCTTGAATTTTACTTCTATACTATTCACAGGGAAATTAAAAAATTGATAATTCTAAAAAATGGCGCTAACAAAAGTTGTTCCTTTTCTAATTCTTAACAAGTTTTATTTGAAAAATATTTTGATAGAAACAATAATTGGGAAGATGAAACACCCTGTAGAAATGGTATTCAAGATTATACCATTTCTACAGGGTGTTTCATTTAAAATGACATATGCTTATATCTCGAAAACCAAAACTCGAATTGAAAAAAGTTTCAAGTAAATTTTTTGTAGTGAAAAGGGGGGCACATGAGCAGATGTGCATTTTTTTTTCAGGGTTGCCTAAAGGCCCTTCTGACGTCATTTTCATTTTTTCAGATCGCACATATACTTTTTTCCTTCAACGTCTTGAACTACTTGACAAACGAAGTATTTTTTGCTTAAAACATTTTTTCTTAAATTCTGCGTTATGAATTCTAGTACAAGAAGAAAAATAAAACATTTTTAAAATCACCTTAGAACATTGATTAAAATTTATAAAGGTACCTTTATACATCCATTAAATGCTCAAAATGATGACCATTCACTTCTAAACATTTCTGAATTCTCATTGAAAACGTTCTCTGCACATTGCCAAACATTTCTTCAGTTATTGATTCGCAAGCTGTTTTGATACGGTTTTTTATATCGGTTGGTGTTGTTGGAACCTGCTTGTAAATTTTCTGGGTTGGGTTGCGTTGGGCCAATTCACCGGTCCATTACGTCCTATCCGTTTTTCAGGAAACATTTCGTCTAAAACTTCTCTTGTGGCTAGAGCATAATAAAATGGCCATAACGCAGGGTAGGGTCTTCCAACAAAACTGGTAAATCGTTCAACAAAAAATTCCGATACTTTCTGCCATTCAAATTGCCATCAATAAAAAAAGTTCCAATTGTTTTATTGCCAACAATGCCGCACCAGACATTAACTGACCAAGGTTTTTGATTACCAACTTGTCTTAGCCAACGAGGATTTTCATGTGACCAGTAGTGCATGTTATGACGATTTATTTGGCCGTGATTGGAGAAATAGGATTCGTCGGAAAATTGAAGAAAAAATTTTCATTCAATCTTAATTGTTCCATAGCCCAAGTACAAAATTGCACACGATTTTCGAAATCATCACCATGTAACTGTTGGTGTAGAGAGACATGATACGGATGAAACTTATTAAGTTCCAAAATCCGATGTACACTCGTTAACGAAATGCCTGAATCTTTTGACAATTGACGGCAACTTACATGAGGATTAACATCTACAGTTGCTAAAATAGGTATTTAGGCAGCCCTAAAAAAAATTCTGTTTATGTGTACAATGTGGGGGACACATTCTCACCAAAAAATATTTACTTGAAACTTTTTTCGGTTCGAGTTTTTGAGATATAAGCATATGTCATTTTAAATGAAACACCCGGTATACTAATCATAGGGAAATTAAAAAATTGATAATTTTAAAAAATGGTACCAACAAAAGTTGTTCCTTTTTTAATTCTTAACAAGTTTTATTTGAAAAAGATTTTGATACAAACAATAAGTGGGAAAATAATCTTGAATTCAATTTATACAGGGTGTTTCGGTGAGTTGGGGAACAAATGTAACCACATATACTAGAGTGAAAATATGATGACGATTCATGTAAACAAAAATTAGTAAAAGTCTTCAAATTTATACAGGCCATCAAAGTTAGGAAATTTTAACACATTTTTCCAAATATCTTAAACACTATTTACAGTAAAGCGCTCAAATTTGGTACAGTATAAGTCAATGTGATGTAAAATCTTTAGGCAAGTTATGAGTTGAATCGGTCCGCGGGAACAATGCTATACAGGTTGTTCTTAAAATTTGTTTGCTCAGAACTTTTTTGTCTATTTTTTGTTCATTTTGAAAACAAATTAAAAATGTGATTTAGCTAAATCCACACTTAGACATGTTGCATACATACTAGTTATGACAGCTCAGTTCGATTTTCACTTCTCATTACTAATTCAGATTATTTATTTATTTTTTTTAGTGTTATTGAATTCGAAGTCTAACATTTTTGTATTTAATTCGAAAACGGTGGATTTTATTTTCTAATTTTGATGGCCTGTATCTTTGCAATTTGAGGACTTTTACTAATTTTTTTTACATGAATCGTCATTATTTTCACTCTAGTACATGTGGTTACATTTGTTCCCCGAGTCACCGAAACACCCTGTATACTATTCAGAGGGAAATTAAAAAATTGATAATTTTACAAAATGATGCCTACAAAAGTTGCTCCTTTTTTAATTCTTAACAAGTTTTATTTGAAAAATATTTTGATACAAGCAATATTTAGCAAGATATTTTGAATTCTACTTCTATACTATTCAGAGGGAAATTAAAAAATTGATAATTTTAAAAAATGGTGTCAATAAAAGTTGTTCCTTTTTTAATTCTTAACAAGTTTTATTTGAAAAATATTTTGATACAAACAATATTTAGGAAGATATTTTGAAATCAATTTCTATACTGTTCAGAGGGAAATTAAAAAATTGGTAATTTTAAAAAATGGTGCCAATAAAAGTTGCTCCTTTTTTGATTTTTAACAAGTTTTATTTGAAAAATATTTTGATACAAACAATAATTGGGAAGATAATCGTTAATACCATTTCTATACTATTCAGAGGGAAATTAAAAAATTGATAATTCTAAAAAATGGCACTAACAAAAGTTGTTCCTTTTTTAATTCTTAACAAGTTTTATTTAAAAAATATTTTGATACAAACAATAATTGGGAAGATAATCTTGAATACCATTTCTATACTATTCAGAGAGAAATTAAAAAATTAATAACTTTAAAAAATGGTGCCCACAAAAGTTGTTCCTTTTTTAATTCTGAACAACTTTTATTTGAAAAATATTTTGATACAAATAATATTTAGGAAGATATCTTGAATTCTACTTCTATACTATTCACAGGGAAATTAAAAAATTGATAATTCTAAAAAATGGCGCTAACAAAAGTTGTTCCTTTTTTAATTCTTAACAAGTTTTATTTGAAAAATATTTTGATACAAACAATATTTAGGAAAATGTCTTGAATTTTACTTCTATACTATTCAGAGGGAAATTAAAAAATTGATAATTTTAAAAAATAGTGCTAACCAAAGTTGTTCCTTTTTTAATTCTTAACAAGTTTTATTTGAAAAATATTTTGATACAAACAATATTTAGGAAGATATCTTGAATTCTACTTCTGTACTATTCACAGGGAAATTAAAAAATTGATAATTTTAAAAAATGGTGCCAACAAAAGTTGTTCATCTTTTAATTGCTAATAAGCTTTATTTGAAAAATATTTTGATACAAACAATATTTAGGAAAATATCTTGAATTCTACTTCCATACTATTCAGAGGGAAATTAAAAAATTGATAATTTTAAAAAATTATGTCAACAAAGGTTGTTCCTTTTTTTGATTCTTAACAAGTTTTATTTGAAAAATATTTTGATACAAGCAATATTTAGGAAGATATTTTGAATTCAATTTCTGTACTGTTCAGAGGGAAATTAAAAAAAATTGATAATTTTAAAAAATGGTGCCAACAAAAGTTATTCCTTTTTTAATTCTGAACAAGTTTTATTCAAAAAATATTTTGATACAAACAATGTTTAGGAAGATAATCTTGAATTTCATTTTTATACTATTCAGAGGGAAATTAAAAAATTGATAATTCTAAAAAATGGTGTCAACAAAAGTTGTTCCTTTTTTAATTCTTAACAAGTTTTATTTGAAAAATATTTTGATACAAACAATAATTGGGAAGATAATCGTTAATACCATTTCTATACTATTCAGAGGGAAATTAAAAAATTGATAATTCTAAAAAATGGCACTAACAAAAGTTGTTCCTTTTTTAATTCTTAACAAGTTTTATTTAAAAAATATTTTGATACAAACAATAATTGGGAAGATAATCTTGAATACCATTTCTATACTATTCAGAGAGAAATTAAAAAATTAATAACTTTAAAAAATGGTGCCCACAAAAGTTGTTCCTTTTTTAATTCTGAACAACTTTTATTTGAAAAATATTTTGATACAAATAATATTTAGGAAGATATCTTGAATTCTACTTCTATACTATTCACAGGGAAATTAAAAAATTGATAATTCTAAAAAATGGCGCTAACAAAAGTTGTTCCTTTTTTAATTCTTAACAAGTTTTATTTGAAAAATATTTTGATACAAACAATATTTAGGAAAATGTCTTGAATTTTACTTCTATACTATTCAGAGGGAAATTAAAAAATTGATAATTTTAAAAAATAGTGCTAACCAAAGTTGTTCCTTTTTTAATTCTTAACAAGTTTTATTTGAAAAATATTTTGATACAAACAATATTTAGGAAGATATCTTGAATTTTACTTCTGTACTATTCACAGGGAAATTAAAAAATTGATAATTTTAAAAAATGGTGCCAACAAAAGTTGTTCCTCTTTTGATTTTTAACAAGTTTTATTTGAAAAATATTTTGATACAAACAATGATTGGGAAGATAATCTTGAATACCATTTCTATACTATTCAGAGGGAAATTAAAAAATTGGTAATTTTAAAAAATGGTGCCCACAAAAGTTGTTCCTTTCGTAATTCTTAATAAGTTTTATTTGAAAAATATTTTGATACAAACAATATTTAGGAAGATATCTTGAATTCTACTTCTATACTATTCACAGGGAAATTAAAAAATTGATAATTTTAAAAAATGGTGCCAACAAAAGTTGTTCCTTTTTTAATTCTGAACAACATTTATTTGAAAAATATTTTGATACAAACAATATTTAGGAAGATATCTTGAATTCAATTTCTATACTATTCAGAGGGAAATTAAAAAATTGATAATTTTAAAAAATGGTGCTAACAAAAGTTGTTCTTTTTTTGATTCTTAACAAGTTTTATTTGAAAAATATTTTGATACAAACAATATTTAGGAAAATATCTTGAATTCTACTTCTATACTATTCAGAGGGAAATTAAAAAATTGATAATTCTAAAAAATGGTGCCAACAAAAGTTGTTCCTTTTCTAATTCCTAACAAGTTTTATTTAAAAATATTTTGATCTAAACAATATTTAGAAAGATATCTTGAATTCCACTTCCATACTATTCAGAGGGAAATTAAAAAATTGATAATTTTAAAAAATGGTGCCAACAAAAGTTGTTCCTTTTTTGATTCTTAACTAGCTTTATTTGAAAAGTATTTTGATACAAACAATATTTAGAAAGATATCTTGAATTCCACTTCCATACTATTCAGAGGGAAATAAAAAATTGATAATTTTAAAAAATGGTGTCAATAAAATTTGTTCCTTTTTTGATTTTTAACAAATTTTATTTGAAAAATATTTTGATACAAACCATAATTAGGGAGATAATCTTGAATTCCATTTTTATACTGTTCAGAGGGAAATTAAAAAATGGATCATTTTACAAAATGGTGCCTACAAAAGTTGTTCCTTTTTTAATTCTTAACAAGTTTTATTTAAAAAATATTTTGATACAAACAATATTTAGGAAGATATCTTGAATTCCACTTCTATACTATTCAGAGGGAAATTAAAAAAATGATAATTTTAAAAAATGGTGTTAACAAAACTTGTTCCTTTCCTAATTCTTAACATGTTATGTGACCCAAAATTTAAAAATTATTAAATCATTTAGAAACTGAGGCCTTATAATCAAGCTTAATAACTTTAATATCTTTTGAAAAATTTAAGCGTTTCAGTGTACTTCTAATAACGGGTTGGGTTGGATTGGATTTAGCCATGACGGGAACTCATTCAACAATGAATCGATTGCTTGATTTATTTATTAATGAAGATGTTTAATAAATTGTATATACTTTGAGGTTTTGTCTAAATAATTGGCTTGACTGTATGTTTTTCCACTCTCATTTAGGAGATTACAACTAAAGATAGAGAGCATATTGTAAACTGTAACTCTACCGATTAAATTGTTTTGATATGTGTCATTAATTTTTGTTTCGCCACTACATTTTCATTAGTGCGTGTCCATCCAGACTTCGTTCCGGAAAAACAGCATCGGCCAACAGAATAGCACAACACACACATAAATAGTTGATTGATTATTTTCGTGCGGTTGTACCGTCGACGTTTCGTGGAGTTTGGGGACGGATAGAGTGAGGAGTCATAGCCACGGCCCATCTGCCATTTGTCCAAGTCGTGGAGATCCGTAATCTAATAAATATCGTCCTTCCCGGAGGGTTTATTTGGGCAATAAAGGGCCCGGGCGACGGGCGAAGAGAGCTGAGCGATCCTCCGTGTCCGGTATTTCGGTCCGTCTCGGGCCTCATCAACAATTGTCTCGAAGGCCAATAAAAGCGTCGTCCTGCGCTTTTTCACGTTTTCCTTTAATCCGGCTTGATGTACGATGACCCAAGACTCAGAAATTAATCGTAAAACCGACTTATCATTTTCAACTTCCGTTAGGTACACTATATTTGGAAGCCATTCTTGTTTCTTACATCTTATTGATTTATAATAATTAATTCAAGTTCATTTTCGGTAAATCAAATTTCAAGAATGCTACTTTAGGAGGGTAATTACAACCATTTCCTTTCGAGATAATAACCCAACGACGAAAGTCATTAATATGATTCACCCTGTTCCTTCACCTATAGTAATAATAATAAGAGGGGTCTTCGCCCAGGAGGCAGTTTGGTCGTTCCGGCTAGCGAACGTCGTCGTCGTCGTCGTAGGCGACGTCCCAAGCGGAAGGATTCGCGCTTCCTGACTTTTGTGGATCGCGCCCGCCGCCACCAAGAGATGAGACTGTACGGAGGAGAGTTGAGGTGGTCGCATCCGCGCCATTATCGCCCTAATTTATACGTCCTGACGAAGTTTTCGCGTTGGACACCCATTGTACCCGAAATCGGATTTATCGCGCCCCGCAGGAAGACGACGAGTATCCGTCATTCTCTTCGCTCGACGTCCTTCTTACATTTCTGCTTTTAGCGTGTTGAGTTATGTCCGGTCGGGGAAATTGATAAAAATCGCCTGCGGGACGAACGGTTCGTCATCGGCGGTCCCCAAGGACCGGCCGACCTTTTGGGAAGGCGATGTGATCGAACTAAGAAACCCGGGAAATTAAGAAAGATAATCGTCAGGTTTTCCTCCTCTTTTTTACCCCCTTTTTCGTGTACTTCGCCTAATTTCATTAGTAAATATAATTTTTTGCGGCACTCGGGAATTAAATGGGGGGTAAGAAACCTGGTTCGGACGAAGGAAAAGGGTGGTTAATAATTCTAATTATATTTTATCGTCACCAGAGGATTCATTTATCTTTGAATATTAGCAAAAATTATTTCTTTTTGTACTAATATTCATAGGATAGACATAGCAAGTTGCTGCTTCTCTGGTTTGAAGCATGTTTTCAAATAAAACTTGTTAAAAATTAAAAAAGAAACAACTTTTGTTGTCACAATTTTTGAAAATGATTAAATTTTTAATTTCCCTCTGAATAGTATAGAAGTAGAATTCACGATATTTTCCTAAATATTGTTTGTATCAAAATATTTTTCAAATAAAACTTGTTAAGAATTAAAAAAGGAACAACTTTTGTAAGCACCATTTTTTAAAATTATCAATTTTTTAATTTCCCTCTGAATAGTACTTATAGAAGTAGAATTCAAGATATTTTCCTAAATATTATTTGTATCAAAATATTTTTTAAATAAAACTTGTTCAGAATTAAAAAAGGAACAACTTTTGTTGGCATAATTTTTTAAAATTATCAATTTTTTAATTTCCCTCTGAATAGTATAGAAATCGTATTCAAGATTATCTTCCCAATTATTGTTTGTATCAAAATATTTTTCAAATAAAACTTGTTAAGAATTAAAAAAGGAACAACTTTTGTTAGCACAATTTTTTAAAATTACCAATTTTTTAATTTCCCTCTGAATAGTATAGAATAGAAGTAGAATTCAAGATATCTTCCTAAATATTGTTTATATCAAAATATTTTTCAAATAAAACTTGTTAAAAATTAAAAAAGAAACAACTTTTGTTGTCACAATATTTGAAAATGATTAAATTTTTAATTTCCCTCTGAATAGTATAGAAATAGAATTCAAGATATCTTGCTAAATATTGTTTGTATCAAAATATTTTTCAAATAAAACTTGTTAAGAATTAAAAAAGGAACAACTTTTGTTAGCACCATTTTTTAAAATTATCAATTTTTTAATTTCCCTCTGAATAGTATAGAAATTGAATTCAAGATATCTTCCTAAATATTGTTTGTATCAAAATATTTTTCAAATAAAACTTGTTAAGAATTAAAAAAGGAACAACTTTTGTTAGCATTATTTTTTAGAATTATCAATTTTTTAATTTCCCTCTGAATAGTATAGAAATCGTATTCAAGATTATCTTCCCAATTATTGTTTGTATCAAAATATTTTTCAAATAAAACTTGTTAAGAATTAAAAAAGGAACAACTTTTGTTAGCACCATTTTTTAAAATTATCAATTTTTTAATTTCCCTCTGAATAGTATAGAAATTGAATTCAAGATATCTTCCTAAATATTGTTTGTATCAAAATATTTTTCAAATAAAACTTGTTAAGAATTAAAAAAGGAACAACTTTTGTTAGCACCATTTTTTAAAATTATCAATTTTTTAATTTCCCTCTGAATAGTATAGAAATTGAATTCAAGATATCTTCCTAAATATTGTTTGTATCAAAATATTTTTCAAATAAAACTTGTTAAGAATTAAAAAAGGAGCAACTTTTGTTAGCATCATTTTTTAGAATTATCAATTTTTTAATTTCCCTCTGAATAGTATGGAAGTAGAATTCAAGATGTCTTCCTAAATATTGTTTGTATCAATATATTTTTCAAATAAAACTTGTTAAGAATTAAAAAAGGAACAACCTTTGTTGGCATAATTTTTTAAAATTATTATTTTTTTAATTTCCCTCTGAATAGTATAGAAATCGTATTCAAGATTATCTTCCCAATTATTGTTTGTATCAAAATATTTTTCAAATAAAACTTGTTAAGAATTAAAAAAGGAACAACCTTTGTTGGCATAATTTTTTAAAATTATCATTTTTTTAATTTCCCTCTGAATAGTATAGAAATCGTATTCAAGATTATCTTCCCAATTATTGTTTGTATCAAAATATTTTTCAAATAAAACTTGTTAAGAATTAAAAAAGGAACAACCTTTGTTGGCATAATTTTTTAAAATTATCATTTTTTTAATTTCCCTCTGAATAGTATAGAAATCGTATTCAAGATTATCTTCCCAATTATTGTTTGTATCAAAATATTTTTCAAATAAAACTTGTTAAGAATTAAAAAAGGAACAACTTTTGTTGGCATAATTTTTTAAAATTATCAATTTTTTAATTTCCCTCTGAATAGTATAGAAGTAGAATTCAAGATATCTTCCTAAATATTGTTTGTATCAAAATGTTTTTCAAATAAAACTTGTCAAGAATTAAAAAAGGAACAACCTTTGTTGGCATAATTTTTTAAAATTATCAATTTTTTAATTTCCCTCTGAATAGTATAGAATAGAAGTAGAATTCAAGATATCTTCCTAAATATTGTTTGTATCAAAATATTTTTCAAATAAAACTTGTTAAGAATTAAAAAAGGAACAACTTTTGTTAGCATCATTTTTTAAAATTATCAATTTTTTAATTTCCCTCTGAATAGTATAGAAATCGTATTCAAGATTATCTTCCCAATTATTGTTTGTATCAAAATATTTTTTAAATAAAACTTGTTAAGAATTAAAAAAGGAACAACCTTTGTTGGCATAATTTTTTAAAATTATCAATTTTTTAATTTCCCTCTGAATAGTACCTATAGAAATCGTATTCAAGATTATCTTCCCAATTATTGTTTGTATCAAAATATTTTTCAAATAAAACTTGTTAAGAATTAAAAAAGGAGCAACTTTTGTTAGCATCATTTTTTAAAATTATCAATTTTTTAATTTCCCTCTGAATAGTATAGAAGTAGAATTCAAGATATTTTCCTAAATATTGTTTGAATCAAAATATTTTTCAAATAAAACTTGTTAAGAATTAAAAAAATTACAACTTTTGTTAACACCATTTTTTAAAATTATCAATTTTTTAATTTCCCTCTGAATAGTATAGAAATCGTATTCAAGATTATCTTCCCAATTATTGTTTGTATCAAAATATTTTTTAAATAAAACTTGTTAAGAATTAAAAAAGGAACAACTTTTGTTAGCATCATTTTTTAGAATTATCAATTTTTTAATTTCCCTCTGAATAGTATAGAAGTAGAATTCAAGATATCTTCCCAATTATTGTTTGTATCAAAATATTTTTTAAATAAAACTTGTTCAGAATTAAAAAAGGAACAACTTTTGTTAGCACCATTTTTTAAAATTATCAATTTTTTAATTTCCCTCTGAATAGTATAGAAGTAGAATTCAAGATATCTTCCTAAATATTGATTGTATCAAAATATTTTTTAAATAAAACTTGTTCAGAATTAAAAAAGGAACAACTTTTGTTAGCACCATTTTTTAAAATTATCAATTTTTTAATTTCCCTTTGAATAGTATAGAAGTAGAATTCAAGATATTTTCCTAAATATTGTTTGTATCAAAATATTTTTCAAATAAAACTTGTTAAGAATTAAAAAAGGAACAACCTTTGTTGGCATAATTTTTTAAAATTATCAATTTTTTAATTTCCCTCTGAATAGTACCTATAGAAATCGTATTCAAGATTATCTTCCCAATTATTGTTTGTATCAAAATATTTTTCAAATAAAACTTGTTAAGAATTAAAAAACGAACAACTTTTGTTAGCATCATTTTTTAGAATTATCAATTTTTTAATTTCCCTCTGAATAGTATAGAAGTAAAATTCAAGATATTTTCCTAAATATTGTTTGTATCAAAATATTTTTCAAATAAAACTTGTTAAGAATTAAAAAAGGTACGACTTTTGTTAGCATCATTTTTTAGAATTATCAATTTTTTAATTTCCCTCTGAATAGTATAGAAATCGTATTCAAGATTATCTTCCCAATTATTGTTTGTATCAAAATATTTTTCAAGTAAAACTTGTTAAGAATTAAAAAAATTACAACTTTTATTAACATCATTTTTTAAAATTATCAATTTTTTTATTTCCCTCTGAATAGTATAGAAATCGTATTCAAGATTATCTTCCCAATTATTGTTTGTATCAAAATATTTTTTAAATAAAACTTTTTCAGAATTAAAAAAGGAACAACCTTTGTTGGCATAATTTTTTAACATTATCAATTTTTTAATTTCCCTCTGAATAGTATAGAAGTAGAATTCAAGATATTTTCCTAAATATTGTTTGTATCAAAATATTTTTTAAATAAGACTTGTTAAGAATTAAAAAAGGAACAACCTTTGTTGGCATCATTTTTTAAAATTTATCAATTTTTTAATTTCCCTGTGAATAGTACCGAAGTAGAATTCAAGATATCTTCCTAAATATTGTTTGTATCAAAATATTTTTCAAATAAAACTTGTTAAGAATTAAAAAAAGAACAACTTTTGTTAACACCATTTTTTAAAATTATCAATTTTTTAATTTCCCTCTGAATAGTATAGAAGTAGAATTCAAGATATCTTCCTAAATATTGTTTGTATCAAAATATTTTTCAAATAAAACTTGTTAAGAATTAAAAAAAGAACAACTTTTGTTAACACCATTTTTTAAAATTATCAATTTTTTAATTTCCCTCTGAATAGTATAGAAGTAGAATTCAAGATATCTTCCTAAATATTGTTTGTATCAAAATATTTTTCAAATAAAACTTGTTAAGAATTAAAAAAGGAACAACTTTTGTTAGCATCATTTTTTAGAATTATCAATTTTTTAATTTCCCTCTGAATAGTATAGAAGTAGAATTCAAGATATCTTCCCAATTATTGTTTGTATCAAAATATTTTTTAAATAAAACTTGTTCAGAATTAAAAAAAGAACAACTTTTGTTAGCACCATTTTTTAAAATTATCAATTTTTTAATTTCCCTCTGAATAGTATAGAAGTAGAATTCAAGATATTTTCCTAAATATTGTTTGTATCAAAATATTTTTCAAATAAAACTTGTTAAGAATTAAAAAAGGAACAACCTTTGTTGGCATAATTTTTTAAAATTATCAATTTTTTAATTTCCCTCTGAATAGTATAGAATAGAAGTAGAATTCAAGATATCCTCCTAAATATTGTTTGTATCAAAATATTTTTCAAATAAAACTTGTTAAGAATTAAAAAAGGAACAACCTTTGTTGGCATAATTTTTTAAAATTATCAATTTTTTAATTTCCCTCTGAATAGTATAGAATAGAAGTAGAATTCAAGATATCCTCCTAAATATTGTTTGTATCAAAATATTTTTTAAATAAAACTTGTTAAGAATTAAAAAAGGAACAACTTTTGTTAGAACAATTTTTTAAAATTATCAATATTTTAATTTCCCTCTGAATAGTATAGAAATCGTATTCAAGGTTATCTTCCCAATTATTGTTTGTATCAAAATATTTTTCAAGTAAAACTTGTTAAGAATTAAAAAAGGAACAACCTTTGTTGACATAATTTTTTAAAATTATCAATTTTTTTAATTTCCCTCTGAATAGTATAGAAATCATATTCAAGATTATCTTCCCAATTATTGTTTGTATCCAAATATTTTTCAAATAAAACTTGTTAAGAATTAAAAAAGGAACAACCTTTGTTGACATAATTTTTTAAAATTATCAATTTTTTTAATTTCCCTCTGAATAGTATAAAAGTAGAATTCAAGATATCTTCCTAAATATTGTTTGTATCAAAATATTTTTCAAATAAAACTTGTTAAGAATTAAAAAAGGAACAACTTTTGTTAGCACCATTTTTTAAAATTATCAATATTTTAATTTCCCTCTGAATAGTATAAAAGTAGAATTCAAGATATCTTCCTAAATATTGTTTGTATCAAAATATTTTTTAAATAAAATTTGTTAATAATTAAAAAAGGAACAACCTTTGTTGGCATAATTTTTTAAAATTATCAATTTTTTAATTTCCCTCTGAATAGTATAGAAGTAGAATTCAAGATATCTTCCTAAATATTGTTTGTATCAAAATATTTTTCAAATAAAACTTGTTCAGAATTAAAAAAGGAACAACTTTTGTTAAGACCATTTTTTAAAATTATCAATTTTTTAATTTCCCTCTGAATAGTATAGAAGTAAAATTCAAGATATTTTCCTAAATATTGTTTGTATCAAAATATTTTTCAAATAAAACTTGTTAATAATTAAAAAAGGAACAACCTTTGTTGGCATAATTTTTTAAAATTATCAATTTTTTAATTTCCCTCTGAATAGTATAGAAGTAGAATTCAAGATGTCTTCCTAAATATTGTTTGTATCAAAATATTTTTCAAATAAAACTTATTAAGAATTAAAAAAGGAACAACTTTTGTTAGCATCATTTTTTAGAATAATCAATTTTTTAATTTCCCTCTGAATAGTATAGTAGCTTAAGATTTAAATAATAATATATAAAAGTTGTATTTCTACTGATAATATGTCACCACGAGGCCGAAGTAACTACAAAAAACCAATGCATACAGAAAAATGCACTGTTTGGTGTTAATGTCAATGATTACCACTGTTTTATATGTCATCTAGAAGTCGAGGCAGTGGCTCAAGACATAAAAAATTATAGTTTATATGTTATATTTACAGTTTCAATATGTTATCTAGAAACCGAGTCAGCTATGTTGCTAGGGCAGAACGTTAAAACTTAAAAGATATTCTAATATTAATATATCATGTTGAAAATAATATACAGGGTGTTTCACTTAAAACTCCCAGGCCAACTATCTCTGGAATGACTTGAGATATCTTAGTTTTGTAAGAAGGTATTGTTAGAGTACGTAAATCATTAACAAAATTAATTAAGAAATACATTTTCCACCATAATAACAATTGATATAACAAAAAAAGTGTGATCAACCTAAATCTAGTTACTTTTTTTCCCCCAGATTTAAGTTGGTCACTTTCCCTATATTTATAACATTGGAGCGTGACGTCATAGGGGGGAAAAAAGGATTAACTATTGATTCAGAACTCTCGTTACTTATTTAGTAAGATGTAGCTGTGCTAAAAAAGTAAATCACGCAGCTCTAACAAACCGGAAACCGAGTCGTGGTGGAGAAAGGCAATTTTTCATCTTCCATAACCGGAATTGATATAAACGCGTATGGGAAACGCGCAATTTTTATTTATTCGCACACGCCGTACGCGGGCACGAGGGAAATATAAAAAAATGTCGATACTCAAGATTTCCTCCTCGGGGCATATTTCTAAATTACCCGGCGAAAATTTTATTAATGTTACCCATTCTTTGTTAGGTTAGGGGTAGGAAGAAAATGTTTGATTAAAATTTATTTTTCCCGCCGAATTAGATATTTAATCTGTTATCGATCGTTAAAACTTCTTCTCCATGTTTTTATCAGGCAATTTTCCACGCTACCGGAGCCGACCCTCGCCGCAATACTAAGGGGGTAACAAAAGGTATCGCATATCCGAAATCAAAGTCTGGAAAGTCGTATCGTCCTTATCGGGAAATTATTCAATTATAAAAGTTTTCCCGGTGCGGCTTCCCCAAAAAGAAAATGACGTGGGAGGGGGTTCCGCGTCGAACGCAAAGCGCCCCCTATTAAAATAATGAAAAAAATCCCACTAAATCACTTTAACGGCGTGCATTAAACCGATCGCACAATTTTTCAAATTTTTTCCCCTTTTTGTTATCGCTTTTTATAATTAAACGTGGGTTTTTATTGCTTCCTCAAGAAGCAATCGGAAAACGACTGATGCAACCTGATATACTGCGACTTTATCCCTTGGGATATCTTAGGGATCGGGGATTGGGGGGGGTTGGACGCTAAGGAAGGAGAATTTAAACGATATCCTCCATATTAAGCCAGGCAGCATTCAATTAATTTGCGCGACGAGCACTCTTGATCTCCTTTAAGGAACGAATGTCTTACGGAAGCGCGCCATCTCTGAAAGGATATATCCTTTAACCTCTACCTGGTGCGATATCAAACGCCCAGAACTCAACGGGGACTTGATTAAATCAGCTACTATTTCACTTCTTACTTTCTCAGTTTCTCACTTGTACACCTTCTTCTTCTTCCTAATTCCCATCTCTTTCAATGAAATAAATTTGAGAAAGAAAGCCTTGTTTTTGGTCGATTCGAATCTAGGGTGGATTCTAAAACGGGGCCCAACAGGTGGTCACCCAAGCGGGTCGTCCGGCTCAAAGGTCCCTTCGATAATGGAGTGTCGAAAACACTCGACTTTCCGATAAAATAGGTGCTCGGTTAGAATTTAGGGTCAACATTTGAGGTTAAGTTCTCGGACGCTTTACGAATTGCTTCGAAAATTACATTTTACTTTTAATTCCCTACAATTTGTCCGTTTTAATTCGACGCTATTTAGTCTTTTCCGCCAACCCCCCGCGCTATAACATCAACATATTATCACCGAGGAGAGTTATGTCCCACCCCATTTGTAGATTTTAAGGGCCTCTGTAGAAGCTGTAATTTCTCGCTTGACAATATGCTGCGTCGCGTGGTGGCAGTCCGAGCTGAAGCCGTCCTTTTGGACCCTACGCCTCGCGTACAATACCTTCACATACATAACGTCTCCAATACCTCTCTCTACCCCGCCACATTGTTACAAAAGATGACAAATTTCGTCATTAACCACGTCACGCGCCTCTCTTTACACACGACAAACCTCAAGTGAAATATAGGGACGATGGGTGAGATGAGAATGGAGCAGGAATTATTTGTGGTGATGAGTTATAATTTTTTAGAAAATTTTAATCAAAAAACTTATTTTTTATCACTTCATAATACAATATATACAGGGTGAGTCAGAAAGAATGGGAAATCCGAATACCGGAGACACTAGACACCAAAATATGACGATTTAACCTAACATGTCGGTGGTTTTTAATAGACAGGGTGTTGAAAGTTAAATTTTTATTTCGAAATTTCTTAATAATTTTGAAGGTTTTTGTACTATTAACATAAAATTTGGTAGTTAGATGTTTTTGAACATGAGAAATACGAATTTGATATTTGTTTTGTGATTACTCGTAGAGGGCGCTAGATACACACTGTACGTTTGAGATATCAAGTCATAACTATTTTGTCAGTTGAGGTATGGTGAATTAGAACCAGAAATCTGAAGGAGTTTTCAATTCTGCACAAAAAAGGTACTCTTGCTTACATTGTCTAAATCTACTGGTTTCCAAGTTATCTGCTTTTAATTGTTTCAAAGTAATTTTAAGGTTAACATTTAAAATCAATAACACAGTAACTATAGCAACTAGTAACGATAATAATCGATAACAATAACAATTAATTAATAACAATAGAATTGAATGCTCTTTGTGATTTGCAGCTCTTATTGGTCGTAGCTGTCCAGCCAAAAAACTTATGATTTGATTTATCAAACGAGCAGCGTGTATCTAGCGCCCTCTACGAGCAATAACAAAACAAGTTTCAAATTCGTATTTCTCATGCTCGAAAACATAAAACTACCAAATTTTATGTTAATAGTACAAAAACCTTCAAAATTATCAAGAAATTTCGAAATAAGAATTTAACTTTCAACACCCTATGCCTCGAAAACCACTGACATTTGTATAAGAGATGTTACATTAAATCATCATATTTTGGTGTCTAGCACCCTGTATATAATTTGATCATAATAAGTAAAGGTATATTTTCAGCATTAATGTCATTTACAAACCGAGGCAGCTATGCTGCCGAGGCAGTGGCTCAAGAATTAAAAAATAATACATAAAGTTTATATTTTTAGTAACAATTTATCATTTATAAACCGAAGTAGCTATACTGCCGAGGCAGTGGCTTAAGACTTAAAAATTAATATATAAAGTTTGCATTTTCAGTATCAATATGTTATCTAGAAGCCGAGCCATTTTGCTCAAGAATTAAAAAATAATACATAAAGGTTATACTTCCAATATTAACCCATTAACTGGCAACTTTTTTGTTGATTTTTTGATAATAAAACTTAAAATATGTTATATATTATATATACAATATAATTATTATACAGGGTGTCACACAAAAAACGCTCAAACCTGTAGCACTGTTATTTACATTCCGATTTTCATGACCCAGCTATCAAATGAAATGGTTTTATAAATAACTATGATTCATGCTACAAATAAAATTTTTCCAACGCCATTTTCAATTTCAAGCAATTATTAACTTTTGTTTTTCAAATTGCTGCGTATATTTTTCATCACGTCATTGAATAGAGATTGTTTTTCTGAATCCATTCATGAACAATACATCCATTTTAAATGTAATTTTAGCAGAAAGAAGACACCCTGTATATATAGGTTGTCACACAAGAATACCGCAAGCTGTAACTCTGTCAATTACATTCCGATTTTCATGAGCGAAATATCAAATGAAAAGGTTTGATGAATACTATGATTCATACTACAAATAAACTTTTTCCAACGCCATCTTCAATTATAACGATTGTCAGCTTTTGATTTTCAAATTGCTCAGTATGTTTTTCTTCACGCTATTGGATAGAGATTCTTTTTCTGAATCCATTAATGTGTAACACATCAACATTAGTTGTAATTGTAGCATAGAAAAACATTAAAATAGTTTCCTAGCATTCTCTTAAAGTTACTTGTGTTATACTGTGGTGTGGCATGGAAAAAATAACAAAACAACTTATAAGTATCATTTACAACTGCTTCGGGCATTGAAATAACATTTAATGACTGTTATCAGTTTTGCGCGTTATTTTTTTCCATGGCACACTACACTGTTACAAAAGTGACTAAGACAATGTTCGGAAAATGCTTTAATTGTTTTTCTCTGCTAAAATTACAATTAATGTTAATGTATTGTAGATCAATGGGTTCAGAAAAAATTCTCTATTCAATAACGTGAAGAAAAACATACCGCGGAATTTGAAAATCAAAAGTAGATAATCGCATGAAATTGAAGAGGGCATTGGAAAAAGTTTATTTGTAGCATGAATCATAGCATTCATCAAACCATTTCATTTGATACCTCGTTCATGAAAATCGGAAAGTAAATGACAGAGTTACAGCTTGGGGCGTTTTTTGTGTGACACCCTGTATATTAATATATATTATATATACAGTGTGTCCGTAAAGTAACGAATATAGGCGATGAAATCATTATAAACGGTTTATGGAAAAATCCCTGAACGGGTCTAAAAATTTAAATTTTTTGCAATTGTTTGGTGTAGATTTTAAATTTCTTCCGCCATTTTTAACCGAGTTATGACGTCATCGGAATTTTTTTCAATTGGCAATCCCCTATTTTTATTACGGAATATGAAAGAGGATTTTTTTCTGAATCTAGTACAGTCAATATTAATATTGGTTACATAAGAAAATTTTCGAGAAAAATTACTTCAAAGTTTAACTACTTCAGATTTGTTGACATGATAAAATAGCAGTAGCCATGAGTAACTAAACAACTCAATTCAAAAAATGATTTACTCATTAACCAAAGTATGGTGAACCTAGCTGTGACTAAATTTAAAAAGCATGGCCATCTCTCGAAACATTTCTCGAAGCCTGGCCTACTAAATGTTTCAGGGGAAGTTCAACAAATCATGGTTGTGACAGGGCAAGAAAATCCTCATGTTACTGTAAGGAGTATTGCTTTAATTTTGACATTAGTAAATCAACGGTTCACAAAAATTGGAATTGTTTAAAATAATTGGTTACCATAGTTACTCATGGCTACTGCTATTTTTATTATTTATACAAATTTGAAGTAATTAAAATTTAAAGTAATTTTTCTCGAAAATTTTCTTATCTAACCAATATTATTGTTGACTGTACTATATTCAGAAAAAAATATCAATGATGTCATAACTCGTTTAAAAATGGCGGAAAAAAATTAAAAACTACACCAAAAAATTTAAATCTTTAGACCCGTTTCAGGGATTTTTCCATAAACCGTTTTTTTATGATTTTATCGCCTATATCCGTTACTTTACGAGCACACTGTATATATAATATGTTATAAAATATACTACCTGAACAGTTTGCAAATTAAAAGAATAAATGGCTATAATTTATTTATTAATAAAAATATCCATGTCAAGTGCTATATCATTAGAATCGTTGAGAAAAGGCCTCTTTTATAAAGTCATGGCCACCTATGGTTTCTATTAAAAAAATTATAAGTTTGTGTCATAACTGAAAAATTATTGCTTAAATAACTGGTTAAATGACTGTTTTATTAAACATGCAATACCCTAAACATTTTTCCTTTACACATTTTTTTTTAAATCAATAATATCGGAGCCATAGGTATCTAATGATATAACAAAAAACAGTTTTTTCGAGATATCTAGTTAGCCATGCATTTTATCCAAAAAACAAAAAGCTCATTAAATTGAGTCCATGAAACTGCAATTCTTTCCCTATTTAATCGTCTCTCTATCTCCGCTAGTTTTCAAGATCTCTATACTAAACATGGAAAAAAACTCACCCTGTATATTATTATTTAAAACTTAAGCTACTACCTCGGCAGCTGAGCTGCCTCGGCTTTTAGATAATATATCGATACTGAATTTAACCATTATTTTTTTATATATCTTGAGCCACTGCCTCAGCAGCACAGCTGCTTCGGCTTTTAGATGACATATCATTAGTAAAAATACAACTTTTATATATTGATATTTATTATTTAAATCTTGAGCTACTACCTCGGCAGATAAGCTGCCTCAGCTTATAGATGACATATAAATACAAAGTTTAACCTATATTCATTGTTTTTTTATATCTTGAGCTACTGCCTCAGCAGCACAGCTGCTTCGGCTTCTAAATGACATCAGTAGAAATACAACTTTTATATATTATTATTTAAAATTTGAGCTACTACCTCGGCAGCTGAGCTGCCTCGGCTTCTAAATAACATATAGATACAGAATTTAACCTACATTCATTGTTTTTTTTATATCTTGAGCCACTGCGTCAGCAGCGCAGCTGCTTCGGCTTGTTGGTGACATATCATTAGTAGAAATACAACTTTTATATATTATTGGTTAAATCTTGAGCTACTACCTCGGCAGATAAGCTGCCTCAGCTTATAGATGACATATAGATACAAAATTTAACCTATATTCATTGTTTTTTATATCTTGCGCTACTGCCTCAGCAGCACAGCTGCTTCGGCTTCTAAATGACATCAGTAGAAATACAACTTTTATATATTATTATTTAAAATTTGAGCTACTACCTCGGCAGCTGAGCTGCCTCGGCTTCTAAATAACATATAGATACAGAATTTAACCTACAATCATTGTTTTTTTATATCTTGAGCCACTGCCTCAGCAGCACAGCTGCTTCGGCTTTTAGATGACCTATCATTAGTAGAAATACAACTTTTATATATTATTATTTAAATCTTGAGCTACTACCTCGGCAGATAAGCTGCCTCAGCTTATAGATGACATATAGATACAGAATTTAACCTAAATTTATTGTTTTTTTATATCTTGAGCTACTGCCTCAGCAGCACAGCTGCTTCGGCTTCTTGGTGACATATCAGTAAAAATACAACTTTTATATATTATTGTTTAAATCTTGTGCTACTACCTCGGGGTTGTCCTCGGTGTCTAGATGATATATATATACCTATATATATTGTTTTTAAGTCTTGAGCCATTGCCTCAGCCTTTAAATTTTAATAAAATATTTTTTAAGCAAACATAACAAAAAATGGGTAACATTAATAAAATTTTTGTCGGGTAATTCAGAAATATGCTCGACCCGAGGAAGAAATCTTGAGTATCGACATTTTTTTATATTTCCCTGGTTGCCGAGTACGGGGTGTGCGAATAAATAAAAATTGCGCGTTTCCCATACGCGTTTATATCAATTCCGGTTACGGGGATGAAAAATTTCCTTTCCCCCTCCGCGTCTCGGTTTCCGTTTTGTTAGAGCTGCGTGATTTACTTCCTTACGTAAAACATCGACGAATTAAAACTAAAAAATATTTTCATTAAAAGCAGCCCCTTTCTTTCTCTCACACCCACCCCCGTTATGTTTCCGACTAAAAAATAAAGAGGAAAACAAAACGTTCCGAACCTGCCGACTTCACAAAAGTTGTTGACTAATTCATTGGGACTTATTTTCGCCGTCGCTTTAAGCCTCCCCAGAGTCGGGGGGCGGTAAAGTCCTCCCACGGGGGGTGGTGGAAAAAGAGGGCCGGGGTTAATAATTTCCAAGATTAACAATAAAAACCTTTTCTGTCTCCTCGCTCACCGGTCCAAAGGAAGGAGAAAAGGTGAACTTGTTCAATTAATATATTCAGAAACGCCACCCCTCTTTTAAAAACTCACCTCCACCGCCACGCCGCGCCGCGCCGTCCAGTTTTCCTTTTTTCCCCACGGAATTGCGAGGCGATGGGGGGGGAGGGGGAGGTTTTTAATTTTTTATGACGAAAAGCGCTCGAGATTAATAAGCGACAGGAATTGTTGTGTTTTAAGAACCCGAAAAAGAAAAATTATTATTTTAGAATTTTTTTTTTGCGTTCGGCTCCATTATCCATATTGAATGTGTGACATTTTGGATGACATTTCGTCGCCGTGCCGGGCCGGGCCGGTGTAAAAATCGAATGCGTGACATTTATTTGTCGCTGATCGTGCCATCTGCAATTGATGGGTGCAAACAGGCGGTTTTTAAACGTCAGCCGGCCCGTCGACCGGATCGGTCCAGTCAACCCTTTAAAAATTGCACCCCCGACAATCGACGCCCCTCTGTTTAAACGGGCGAGAGAAAAAAATTAAAAATCGCAAAAACAAGGGTTTAATCGAATTTACGTACGCCGTTTTGAATTAATTTCGTCGAATCTACAGCCGATATCTCTTTCTACAGTCATACACACTTTAATACTGCGATACTGAGGCAATAATTTAAAACTAAAAAATTATATATAGGTTATATTATCACTGTTTATGACATTTTGAAACCGAGGCAGCTATGCTGCCGAGGCAGTTGCATAAAGGTTAAATTCGACAAATCGATATGTAGTGGCTATGTGGCTTGTAGATAACAAACCGAGGCAGCTCAAGATTTAAACAATAATATATAAAAGTTGTATTTCTACTGATAATATGTCATCTAGAAGCCGAGGCAGCTCAGCTGCCGAGGTAATAGCTCAAGACTTAAATAATAATAAATGAAAGTTTTATTTCTACTAATAATATGTCGTTTAAAAGCCTCAGCAGCTGTGCTGCTGAGGCAGTGGCTCGAGACATAAAAAATAATGAATAAAGGTTGTTATAATATAAAAGTTTTATTTCTACTGATTATACATCATCTAGAGGCCGAAGCAGCTGTGCTGCTGAGGCAGTGGCTCAAGATATAAAAAACAATAAAGGTTTAATCCAGTATCGATATGTCATCTAAAAGCCGAGGCAGCTCAGCTGCTGAGGTAGTAGCTCTAGATTTAACCAATAATATATAAAAGTTGTATTTCTACTGATAATATGTCATCTAGAAGCCGAGGCAGCTCAGCTCAGACTAGCTCAGACTAGCTCAGCTGCTCAGGTAGTAGCTCAAGACTTAAATAATAATATATGAAAGTTTTATTTCTACTAATAATATGTCGTCTAAAAGCCTCAGCAGCTGTGCTGCTGAGGCAGTGGCTCGAGACATAAAAAATAATGAATAAAGGTTGTTATTTATTAAATGTGTCATAAGAAGCCGAGGCAGCTCAGCTGCCGAGGTAGTAGCTCTAAATTTAACCAAATATAAAAGTTTTATTTCTACTGATTATACATCATCTAGAGGCCGAAGCAGCTGTGCTGCTGAGGCAGTGGCTCAAGATATAAAAAAGAATAAAGGTTTAATCCAGTATCGATATGTCATCTAAAAGCCGAGGCAGCTCAGCTGCCGAGGTAGTAGTTTTAGATTTAACCAATAATATATAAAAGTTGTATTTCTACTGATAATATGTCATCTAGAAGCCGAGGCAGCTCAGCTGCCGAGGTAATAGCTCAAGACTTAAATAATAATATATGAAAGTTTTATTTCTACTAATAATATGTCGTCTAAAAGCCTCAGCAGCTGTGCTGCTGAGGCAGTGGCTTGAGACATAAAAAATAATGAATAAAGGTTGTTATTTATTAAATGTGCCATAAGAAGCCGAGGCAGCTCAGCTGCCGAGGTAGTAGCTCTAAATTTAACCAATAATATATAAAAGTTGTATTTCTACTGATTATACATCATCTAGAGGCCGAAGCAGCTGTGCTGCTGAGGCAGTGGCTCAAAATATAAAAAATAATAAAGGTTTAATCCAGTATCGATATGTTATCTAAAAGCCTCAGCAGCTGTGCTGCTGAGGCAGTGGCTTAAGACATAAAAAATAATGAATAAAAGTTGTTATTTATTAAATGTGTCATAAGAAGCCGAGGCAGCTCAGCTGCCGACGTAGTAGCTCTAAATTTAACCAATAATATATAAAAGTTGTATTTCTACTGATTATACATCATCTAGAGGCCGAAGCAGCTATGCTGCTGAGGCAGTGGCTCAAAATATAAGAAATAATAAAGGTTTAATCCAGTATCGATATGTCATCTAAAAGCCGAGGCAGCTGCCGAGGTAGTAGCTCTAGATTTAACCAATAATATATAAAAGTTGTATTTCTACTGATAATACATCATCTAGAGGCCGAAGCAGCTGTGCTGCTGAGGCAGTGGCTTAAGACATAAAAACAATGAATAAATATTAAACTGAGTATCGATATGTGATCTAGAAACCGAGGCAGCTTAGCTGCCGAGGTAGTAGTTCAAGATTTAAATAATAATATGCAGCCTGATTCAGAGTAAGCGCCTTATTTTTTTTTAGCCACACTATGGGTACTACTTTCAAAATATTTTGGCAGTAATATGTTTTGGGTCATTCTCTACACGATGGTGATGCCACATTTTCAATTGGAAGAATTATTTCAAAATGGCAACTGTCAACTTTTTTTTTTAAATGGAATGCCAAAATTTTTTTTTTATTATTGAGGTCCTAAAAACATTCTTTATACGATAGTATTTTGTTTTTCTTAAAAATTCATTTCTTTCCCCATCAAAAAGCACACATTTTAATCTAGTAGCGCTAGACACAAAAGAAACAATTAAACGTTATTTTGTAATAAATATCTACTTATTTATTTATTTTGACAAAAATAACAACGAGTGTAAAACATTCATGCGCTACTATACTCTGTTTTTAAACCAGGAGGAGTAAACGCGAAAGTCAGATTTACACTAGGAAAAATCACCAGAAAATATCACTAGATATTTTGGCGGTAAATTTAAATTAATAATTGTTATTGTTTATTTATTTACTTATTATTGTATTTATTTTCGTTTGTTATCGTCAACACTAAACATACAAATTAACATTGAAGTTATGAGTGTATTTATTTCAAAATATAATAAAGAAGGGTTTAAGAACACAAAATTTACAATAATGACACGAAACTGTCGAATTGTCAATAACCTAACCTTCAAATTCAAAATTCAAAATTGCCTGTGTGTGAACCTTCCTCGCATTCAACCAATCACGTGCAAGGTCAATCTGGTGACAAATTTAAAATACTCCTCCTGGTTTAAAAACAGAGTATAATTGCCAAAGAAAACTTCAAGGTATAATTAATGTTTGTAAACAAAACTAACCTTACCTAACATTCCTTCACGCTATAATTGACATTACAAAAGAAAACTTCACGCTATAATTGCCATTACTAATTGCCAAAAAAAACTTCAAGGTATAATTAATGTTTGTAAACAAAACTAACCTTACCGAACATTCCTTCACGCTATAATTGACATTACAAAAGAAAACTTCACGCTATAATTGCCATTACAAATTGCCAAAGAATACTTCGTGGTATAATTAATGTTTGTAAACAAAACTAACCTTACCGAACATTCCTTCACGCTATAATTGACATTACAAAAGAAAACTTCACGCTATAATTGCCATTACAAATTGCCAAAGAATACTTCATGGTATAATTAATGTTTGTAAACAAAACTAACCTTACCGAACATTCCTTCACGCTATAATTGACATTACAAAAGAAAACTTCACGCTATAATTGCCATTACAAATTGCCAAAAAAACTTCAAGGTATAATGAATGTTTGTAAACAAAACTAACCTTACCGAACATTCCTTCACGCTATAATTGACATTACAAAAGAAAACTTCACGCTATAATTGCCATTACAAATTGCCAAAGAATACTTCATGGTATAATTAATGTTTGTAAACAAAACTAACCTTACCGAACATTCCTTCACGCTATAATTGACATTACAAAAGAAAACTTCACGCTATAATTGCCATTACAAATTGCCAAAAAAACTTCAAGGTATAATGAATGTTTGTAAACAAAACTAACCTTACCGAACATTCCTTCACGCTATAATTGACATTACAAAAGAAAACTTCACGCTATAATTGCCATTACTAATTGCCAAAGAATACTTCATGGTATAATTAATGTTTGTAAACAAAACTAACCTTACCGAACATTCCTTCACGCTATAATTGACATTACAAAAGAAAACTTCACGCTATAATTGCCATTACAAATTGCCAAAGAATACTTCATGGTATAATTAATGTTTGTAAACAAAACTAACCTTACCTCACATTCCTTCACGCTATAATTGATATTACAAAAGAAAACTTCACGCTATAATTGCCATTACAAATTGCCAAAGAATACTTCATGGTATAATTAATGTTTGTAAACAAAACTAACCTTACCGAACATTCCTTCACGCTATAATTGACATTACAAAACAAAACTTCACGCTATAATTGCCATTACTAATTGCCAAAAAAACTTCAAGGTATAATTAATGTTTGTAAACAAAACTAACCTTACCTCACATTCCTTCACGCTATAATTGACATTACAAAAGAAAACTTCACGCTATAATTGCCATTACAAATTTCCAAAGAATACTTCATGGTATAATTAATGTTTGTAAACAAAACTAACCTTACCTAACATTCAGCGTCCGAAGACACAGGGCTAAACCCGAAACTTAAAAATATACACCTTAACGCTGAATAACAATTAAAACTAGAACTAACACTTGCACTAGAACTATATTCTGTTTTTAAACCAGGAGGAGTAAACGCGAAAGTCAGATTTACACTGGAAAAAATCACCAGAAAATATCACTAGATATTTTGGCGGTAAATTTAAATTAATAATTATTATTTATTTATTTACTTATTATTGTATTTATTTTCGTTTGTTATCGTCAATACTAAACATACAAATTAACATTGAAGTTATGAGTGTATTTATTTCAAAATATAATAAAAAAGGGTTTAAGAACACAAAATATACAATAATGACACGAAACTGTCGAATTATCAATTACCTAACCTTCAAATTCAAAATTGCCTGTGTGTGAACCTTCCTCGCATTCAACCAAGCACGTGCAAGGTCAATCTGGTGACAAATTTAAAATACTCCTCCTGGTTTAAAAACAGAGTATAGATTAAAATATTAGGTTCCTTTTGGATGGGGAAAGAAATGAATTTTTAAGAAAAACAAAATACTGTTGTAAAAAGAATGCTTTTAAGATCTCAATAATAAAAAAAAATTTTGGCATTCCATTTAAAAAAAAAAAGTTGACAAAGTTTTGAAATAATTCGTCCAATTGAAAATATGATATCACCATCGTGTAGAGAGTGTCCTAAAACATATTACTGCCAAATATTTTGAAAGTAGTACCCATAGTGTGGCTAAAAAAGAATAAGGCGCTTACTCTGAATCAGGCTGTATAAAAGTTGTATTTCTACTAATAATATGTCATCTAAAAGCCGAAGCAGCTGTGCTGCTGAGGCAGTGGCTCAAGATATACAGAGTGTTTCAGGTTTTTTTAGCAGAACTATAACAGTCGATACATCTTTTAAAATTAGCACAAAAACTTCATATAAACATAGCTCGACAAACGCTTTGTTTTGAAGATACAGGGTGTTCAGGTTAAATTTGTAATTAATATTACACGTGTATTTCAACCGATTTTACTCAAATTTGGTATACGGAGGTTTTTTGGCATGAGAAAGACGATTATGGAGTCCGTTTTACTATAGTCGGTAAAAGGCGCCTTGTAACGTATTCTTTACGGATTAAAATAACAATAACTTTTCTGGCAGTATAATTTTTGAATAAAAATTCTTATTCTCTGTACTTGTTAAACAAAGCTGAGCTGCCTCGGCTTTTGGATGAACTATTAATACTAAAAATATACCCTTTATTTGTTGATTTTTGTGTCTTAAGACACTACTTCGGCAGATAAGTTGCCTCGGCTTCTAGATGAGCTATTGATACTAAAAATGTCACTTTTATTTGTTGATTTTTATGTCTTAAGCCACTGCCTCGGCAGCTGTGCTGCCTCGGCTTGTAGATGATATATTATTACTGAAAAAATAACGGTTATTTGTTGTTTTTTATGTTTGGAGCCACTACCTCGGCAGTTGAGCTGCCTCGGCTTTTGGATGAACTATTAATACTAAAAATGTACCCTTTATTTGTTGATTTTTGTGTCTTAAGACATTACTTCGGCAGATAAGTTGCCTCGGCTTCTAAATGAGCTATTGATACTAAAAATGTCACTTTTATTTGTTGATTTTTATGTCTTAAGTCACTGCCTCGGCAGCTGTGCTGCCTCGGCTTGTAGATGATATATTATTACTGAAAAAATAACGGTTATTTGTTGTTTTTTATGTTTAGAGCCACTACCTCGGCAGCTGTGCTACCTCGGCTTCTAGATAATACATTATTACTGAAAATATAACCATTATTTGTTGTTTTTTATATTTGGAGCCACTGCCTCGGCAGCACAGCTGCCTCGGTTTTTATGTAACATGATTATATTGAGAATATAATCTTTATTATTTTATAAAAATTCGAGCTATTGCCTCGGGAGCACAGTTGCCTCGATTTTTAATATAACGGTTATTTGTTATTTTTTATGTTTGGAGCCACTACCTCGGCAGCTGAGCTGCCTCGGCTTTTAAATGAACTATTAATACTAAAAATGTACCCTTTATTTGTTGATTTTTGTGTCTTAAGACACTACTTCGGCAGATAAGTTGCCTCGGCTTCTAGATGAGCTATTGATACTAAAAATGTCACTTTTATTTGTTGATTTTTATGTCTTAAGCCACTGCCTCGGCAGCTGTGCTGCCTCGGCTTGTAGATGATATATTATTACTGAAAATATAACGGTTATTTGTTGTTTTTTATGTTTGGAGCCACTACCTCGGCAGCTGTGCTGCCTCGGCTTCTAGATAATACATTATCACTGGAAATATAACCATTATTTTTGTTGTTTTTTATGTATGGAGCCACTGCCTCAGCAGCACAGCTGCCTCGGTTTTTATATAACACAATGATATTGAGAATATAATCTTTATTATTTTATAAAAATTCGAGCTATTGCCTCGGCAGCATAGTTGCCTCGGTTTTTAATATAACGGTTAGTTGTTATTTTTTATGTTTGGATCCACTACCTCGGCAGCTGTGCTGCCTCGGCTTTTGGATGAACTATTATTACTAAAAATAGAATAGTCTGCCTACTGAGATCCGTAATATTCCTCACCTTGTAACATTTAAAAACCACCTAAAACGTCATTTATTGGCTCTTCAAGTATCTTCCTGAAAACTTTTTCTTCTCCCTTTTCTTCTCTTCTTCTACTTTTCTTCTCTTCTCTTCTTCTACTTTTCTTCTCTTCTCTTCTTCTTTTATTCCAGCAACTATCATTATGCACCGTTTTTGGTGACCATAAGTTTAGCATAGCAGCTTGCCGTTCATTTATTGTTTTTCTATATAACTTAGTATACTGCTGATTGATTGGGTTGTTTGGAAGATATCGCTTACGCGATAAATCGACCCTTTTGCCTGTATTTATGTATTAAGTTAAATGTATACATTTTCTTTAATTTGTATTTTTTGTTTCTTATTATGGCAATAAATTTATTTATTATTTATTTATTATTTTATTTAAAAATGTACCCTTTATTTGTTGATTTTTATGCTTTAAGCCACTGCCTCGGCTTCTAGATAATATATTATTACTGAAAATATAACGGTTATTTGTTGTTTTTTATGTTTGGAGCCACTACCTCGGCAGCTGTGCTGCCTCGGCTTCTAGATAATACATTATCACTGAAAATATAACCATTATTTTTGTTGTTTTTTATGTTTGGAGCCACTGCCTCAGCAGCACAGCTGCCTCGGTTTTTATATAACATAATGATATTGAGAATATAATCTTTATTATTTTAAGAAGCCGAGGCAGGGCTTCTAGATGATATATTATTACTGAAAATATAACCATTATTTGTTGTTTTTTTGTGTTTGGAGCCACTGCCTCGGCTTCTATATAACACAATGATATTGAGAATAAAATCGTTGTTATTTTATAAAAAATCGAACCACTGCCTCGGCAGCATAGCTGCCTCGGCTTCTAAATGACATATTGATACTAGAAATATATCTTTATACGTAATTTTTTAAGTCTTGAGCTGCCTCGGTTTCTAGATAACACATCAACTGTGAAAATACAGTTGTTTATTGACGCCCCTCCGTTTAAACGGACGATAGAAAAAAAAAAATAAAATCGCAAAAACAAGGGTTTAATCTAATTTACAAGCGCCGTAACGTTTTGAACGAATTTCCCCGAACACGAAATTTATCGCAAATATCAAATTTTTAATACCACTCCGTGAATGTAACGTTTACGTTCTTTCCGAGGTTAAAAGAGGAAAGGAGAAAATACGAATCTGTCCCCCGGTCCATTAATATTAATCCCTGTTTTCCATTAGAGCTTATTAGGCGTTCGTTTGCGTTCTAGTTTTGTTGTTTTTCATAGATGGGGGGGGATTCGGGGCCGAGGGGGGCGGTGTTATAATCAACTGGGAATGTGGAATATTAATTTCCATAATGTGCCTATCGGTTGACGTGCGGTGTCACCGGCTTTTTCGCCGCCCCCGGTTTAAGGGGCGCGGCTGTCGCGTGCTCGCCGCCCCCATCCCCCCGACCACGTCCGATGAGTCGCGATAGTCGATAATGCCCTAATCAACCCTAACAGGTGGTTGAATTCGCCCCCGAACAACTACTATTATTACCTACACTAATGACCGCGTCACGTATATCAGGTCTTATAAAGTAAATTACTCTATCGTTACAACTACAAATGTGAAAGTAATTTTGTTGATTAAAAATCAACTTTATTGTTTTAATAAAAAATTAAATTCATTTCTTTTTAACGATTCCTTTTTGTCTTAGACGTTAAAATAATATCGATAATTTATACGTTGGGGGTTGCGGCGAACGATTTAAATTAGGCAATAACGCGGATTAAAAAAAAGAACGAGGAAACCGGAAAATGGTTTTGGCCTTCACGTCGCCTCCGCCCCACGGGGGCCGCAGGGCATTAGCCGCGGTTTTTCCGAAGGTTGTAAATCTTAAAAAATTGCTTCTGTGGGATGGGGGTCGAAGCGCGCCTTAAGAACGAACCTCCCTACTTATAACTCACAAATAAAACTTCTTATTTCTTTTTCTACCTATAATAATTCTACGTTATTTGTTACAACCAAAAATAATGATTGATTTTTGCTTTTAGAGTTTGGTTACCACGAGCCCACCGCTTTTCAGTCCAACCTCGTTAGTCGTCAATGAATCCAACACTTTGGTCGTTGCTGTCGCTTCAACTGGGGTATTAATAATTGAGTTACCGTCAAGATCTGCGCCTTATGGACTTTTTGAAAATAATAAAGAATTAATCTACTGCAGGTAAATAATGTTTTTTTTTGTTATTATTGATTAAGGCATTTAACTTTTGACTCTTAAGAAATTGTTTAAAATAATTGGTTTCCATAGTTACTCATGGTTACCGCTTTTTTTTATCATTTCAAGCAACGTAATGGAAAATAACGTTTTGTAATGATATAATTTATATCATTATTTATATCATCTACTCTCAAAAAGAGACAGTTCCCTACTGTATCGATTTGCCAAGTATCAAATCTGTAATAGTTATAATTTAAAGAAAAAAACGTAGAATCCCAAAATATGTGACCATCCTGTATCTTGTAAGCGATACAATCTCTATAAATATTTAAACGTTGTTTTAAAACACCCTGTATAACCTTTTTTGCTGTTTTCTATGTTGTGAGCCACTGCCTCAGCAGCGCAGCTGTCTCGGCTTCTAGATAATCAACAGTAAATATACAGGGTGTTTCTATAAGTCGTGGCATAATTTTAATTACAAATGCTATAGGTAAAATGATGACGAGTCGTGCTTTTTTATTTACGATTTATTTTCATGGACACCTACGATTAATGAAAACATTTCATAATCGATCTTTTTGTGAATAACTCGAAAACGATGCGTCTAAACAAAAATTTCTAAGAGTGAAAATAATTTTAAAATGAAATAGGCTTTTAGAATCATGTTGTAAGATTGAAGGATTTATGACATAATAAAAAATTTTAAGTATTTAACCTTTATGAACACCCTGTATAGCATTAATCCCGTGATTGCGTATTTAACGATTTTTCATGATAAAATTGCACTATTTACCAAATTTTATCTTTCTGAGACAAATCATATTGAAAATATTTAAAAAAATGTTTAAAAATTTCTTAACATAAAAGTTCATATCTTAGCCATTAATCGTTTAAAATTATACCACGACCTACGTGAACACTCTGTATATTATTGTTTAAGTCTTGAGCCAAAAATTGCCTCGGCTTCTAAATAACCAACAATAAAATGACAACCTTTATATACAGGGTGAGTTATTAGTATCCTGGCGGACAATAGCTGCTAAACCGTTTGAGAAAGAAAAAAATTTTTTATACAAAAGTTGGTTGTCACATCACTTTTTATTACGCAAAATTATTTTCACTTATACAGGTGTTCCATTTAAGCGTAACGGAAGGTACGTCAATTTATTTAAATGGAACCCCCTGTATATTTTATCATATTATGAATACAACTAAATTTGTTTATACAACCGTATATGTTACTATTTCACAACGTTCATACTTCCTGAGATATTCAATTGTTCTTCCAAAATGTGCCCATTACAAGATCTTTTTAAAAACGATGTAAAAACGACATATTTGCTTTGAAACTACGTCAGATAATAGTCAAAGCCAGTAGATAAATGATAATATTCAAAGATATTAGACAAAACTGTCCAGGGTGTTTATAAGGTTTAGTTACTTTTGATATTTTTCAAATAGCTTTTTCTTAAGTTTTTTAAATGGAACACCCTGTATATTGTGTGCTAATTGAATTGCTCATCAAGTGCCCTTTAATTAACGATAAGTATACCATATGTCGAACTTTAATAGTTTTCCTGATATTTAGAATTTAAAGAAAAATGTGTAATAAAAAGTCATTATTGTACTTAAAAAAGTGACAGAATTTCTTGAAAGAAAGAGCCTTTCTTTGTTTTTTCTTTTTTGTTTGTCTGACATTTGTAAATCAGTAATATTATATTAAAATACAATTTAAAAAATAAATAATCTTTTAACATGTACAGGGTGTCCAAATTTCAATGAGTTTGCAGGGTATCTCAGTTATTATGAAAGATAGAAAGTTGCGGCTTTCGCAAACCTGAGCTACTTTTTTGTAAAACTTACAATGGCGCAAACCAAATTTTCATAGCCCTCTTCGTTTTTGATATACAGGGAGTGTTTGAAATTTACGATTTTCAGACACCCCTGTATCTCGGTTATCCGGAAACTTAGTAAAAAAGTAAAAACGGATTCTAATAGATTTTATCACGTGGAATCCAATGGTGCACGTAGAATTTTTCTAATCATTACGTTTTTGCTTAACTCTTTATAAGTCATTGTACTATTTGTACATCTTATTTTCTCTAAAGTTGTAAATTATATGGCAGAACTTTTTAAATCTCATAAAGTACCAAGTCGCATTAAAATCTGGTATATGGCAGCAAAATTATTTTACATTATAAAATATTAATCAAATAATAAAAGGAATAACAAAAAATATAATACTAAACTACTAAAGTTAGATGATATATGACATACTTATCATTAATTAAAGGAAACTTGATGGGCAATTCAACCAGCACACAATATACAAGATGTTCCATTTAAAAAACTTATGAAAAAGCTATTTGAAAAACATCAAAAGTAACTAAGCTTTATGAACACACTGTATAGCGTATCTAATATCTTTGATACTGCCTTTAAAAAACTTACGAAAAAGCCATTTGAAAAACGTCAACATATACAGTGTTTTATGAACACGCTGTATAATATACCTAATATTTTTGAATACTAACCCCTGTATAGCTGCTTCGATGAGCTAACGACATATCAACAGTTGTAATATAACCTTTATTTATTGTTTTTTGTTGTTTATTCTTTATTTATTCTTTATCTGTTGTTTTTTTTAAATGTTGAGCAGTTACCTCAACAGCATAGTTGTCTCGGTTTAAAGATAATATATAAAGCTAAATATTTTTGAACAAATTTTTATAACCCACACTGATTTGTACAATCTCTTCGATTTATTATCTTATGCTTTTGATGTATACGAAGGAGTAACTGGACCCTCTTTAGAAGTTAAAGGGGTGGGTTGGGGTTGGTTGTGTGATATTAGCCAAGTTTTAAAGGGGTATACATTAGTGGGCGACGGAGGAGACTCTAAGCTGAGCTGCTGCTGCTACTCTTACCGGTCGGAGGGCAGAAAAGGACATTATTTAAAAGTTGCTCGTTCGTTCGTTGGAGGCGACGTCGGTCGTATAGAAATATTTTGTAATTTATGCCCGAAAGTAGGAAGGAAAACGGCGTCGCACCTAATTGCAGTTTCGGTACAAACTTATATACACAACCTTATGCTTTAGCCGGTTACTTTTTTTAAAGGGGGTAATAAAGAAAAGAAGAAAGTAAACATTTTGATTAATATTTTTAACGCAATTTGAATGACGAATAACACGATTTTTTAAAATGGTCCTTTTAAGAGTTTATTTTTTTTTGGTTTCCAGTCTTAGTTTGTTGCGGGAGTAGCGTTTAAGGCGAGAAATTAAAGGAATCGCCTCGCCAACTTGTTAATCCCCGAAAAGGGGGGTATTAACGAAGCTACCCCCCTTCGTCCCAAAAATACAAACGGGCCATGTTTATCAAATAATTCGCGCGGAATATGACCCAAGTTCGTAACCCGTAAACGTTCAAAACTGCAATTATCGGGATTAAAGAAGTCCACTCAAACTTGAAGTTCTTGCTTTTACCACAAACATTAGAATTTACTCTTCTAGCCATTTCTAAAAAGTCGAAATTATTATTGCCACCTATAATACGTTTTACTTTATTAATTCGCCGTAAATAATAATAATAATCGGCGAATAACTTTTTTAAATGTTTCACGATTTTAATCCCAAACTGGTTTTAATCTCTACGTAGTAACGAAAACACACGCGGAAAGGGCGTCCGCCTACGTAAGGGCGAACGAAGGGATGGGGTTGGGGCCCCCCCGCGAGTTTGTGCCAAAACTACACGGGACGCGAACGCGCGCGCGCCTCCCCCTTAATCCAACAATAATTTTATAGGTTTTTTATGCAAATTCGGGGCAAATCTTAAAGCCGCGCGCTTCGCCCTCTTCCGCCATAATTTCGCATTAGGACCTGTGTGTACTTAATTGCGGATACATTTAGAATGAATATTCATTTGTTTTATGCCCAGCGTCGACTACGACCGACGATTTTCAAAACCACAAACCCTCCCAGAGTATTAACCAAATATTATTCATTTTCTAAAAAATTTTAATTCTAATCCAATTTCCATGAGCTTTGAATAACCTAAAAATCAATGTCTTAGTCAATACATCCACAGTTTCAAAACCCTGTAGCTATATTCGAATGAAATTCGGATGTGATATTTAGAGCCCGAGGCAGCGCAGCTGCTGAGGCAGTGGCTAAATACTTAAAAATAATAAATAAAGCTATTTATACTGGATTAATATGTTATCAAGTGGCTTTTTCTGTCAATGGATTCTCATTCTAGACAGAAAAAAACACATTTTCTTAAATTTCAAAGGTGGTACTTTTGGAAAACCCTGTATAATTAAGTAGTGAACACTGCAGATCAACCTCAGCTGTTAAAAAATTCGTCTTTATTTATAATTCATTAAATCTAGAACCCCTGCCTCGGCAGCACAGCTGCCTCGGCTTCTAGATAAAACAATTTTTATTTGTTATATTTTAAGTCTTGCCGAGGCAATGACTCGCCTCGGCTCTGAGCTTGTAGATGACGTATAAACTCACTAAATAATCTTTATTTAGTCACTACTATTTAGATTTTGTAGAGTTAAGACAAAAATTTAGTTTGGGTTAAATTACTTAATTTTAATCTAATAGATTCCGATAGATGGAGTTTCTATAATTACAGAATTAATTTTTTTTGTTTTAGTTTTTTTTGTAATAAGACTAATATCGAGAAAGTCGTTTGTATGTGGGGTAGATGGGGCGCGTGCCGTCGTTCGTGGTTTTTATCTGCGCGGGCCAGCGCTGAGCACGTATTTTCCCTTCTTCTCTAGTTTTTCCCTTTTTCGGACCCGCGGTCCTGAATTATTGCGTTTGGATAGGGTTATTCGCATCGATAGCGGGTTTTAATTTCTCTCTACCTATTTGCACTTCGCCCTCCCTCTCCCCCTCGATGCCGTTTTGTACTTTTTCTGAAAAACCGAACCATCCCCCCTTTTTTATTCTTTTCCTACTTGTTAAAACACTTTTATTGGATTTTTTTTTATTTGGTTGTTGAGAAGATTGTTTGATGTCAAACACGATGTGTTTGGGGCAAAAAATAAAAAAGTTAAGTTATAAAGTGTTAAATGTCAAAATTAAATGTAACGATTTTTTGATAAATATTGAAATGGTCTTAATAAGAATCAAAATTGCTTTAATTTGATACCAAACACGATATATTTGGGTTGAAAAATAAAAAAGTTAGGTTGGAAACTGTTAAATGTCAAAATTAAATATAACGATTTTTTGATAAATATTGAAATGGTCTTAATAAGAATCAAAAATGCTTTAATTTGATACCAAACATGATACATTTGGAGTAAAAAATAAAAAAGTTAGGTTATAAAGTGTTAAATGTCAAAATTAAATGTAACGATTTTTTGATAAATATTGAAATGGTCTTAATAAGAATCAAAAATGCTTTAATTTGATACTAAATACGGTATGTTTGAGTTAAAAAATAAAAAAAGTTAGGTTATAATCTGTCAAATGTCAAATAACCGCAATTTTTTTTGTTAAAAATTAAAATATCTCGATAACGATTGAAGATAAATAGGTCGAGTTTGGGTTCATTTTAAAGGATTTTTAATTTTCTATCCATTTATGTTAAAAAAAGAACAGCTTTATAACTAAAAAAACTCTTTGAATCGATACTCCGCTGAATTCGGCCTAGATCTTTCTAAAAGGTTAATTAATAAAATGTAAAAAAGTGCGTAAAATAGTATCTAAAAAGTTCTTCGTAAAAACTTGGGATATTTTATTAATACTATCATATAATTTTTATATCGTATCATAAACTAGAATCTTTATGCTTCAATTTAACATATATATCATATCATTACCATTAAAAATACAGATGATATGATTTTTCGAAAATTTTATATTATCTTTGATTTGAAAATTTGACAATTTCTTCTTTAATAATCTTTTTCTGAAAATTTTATTAATATTATCATATAGTTTTTATATCATATCATAAACTAGAATTTTTAAGCTGCCATTTAACATATATATCATATCATTACTATTAAAAATACGGATGATATGATTTTTTGAAAATTTCGTATTATCTTTGATTTGAAAATTTGACAATTTCTTCTTTAATAATCTTTTTCTGAAAATTTTATTAATATTATCACATAGTTTTTATATTATATCATAAACTGGAATCTTTAAGCTTCCATTTAACATATATATCATATCATTACCTTTAGAAATACAGATGATATGATTTTTTTAAAATTTTGTATTATCTATGGTTTGAAAATTTAACAATTCTTTAATAATCTTTTTCTGGAAATTTTATTAATATTATCATATAGTTTTTATATTATATCATAAACTAGAATCTTTAAGCTTCCATTTAACATATATGTTATATCATTACTATTAAAAATACAGATAATATGATTTTTTGAAAATTTCGTATTATCTTTGATTTGAAAATTTGACAATTTCTTCTTCAATAATCTTTTTCTGGAAATTTTATTAATATTATCACATAGTTTTTATATTATATCATAAATTAGAATCTTTAAGCTTCCATTTAACATATATATCATATCATTACCATTAAAAATACAAATGATATAATTTTTTTAAAAATATGTTAGTTTATATTTGAAAATTTGACAGTTTCTTCTTTAATCTTTTTTTTCTCGAAATTTTATTAATACTATCATATATTTTTTATATCATATCATAAACTAGAATCTTCAACCTCAAATTTAACATACATATCATATCATTACCATTAAAAATACAAATGATATGATTTTTTTTAAATATGTTTGTTTATATTTACAAATTTGACAGTTTCTTCTTTAATATTTTTTTTCTCGAAATTTTATTAATACTATCACATAGTTTTTATATCATATCATAAACTAGAATCTTCAACCTCAAATTTAACATATATATCATATCATTACCATTAAAAATACAAATGATATGATTTTTTTAAAAATATGTTTGTTTATATTTACAAATTTGACAGTTTCTTCTTTAATATTTTTTTTCTCGAAATTTTATTAATACTATCATATATTTTTTATATCATATCATAAACTAGAATCTTCAACCTCAAATTTAACATATATATCATATCATTACCATTAAAAATACAAATGATATGATTTTTTTTAAATATGTTTGTTTATATTTACAAATTTGACAGTTTCTTCTTTAATATTCTTTTTCTCGAAATTTTGTTAATACTATCATATATTTTTTATATCATATCATAAACCAGAATCATCAACCTCAAATTTAACATACATATCATATCATTATCATTAAAAATACAAATGATATGATTTTTTTTAAATATGTTTGTTTATATTTACAAATTTGACAGTTTCTTCTTTAATATTTTTTTTCTCGAAATTTTATTAATACTATCATATAGGTTTTATATCATATCATAAACTAGAATCTTCAACCTCAAATTTAACATATATATCATATCATTACCATTAAAAATACAAATGATATGATTTTTTTTTAAATATATTAGTTTATATTTACAAATTTGACAGTTTCTTTTTTAATATTTTTTTTCTCGAAATTTTATTAATACTATCATATAGTTTTTATATCATATCATAAATTAGAATCTTCAACCTCAAATTTAACATATATATCATATCATTACCATTAGAAATACAAATTATATGATTTTTTTTAAATATGTATGTTTATATTTACAAATTTGACAGTTTCTTCTTTAATATTTTTTTTCTCGAAATTTTATTAATACTATCATATATTTTTTATATCATATCATAAACTAGAATCTTTAACCTCAAATTTAACATATATATCATATCATTACCATTAAAAATACAAATGATATGATTTTTCTAAAAATATGTTTGTTTATATTTACAAATTTGACAGTTTTTTCTTTAATATTTTTTTTCTCGAAATTTTATTAATACTATCATATAGTTTTTATATCATATCATAAACTAGAATCTTCAACCTCAAATTTAACATACATATCATATCATTACCATTAAAAATAGAAATGATATGATTTTTTTAAAAATATGTTTATATTTACAAATTTGACAGTTTCTTCTTTAATAATATTTTTCTCGTAATTTTATTAATACTATCATATAGTTTTTATATCTTATCATAAATTAGAACCTTTTAGCTTTAATTTAACATATATATCATATCATTACCATTAAAAACACAGATAATATGATTTTTTTCCTACTTGTTAAAACACTTTTATTAGATTTTTTTTTTATTTGGTAAGAAATTTTTTTTCGGAGCTCAACGAAAAATTTATTAATACCCGCGCGGTTTCGCCAACGAAAAATTAACAAAAAGGGGTGACCCCCGAATTTATTTAACTCGCACTTTATGGAGTGTAACAAACGCAATTGCAGCAAAACTTGAAAACGGTTTCTTCCTACTCAAAAAAAAAACAATATAAACTATAACGAAATACGCGAGTCTTAATGAAAAGAAAAACTAATTGCAACTCCACCCCAACGGGGGAAAAAATAACCCTTGAGGGTGAAAAAAATCCAAAGGTGCAAAACGTAATTCGTATATTTCACCCCCCTTTAAGAAAGGAGAAAAAAAATTAGTGAAACGATAATTTTAAATTTACGATTTGAAATGAAGTTAGGAGAATGAATGGAAAGGGTTAGAAAGTTACGTGACTCCTTTTTTTTTAATTTTATTTTTGTGGGGGAACATGAGGAAACGAGGAAAGGTGGGGTCCAATATAGCCGCTTAGATAATTTTTATACGTGTGAATTTCCCTTCTCTTTTTCGTTGAAAGGGCGATTTATCTTCGCCGGAAACCGACGCCGCACAAATTTTAACCCCGTACACGAAGAAGAAACGGACATTAGTCAAAAATTTAATGTTCTCTCATTCGGAAATTACAGCGGGATTAAAAATTTCAAGCATTTTTAGACCACGTTTCCCCCCGAAACCAATACAACGTTGTATCGTCCAGGTTGCGGTTCGCCCGATACATAATAGAACGGCTAAAATATGGCCTTATTTCGGCGCGGCGGTTGGTTTTGGGGCCTATATCTTATGATCAGACCCATCCCCCCAAAATCCACCCCCCAAACCGAATTCGCCCAATTCCAGCATCCAAAACCCGCACTTGATTATTTATTCATTAATTAATCTATGCCTTTGGCGCGGAGGGAGCGAAAATATACTACTCCAGCGAATTCTCCCTCCTTAACACTTACTTAAATAAAACGAATTGATTCCCATTTATTTATTTATTTATTTATTAAAGAAAAAAAAAGAAATAATTTTATTAAATTAAAAAAGTTTTAATTTTAAGTCGTTAAAAGTCCTCCTCGTTTTGTTGTCTTCGCCCCTTTGAGTTTTGACTCTTCTTCTTGTCTAAATCGAAATACAACGAAGAGCTCTTAACCCGGTCTAGGTCGGACCGGCGGCGCTTAATTTCTTTTCTAACGCGATGTTGGCAACACCTGTCCCCCGAATTTTCAAACTTCCATTATAAAGTGTCTCCTCAGAGCCATTATGTCACGGCGGCCCACCTCTAAATAGGATATATATTGCACATTAAATTAAAGTTGTTCGCAATTTGCCTTCCCTTCTTGCCCCCTTCGTTCTCGCCGCGAGTAGGGGGCCCCCGTACGGCGGAGGATGTATTTATTGCAAAATTCCGCGTCGCCGGATGAAACTTCAAAAGTCGTTAAGGGCTAAATACATACACACGTACCTTCTATGCAAATTGTCTACTAGTTAATTTTAAGTTTTCGTGATTTATACAAAGAAAACTTTCCTTTCTTTTTTTGCAGGAGTCACGCGTTATTGGAATCCTTAGCTTTTAATGGAAACGTTGAGATATGCCAAGTCAAGTTTCATATCGGGAGTCATCATGATAATCACGTTTTGATTTTAACCTCGAATAATGTGTTAAGGTGAGTTAAGGAATCTTAATAAGAATCGAAAATGCTTTAATTTGATACCAAACACGATATGTTTCGGGTAAAAAGTAAAAAAGTGATAAATGTTAAAATTAAATTTAACGATTTTTTTGATAAATATTAATTTGATCGCAATAAGAATCAAAAATGCTTTAATTTGATACAAAACATGATATATTTGGGTTAAAAAATGAAAAAGTTAGGTTGTAAAGTGTCAAATGTCAAAATTAAATTTAACGATTTTTTGATAAATACTGAAATGATCTTAATAAGAATCAAAAATGCTTTAATTTGATGCCAAACACAATGTGTTGGGAGTAAAAAATAAAAAAGTTAGGTTAGAAACTGTCAAATGTCAAAATTAAATAAACGATTTTTTGATAAATATTGAAATGATCGTAATAAGAATCAAAAATGCTATAATTTGATGCCAAATACGATATGTTGGGGTTAAAAACTAAAAAAGTTAACTTATTAAGTGTCTAATGTCAAAATTAAATGTAACGATTTTTTGATAAATATTGAAATGATCGCAATAAGAATCAAAAATGCTTTAATTTGATACCAAACACGATATATTTGGGTTAAAAACTAGAAAAGTTAGGTTAGAAACTGTCAAATGTCAAAATTAAATGTAACGAATTTTGATAAATATTGATTTGATCTTAATCAGAATCAAAAATGCTTTAATTTAATACCAAACACGATATATTTGGGTTAAAAACTAGAAAAGTTAGATTAGAAACTGTCAAATGTCAAAATTAAATGTAACGTTTTTTTGATAAATATTGAAATGATTGTAATAAAAATCAAAAATGTTTTAATTTGATACTAAACACGATATGTTTGGGTTAAGAAATAAAAAAGTTAGGTTATAAAGTGTCAAATGTCAAATAACCGCCATTTTTTTTGCTAAAAATTAAGATATCTCGATAACGGTTGGAGATAAATAGGTCGAGTTTGGATTCATTTTAAAGGATTTTTAATTTTCTATCCATTTATGTTAAAGAAAGGAACAGTTTTTTCTAAAAAGTAAATTAATAATATGTAAAAAAGTGATTTTTTTCGTTGTCACTTCTCACACAAACATTAATAACTGTTAAATAAATTCTTTTACCTCGAACTTTAGCATCAAAAACAAAAATTCGTTCAATTTAGACCTAAAAAGACTCCAACTCATAAATTTATGTCGAATGAGGAACATAATGAAGTTGGAGATCTTTATTTATCGGATGAATTTAATGCAAATTTTGAGGAAGAATCTGATTGTTTAAAAATTTGATGTTATTTTTTGTTTGTAAATTTTTTCAGTTTCTTCTTTAAGAATTTTTTTCTGACAATTTTATTAATACTATCATATATTTTTTATGTTATATTATAAACTAGAATATTCAAGCTTTAATTTAACATATATATCATATCATTACCATTAAAAATACATATGATATCATTTTTTGAAAATTTCGTATTATCTTTGATTTAAAAATTTGACAATTTCTTCTTTAATATTTTTTTTCTCGAAATTTTATTAATACTATCATATATTTTTTATATCATATCATAAACTAGAATCTTTAACCTCAAATTTAACATATATATCATATCATTACCATTAAAAATACAAATGACATCATTTTTTGAAAATATGTTATTTTATATTTACAAATTTGAAAGTTTTTTCTTTAATATTTTTTTTCTCGAAATTTTATTAATACTATCATATATTTTTTATATCATATCATAAACTAAAATCTTCAACCTCAAATTTAACATATATATCATATCATTACCATTAAAAATAAATATGATATGATTTTTTAAAAAACATGTTAGTTTATATTTACAAATTTGACAGTTTCTTCTTTAATATTTTTTTTCTCGAAATTTTATTAATACTATCATATATTTTTTATATCACATCATAAACTAGAATCTTCAACCTCAAATTTAACAGATATATCATATCATTACCATTAAAAATACAAATGATATGATTTTTTAAAAAATATGTTAGTTTACAAATTTGACAGTTTCTTCTTTAATATTTTTTTTCTCGAAATTTTATTAATACTATCATATAGGTTTTATATCATATCATAAATTAGAATCTTCAACCTCAAATTTAACATATATATCATATCATTATCATTAAAAATATAAATGATATGATTTTTTTAAAATTATGTTAGTTTATATTTACAAATTTGACAGTTTCTTCTTTAATATTTTTTTTCTCGAAATTTTATTAATACTATCATACAGTTTTTATATCATATCATAAACTAGAATCTTCAACCTCAAATTTAACATGTATATCATATCATTACCATTAAAAATACAAATGATATGATTTTTTTTTAATTATGTTAGTTTATATTTACAAATTTGACAGTTTCTTCTTTAATATTTTTTTTCTCAAAATTTTATTAATACTATCATATAGTTTTTATATCATATCATAAACTAGAATCTTCAACCTCAAATTTAACATATATATCATATCATTACCATTAAAAATACAAATGATATGATTTTTTTAAAAACATGTTATTTTATATTTACAAATTTGACAGTTTTTTCTTTAATATTTTTTTTCTCGAAATTTTATTAATACTATCATATAGTTTTTATATCATCTCATAAACTAGAATCTTCAACCTCAAATTTAACATATATATCATATCATTACCATTAAAAATACAAATGATATGATTTTTTTAAAAATATGTTAGTTTATATTTACAAATTTGACAGTTTCTTCTTTAATATTTTTTTTTTTCGAAATTTTATTAATACTATCATATAGTTTTTATATCATATCATAAACTAGAATCTTCAACCTCAAATTTAACATATATATCATATCATTACCATTAAAAATAAATATGATATAATTTTTTTTAAAATATGTTAGTTTATATTTACAAATTTGACAGTTTCTTCTTTAATACTTTTTTTCTCGAAATTTTATTAATACTATCATATAGTTTTTATATCATATCATAAACTAAAATCTTCAACCTCAAATTTAACATATATATCAAATCATTATCCTTAAAAATACAAATGATATGATTTTTTTAAAAATATGTTAGTTTATATTTATAAACTTGACAGTTTCTTTTTTAATATTTTGTTTCTCGAAATTTTATTAATACTATCATATAGTTTTTATATCACATCATAAATTAGAAGTTTCAACCTCAAATTTAACATATATATCATATCATTATCCTTAAAAATACAAATGATATGATTTTTTTTTAAATATGTTAATTTATATTTACAAATTTGACAGTTTTTTCTTTAATATTTTTTTTCTCGAAATTTTATTAATACTATCATATAGTTTTTATATCATATCATACACTAGAATCTTCAACCTCAAATTTAACATATATATCAAATCATTATCCTTAAAAATACAAATGATATGATTTTTTTAAAAATATGTTAGTTTATATTTATAAACTTGACAGTTTCTTCTTTAATACTTTTTTTCTCGAAATTTTATTAATACTATTATATAATTTTTATATCACATCATAAACTAGAATCTTTAAGCTTCAATTTAACATATATATCATATCATTACCATTAAAAATACAAATGATATGATTTTTTTAAAAATATGTTAGTTCATATTTACAAATTTGACAGTTTCTTCTTTAATATTTTTTTTCTCGAAATTTTATTAATACTATCATATAGTTTTTATATCATATCATAAACTAGAATCTTCAACCTCAAATTTAACATATACATCATATCATTACCATTAAAAATACAAATGATATGATTTTTAAAAAAAATATGTTAGTTTATATTTACAAATTTGACAGTTTTTTCTTTAATATTTTTTTTCTCGAAATTTTATTAATACTATCATATAGTTTTTATATCATATCATAAACTAGAATCTTCAACCTCAAATTTAACATATATATCATATCATTACTATAAAAATACAAATGATATGATTTTTTAAAAAATATGTTAGTTTATATTTACAAATTTAACAGTTTTTTCTTTAATATTTTTTTTCTCGAAATTTTATTAACACTATCATATAGTTTTTATATCATATCATAAACTAGAATCTTCAACCTCAAATTTAACATATACATCATATCATTACCATTAAAAATACAAATGATATGATTTTTAAAAAAAATATGTTAGTTTATATTTACAAATTTGACAGTTTTTTCTTTAATATTTTTTTTCTCGAAATTTTATTAATACTATCATATAGTTTTTATATCATATCATAAACTAGAATCTTCAACCTCAAATTTAACATATATATCATATCATTACCATTAAAAATACAAATGATATGATTTTTTTTAAATTATGTTTATATTTACAAATTTGACAGTTTCTTCTTTAATATTTTTTTTCTCGAAATTTTATTAATACTATCATATATTTTTTATATCATATCATAAACTAGAATCTTCAACCTCAAATTTAACATATATATCATATCATTACTATTAAAAATACAAATGATATGATTTTTTAAAAAATATGTTAGTTTATATTTACAAATTTGACAGTTTTTTCTTTAATATTTTTTTTCTCAAAATTTTATTAATACTATCATATAGTTTTTATATCATATCATAAACTAGAATCTTCAACCTCAAATTTAACATATATATCATATCATTACCATTAAAAATACAAATATGATTTTTTAAAAAATATGTTAGTTCATATTTACAAATTTGACAGTTTCTTCTTTAATATTTTTTTTCTCGAAATTTTATTAATACTATTACATAATTTTTATATCACATCATAAACTAGAATCTTTAAGCTTCAATTTAACATAGATATCATATCATTACCGTTAAAAATACAGATGATATGATTTTTTGAAAATTTAATATTTCATATTCGTAAATTTGACACTTTCGTCTTTAATAATTTTTTCTTGGAAATTTCATTAATATTATCCTACAATTTTTTTATTATATCATAAACTAGAATCTTTAAGCTACAATTTATCGTACATATCATATCATGACACTTTAAAATAAAGGTTTTGCTAACTTTTTAGAGTTAGAATCATCCAAAATTGACTTTTTCGTGTTGCACCTCGGCGAGTTGAGGCAAAATCATTCCTTATTTATTACAAATTAATTTAATTTCAGATTATACACCGTCTCAGAAGGATCGACATCATGTTTAGGAACGTATTCGATCGGAATCCAACCAATCGGCCGATTCCCAGCCACAAAAACCTCGTTTTTAGAAGCACTCGGAGACACAGCGGTCGATTTCGATTTTGGCCAACCAGAAATCAAAAAAACCCAACCAAAATCAAAATTAAAATCAAAACCAAAATCCGCGGTCGATCGATTCAACAATTTAAACATCTCCAGTTTCGAAATGGATCAAAAAATTAATTTGGATTGGCCGATTTACGTTTTGTACAAAAACGGGGATGTTTACGTGGTGATTTTGGATTTGTTTAAGTGAGTTTGGAGTTAATTTTTGGGTTAATTAATTAATTGATGAGGTGGTTTTAGATCCCCGGCGATTGTTAAAGGTCCTTTGGAGATTTTTCCGAAAAATCAAGAGAATTATGGGGAAAATTCTTGCTCGATTTTAGCCCTCCCATCAATCCCAACGATTTTATGTATTTCTACAGAAAATGGGACAATTCACCACGGGATTATTTTAAGTACGGACCAAGAGAATGAAGATTACATTTTGGAAATGTCTAAAGAAGAGAGACCGAGTTTTATTAAAAATCCCGATCGAGCTTTGTATATTTTCGAGTGTATTGAGTTGGAATTGGGTTATTTGGAGGATTCGATTTCAAAAACGATTAATTTCCATCCAAACCAAGCGAATTCGAGCCAATACTTCGTTTATCATTTAACAGGAGTCCATTCGATCCATTTAAAATGCTTGGAAAGGTTGAATAAGTTCATTGATTTCGAAAATGATTGCTCAGAAATCGATATTTTCAGCGATACTTCGCTAGTCGATTACGTTTTGTGCACAAATTTGAGTCAAAAAGTGGATGAGAAATCGGAAAATTTAAACCCTGTCATTGGTTTTACGATATTTTACGATTTCCCATCGATTTTAATTTTATTATCAAACTCTCAATTAGTCACTTTACCTTTATCTTCATTATTTTCGGCCCCAAATCTCGATTTAAACGACCCCGACGATTTAAAAAACATGAATTCGCCTCTAAAAACGATTCTAAACGAGCCTTTCGATGTGAAGATACAAAAAATTCTTCAATTATCTTCAAATCCAATATTAAAAATTCAACAAAAAACGAATCCGACGCAACAGGAATGTTTCGATTTACTTCAAAATTCGTCGAAATTACTTCGCGAGCGCTTCAAAAATCATTTTTCCGCAAAAAACGAAATCGAAAAGCGTTTAAAAACTTTATCGAAACTCAAAGAGTTGCAAAAAGGGGACATTTTGAAACTAAAAGATGACCAAATTGATTTGAGGAACACCGCGGAGAGCTTGGCGGAAAAATACGAAGACATCAAAGATAAACAAGACGAGATTTTGAAGCGTTGCGAGACTTTATTGGTACAAATTTCGAAGAGGAAAGTTGAACCGAGTAAGGCGGAGAAATCGTTTTTGGGGGAATTGGAGGGATCTGGGGAGAAAATCGTGCTTTATGGGAAAGCGATTCAAAAGTTGAAGGAGAAAATTAAATACCAAGAGATTCAAATGAAAAATTGGCATGATCAGACGAAAAGTGAACACAAAAGTATTGGAATTGTGCAAATTGAGGCGATTAAATCGAATTTGCAAGATATGTAAGGTTTTTAATGATTTATTTTTGATTTAATCTGATTAATTTGGGTTTTAGGACCGAGAAGATTACGAATATGATTTCGGAAATTAACGATTATAAGAAACAAATCCACATGAAATGATTTAATTTTAATGTTTTTTTTGTATTATTAAATAATTCTTCGAGATATAATCCCATTTAATTCCACCTCTCAAATCACGTGCTCCAAATAGAGTTTTATATGTAGTCCTAATCCTCCAAATTACCTATATAAGAAAGAAAATCGATAATGTAATAATTTGCGAGCAAATTATTTGACATTAATTTCCAAACAAGAACTTCCTTGGTTCTGATATAGATATTTTTGAGTATTTAGAAAAGAGAGGTTAATCCAAGCACGTGATATTTTGAGATTAGGTGTTTTTAGAAACAAGAAAGGAAAGAAAAAATTGAGAAAAGGGGAAAAAACAGATTTAGCCTATAAATTTATTGAAGATAAGTTAAGAAGAAAACAATAGAAGATGAAGAAGGATCGGAATTTATCAACACCGCCACAGTCATTGTAAATATAACGATTTTTTGATTAATATTGAAATGATCGTAATAAGAATCAAAAATGCTTTAATTTGATACCAAATACGATATGTTTGAGTTAAAAAATAAAAAAGTTAGGTTAGAAACTGTCAAATATCAAAATTAAATATAACGATTTTTTGATAAATATTGAAATGATCGTAATAAGAATCAAAAATGCTTTAATTTGATACCAAACACGTTGTATTTGGGTTAAAAAATAAAAAAGTTAGGTTGGAAATTGTCAAATGTCAAAATTAAATATAACGATTTTTTGATAAATATTAAAATGATCTTAATAAGAATCAAAAATGCTTTAATTTGATACTAAATACGATATGTTTGTGTTAAAAAATAAAAAAGTTAGGTTAGAAACTGTCAAATGTCAAATAATCGCCTTTTTTTTGCTAAAAATTAAGATATCTCGATAACGGTTGGAGATAAATAAGTCGAGAAATATCGAAATATGTTAGTTTATGTTTACAAATTTGACAGTTTCTTCTTTAATATTTTTTTTCTCGAAATTTTATTAATACTATCATATATTTTTTATATCATATCATAAACTAGAATCTTCAACCTCAAATTTAACATATATATTATATCATTACCATTAAAAAAACAAATGATATGATTTTTTAAAAATATGTTAGCTTATATATAAAATTTGACAGTTTCTTCTTTAATATTCTTTTTCTCGAAATTTTATTAATACTATCATATAGTTTTTATATCATATCATAAACTAGAATCTTCAGCCTCATATTTAACATATATATCATATCATTACCATTAAAAATACAAATGATATGATTTGTTTTAAAAATATGTTAGGTTATATTTACAAATTTGACAGTTTTTTCTTTAATATTTTTTCTCGAAATTTTGTTAATACTATCATATAGTTTTTATATCATATCATAAACTAGAATCTTCAACCTCAAATTTAACATATATATCATATCATTACCATTAAAAATACAAATGATATGATTTTTTTAAAAATATGTTAGTTTATATTTACAAATTTGACAGTTTCTTCTTTAATATTTTTTTCTCGAAATTTTATTAATACTATCATATAGTTTTTATATCATATCATAAACTAGAATCTTCAACCTCACATTTAACATATATGTCATATTATTACTATTAAAAATACAAATGATATGATTTTTTTTTTAAATATGTTAGTTTATATTTACAAATTTGACAGTTTTTGCTTTAATATTCTTTTTCTCGAAATTTTGTTAATACTATCATATATTTTTTATATCATATCATAAACTAGAGTCTTCAACCTCAAATTTGACATATATGTCATATTATTACCATTAAAAATACAAATGATATTTTTTTTTTTAAAAAGATATTATTTTATATTTGCAAATTGGACAGTTTTTTCTTTAATAATTTTTTTCTGGAAATTTTATTAATATTACCATATAGTTTTTATATCATATCATAAACTAGAATCTTTAAGCTTCAATTTAAGATATATATCATATTATTATTATTAAAAATACAGTTGATATGATTTTTTTAAAAACAAGATGTTATTTTATATTTGCAAATTTGACAGTTTTTTCATTAATAATTTTTTTTTGGAAATTTTATTAATACTACCATATAGTTTTTATATCATATCATAAACTAGGATCTTTAAGCTTCAATTTAAGATATATATCATATCATTATCATTAAAAATGCAGACGATATGATTTTTTTTAAAACAAGATGTTATTTTATATTTGCAAATTTGACAGTTTTTTCTTTAATATTTTTTTTCTCGAAATTTTATTAATACTATCATACAGTTTTTATATCATATCATAAACTAGAATCTTCAACCTCAAATTTAAGATATATATCATATCATTATCATTAAAAATACAGATGATATGATTTTTTTTAAAAAAAGATGTTATTTTATATTTGTAAATTGGACAGTTTTTTCTTTAATAATTTTTTTCTGGAAATTTTATTAATACTACCATATAGTTTTTATATCATATCATAAACTAGAATCTTTAAGCTTCAATTTAAGATATATATCATATCATTATCATTAAAAATACAGATGATATGATTTTTTTTAAAAAAAGATGTTATTTTATATTTGCAAATTGGACAGTTTTTTCTTGAATAATTTTTTTTATAAATTTTATTAATACTACAATATAGTTTTTATATCATATCATAAACTACAATTTTTAAGCTTCAATTTAAGATATATATCATAACATTATCATTAAAAATACAGACGATATGATTTTTTTTAAACAAGATGTTATTTTATATTTGCAAATTTGACAGTTTTTTCTTTAATAATTTTTTTTTGAAAATTTTATTAATGCTACCATATAGTTTTTATATCATATCATAAACTAGGATCTTTAAGCTTCAATTTAAGATATATATCATATCATTATCATTAAAAATACAGATGATATGATTTTTTTTAAAAAAAGATGTTATTTTATATTTGCAAATTTGACAGTTTTTTCTTTAAAATTTTTTTTTGAAAATTTTATTAATGCTACCATATAGTTTTTATATCATATCATAAACTAGGATCTTTAAGCTTCAATTTAAGATATATATCATATCATTATCATTAAAAATACAGATGATATGATTTTTTTTAAAAAAAGATGTTATTTTATATTTGCAAATTTGACAGTTTTTTCTTTAATAATTTTTTTTTGAAAATTTTATTAATGCTACCATATAGTTTTTATATCATATCATAAACTAGGATCTTTAAGCTTCAATTTAAGATATATATCATATCATTATCATTAAAAATACAGATGATATGATTTTTTTTAAGAAAAGATTTTATTTTATATTTGCAAATTTGACAGTTTTTTCTTTAATAATTTTTTTTTGGAAATTTTATTAATACTACCATATAGTTTTTATATCATATCATAAACTAGAATCTTTAAGCTTCAATTTAAGATATATATCATATCATTATCATTAAAAATACAGACGATATGATTTTTTTTAAAACAAGATGTTATTTTATATTTACAAATTTGACAGTTTTTTCTTTAATATTTTTTTTCTCGAAATTTTATTAATACTATCATACAGTTTTTATATCATATCATAAACTAGAATCTTCAACCTCAAATTTAAGATATATATCATATCATTATCATTAAAAATACAGATGATATGATTTTTAAAAAAAAAAAGGTGTTTTATATTTGCAAATTTGACAGTTTTTTCTTTAATAATTTTTTTCTGGAAATTTTATTAATATTACCATATAGTTTTTATATCATATCATAAACTAGAATCTTTAAGCTTCAATTTAAGATATATATCATATTATTATTATTAAAAATACAGATGATATAATTTAAAAAAAAAAGATGTTATTTTATATTTGCAAATTTGATAGTTTTTTCTTTAATAATTTTTTTCTGGAAATTTTATTAATACTACCATATAGTTTTTATATCATATCATAAACTAGAATCTTTAAGCTTCAATTTAAGATATATATCATATCATTATCATTAAAAATACAGATGATATGATTTTTTTTAAAAAAAGATGTTATTTTATATTTGCAAATTTGACAGTTTTTTCTTTAAAATTTTTTTTTGAAAATTTTATTAATGCTACCATATAGTTTTTATATCATATCATAAACTAGGATCTTTAAGCTTCAATTTAAGATATATATCATATCATTATCATTAAAAATACAGATGATATGATTTTTAAAAAAAAAAAGGTGTTTTATATTTGCAAATTTGACAGTTTTTTCTTTAATAATTTTTTTCTGGAAATTTTATTAATACTACCATATAGTTTTTATATCATATCATAAACTAGAATCTTTAAGCTTCAATTTAAGATATATATCATATCATTATCATTAAAAATACAGATGATATGATTTTTTTTAAAAAAAGATGTTATTTTATATTTGCTAATTTGACAGTTTCTTCTTTAATATTTTTTTTTCGAAATTTTGTTAATATTATCATACAGTTTTTGTATCATATCATAAACTAGAATCTTCAACCTCAAATTTAACATATATATCATATCATTACCAGTAAAAATACCAATGATATGATTTTTTTAAAAAAATATGTTAGTTTATATTTACAAATTTGACAGTTTCTTCTTTAGTATTTTTTTTTCTCGAAATTTTATTAATACTATCATATAGTTTTTATATCATATCATAAACTAGAATCTTCAACCTCAAATTTAACATATATATCATATCATTACCATTAAAAATAAATATGATATGATTTTTTTAAAAATATGTTAGTTTATATTTACAAATTTGACAGTTTCGTCTTTAATATTTTTTATCTCGAAATTTTATTAATACTATCATATATTTTTTATATCATATCATAAACTAGAATCTTCAAGTTCAAATTTAACATATATATCATATCATTACTATTAAAAATACAAATGATATGATTTTTTAAAAAATATGTTAGTTTATATTTACAAATTTGACAGTTTCTTCTTTAATATTTTTTTTCTCGAAATTTTATTAATACTATCATATAGTTTTTATATCATATCATAAACTAGAATCTTCAACCTCAAATTTAACATATACATCATATCATTACCATTAAAAATACAAATGATATGATTTTTAAAAAAAATATGTTAGTTTATATTTACAAATTTGACAGTTTTTTCTTTAATATTTTTTTTCTCGAAATTTTATTAATACTATCATATAGTTTTTATATCATATCATAAACTAGAATCTTCAACCTCAAATTTAACATATATATCATATCATTACCATTAAAAATAGAAATGATATGATTTTTTTAAAAATATGTTAGTTTATATTTACAAATTTGACAGTTTCTTCTTTAATATTTTTTTTCTCGAAATTTTATTAATACTATCATATAGGTTTTATATCATATCATAAATTAGAAGCTTCAACCTCAAATTTAACATATATATCAAATCATTACCATTAAAAATAGAAATGATATGATTTTTTTAAAAATATGTTAGTTTATATTTACAAATTTGACAGTTTCTTCTTTAATATTTTTTTTCTCGAAATTTTATTAATACTATCATATAGTTTTTATATCATATCATAAACTAGAATCTTCAACCTCAAATTTAACATCTACATCATATCATTACCATTAAAAATACAAATGATATGATTTTTTTAAAAATATGTTAGTTTATATTTACAAATTTGACAGTTTTTTCTTTAATATTTTTTTTCTCGAAATTTTATTAACACTATCATATAGTTTTTATATCATATCATAAACTAGAATCTTCAACCTCAAATTTAACATATACATCATATCATTACCATTAAAAATACAAATGATATGATTTTTAAAAAAAATATGTTAGTTTATATTTACAAATTTGACAGTTTTTTCTTTAATATTTTTTTTCTCGAAATTTTATTAATACTATCATATAGTTTTTATATCATATCATAAACTAGAATCTTCAACCTCAAATTTAACATATATATCATATCATTACTATTAAAAATACAAATGATATGATTTTTTAAAAAATATGTTAGTTTATATTTACAAATTTGACAGTTTCTTCTTTAATATTTTTTTTCTCGAAATTTTATTAATACTATCATATAGTTTTTATATCATATCATAAACTAGAATCTTCAACCTCAAATTTAACATATACATCATATCATTACCATTAAAAATACAAATGATATGATTTTTAAAAAAAATATGTTAGTTTATATTTACAAATTTGACAGTTTTTTCTTTAATATTTTTTTTCTCGAAATTTTATTAATACTATCATATAGTTTTTATATCATATCATAAACTAGAATCTTCAACCTCAAATTTAACATATATATCATATCATTACTATAAAAATACAAATGATATGATTTTTTAAAAAATATGTTAGTTTATATTTACAAATTTAACAGTTTTTTCTTTAATATTTTTTTTCTCGAAATTTTATTAACACTATCATATAGTTTTTATATCATATCATAAACTAGAATCTTCAACCTCAAATTTAACATATACATCATATCATTACCATTAAAAATACAAATGATATGATTTTTAAAAAAAATATGTTAGTTTATATTTACAAATTTGACAGTTTTTTCTTTAATATTTTTTTTCTCGAAATTTTATTAATACTATCATATAGTTTTTATATCATATCATAAACTAGAATCTTCAACCTCAAATTTAACATATATATCATATCATTACCATTAAAAATACAAATGATATGATTTTTTTTAAATTATGTTTATATTTACAAATTTGACAGTTTCTTCTTTAATATTTTTTTTCTCGAAATTTTATTAATACTATCATATATTTTTTATATCATATCATAAACTAGAATCTTCAACCTCAAATTTAACATATATATCATATCATTACTATTAAAAATACAAATGATATGATTTTTTAAAAAATATGTTAGTTTATATTTACAAATTTGACAGTTTTTTCTTTAATATTTTTTTTCTCAAAATTTTATTAATACTATCATATAGTTTTTATATCATATCATAAACTAGAATCTTCAACCTCAAATTTAACATATATATCATATCATTACCATTAAAAATACAAATATGATTTTTTAAAAAATATGTTAGTTCATATTTACAAATTTGACAGTTTCTTCTTTAATATTTTTTTTCTCGAAATTTTATTAATACTATTACATAATTTTTATATCACATCATAAACTAGAATCTTTAAGCTTCAATTTAACATAGATATCATATCATTACCGTTAAAAATACAGATGATATGATTTTTTGAAAATTTAATATTTCATATTCGTAAATTTGACACTTTCGTCTTTAATAATTTTTTCTTGGAAATTTCATTAATATTATCCTACAATTTTTTTATTATATCATAAACTAGAATCTTTAAGCTACAATTTATCGTACATATCATATCATGACACTTTAAAATAAAGGTTTTGCTAACTTTTTAGAGTTAGAATCATCCAAAATTGACTTTTTCGTGTTGCACCTCGGCGAGTTGAGGCAAAATCATTCCTTATTTATTACAAATTAATTTAATTTCAGATTATACACCGTCTCAGAAGGATCGACATCATGTTTAGGAACGTATTCGATCGGAATCCAACCAATCGGCCGATTCCCAGCCACAAAAACCTCGTTTTTAGAAGCACTCGGAGACACAGCGGTCGATTTCGATTTTGGCCAACCAGAAATCAAAAAAACCCAACCAAAATCAAAATTAAAATCAAAACCAAAATCCGCGGTCGATCGATTCAACAATTTAAACATCTCCAGTTTCGAAATGGATCAAAAAATTAATTTGGATTGGCCGATTTACGTTTTGTACAAAAACGGGGATGTTTACGTGGTGATTTTGGATTTGTTTAAGTGAGTTTGGAGTTAATTTTTGGGTTAATTAATTAATTGATGAGGTGGTTTTAGATCCCCGGCGATTGTTAAAGGTCCTTTGGAGATTTTTCCGAAAAATCAAGAGAATTATGGGGAAAATTCTTGCTCGATTTTAGCCCTCCCATCAATCCCAACGATTTTATGTATTTCTACAGAAAATGGGACAATTCACCACGGGATTATTTTAAGTACGGACCAAGAGAATGAAGATTACATTTTGGAAATGTCTAAAGAAGAGAGACCGAGTTTTATTAAAAATCCCGATCGAGCTTTGTATATTTTCGAGTGTATTGAGTTGGAATTGGGTTATTTGGAGGATTCGATTTCAAAAACGATTAATTTCCATCCAAACCAAGCGAATTCGAGCCAATACTTCGTTTATCATTTAACAGGAGTCCATTCGATCCATTTAAAATGCTTGGAAAGGTTGAATAAGTTCATTGATTTCGAAAATGATTGCTCAGAAATCGATATTTTCAGCGATACTTCGCTAGTCGATTACGTTTTGTGCACAAATTTGAGTCAAAAAGTGGATGAGAAATCGGAAAATTTAAACCCTGTCATTGGTTTTACGATATTTTACGATTTCCCATCGATTTTAATTTTATTATCAAACTCTCAATTAGTCACTTTACCTTTATCTTCATTATTTTCGGCCCCAAATCTCGATTTAAACGACCCCGACGATTTAAAAAACATGAATTCGCCTCTAAAAACGATTCTAAACGAGCCTTTCGATGTGAAGATACAAAAAATTCTTCAATTATCTTCAAATCCAATATTAAAAATTCAACAAAAAACGAATCCGACGCAACAGGAATGTTTCGATTTACTTCAAAATTCGTCGAAATTACTTCGCGAGCGCTTCAAAAATCATTTTTCCGCAAAAAACGAAATCGAAAAGCGTTTAAAAACTTTATCGAAACTCAAAGAGTTGCAAAAAGGGGACATTTTGAAACTAAAAGATGACCAAATTGATTTGAGGAACACCGCGGAGAGCTTGGCGGAAAAATACGAAGACATCAAAGATAAACAAGACGAGATTTTGAAGCGTTGCGAGACTTTATTGGTACAAATTTCGAAGAGGAAAGTTGAACCGAGTAAGGCGGAGAAATCGTTTTTGGGGGAATTGGAGGGATCTGGGGAGAAAATCGTGCTTTATGGGAAAGCGATTCAAAAGTTGAAGGAGAAAATTAAATACCAAGAGATTCAAATGAAAAATTGGCATGATCAGACGAAAAGTGAACACAAAAGTATTGGAATTGTGCAAATTGAGGCGATTAAATCGAATTTGCAAGATATGTAAGGTTTTTAATGATTTATTTTTGATTTAATCTGATTAATTTGGGTTTTAGGACCGAGAAGATTACGAATATGATTTCGGAAATTAACGATTATAAGAAACAAATCCACATGAAATGATTTAATTTTAATGTTTTTTTTGTATTATTAAATAATTCTTCAAGATATAATCCCATTTAATTCCACCTCTCAAATCACGTGCTCCAAATTGTGTTTTATATGTAGTCCTAATCTTCCAAATTACCTATATAAGAAAGAAAATCGAAAATTTAATAATTTGCGAACAAATTATTTGACAATAATTTACAAACACGAAATTCCTTGGTTCTGATATAGATATTTTTGAGTATTTAGAAAAGAGAGGTTAATCCAAGCACGTGATATTTTGAGATTAGGTGTTTTTAGAAACAAGAAAGGAAAGAAAAAATTGAGAAAAGGAGAAAATATTGAAGATAAGTTAAGAAGAAAAGAATAGAAGATGAAGAAGGATCGGAATTTATCAACACCGCCACAGTCATTGTAAATATAACGATTTTTTGATTAATATTGAAATGATCGTAACAAGAATCAAAAATGCTTTAATTTGATACCAAACACGATATGTTTGAGTTAAAAAATAAAAAAGTTAGGTTAGAAACTGTCAAATGTCAAATAATCGCCTTTTTTTGCTAAAAATTAAGATATCTCGATAACGGGTGGAGATAAATAAATCAAGTTTGGGTTCATTTCAAAGGATTCTTAATTTTCTATCGATTTATGTTAAAAAAGAATAGCTTTATAACTAGAAAATTTCTCTAAATTGATACTTGGCTGAATTCGGCCTAAATCTTTCTAAACAGTTAACTAATAATACCTATGTAAAAAAGTGTGTAAAATAGTATGTAAAAATTTCTTCGGATATTTTATTAAGACTATCATATAGTTTTTATATCGTATCATAAACTACAATCTTTAAGCTTCAATTTAACATATATATCATATCATTACGTTTAAAAATACAGATGATATGATTTTTTGAAAATTTCGTAATATTATCTTTGGTTTGAAAATTTGACAATTTCTTCTCTAATAATCTTTTTCTGGAAATTTTAATAATATTATCATATAGTTTTTATATCATATCATAAACTAGAATCTTTAAACTACAACTTAACATATATATCATATCATTACCATTAAAAATACAAATGATATGATTTTTTTAAAAATATGTTAGTTTATATATAAAATTTGACAGTTTCTTCTTTAATATTCTTTTTCTTGAAATTTTATTAATACTATCATATAGTTTTTATATCATATCATAAACTAGAATCTTCAACTTCAAATTTAACATATATATTATATCATTACCATTAAAAATACAAATGATATGATTTTTTAAAAATATGTTAGTTTATATTTACAAATTTGACAGTTTCTTCTTTAATATTTTTTTTCTCGAAATTTTATTAATACTACCATATATTTTTTATATCATATCATAAACTAGAATCTTCAGCCTCAAATTTAACATATATATCATATCATTACCATTAAAAATAGAAATGATATGATTTTTTTAAAAATATGTTAGGTTATATTTACAAATTTGACAGTTTCTTCTTTAATATTTTTTTCTCGAAATTTTATTGATATTATAATATATTTTTTATATCATATCATAAACTAGAATCTTCAACCTCAAATTTAACATATATATCATATCATTACCATTAAAAATACAAATGATATGATTTGTTTTAAAAATATGTTAGGTTATATTTACAAATTTGACAGTTTCTTCTTTAATATTTTTTTTCTCGACATTTTATTAATACTACCATATATTTTTTATATCATATCATAAACTAGAATCTTCAACCTCAAATTTAACATATATATTATATCATTACCATTAAAAATACAAATGATATGATTTTTTAAAAATATGTTAGTTTATATATAAAATTTGACAGTTTCTTCTTTAATATTCTTTTTCTCGAAATTTTATTAATACTACCATATATTTTTTATATCATATCATAAACTAGAATCTTCAGCCTCATATTTAACATATATATCATATCATTACCATTAAAAATACAAATGATATGATTTGTTTTAAAAATATGTTAGGTTATATTTACAAATTTGACAGTTTTTTCTTTAATATTTTTTTCTCGAAATTTTGTTAATACTATCATATAGTTTTTATATCATATCATAAACTAGAATCTTCAACCTCAAATTTAACATATATATCATATCATTACCATTAAAAATACAAATGATATGATTTGTTTTAAAAATATGTTAGGTTATATTTACAAATTTGACAGTTTCTTCTTTAATATTTTTTTTCTCGACATTTTATTAATACTACCATATATTTTTTATATCATATCATAAACTAGAATCTTCAACCTCAAATTTAACATATATATTATATCATTACCATTAAAAATACAAATGATATGATTTTTTAAAAATATGTTAGTTTATATATAAAATTTGACAGTTTCTTCTTTAATATTCTTTTTCTCGAAATTTTATTAATACTACCATATATTTTTTATATCATATCATAAACTAGAATCTTCAGCCTCATATTTAACATATATATCATATCATTACCATTAAAAATTCAAATGATATGATTTTTTTAAAAATATGTTAGTTTATATTTACAAATTTGACAGTTTCTTCTTTAATATTCTTTTTCTCGAAATTTTATTAATACTACCATATATTTTTTATATCATATCATAAACTAGAATCTTCAACCTCAAATTTAACATATATATTATATCATTACCATTAAAAATACAAATGATATGATTTTTTAAAAATATGTTAGTTTATATATAAAATTTGACAGTTTCTTCTTTAATATTCTTTTTCTCGAAATTTTATTAATACTACCATATATTTTTTATATCATATCATAAACTAGAATCTTCAGCCTCATATTTAACATATATATCATATCATTACCATTAAAAATACAAATGATATGATTTGTTTTAAAAATATGTTAGGTTATATTTACAAATTTGACAGTTTTTTCTTTAATATTTTTTTCTCGAAATTTTGTTAATACTATCATATAGTTTTTATATCATATCATAAACTAGAATCTTCAACCTCAAATTTAACATATATATCATATCATTACCATTAAAAATACAAATGATATGATTTGTTTTAAAAATATGTTAGGTTATATTTACAAATTTGACAGTTTCTTCTTTAATATTTTTTTTCTCGACATTTTATTAATACTACCATATATTTTTTATATCATATCATAAACTAGAATCTTCAACCTCAAATTTAACATATATATTATATCATTACCATTAAAAATACAAATGATATGATTTTTTAAAAATATGTTAGTTTATATATAAAATTTGACAGTTTCTTCTTTAATATTCTTTTTCTCGAAATTTTATTAATACTACCATATATTTTTTATATCATATCATAAACTAGAATCTTCAGCCTCATATTTAACATATATATCATATCATTACCATTAAAAATTCAAATGATATGATTTTTTTAAAAATATGTTAGTTTATATTTACAAATTTGACAGTTTCTTCTTTAATATTCTTTTTCTCGAAATTTTATTAATACTACCATATATTTTTTATATCATATCATAAACTAGAATCTTCAACCTCAAATTTAACATATATATTATATCATTACCATTAAAAATACAAATGATATGATTTTTTAAAAATATGTTAGTTTATATATAAAATTTGACAGTTTCTTCTTTAATATTCTTTTTCTCGAAATTTTGTTAATACTATCATATATTTTTTATATCATATCATAAACTAGGGTCTTCAACCTCAAATTTAACATATATATCATATCATTACCATTAAAAATACAAATGATATGATTTGTTTTAAAAATATGTTAGGTTATATTTACAAATTTGACAGTTTCTTCTTTAATATTTTTTTTCTCGACATTTTATTAATACTACCATATATTTTTTATATCATATCATAAACTAGAATCTTCAACTTCAAATTTAACATATATATTATATCATTACCATTAAAAATACAAATGATATGATTTTTTAAAAATATGTTAGTTTATATTTACAAATTTGACAGTTTCTTCTTTAATATTTTTTTTCTCGAAATTTTATTAATACTACCATATATTTTTTATATCATATCATAAACTAGAATCTTCAGCCTCAAATTTAACATATATATCATATCATTACCATTAAAAATAGAAATGATATGATTTTTTTAAAAATATGTTAGGTTATATTTACAAATTTGACAGTTTCTTCTTTAATATTTTTTTCTCGAAATTTTATTGATATTATAATATATTTTTTATATCATATCATAAACTAGAATCTTCAACCTCAAATTTAACATATATATCATATCATTACCATTAAAAATACAAATGATATGATTTGTTTTAAAAATATGTTAGGTTATATTTACAAATTTAACAGTTTCTTCTTTAATATTTTTTTTCTCGACATTTTATTAATACTACCATATATTTTTTATATCATATCATAAACTAGAATCTTCAACCTCAAATTTAACATATATATTATATCATTACCATTAAAAATACAAATGATATGATTTTTTAAAAATATGTTAGTTTATATATAAAATTTGACAGTTTCTTCTTTAATATTCTTTTTCTCGAAATTTTATTAATACTACCATATATTTTTTATATCATATCATAAACTAGAATCTTCAGCCTCATATTTAACATATATATCATATCATTACCATTAAAAATACAAATGATATGATTTGTTTTAAAAATATGTTAGGTTATATTTACAAATTTGACAGTTTTTTCTTTAATATTTTTTTCTCGAAATTTTGTTAATACTATCATATAGTTTTTATATCATATCATAAACTAGAATCTTCAACCTCAAATTTAACATATATATCATATCATTACCATTAAAAATACAAATGATATGATTTGTTTTAAAAATATGTTAGGTTATATTTACAAATTTGACAGTTTCTTCTTTAATATTTTTTTTCTCGACATTTTATTAATACTACCATATATTTTTTATATCATATCATAAACTAGAATCTTCAACCTCAAATTTAACATATATATTATATCATTACCATTAAAAATACAAATGATATGATTTTTTAAAAATATGTTAGTTTATATATAAAATTTGACAGTTTCTTCTTTAATATTCTTTTTCTCGAAATTTTATTAATACTACCATATATTTTTTATATCATATCATAAACTAGAATCTTCAGCCTCATATTTAACATATATATCATATCATTACCATTAAAAATACAAATGATATGATTTGTTTTAAAAATATGTTAGGTTATATTTACAAATTTGACAGTTTTTTCTTTAATATTTTTTTCTCGAAATTTTGTTAATACTATCATATAGTTTTTATATCATATCATAAACTAGAATCTTCAACCTCAAATTTAACATATATATCATATCACTACCATTAAAAATACAAATGATATGATTTGTTTTAAAAATATGTTAGGTTATATTTACAAATTTGACAGTTTCTTCTTTAATATTTTTTTTCTCGACATTTTATTAATACTACCATATATTTTTTATATCATATCATAAACTAGAATCTTCAACCTCAAATTTAACATATATATTATATCATTACCATTAAAAATACAAATGATATGATTTTTTAAAAATATGTTAGTTTATATATAAAATTTGACAGTTTCTTCTTTAATATTCTTTTTCTCGAAATTTTATTAATACTACCATATATTTTTTATATCATATCATAAACTAGAATCTTCAGCCTCATATTTAACATATATATCATATCATTACCATTAAAAATTCAAATGATATGATTTTTTTAAAAATATGTTAGTTTATATTTACAAATTTGACAGTTTCTTCTTTAATATTCTTTTTCTCGAAATTTTATTAATACTACCATATATTTTTTATATCATATCATAAACTAGAATCTTCAACCTCAAATTTAACATATATATTATATCATTACCATTAAAAATACAAATGATATGATTTTTTAAAAATATGTTAGTTTATATATAAAATTTGACAGTTTCTTCTTTAATATTCTTTTTCTCGAAATTTTGTTAATACTATCATATATTTTTTATATCATATCATAAACTAGGGTCTTCAACCCCAAATTTGACATATATGTCATATTATTACCATTAAAAATACAAATGATATGGTTTTTTTTAAAAACAAGTGTTATTTTATATTTGCAAATTTGACAGTTTTACTTTAATAATTTTTTTTTTTGAAATTTTATTAATACTACCATATAGGTTTTATATCATATCATAAACTACAATCTTTAAGCTTCAATTTAAGATATATATCATAACATTATCATTAAAAATACAGACGATATGATTTTTTTTAAAACAAGATGTTATTTTATATTTGCAAATTTGACAGTTTTTTCTTTAATAATTTTTTTTTGAAAATTTTATTAATGCTACCATATAGTTTTTATATCATATCATAAACTAGGATCTTTAAGCTTCAATTTAAGATATATATCATATCATTATCATTAAAAATACAGATGATATGATTTTTTTTAAAAAAAGATGTTATTTTATATTTGCAAATTGGACAGTTTTTTCTTTAATAATTTTTTTCTGGAAATTTTATTAATACTACCATATAGTTTTTATATCATATCATAAACTAGGATCTTTAAACTTCAATTTAAGATATATATCATATCATTATCATTAAAAATACAGATGATATATTTTTTTTTAAAAAAGATGTTACTTTATATTTGCAAATTTGACAGTTTTTTCTTTAATAATTTTTTTTTGGAAATTTTATTAATACTACCATATAGTTTTTATATCATATCATAAACTAGAATCTTTAAGCTTCAATTTAAGATATATATCATATCATTATCATTAAAAATACAGATATGATTTTTTTAAAAAAAAAGATGTTATTTTATATTTGCAAATTGGACAGTTTTTTCTTTAATAATTTTTTTCTTGAAATTTTACCATATAGTTTTTATATCATATCATAATCTAGAATCTTTAAGCTTCAATTTAAGATATATATCATATCATTATCATTAAAAATACAGACGATATGATTTTTTTTAAAACAAGATGTTATTTTATATTTGCAAATTTGACAGTTTTTTCTTTAATAATTTTTTTTTGGAAATTTTATTAATACTACCATATAATTTTTATATCATATCATAAACTAGAATCTTCAAGCTTCAATTTAAGATATATATCATATCATTATCATTAAAAATACAGATATGATTTTTTTAAAAAAAAAGATGTTATTTTATATTTGCAAATTGGACAGTTTTTTCTTTAATAATTTTTTTCTTGAAATTTTACCATATAGTTTTTATATCATATCATAATCTAGAATCTTTAAGCTTCAATTTAAGATATATATCATATCATTATCATTAAAAATACAGACGATATGATTTTTTTTAAAACAAGATGTTATTTTATATTTGCAAATTTGACAGTTTTTTCTTTAATAATTTTTTTTTGGAAATTTTATTAATACTACCATATAATTTTTATATCATATCATAAACTAGAATCTTCAAGCTTCAATTTAAGATATATATCATATCATTATCATTAAAAATACAGATGATATGATTTTTTTTTTAAAAAGATGTTATTTTATATTTGTAAATTGGACAGTTTTTTCTTTAATAATTTTTTTCTGGAAATTTTATTAATACTACCATATAGCTTTTATATCATATCATAAACTAGAATCTTTAAGCTTCAATTTAAGATATATATCATATCATTATCATTAAAAATACAGATGATATGATTTTTTTTAAAAAAAGATGTTATTTTATATCTGCAAATTTGACAGTTTTTTCTTTAATAATTTTTTTTTGGAAATTTTATTAATACTACCATATAATTTTTATATCATATCATAAACTAGAATCTTTAAGCTTCAATTTAAGATATATATCATAACATTATCATTAAAAATACAGACGATATGATTTTTTTTAAAACAAGATGTTATTTTATATTTGCAAATTTGACAGTTTTTTCATTAATAATTTTTTTTTGGAAATTTTATTAATACTACCATATAGTTTTTATATCATATCATAAACTAGAACCTTTAAGCTTCAATTTAAGATATATATCATATCATTATCATTAAAAATACAGATGATATGATTTTTTTAAAAACAAGATGTTATTTTATATTTGCAAATTTGACAGTTTTTTCTTTAATAATTTTTTTCTGGAAATTTTATTAATACTACCATATAGTTTTTATATCATATCATAAACTAGGATCTTTAAGCTTCAATTTAAGATATATATCATATCATTATCATTAAAAATACAGAAGATATGATTTTAAAAAAAAAAAAAGATGTTGTTTTATATTTGCAAATTTGACAGTTTTTTCTTTAATATTTTTTTCTGGAAATTTTATTAATACTACCATATAGTTTTTATATCATATCATAAACTAGAATCTTTAAGCTTCAATTTAAGATATATATCATATCATTATCATTAAAAATACAGACGATATGATTTTTTTTAAAACAAGATGTTATTTTATATTTGCAAATTTGACAGTTTTTTCTTTAATAATTTTTTTTTGGAAATTTTATTTATACTACCATATAGTTTTTATATCATATCATAAACTAGGATCTTTAAGCTTCAATTTAAGATATACATCATATCATTTTCATTAAAAATACAGATGATATGATTTTTTTAAAAACAAGATGTTATTTTATATTTGTAAATTTGACAGTTTTCTCTTTAATAATTTTTTTTTGGAAATTTTATTAATACTACCATATAGTTTTTATATCATATCATAATCTAGAATCTTTAAGCTTCGATTTAAGATATATATCATATCATTATCATGCAAAATACAGATGATATGATTTTTTTAAAAACAGGTTATTTTATATTTGCAAATTTGCCAGTTTTTTCTTTAATAATTTTTTTCTGGAAATTTTATTAACATCATCATATAGTTTTTATATCATATCATAAACTAGAATCTTCAAGCTACAATTTAACATATATATCATATCATTACCATTAAAAATACAAATGATATGATTTTTTTGAAATTTAGTTTTACTTTAAAACCAAAAAACAACATGTTGCTAACTTTTTAAAGAGTTAGAATCTTCCAAAGACGAGTGACCGGACCTTTAGCTCGCAGAGGAGCCTCCTTATTTACATCCTTTCTTTTTGTTTCGTTTCAGTTTGTACTCGTGAATGTTTTAAATTCAAAATAAGAAAAAAAATCAATGGGGCAGGATAGGAGCTGAAGAAATAAATTCAGCATTGAAGAAATATAACAAACTAAATTAGAAACTCGACTGCTGGAGTATGATATGAACCCAAATTCGAACTCCAAAACCATACCTGAAGAAATAACCTCCTGAAAATATGTTAACCTGTTCCTCCTGAAATAATTTCCTGACAAAAATTAACATAAAAAAAATTTTGGAGAAAAAAGGTGAGCAAATTTAATTTATTAACATATTTATATACAATTATGATATGAACCCAAATTTGAATTGCAAAACCATATCTGAAGGAATAGCAATATAACCTCTCCTGTCACAAATTAACCTCAAAAATATTAACATAAAAAAAATTTTTTGTAGAAAAAAAGGTGAGCAAATTTAATTTATTAACATATTTATATATCATACAATTATGATATGAAACCGATTTAATGAATAACAACATAACCCCATTTAACCTCTCCTGTCACAAATTAACCTCAAAAAATTTTTGGAGAAAAATGATGAGCAAATTTAATTTATTAACATATTTATATACAATTACGACCCAATATAACAAAATTCGACATCACAAATTAACATTTTCATCTTATAAAGTAAACAAAAAAGCTTATTTAATTCAATTAAGCTTAATTTATTGAGTTGGAGAGAATTGGGTGGGTTCCAAAATGCGACAATGCATCTCTCTAATCAACGGAACCGTATAAGCAACGCACTCATCCCACCCCGGATTACGCCAAGCACTTTCCCTCGTCTCCCTGCGAGCTTGCAAATTTTCATAACCTAAAAAAAAATCGATTTAACCTCAATTTTTGAACCAAACCCAACTTACTCCAAATATGATGCACATTATACAATCTCCCAATTTGCGAAAAAAACCCAGCGAACGCCTCGTTATTATTTTGACGATGATTAATCGCTCGAGCCCAATTATTACCCCATTCGATCATCGTGCCCGGTTTTAAAGCGTACGAACGAATCTCGTAGATGTTATTACCCCCTCTCAATTTAATTTGGGGCCAATAACTAAACGCCAACAAGTATTGCAAGTGTCTCGAACGAACTAATTTCCCCTGTTCGTCCCAAAGCTTTGTATAATCCTTATTACTAGACAAAATGGTGTTGGCGGAATCGATTTTTTCAAATCCTCCCTTAAACGACCACAAATGCAACGCTTGGTCTTGATCGCCGACGTTTACGGTCCAAGAACCCACTAATTCGACGGCTTCCGATAACGATTCTTGCGATTTTACTAAATCTAAGGTGTTTTTACTTGAAAAAAATTTTATTTTGAGGTTAGATTTTTTTTTTGACATGTGTCAAATTTTATTTGGTACTTACACGTTTGTTAAATACTCCTTTTTCGAATCGGGCCGAAAATTATGCGTTTGTAACGAATAAACAATTTCTTTATCACTTAACATGCGGCTGTGAGACTCCTTCGTTGGTTCTATTTTTCGCACGAAAATTTTTGAGAGCCAGGCATCTTTATTAGTTGATGTGGTTGAGAAAGCACTTCAAAACGATGATTATAAAACATAAAAATAGTTAATTATTAATAAAGGGGGCTTATTTAGATGGTTTTTTTTACCGGATGTTTTTTGACACCCCTTGTATATATCGGAAGTGGTTGCAAGACATTTTTATCGATTTTGAAGACTTTTGGGTTGTTTTTTGCTGGATCACTGTTTTTATTATCAGTTTATTATCTTATCTTACGTTTTAAAAGTATTTTTAAAAAAGTAATTAAAAAGTTTTGTGTTTACCAAAGTGGTAAATCATAACCGAGTGAAGTTAGGCGCGATTCGTTACTTGTCAGTTGATAAAAAACGAAAAATTAAAATAAATCGCTTTATTAATTAATTAATTCGTATTTTAATCTTAATTTAAGATGTATTAACTTAAAATTAAGATTAATTTGATAATTATTAATAAAATCATTTAATCACCGCAACCAACCTCACTTCACAACTTTCAACGAATTAACTAATTTACCAAAAAAAAACTTTATTCGTATTCATTTATTATTATTATTAATTTAAATACGATTAAAAATCATTTTTTATTAATAATTATAATTAATTTATTTAATTTATTATTGGGGCTAATTTCACGTCGATTAATTCGCACCGTACGTCACGCACATCTGTTATGTTTTGACAGTTCGTGGTTCGGATGTGTTTTTAAAAACGACCATGAGATCGAAATAAGCTCCTCGTAAAAAAATCGCCGTTTCGTAACTTTCGTGTAATATGCGAGAGAAAATGCCACCGTTTAGGAAGAAAAAATCGTCAAAGAGCTTCCCCGTTAAGGTTTGTTCGCTCGACGCCGAATTGGAGTTCAATTTGGAGGTAAGAAAAAAACGTAAACAATAGATTTTTTTATATTTAACCCTTAATACGCGATTACTCGACGAATTCGATTAAGTTTATTGTTATTGACTAGATTGCGAAGTAAATTTGGGTTAAAAATAAAAAAAAATTAGTCATAACCTAACTTTTTTCTTTTTTATATTTTTTAATCTGTCATATTTGACATTCTTAACCTAACTTTTTTTAAACGTTAAAAATGAAAAGAAAGTGAAAAATTGCTTTAAGTTTCGATGTGACGTCACAAGTAATACATTTTCCTATTAAACCGGTCAATACCTAACCTACAAATTGTTTATTTTATAGCTAATCACAAAATTAATCTGATAAACTTAAATTACAATGTATATTTACGTATGATACACCTTGTTTTTCTTTTCTGTGTTAATACCAGAACTAACACTAAACCTAGAACTAAAAACATTCAAGATTAATGTTTTTTATTTTGTTTTTGAGATAAATGGATCGTGTTTGGACACATTTTAAAGGTTTTTTTTTAGTAAATTCATCATGAAGTTGTCCATTTTGACATATTTATAATCTTCATTAAAAGTCCTTTAAAGTGAGTACAAACACGACATATTTATCTTCAATATTAAAGAAGTTATGCCCAATTTCCGGTTAGAAATGTCAACCTCAATTTTGACATATTTGTAATCGTCGTAAAAAATCCTTTAAAATGAGCCCAAACATGATGTGTTTAATTCTAATATTACTCGAGATATAAGCAACTTCCGGTTTGAAATGTCAATGTCATTTTGATATATTCTTAATTTTTATAAAATGTTTTAAAATTTATCATAAAAACAAAAATATAATAAAACTAAATTAGAAATTAAGGTTGGTATTAATATTTAAAAATTAAATTGTTGCTAACTTCCGGTTTAATGTTTTTTATTCTAATTTTTTTGTTTTTTGAGATAAGTGCATCATGTTTGGACTTATTTTAAAGGTTATTTTAGCAAGATTACAAATGTAATAACAAAATTAAAGTTGGCGTTAGCATCTTCAATATTAATGAAGTTATGGTCAACTTCCGGTTAGAAATGTCAACCTCAATTTTGACATATTTGTAATCACCGTGAAAAATTCTTTAAAATGAGCCCAAACATGATGTGTTTAATTCCAATATTACTCGAGATATAAGCAACTTCCGGTTTGAAATGTCAATGTCATTTTGATACATTCTTCATTTTTATAAAATGTGTCAAAATTTGTCACAAAAATAAAAATATAATAAAAGAAATTAAAAATTGAGGTTGGTATTAATATTTAAAAGTTAAATTGCTATCTTCATTGTTGCTAACTTCAGCTTTAGCGTTTTTTATTCTAATTTTTTTATTTTTTGAGATAAATGCGTCATGTTTGGACTCATTTTAAAGGTTATTTTATCAAGATTACTCAAATATAATAATAAAATTAAAGTTGGCGCTAGCATTTTCAATATTAATGAAGTTATGGCCAACTTCCGGTTAGAAATGTCAACCTCAATTTTGACATATTTGTCATTTTGATATATTCTTGATTTTTATAAAATGTGTCAAAATTTGTCACAAAAATAAAAAAAAATCAGAAATTAAGGTTGGTATTAATATTTAAAAATTAAATTGTAGCTAACTTCCGGTTTAACGTTTTTTATTCTAACTTTTTTGTTTTTCGAGATAAATGCGTCATGTTTGGACTCATTTTAAAGGTTATTTTATAAAGATTACGAATATAATAATAAAATTAAAGTTGACATGAACATCTCCAATATTAATGAAGTTATGGTCAACTTCCGGTTAGAAATGTCAGCCTCAATTTTGACATATTTGTAATCGTCGTGAAAAATCCTTTAAAATGAGCCCAAACATGATGTGTTTATTTCCAATATTACTTGAGATATAAGCACCTTCCGGTTTGAAATGTCAATGTCATTTTGATATATTCTTGATTTTTATAAAATGTCTTAAAATTCGTCATAAAAACAAAAATATAATTAAAAAAATCAAAAATTGAGGTTGGTATTAATATTTAAAAATTAAATTGCTATATTCATTGTTGCTAACTTCCGGTTTAATGTTTTTTATTTTAATTTTTCTGTTTTTTGAGATAAATGCGTCATGTTTGGACTCAATTTAAAGGTTATTTTATAAAGATTACGAATATAATAATAAAACTAAAGGTGGCGTTAGCATCTTCAATATTAATGAAGTTATGGTCAACTTCCGGTTAGAAATGTCAATGTCATTTTGATATAGTCTTAATTTTTATAAAATTTGTCACAAAAACAAAAATATAATTAAAAAAATTAGAAATTAAGGTTGGTATTAATATTTAAAAATTAAATTGTTGCTAACTTCCGGTTTAACGTTTTTTATTCTAACTTTTTTGTTTTTTGAGATAAATGCGTCATGTTTGGACTCATTTTAAAGGTTTTTTAATGAAGATGACAAATATGTCAAAATTGACGTTTCAAACCGGAAGTGATCGTATCTCCATTAATATTAAAGTTAAATACGTCGAGTTTGGGCTCATTTTAAAGGTAATTTTATAAAGATTACGAATATAATAATAATTTTAATTTATTTCTTGTAGTGGAAAGCGACAGGAAGGGAATTATTCGATTTAGTATGTCGCACAATCGGGTTACGAGAAACGTGGTACTTCGGGTTACAATACGAAGACTCGAAAGGTTTAATATCTTGGTTAAAGCTCGACAAAAAAGTCCAATACCAAAGCATACAAAAGGACGATCAAAAAACCGCCTCGTTTATGTTCTTAGCTAAATTTTACCCGGAAGAAGTCGCCGAGGAGCTAGTTCAAGAAGTCACTCAACACCTATTTTTCTTACAAGTTAAGCAAGCGATTCTCTCGATGGATATTTATTGCCCCCCCGAAGCTTCGGTTTTATTAGCAAGCTACGCGGTTCAAGCGAAATTCGGGGATTTCGACGAGGATACTTACAAACCGGGGATGTTAGCGAGCGAAGATTTATTACCACAAAGAGTTATCGACCAATATCAGATGACGATTGACATGTGGGAGGAGAGAATTCGAGTTTGGTACGCGGATCATCGAGGGATGAGTCGCGATGAGGCCGAAATGGAGTATTTAAAGATCGCGCAAGACTTAGAGATGTACGGGGTTAATTATTTTTCAATTACGAATAAAAAAGAGACCGAATTATGGCTTGGGGTGACAGCGTTGGGGTTAAATATTTACGAGAAGGAGAATAAATTGCAGCCGAAAACGACGTTTACTTGGTCGGAAATACGACATATTAGTTTCGACGATAAAAAATTTATTATTAAACCCGTCGATAAGAGTTCGCCAAATTTCGTGTTTTTTAGTCAAAAAGTTCGTATGAATAAATTGGTAAGTTAACTTTTTATCTGTATCTTTTTAAATTAATTTTTAATTAAGATTTTAGATTTATGCATCGGAAACCACGATTTATTTATGAGACGTCGAAAACCCGACTCGATGGAACTCCAACAAATGAAAGCGGCCGCAAAAGAAGAAAAACAACGCCGCCAAGTCCAACGAAATCGCCTGGCGAAAGAAAAACAACTCCGCGAAGAAGCCGAACGCGAAAAAGCAAACATGGAACAACGATTATTACAATACCAAGAAGACATCCGATTGGCGAACGAAGCTTTACGCCGATCGGAAGAAAGCGCCGATCTTTTAGCGGAAAAAAGTCGCGTCGCCGAAGAGGAAGCGTTACTTTTAAGCCAAAAGGCGACGAAAGCCGAACAAGAAATGACGAAAATGAGGTTGAACGTGATGCGGAGCGAAGAGGAGAGGGTTACTTTGGAGAGGAAAACGCGCGAGGCTGAGTTGTTAACGGCCAGATTGGTGGAGGAGTCGGAAAGGAGGGCTTTGGAGGCGAATAAGTTAAAAGATGAATTGTTGAAGGCGCGAACGGCGGAGAAATTGGCGAAAGAGAAGTTGTTGGATTTTTTGAATCGGGGGAGATACGGTGGGTCGGTTGCGTCGAGTCCTTTGTCGGTGAGTTAAATCAAAAATTAATTGATTTAAATAATTAATTTGAATGAAGAAGTAAAGAAATCACAATTAATTAACAAGTCATGTTTGGACTCATTTTAAAGGTTATTTTATAAAGATTACAGATATAATTTTAGGTTAGAAATGTCAACCTCAATTTTGATATATTTGTAATCGTCGTGAAAAATCCTTTAAAATGAGCCCAAACATGATGTGTTTATTTCCAATATTACTCGAGATATAAGCAACTTCCGGTTTGAAATGTCAATTGTTGCTAACTTGAGATTTAATGTTTTTTATTCTAACTTTTTTGTTTTTTGAGATAAATGTGTTTTTTAATAAAGAATACATCATGAAAGAACGCCATGAAGTTGTCTATTATATGACAACTAACTTCAGGTTTAAAATATTCAACCTCAATTTTGACATATTTGTAATCATCATTAAAAATCCTTTAAAATGAGTACAAACACGACATATTTATCTTCAATAATAATGAAGTTATGGTCAACTTCCGGTTAGACATGTCAACCTCAATTTTGACATATTTGTAATCTTCATTAAAAATCCTTTAAAATGAGCCCAAACATGATACGTTTAATTCCAATATTACTCGAGATATAAGCAACTTCCGGTTTGTAATGTCAATGTCATTTTGACATATTCTTAATTTTTATAAACTGTCTTAATGTTTGTCACAAAAACAAAAAATAATTAAAAAAAATCAAAAATTAAGGTTGCTATTAATATTTAAAAGTTAAATTGCTATCTTCATTGTTGCTAACTTCCGGTTTAATGTTTTTTATTCTAATTTTTTTGTTTTTTGAGATAAATGCGTCATGTTTGGACTCATTTTAAAGGTTATTTTATAAAGATTACAGATATAATAATAAAATTAAAGTTGACATTAACATCTTTGATATTAATGAAGTTATAGTCAACTTCCGGTTAGAAATGTCAACCACAATTTTGACATATTTGTAATCGTCGTGAAAAATCCTTTAAAATGAACCCAAACATGATGTGTTTATTTCCAATATTACTCGAGATATAAGCAACTTCCGGTTTGAAATGTCAATGTCATTTTGATATATTCTTAATTTTTATAAAATGTCTTAAAATTTGTCACAAAAACAAAAATATAATTAAAAAAATCAAAAATTGAGGTTGGTATTAATATTTAAAAATTAAATTGTTGCTAACTTCCGGTTTAATGTTTTTTATTCTAACTTTTCTGTTTTTTGAGATAAATGCGTCATGTTTGGAGTCATTTTAAAGGTTATTTTATGAAGATTACGAATATAATAATAAAATTAAAGGTGACATTAACATCTTCAATTATTAATGAAGTTATATTCAACTTCCGGTTAGAAATGTCAACCTCAATTTTGACATATTTGTAATCTTCATTAAAAATCCTTTAAAATGAGCCCAAACATGATACGTTTAATTCCAATATTACTCGAAATATAAGCAACTTCCGGTTTGAAATGTCAATGTCATTTTGATTATTCTTGATTTTTATAAAATGTCTTAAAATTTGTCATAAAAACAAAAAAATAATTAAAAAAATCAAAAATTGAGGTTGGTATTAATATTTAAAAATTAAATTGTTGCTAACTTCCGGTTTAATGTTTTTTATTCTAACTTTTCTGTTTTTTGAGATAAATGCGTCATGTTTGGACTCATTTTAAAGGTTATTTTATAAAGATTACGAATATAATAATAAAATTAAAGTTGACATTAACATCTTTGATATTAATGAAGTTATAGTCAACTTCCGGTTGGAAATGTCCACCTCAATTTTGAAATATTTGTAATCGTCGTGAAAAATCCTTTAAAATGAGCCCAAACATGATGTGTTTATTTCCAATATTACTCGAGATATAAGCAACTTCCGGTTTGAAATGTCAATGTCATTTTGATATATTCTTAATTTTTATAAAATGTCTTAAAATTTGTCATAAAAACAAAAATATAATTAAAAAAATTAAAAATTGAGGTTGGTATTAATGTTTAAAAATTAAATTGCTATCTTCATTGTTGCTAACTTCCGGTTTAATATTTTTTATTCTAATTTTTTTGTTTTTTGAGATAAATGTGTCATGTTTGGACTCATTTTAAAGGTTATTTTATAAAGATTACGAATATAATAATAAAATTAAAGTTGACATTAACATCTTTGATGTTAATGAAGTTATAGTCAACTTCCGGTTAGAAATGTCAACCTCAATTTTGACATATTTGTAATCGTCGTCAAAAATCTTTTAATATTAAAGTTCTTTGTGTGAAGATGAAGAAATTTTGAAATTATTACTAATTATTATTCATTCTATTTATGCTGATTTAATTAATTCATATTTTCAGTATGTTTTTTGCTTACAATTTCAACCTGATGATGTCTTTTATATCTCTCAATGTTGTTATTATCTTCCATTGACTTCAACATAAATTCTAATTTCGTTCTTAATATTGTTTCTAATTATCTATTAGTATTAAAATCGTCAATTTTTGTTGCATTTAACGTCCCTAAACAATATCTTTGCATTCTTCAGCATTAATATTGTCTTTGATATTCATCAATATTGTACCTAAGGCGATGTATTTAATTTCACCCTCCATACAAGAAGTATGTTTAAGTGCAGTTTTGTTGTAGCAATATGATACAAATTATTTTTGTAACAAATGTTTCTGTTTAATGTTAATACATTATACATCTACTTTGGGAGGTGTAATCATCTAGATAACCTAAGACTGGACATATATCTATGGGTAATTTTTAATTGTAAGATGAAAAATTGCTTTAAAGTTACATGATTTTCCATTTATTTAAGATAGAAAAATAACAGCTATGCGTAACCATGGCAACCATTTAGTTTAGATATTTTATTAAAATAATGATTAATTTTTGATATCTGAAACAATTGGTTGCCATGGTTACTGCAATTTTTCTATCTCAAATGAATGGAAAATCATGAAACTTTAAGATAATTTATCTGGAAACTTTTCTTATGGAACCAATATTAATATCAGTTGGCTATGACCTAAAATAATTTGTTATTTTCTTCTGATAACAAATATACAGTGTGTCCCCGGATAGGTGAAACGACTCTTATAAAAGGTAAAAATTTTTCGATATTGATTGTTATTTTTTGGGGTTTAGCCCTGCTTGGTTAAAGACTAATTATGAACGTATTTTTAATTTTTAAAAAACAAGTGAGACTTGACAGTGAAAGAAAAACTTCTTTTGTGGTAGGTAAAGTACCTTTTCTGTTAACAGTACGTGAAAGTGTTACTAAGAAGTTTTGTTCAGAATGAAAAACTATGGCCATATACAAATTTTCGGAATGATCGGCCTACTTTGATAAAACTCATTGTTTATTATTTGCGTCAATAGTACTTTATTACGATTTTTTGTTTTGAGATTCAAATTGTTCGGGAGAAATAAACAAAACGTTATTAAAATGTTCAAAACAAATTAAGTGTTTATTCGCATACAAAAAAAACTACTTCAAATACTACTTTTTAGTACTCTCTCGGACTCGTCGAACGTCTGCTCATCAACTCCGCTTTTTATATGAAAAATACAACAGAAAAGGAAAGGAAAACATAATAAAAAAATCACACTTATTTATTACAAATGAAGTGATCGAACTGCCTGTGTTATTCTATTTTTTAGTATTTCGATATCATTCGGAATGTGTTCTTGGTAAACTATTTGTTTTACTCTTCCCCAAACAAAAAAATCCATTATTGTGAGATCTGGAGATCTGGCCGGCCAAGATATCTTGCTCATTCTCCCAAACCATCTTTCGCCAAATTGATTATTTAGCCAATTACTAATCATTTTTGTTGAATGGGCAGGGCAGCCATCATGTTGAAAGAAATGAGCCTGTCGAACATCTAATGGAAGTTCGTCAACAAACCTTGTCAGAATTTGTAAATAAGTTTGTTGGTTTAATGTTCCTTCAATAAAGAACGGTCCAAATATTCCTAGTTTGTATGACATGACACACCACACATTAACTTTTTTTAAATACTGCCTGTTTGCATTAATTACATAATGGGGATTGTCTCTGCTCCAATACCGACAGTTTTGGGAAGATGGAATACCATTTGTGGTAAAAGTACATTCATCAGAAAAAATTATTAGTTTATGAAAACGTCTGTTTTCTAAAATTAATTCCCCCAAAGATAAACAGAAATGCAACCGCTTTGCGTCGTCACCTTCCTCCAAAGTGTGGCAAAATTTGGCTTTGTACGGATAAATTCTGTTTGCTTTATAAATTCTTTGTAAATGTGTTTTGCTTATGTTTGTATTTATGCTTCGATTTCTTAGAGACATGGTAGGAAATGCATCCGTTGAATGTAAAGCAACTAAAGTACCTGTATCAGATTCATCATATTTTTTTTTCTTTTTTCTTATAGTGAACACTTCCTGTTGTAACAAATCTTTTGATTAAACGCCAACAAGTACTTTTGTTAATTCCAGTATTTGGAAATTTTTCATTAAATAGAGTAATAACCATATTCATCGATTTTTCCCCGATTCCATAACACTGAATCACATAAACTTTTTGGTCTAATGTTAACATTGTATTCAAAACACACATTAAGTATACTAAATTATACTTTGACAGATTAACATAAACACGAAAGCAGTTTTGTTTTTCCATGGCAGTCTTTGTTAGAAATAAAATTGTTTGATATGGATTTTTATCAAAGTAGGCCGATCATTCCGAAAATTTGTATATGCCCACAGTTTTTCATTCTAAACAAAACTTCTTAGTAACACTTTCACGTACTGTAAACAGAAAAGGTACTTTACCTACCACAAAAAAAGTTTTTCTTTCACTGTCAAGGCTCACTTGTTTTTTCAAAATTAAAAATATGTTAAAAATTAGTCTTTAATCAAGCAGGGCTAAACCCCAAAAAATGACAATCAACATCGAAAAATTTTTACCTTTTATAAGAGTCGTTTCACCTATCCGGGGACACACTGTATATAGGTTGTTTTGTGTATTTCTTATAGTTATTGAATAATTAATAAAAATTGTTTTTGTTCTATCTAACACTAATGTATATATTTAAAAGTTAATGTTGCTATGGTGATAATATACGTTGAAACGTCAATTTTGACAGTTACTTCATGTTGAAATGTCAAATTTACTATCTAAATGACGCAAACGAGAAGATTGATATCAAATTCGATTGGCAGATTACATTAAAATGTCAAAATTAACAAAATTAGCGTTGTTTGACAAATAAATGTTATAATTTATTGGTGAAATGTCACTTTTGACAGTTAATTTAAATTGAGACGTAATATTTAGTGATTGATATAGATTAAAACATCAAAATTGACAAAATGAACGTTATTTGGCAAATAAAGGTTAAAAATTAATGTTTAAACGTCACTTTTGACAGTTAATTTAAATTAAAACGTCACGTTTAATGATTGGTATAGATTAAAACGTTAAAATTGACAAAATGAACGTTATTTGGCAAATAAAAGTTAAAAATGAATGTTGAAACATCACTTTTGACAGTTAATTTAAATTAAAACGTCACGTTTAATGATTGGTATAGATTAAAACGTCAAAATTGACGAAATAAACGTTATTTGGCAAATAAACGTTAAAAATTAATATTGAAATGTCACTTTTGACAGTTAATTTAAATTGAAACGTCACTTTTAATGATTGGTTTAGATTAAAACGTCAAGTTGTGTGGTTTAATAACATTGAAACGTCAAAATTGAATAAATAAACGTTATTTGGCAAATAAACGTTAAAAATTAATGTTGAAATGTCACTTTTGACAGTTAATTTAAATTGAAACGTCATATTTAATGATTGGTATAGATTAAAACGTCAAAATTGACGAAATAAACGTTATTTAGCAAATAAACGTTAAAAATTAATGTTCAAATGTCACTTTTGACAGTTAATTTAAATTAGAACGTCATATTTAATGATTGGTTTCGATTAAAACGTCAAGTTGTGTCATTTAATCACATTGAAACGTCAAAATTGACGAAATAAACATTATTTTGTAAATAAACGTTAAAAATTAATGTTGAAATGTCACTTTTGACAGTTAATTTAAATTGAAATATCACATTTAATGATTGGTTTGGATTAAAACGTCATGTTGTGTCATTTAATCACATTGAAACGTCAAAATTGAACAAATAAACGTTATTTATCAAATAAACGTTAAAAATTAATGTTGAAACGTCACTTCTGACAGTTAATTTGAATTGAAACGTCACATTTGACGGGTTAGTCTCGAAATAATTGCCGAAGTTTGTATTTAAGAATTCAATAACAATTCTGGCATTATGTACTGATGCTCCGTCATATTGAGAATATATCATTTGAGACATATTTAATGGCAAACTGTCGACTAAAAGCCCAATAAGACAAAACTTTCTTTATCACTTTGAAATATGAAAGGTACTACTTCAGCAGCACAGTTGTCTCGGCTTCTTAAAATATGTTGGTATGGACGACAAACTTTTTTTTATCACTTTGTAATACCAGAGCTACTGCCTCGGTTTTTTAAAATATAGTACTATAGAAGACAAATCTTTTCTTATCACTTTGTAATATCAGATCTACTGCCTCAGCAGTACAGCTGCCTAGATTTTTTAAGATATAGTACTATAGAAGACAAATCTTTTCTTATCACTTTGTAATACTAGAGCTACTGCCTCGGCAGCAGAGCTGTCTCGGTTTTTAAAGCATAGTAATATAGAAGACAAATCTTTTCCTATTACTTTGTAATAACGCAGCTACTGCCTCGGCAGCGCAGCTGCCTCGGTTATTTGAAGATATGGTAATATAGAAGACAAAGCTTTTTTTATCACTTTATAATATCTAAGCTACTGCCTCGGCAGCACAGCTGCCTCGGTTTTTTAAAATATAATAATATAGAATACAAACCTTTTCTCTTATCACTTTGGAATACCAGAGCTAATGCCTCGGCAGCAGAGCTGCCTCGGTTATTTAAAACATAGTAATATAGAAGACAAACCTTTTCCTATTACTTTGTAATAACACAGCTACTGCCTCGGCAGCACAGCTGCCTCGGTTTTTTAAGATATGGTAATATAGAATACAAACCTTTTCTTATCACTTTGTGATACCAGAGCTAATGCCTCTGCAACAGAGCTGCCTCGGTTTTTTAAAGCATAGTAATATAGAAGACAAATCTTTTCCTATTACTTGATAATAACGCAGCTATTGCCTCGGCAGCACAGCTGCCTCGGTTTTTTGAAGATATAGATAGTAATATAGAATACAAAGCTTTTTTTATCACTTTGTAATATGTAAGCTACTGCCTCGGCAGCACAGCTGCCTCGGTTTTTTAAAATATAATAATATAGAATACAAATCTTTTTTCTTATCACTTTATAATACCAGAGCTAATGCCTCGGCAGCAGAGCTGTCTCGGTTTTTTAAAACATAGTAATATAGAAGACAAACCTTTTCCTATTACTTTGTAATAACACAGCTACTGCCTCGGCAGCACAGCTGCCTCGGTTTTTTAAGATATGGTAATATAGAATACAAACCTTTTCTTATCACTTTGTGATACCAGATCTAATGCCTCGGCAGCAGAGCTGCCTCGGTTTTTTAAAGCATAGTAATATAGAAGACAAATCTTTTCCTATTACTTGATAATAACGCAGCTATTGCCTCGGCAGCACAGCTGCCTCGGTTTTTTGAAGATATAGATAGTAATATAGAATACAAAGCTTTTTTTATCACTTTGTAATATGTAAGCTACTGCCTCGGCAGCACAGCTGCCTCGGTTTTTTGAAGCATAGTAATATAGAAGACAAATTTTTTCCTATTACTTTGTAATAACGCAGCTACTGCCTCGGCAGCACAGCTGCCTCGGTTTTTTAAGATATAGTAATAGAAGCCAACGTTTTTTTTATCACTTTGTAATATCTAAGCTACTGCCTCGGCAGCAGAGCTGCCTCGGTTTTTTAAAGCATAGTAATATAGAAGACAAACCTTTTCTTATTACTTTGTAATAACACAGCTACTGCCTTGGCAGCGCAGCTGCCTCGGTTTTTTAAGATATAGTAGTATAGAACACAAACCTTTTCTTATCACTTTGTAATACCAGAGCTACTGCCTCAGCAGCAGAGCTGCCTCGGTTTTTTAAAGCATGGTAATATAGAAGACAAATTTTTTCCGATTACTTTGTAATAACGCAGCTACTGCCTCGGCAGCAAAGCTGCCTCGGTTTTTTAAGATATAGTAATATAGAAGACAAACCTTTTCCTATTACTTTGTAATAAAACACAGCTACTGCCTCGGCAGCAGAGCTGCCTCGGCTTGTAATAATATAACATAAAAAAAATCTTTTTCAATAATTTCTTTTCTATTTCAGTCTGTAACAAATTTATATTCAAATCAATTAACCGCATCGTATCAATCGGATTTACAAGCCATCGAATGTTGCGATCCAATGGGTGATATAACGATAGCCGCTTACGACTTAGTATTGGGTTGCGGGGGCACAGAGCAAGACCCGCTCTCGTTAGAAATGGAAAAAGAACGAGTCGAGTACCTCCAAAAATCAAAACATCTCCAAAACCAGCTGGTCCAATTGCGATCGGAAATCGAAGTGCTAAAAGTCGGCGAAAAACAATCCGAATTGGACCACATCCACGACGAACAAATCAAAATGGGCGAGAACAAGTATTCGACGTTGAAAAAAAGCAAGTCAGGATCGACGAAATCAAGAGTTGCCTTTTTTGAGGACCTCTAATAATTTTCGGTTCATATTTGTTATGAACGAATTAATTTAATAATAATAAGAAAGAAAGTTTTTATTATCTAAGTGCCTCTTTTATTGAAATAGTTAAAAATTATTAATCTATATTTGTATATTTTGTCTTTTTTGTTCATTTTAAGAGAAAAACTATGAATAAACGAGTTTAATTTCGTATTAAATTATTTTATTTTGAAATTACCGCCAAAACCAAACATTTTTTTACTACCAACTTAACTTTAAATTGTAGTTATAAAAATTACAATAAATTATTACTAAATTATTAGAAGACAGAATTAATTTAGAAGATAATATAATAATTGAGTTATTAATTAATTATTTTTATTTAATTTATTAATTTTAACCTAAAAATAATAAAAATCGAAAAATGGTTGGTTTGAAGTGTTACCAACCGAAATTGAAGTAACTAAATTGTGAATTGTTAAAATAAAATGATTTTTAATTAAATGTTGTTGTTAAAATAGGTTAGATTTAGTGTTTAATTGAATAAATCGGTGTGAAATTGTAAAATTGTGATGTAAAAGATGTAAATTGATGTGTAGTTTGGAGATGTAATTTGGGGCGCATGCGCATTGGGCGCGGTCATTCTCGTTTCGCATCCCCACCATCAGTCTGTTCGGCGAGGCCCGCGTTTCCCGTATCACAGTGCCGACCGGAGAACAGGACAAAACGCAATGTACCTCCGCCATTGTGGCCGCACGCAACGTCGCCGACGGCTCTCCAACTACATACGATTTTATCGGTACAAGCGGCCCCGCTAAATGCAGCAAGACGCCGGCGAATTGTCGCAGAAACTGTTGCGATCGCTCGACGATGTCTATAACGTAAGTACGAGACGCGATTTTGACGGAAATTAGAAATTTTCGATTCGGTGTCGGTTCGCAACCACCAAACACGAGCGAGTTCGCGCAGGCGACATTTCTGTCTGTCGTAGGAGAGGTTTTACGCGGTTATTTTTTTAACGAAATTGTGTGTTTTGTGGCGATTTTTAACGATTTTTCGTAGACATTTTACACGAAATTCATTATTTTTATGAAAAACCACACGAAATATGGATATTTTTATATTTCTTGTGGTCGAATTTATATCGAATATTAAAACAAATTAATTCATATAATATCATTTTTTCGTTATAAATTTATTATTTTTCATTTTTAGGTTATTGATATGCCTGCCGTCCTGGAAGTTATCTCTGTATTGGAAAAAATCTCGATATCCAAGGAAATATTGCAGGTAATTCTCCAAAAAATATCCTTTTTTTAATTATTATAAATAAACAATTTCTATTTCTCGTAATCGAATTAATAATTTCGATTTATTAAAAAATTAGGTTATGTTTTTTTTTTTTATGAAATTGATTTTAGTTGGTAATACTTAAAATCTTCCATATTGTATTATTTTTGACATTTTTAGGTTAAATTATATTACACGTAAAAATTATTATTAACAAAATCGATTGATTTATTGCATAAAACGAATTAAGAATCGAAAAATGTTTCAATTTGCCATAAAAACTGTTTTTAAGCTGATAAGTAACTCGTTAAATTACTCAAACAATGGGAAAATAAAAAATTATAACCTCAAAAAAATTTTTTGAGAAGACGCGTCGATTTTTCCAGGTACGAACGAATATATTCCTTTCTTCTTTTGAATATGATTTGTAGAAGATTTTTTTATATGAAGACTGATAGATATATTAGCTGAGGCTATATAATTTAGTCTCTTTATGTTCATACAAATATCTGTTGCATGCTGAGGCAACAAAATTGTATCTTTATTGAGACATTACCTTTTTACAACAGAGGCATACCACCATAGCAATGAAGATCTATCTTTGAAAAGAGTTACATTTAAGATGGTATAAGTGTTTCATGCTATTTTCTGATACTTCCTGGTAGACTCTGTCTTTAATGTAACCCCAAAGAAAAAAATACATACAACAGTACCAAACCTTGCAGGAGTACAAAAAAGCCACTTAAAACTGATAATCAATAGATGGGAAATCTCAAAGAGCTCGCCTTCTGTTGGAAAAAACTTCCAGGTGACAGACAGGCGAAAAATGTGATTGCAAAAAAGAACTAAAGAGGTTTTATGCCCCAGCAAAGTTGACTTAAGATTGCTCTCAGGCTTCCTGATCAGCAATACGTCACTAAAACACCATCTCTTTCATATTGGACAAGCTGAGGATCAAACTTGTCATCAAACTTCCATACAACTTTATTCCATAATTTTGCCTTAGATTGTATACATTCTGAAAATATTAAATGTTCAAAGTAGGCGCCGAAATGACGCCGTTGACAGCTTTAAATGTCAAAAAATTGACAGCTTCAACAATTATGAATAATTAATAATGTATGGGTATGGTGACACATATTTAATGTGATATATATTTGTTTAAACTGTCAATTTTTTGACATTTAAAGCTGTCAGCGACGTTGTAAAAACATTTATTATTCTGCCTCAGCTTGCATTGATATATTAATACTATAGAAAAACTTTTTATTAGTGTTTTGTAATAAAAAAAACTACTGGCTTGGTTTATAATATAATAATATATTTAAAAAAAAAAACATTTTATATTGCTTTGTAGGGAAATAACCACTGCAACTGTGCTGCCTAAGCTTGCATTGATAGATTAATACTATCTCTAAAGAATTACAATATTTCAAAAAAATTACAGCCCACTCATCATCCCACCTAATTCGTATTGTTACGTAATTAAAAAGCTACTGCCTCGGAAACTCCGAAATTTTATTATTATATTCGTAATCTTTATAAAATAACCTTTAAAATGAGTCCAAACATGATGGATTTATCTCAAAAAAACAAAAAGTTAGAATAAAAAAAACATTAAATCCGAAGTTAGCAACTTAATTTTTAAATATTAATACCAACCTTAATTTCTGACAAATTTTAATACATTTTGTAAAAATTAAGAATATATCGAAAACGTTTGGGCTCATTTTGAAGGATTTTTTACGAAGATTACAAATATGTCAAAATTGAGAATGACATTTCTAACGGGAAGTTAATTATCATGTAATAAACAACTTCATGGTATTCTTTATTAAAAGACCTTTAAAATAAGGCCAAACATGATACATTTATCTCAAAAGACAAAAAAGTTAGAATAAAAAACGTTTAACCTGAAGTTGGCAACAATGAAGATGGCACTTTATTTTTAAATTTAATACCAACCTTAATTTCTGATTTTTTTTATTATATTTTTGTTTTTGTGACAAATTTTAAGACATTTTGTAAAAATTAAGAATATTGACATTGACATTTCAAACCGGAAATTGCTTATATCTCGAGTAATTTTGGAATTAAACGTATTATGTTTGGGCTCATTTTAAAGGATTTTTCACGACGATTACAAATATGTCAAAATTGAGGTTGACATTTCTAACCGGAAGTTGACCACAACTTCATTAATTTTGAAGATAAATATGTCGTGTTTGGGCTCATTTTAAAGGATTTTTCACGACGATTACAAATATGTTAAAATTGAGATTGACATTTCTAACCAGAAGTTGGCCATAACTTCATTAATATTGAAGATGCTAACGCCAACTTTAATGTTATTATTATATTTGTAATCTTTATAAAATAACCTTTAAAATGAGTCCAAACATGACGCATTTATCTCAAAAAACAAAAAAATTAAAATAAAAAACATTAAACCGGAAGTTAGCAATTTAATTTTTAAATATTAATACCAACCTCAATTTTTGATTTTTTTTATCACATTTTTGATTTTGTGACAAATTTTGACACATTTTATAAAAATTAAGAATATATCAAAATGACATTGACATTTCAAACCGGAAGTTGCTTATATCTCGAGTAATATTGGAATTAAACACATCATGTTTGGGCTCATTTTAAAGGATTTTTCATAGCTATTACAAATATGTCAAAATTGAGGTTGACGTTTCTAACCGGAAGTTGACCGTAACCTCATTAATATTGAAGATAAGTATGTCGTGTTTGTATTCATTTTAAAGGATTTTTTAATAAAGATTACAAATATGTCAAAATTGAGGTTGACATTTTAAACCCGAAGTTAGTTATCATATAATAGATAAATGGACAACTTCATGGTGTTCGTTCATGATGTATTCTTTATTAAAAAACCTTTAAAATGTGTCCAAACATAATGCATTTATCTCAAAAAATAAACAAGTTTGAATAATGTTGTTGAATAATTTAATAAAAAATATATCATAACACCATGAAGTTATCTATTTGTTTATTACATGATAACTAACTTCAGGTGTAAAACCTCAATTTTGACATATTTGTAATCGTTATTAAAAATCCTTTTCCGTCGACCATTTTAATATAAAAATCAGAACATTTAAACTCACTTTTAATGTGTCAAAAGTCAAAACTTATTGTTGTAGTCTTACCGAATAGATATAGTGGTCGGTATTACAGATTTCATTCGAGAATATTTACTAAATTGACTACTATATTAGTTCGGTCGGACTTTCTTAAAATTGGACAGTGATAGAATTGGGTGATTTTTCAACGATGGATTTTCTCTATTTTGTTGAAAAGACAGTTAACGGAAAAATATTGTAACTAACTCGTATATTAAAATGCGATTGATTATCTCAATAATTAACGCGTGAGCGAGCGAAGCGAAATATCTCTATAATTAATATTTCATATAAAAAATATATTATAACACCATGAAGTTGTCTATTATATGATAACTAACTTCCGGTTAGAAATGTCAACCTCAATTTTGACATATTTGTAATCTTCATTAAAAATCCTTTAAAACGAGTACAAACACGACATATTTATCTTCAAAATTAATGAAGTTATGGTCAACTTCCGGTTGGAAATGTCAACCTCAATTTTGACATATTTGTAATCGTCGTGAAAAATCCTTTAAAATGAGCCCAAACATGATACGTTCAATTCCAATATTACTCGAGATATAAGCTACTTCCGGTTTGAAATGTCAATGTCATTTTAAAACATTCTTAATTTTCATAAAATGTCTTAAAATTTGTCACAAAAACAAAAATGTAATGAAAAAATCAGAAATTAAGGTTGGTATTAATATTTAAAAATTAAATTGTTGCTAACTTCCGGTTTAATGTTTTTATTCTAACTTTTTTGTTTTTTGAGATAAATGCGTCATGTTTGGACTCATTTTAAAGGTTATTTTATAAAGATTACAAATATAATAATAAAATTAAAGTTGACGTTAACATCTTCAATATTAATGACGTTATGGTCAACTTCCGGTTAGAAATGTTGACCTCAATTTTGACATATTTGTAATCGTCGTGAAAAATCCTTTAAAATGAGCCCAAACATGATACGTTTAATTCCAATATTACTCGAGATATAAGCAACTTTCGATTTGAAATGTCATTTTGACATATTCTTAATTTTTATAAAATGTCTTAATATTTGTCACAAAAATATTAAAAAAAATCAAAAATTAAGGTTGGTATTAATATTTGTTATGTTTATTATGTTTTAAAGGTTTTTTAATGAAGATGACAAATATGTCAAAATTGACGTTGACATTTCAAACCGGAAGTGATTGTATTTTCATTAATATTAAAGTTAAATATGTCGAGTTTGGACTCATTTTAAAGGATTTTTTATGAAGATTACGAATATAATAATAAAATTAAAGTAGACATTGACAACAGAATTTTTCTAAATTCTTGTACATTTTAATTGATCTAAAAAATATTTTTTTTTTTTATTTAATCCACTTACCTTGCTTATAAAACCCAAGATAAACCAATTTTGAGTTAAATGCATCCTTTTAAACCAATTAAATAACAATTTTTCCTTAAAAAAAACTTAATTCAATTTAAATTTTGACAAGCACTTGCAATATTTGGATCTTAATCACCATGGTAACCGAGTTAAGTTGGATAACTTAACAATAATAAAATTATAACCGTTAATATTATAATATATTTTTGTATATTGCTTCTTAAAAAAACATAGAAATGTCATTTCTTCCAATGACGTCACAGCACGGCTTTTGCGTTGGGATACGTTCATATATTATGGAGTTGGATAACCTTATAATATGTTTACTCAAGGGACCTTGAGTTGAAGTTTGTTCAAAATGACATGAAAACGTCATTTTAAAGTGTTTTTTCGGTAGGAACTTTTATATATAAATTGTATCTAACCTGTATTTTAGTGGTTCGGTTCTTAGCTGTATAATTAAAAAAAAATATCCTCAACAGATGGCGCCACATTCAAAATGTGTCGAAGTGTCAACGTCATTAGAGCGAAATTTTTGTATTTTAATTAATTGAACAAATTTTTTAATTATTACAATGATTAATGTTGTTTTTTTCTTTGTTTAAAGTCTTCCCGGTTAGGTAAGTACGTGAACGAGGTTCGACGGAACACCACCGACGACCAATTGGCGAAAAGAACCCGAGATTTGGTAAAGAGATGGCGAAACGAATTCATCGCGGAATCAAATGGTCAACTGAAAGCGGCCTCAGAAACATCAACATCATCAACGCCTCAAAAACGCCCCCAAAATCTCCTCACAACATCATCATCATCATCCGCAAAAGACAACCAAGTTTTAAACGCCGCAAAAAGGCCCCGTTTAAACGGAAATAACGAACTCGACCTCTCAGACAATTCCAATTCGAGTTTTAAAGATGAAATAATTAGGAAAGATCTCCGTGATAATATTATTTTGGTAAATTCCGATTCGAATTCGAGCGTAACGGACGTTGTTAAGAAAGAACCTGTGATCGAGGAGCAATTACCGAAGAAAAGGGGGCGAAAAAAGGGTTCGAAGAACCATAAGAGTCTATTAGACGAAGCCGAAACAAGTTTTAGTAATAAAATGGCCGTTTCGAGAGGAAACGCAAAAGTTAAAACCACTCAAGAATTAGTAGCGAGTTTGCAAAATCGAAATAACGTGAGTTTAGTCACCGGTTTAAAATCGCCAACTTCCGGATCCGGAAGGTTTAAAGAGGATCTGAACGAAAAAGCTGCGAAATTAACCGAAAGAGTATCGATAATCGACCAAAAATTATACAACACAAACGCAAACAATTTTCGTAGAAAAAAGAAATCGTTCGAAACGATCAAAGAAGAAATCGAAATAAAAAAGGAAAACGACGAAGAGGTTATAATCGTAGATGAAGACGACGTGAAAGTAAAAATCAAATCAGAAGAAAACCAACAATCCGAATCGACCGATTTATTATTAACAAATTCAAACATCCCCCGAGCTTTATCAATAGAAGAAGCCTTAAACTCATTACCGCCTATAGATAAATCGTTTTTAGAATCAAAAAATTTAACTTCATCGCCTCATTGCACGTGCGTTTTCGACGAAGACACTTCCGCTTTTATCGAAGACGCTTCCTGTCCGTCGAAAATCGCCTTAAACGATAAATACGATTTGAATAACGTCTCGGATGAGAAGGTCGATCGGTTCTTGTCGTGTTCAGTGCCGAATTTGAACGGAAACGAAAGTCTGGGTCCCGGTTTGGGTCCGCCGGAAACGACGGACGATGGTTTTTATAAAAATGTGGTGCCTAATCGCGTTTTGGAACGGATGCCGAAAATACACAAATCGGACGACGATCTTAGTGACGATATAAAACGGTATCGGATTTCAGAAGATTGCGAGAAAGATTCGTTTCGCGAGTGGCACGAAGTTGTTGAGGCGAGGTCTTATGACGGGGAAGTGATTCGAATTCTCCCTTACGTCGTTATCGATTAGCTGTTGATTGAGGTTAGGTTAATCTAGTCTGTTTTTTTTTTAATTTTATTTTTTTTTTAATTAACTCGTTTTCCGATGAAAAATGAGGAATTTCGGTCGGATTTGTTGTTATTGAATCGTTTCAATTATTAACTGTTTTTATTTAAGTTGGTACTATTTTTTATTTAATGAAGTTTTTCTTTTTTCTAAGTTGGTACTAAAATTTTTTTTTTAAATTAATTATAAGTTGGTATTACTTCAAAGTGACGTTTAAAATGTTTACATTATAATTTATTGATTTTCAGCAAAATTTACGAAGATTTATAATTAATTGGGGAGAAATTAAATTGTTTTTGTTGGAGAAATCACGTTTTGGATTCCGTTTTGTACAATAAGGTAAATCAAACGAATAAGGCACAACGGTTTTTAATTAACCTCAAAAATCGCATTTTTTTCCTAGTTATTTTAGATTCCCTTTGAAATTAAAGAAATTAATGGTCATTCTCAGAGTAATTAATGGAATTTGAAGTGATTAAAAGTTGTTGTGCCTAAATCAAAGCTAATATTTTTATTATTTATATACGGGTTGCTTCGACTATACAGGGTGACTCATCGGAATTAATTTTTAAACCAAAATCGAATTTTAAATTCCTCTTCTTGATTTGTCTCATAATTTGGACCTTATTTGTTTGTGAAAAATCATCTTTTTGAGGTTAGGTACAATATCTTCCTTGTTATATGAAATCAAACTCAATGAGGTTATCTCAAAAACCCCGATTTGAACCCAAATAGATATAGATAACCGCCATTTTGGAGATAAAATTAAGATTTGAATGATATTTTGTTGTAAAAAATTAAAAATGATTTAATTTGAGCCCAAACTCGATGGGATTATCTCAAAAAATGCGATTTCGACTTATATAGATATAGATAACCGCCATTTTGGAGATAAAATTGAGATAACCTGGTCGTGTTGGTACTCATTTTAAATGATTTTTAATTAAACTTTATAAAAATGTTTCAACCTAATCGAATCTAACCTAATTTGTTTGAAACTAAAAATTTTCTCGTTAATTTTGTCTTAGGTTATCTCAAAACTCGATCGAGGCAGTGTAGTTGTGGTAATATATTAAGCCGAGGTCGCTTGCGGCCGAGGCAGTACAGTTAATAGCATCAAAATATAATGTTGTACAACATATATAGCGCCTCGGTCGCAAACAACCTCGGTTTAAAATGTTACTATAACATTTTTTGTTTAAATTGAGCCGAGGTCGCTTGCGGCCGAGGCATTAGGGCTGATGCAATCTACAAATAATGTTGTACAGTATATATAGTGTCTTGGATAACACACTACTATAACATCTTTTCTGACTTAGTTAAGCCGAGGTCGCTTGCGGCCGAGGCATTAGGATTGATGTCATCTACAAATAACATTGGTACAGAATATATAGCGCCTCGGCTAATAGACTACTATAACATCTTTTCTGTCTTAATTAGGCCGAGGTCGCTTGCGGCCGAGGCATTAGGGTTGATATCATCTACAAATAATATTGTACAGAATACATAGCGCCTCGGCTAACACTCTACTATAACATCTTTTTTGTCTCAATTAAGCCGAGGTCGCTTGCGGCCGAGGCAGTGCAGTTGATAACATTTAGATATAATGTTGTACAATATATGTAGCGCCTCGGTCGCAAGCAACCTCGGCTTAATATGTTACTATAACTTTTTTTTTGTTTAAATTTAGCCGAAGTCGCTTGCGGCCGAGGCATTAACGTTGATATCAGCCACAAATAATATTGTACAGAATACATAGCGCCTCAGCTAATACACTATTATATCTTTTCTGTCTTAATTAAACCGAGGTTGCTTGCGGCCGAGGCAGTGTAGTTGATAGCATCTAGATATAATGTTGTACAACATATCTAGCGCCTCGGACGCAACAACCTTGGCTTAATATATTTCTATAACATTTTTTTTGACTTACTTGAGCCGAGACTTTGATGCATACATAGTATCTCAGATAACACATTACTACGCGGCTGAGGCAGTGCTGTTGATAACGTTTAGATATGTTGTACATCATATGTAGCACCTCGGTCGCAAGCAACTTCAGCTTAATATGTTATTATAATATTTTTTCTGTTTAAATTAGGCCGAGGCATTAGGGTTGATGCCATCTACGAATAATATCGTACAGAATACATAGCGCCTCGGTTAATACACTACTATAACATCTTTTCTGTTACAATTAAGCCGAGGCATTAGGGTTGCTACTACCCAAAAATAATGTTATACAGCATTTTTTGCCTCGTCTGCAAATAACTTCGGCTTAATTCATTACTATAACATCATTTTTGTCTTAGTTGAGCTGAGGTCGCTTACGGCCGAGGCATTAGGGTTGATACCATCTAGAAATAATAGTGTATATAGTGCCACACCCGTAAGCGATCTTGGCGTTACATGTGCTGCGTGATATTATTTCTAGGTATCAACCCTAATGCCTCGGCCACAAGCGATCTTGACTTCGTACATTACTAAAACATCTTTTCTGTGTTAATTGAACCGAGGTCGTTTACGGACGTTGATTTTTATGTTTTATAGAACATCTAAGTGGTATCAATTGCAATGCCTCTGCCGCAAACGATCTCAGCATCATACTTTTTCTGTCAGAGTTATACAGAGTGTCTATTATGTATAGAATATAGTATATATCTCAGTAAATATTGACTTTATAAAAAAACTTTTTATACAAAAGCTGTTTAATATTTTATTTGCCATAATAAAACAGCATTCAATTGTTTTTAATTCAAAAAACAAATGAGTAACGAATAAATGGCAATATACCCTTTCATTAGGCTCATTTGATAGAGATTTCTTTTCTCTTTACGATTACGTTACATTTTTATATCCTTACATTAGAAAATTTTTTAAAAAAATATAAAAGTTGTATATTCGTGTTATTCATTGCTCGTTTATTTTCTGAAATAAAAAATAAAATATTGGACAACTTTTGTATAAAATGTTTTTTTTTATAAAGTTGATACTTACCAAGATATAACTATATTTCATATAATATAATGGCCATCCTGTATATTTTGCCCAACATTGTGTTTATATTTTCTTAACTCTAATGCTTCGGCCGCAATAAGTAGATAGAATACTTCTTCTATCAAAGTTAAGTTAAAATCGCTTGAATTCCCAGCATTATATGTGGTCCAATATTATATTTATATTTTTTCAACTCTTATGCCTCGACTTAATGAATGAACATAATATTTCTTCTATCAAAATTAATTCAAAACCGTTTGAATTCCTATCGTTATAATATATGTTGTCCAATATTGTGTTTATATTTTCTCAACTCTACTGCCTCGGCCGCAAGCGACCTCGGCTTATTAACTGGACATGATACTTTTTCTATCAGAGTTAAATCAAAATCGTTTGAATTTCTAGCGTTATATGTTATCCAATATTATATTTATATTTTTTCAATTCGTGTGCCTCGGCCGCAAGCGACCTCGGCTTAATGAGTAGACATGATACTTCTTCTATCAGAATTAAGCCATAATCGATTAAATTCCCAGCATTATAATATATGTTGTCCAATATTGTTTATATTTTCTCAACTCTACTGCCTCGGCCGCAAGCGACCTCGGCTTAATAACTGGACATGATACTCCTTCTATCATAGATAAATCAAAATCGCTTGAATTCTTAGCATTATAATATATGTTGTCCAATATTGTTTATATTTTCTCAACTTTACTGCCTCGGCCGCAAGCGACCTCGGCTTAATGAGTAAACATGATACTTCTTCAACCAGAGTTAAGTCTAAATCGCTTAAATTCCTAACGTTATAATATATATTGTCCAATATTTTTAAAATTTTCTCAACTTTACTGCCTCGGCCGCAAGCGACCTCGGCTTAATAACTGGACATGATATTTCTTCTATCAGAGTTAAATCAAAATCGCTTGACTTCCTAGCGTTATATGTTGTCCAATATTGTTTATATTTTTTCAACTCTTTTGCCTCGGCCGCAAGCGACCTCGGCTTAATAAGTAAACATCATACTTTTTCTGCCAAAGTTAAGTCAAATCGCTTAAATTCCCAGCGTTATAATATATGTTGTCCAATATTGTTTATATTTTTTCAACTCTTCTGCCTCGGCCGCAAGCGACCTCGGCTTAATAGATAAACATCATACTTTTTCTGCCAAAGTTAAGTCAAATTGTTTAAATTCCCAGCGTTATAATATATGTTGTCCAATATTGTTTATATTTTCTCAACTCTGCTGCCTCGGCCGCAAGCGACCTCGGCTTAATAAGTAAACATCATACTTTTTGTGCCAAAGTTAAGTCAAATCGATTAAATTCCCAGCGTTATAATATATATTGTGTTGTCCAATATTGTTTATATTTTCTCAACTCTACTGCCTCGGTCGCAAGCGACCTCGGCTTAATAATATTTATATCATACTTTTTCGTCTAAATAAAAGCTTCGAAATTAGTGTCACCCTGTATAGTACGAACTAAAAAAATAGGTGCTTAAAAGAATTAAAATGGCGTAAAAATCGCCTGATGATGTTTAAAATTGTCCGAAAATTTCGTTTTAACCAAAAAGTACCAAAAATCAAAAAAGAAAAATTTCATTACGATTAATTTTTACAACTAAAAAAAATATTACCACTTATTACCAATTACCTACCGACTACTATTATTATTTTTTATTATAACTCTTAATATTTATTGATCTGCTCTAACAAAAAAAAGAAAAAAAACAAACAAAACAATTTTATTTGTAAATCATATTCTTGAGAGCAGTTTTTTTTCTAATGTACCTATTACTATTTGTTTTGTTATTGAAGTCAATGGCGAGTTCTTGTTATAAAAAAACTGGGTAAATCAAAATTTATAAAAACGATGTTCTTAGTCGCGTAATTAATTATTATTATTATTATTAAAATGAAAGCGAGCGAGTCCCCCCCTTCCCTTCGAGTGTTGTATATATTTGTATAAAAAAGAAATTTAAATTAAAAAAATAATAATAAACAGCCCCCTCTCACGGTTTTCGAGGGAAACCAAAAAACCAAAAAGTTTTCGAAACGAAATAAAACGATGAAGGAAAGTAAATTATGATGATGTGAGATATTTGTAAAGAAAATCTTCTAGCTATTGCTATATAAATATATATATATTTAAATATATATTCGTAATGTCTCCCAAAAAACAAAAAAAAATGATGAAAAGATACGGATATATTACATTGCCTTGTTCATATGTGAAAAATGAATATAAAGATATTTTCTAAAAAAAAATGTTATTTATTTATAATTAGCTATCACTAGAAATAACACTATTAACCACCAAAAAAAACGACCAAAATAACTCGCAAACGAAAAACGTATTTTTTACGTACAATTAAACGGTGTAATAAAAACTATAGCATTCCATTTAAAATAGCGAAGTTATGGTCTACTTCCGGTAGACCGGAAGTTTCGGCCATCTTGAAAATATTTGAGATCGAAAGTTCGTAACAATCATCGTAAAACCCTTCAAAATTGCTTTCCTTTGATATCAAACACGATATATTTGGGTTAAAACATAAAAAAGTTAGGTTATAAACTGTCAAATGTCAAAATTAAATATATAACGAGAAAAAATTTTAAAAATGGACAGAAAATTAAAAATGCTTTAAAATGAACCCAAACTCGACTTACTTATCTCTAACCGTTATCGAGATATATTAATTTTTACCAAAAAAAATGGCGGTTATTTGACAGTTTCTAACCTAACTTTTTTATTTTTTAACCCAAATATATCGTGTTTGGTATCAAACCAGAGCATTTTTGATTCTTATTAAAATCATATCAATATTTATCAAAATTTGTTATATTTAATTTTGACATTTGACAGTTTATAACCTAACTTTTTTATTTTTGAACCCAAATATATCATGTTTGGTATCAAATTAAAGCATTTTTGATTCTTATTATGATCAATTCAATATTTATTAAAAAATCATTACATTAAATTTTGACTTTTGACAGTTGATAACCTATTTTAATTTTATTTCTGCTAACAATCATCGTAAAACCCGTCAAAATTGCTTTCCTTTAATACCAAACATGATATACTTGAGTTAAAAAATAAAAAAGTTAGGTTATAAACTGTCAAATGTCAAAATTAAATGTAGCGTTGTTGTTTATAAAGGTGTTCTTTTTTAACATAAATGGACAGAAAATTAAAAATGCTTTAAAATGAACCCAAACTCGACTTATTTATCTCTAACCGTTATCGAAATATCTTAATTTTTACAAAAAAAAATGGCGGTTATTTGACAGTCTCTAACCTAACTTTCTTATTTTTTAACGCAAATATATCGTGTTTGGTATCAAATGGTATCAAAAAAAAAGCATTTTTGATTCTTATTAAAGCCATTTCAATATTTATCAAAAATCGTTATATTTAATTTTGACATTTGACAGTTTTTAACCTAACTTTCTTATTTTTTAACCAAAATATATCGTGTTTGGTATCAAATCAAAGCATTTTTGATTCTCATTAAAATCATATCAACATTTATCAAAATTTGTTATATTTAATTTTGACATTTGACAGTTTCTAACCTAACTTTCTTATTTTTTAACCCAAATATATCGTGTTTGGTATCAAATGAAAGCATTTTTGATTCTTATTAAAACTATTTCAATATTTATCAAAAATCGTTATATTTAATTTTGACATTTGACAGTTTCTAACCTAACTTTTTATTTTTTAACCCAAACATATCGTGTAATACAACTCTATGAATGTTAAAAATAAAATTAAAACTAGAAACTTGCATCTCGACGCGCGGCATAACCTCCAAGTTTCTAGTTTTAATTTTATTTCTACTAAGAATCATCGTAAAACCCGTCAAAATTGCTTTCTTTTGATACTAAACATGATATATTTGGGTTGAAAAATAAAAAAGTTAGGTTGTAAACTGTCAAATGTCAAAATTAAATATACAACGAAAAAAAAAATTGGTTATAAAGATGTTCTTTTTTGACATAAATGGACAGAAAATTAGAAATGCTTTAAAATGAACCCAAACTCGACTTATTTATCTCCAACCGTTCTCGAGATATCTTAATTTTTACCAAACAAAATGGCGGTTATTTGACATTTGACAGTTTTTAACCTAACTTTCTTATTTTTTAACCAAAATATATCGTGTTTGGTATCAAATCAAAGCATTTTTGATTCTTATATAGATCATTTCAATATTTATCAAAAAATCGTTATATTAATTTTTGACATTTGACAGTTTTTAACTTAACTTTTTTATTTTTGAACCCAAATATATCGTGTTTGGTATCAAATGAAAGCATTTTTGATTCTTATTAAAACCATTTCAATATTTATCAAAAATCGTTACATTTAATTTTGACATTTGACAGTTTCTAACCTAACTTTCTTATTTTTTAACCAAAATATATCGTGTTTGGTATCAAATTAAAGCATTTTTGATTCTTATTAAAACCATTTCAATATTTATCAAAAATCGTTATATTTAATTTTAACATTTGACAGTTTTTAACCTAACTTTCTTATTTTTTAACCAAAATATATCGTGTTTGGTATCAAATGAAAGCATTTTTGATTCTTATTAAAACCATTTCAATATTTATTAAAAATCGTTATATTTAATTTTGACATTTGACAGTTTTTAACCTAACTTTCTTATTTTTTAACCAAAATATATCGTGTTTGATATCAAATTAAAGCATTTTTGATTCTTATTAAAACCATTTCAATATTTATCAAAAATCGTTATATTTAATTTTGACATTTGACAGTTTTTAACCTAATTTTCTTATTTTTTAACCAAAATATATCGTGTTTGGTATCAAATGAAAGCATTTTTGATTGAAAATAATAATAAACAGCCCCCTCTCACGGTTTTCGAGGGAAACCAAAAAACCAAATTTATTTATTTATAATAACTTCATCGAGCTATCACTAGAAATAACACTATTAGTAACAACTTTTTCCTCAACTTCTTTATGAAACCGAATTTGTAATTTATCCAACTTAACGTGCTCAATTCTTAATCGTTTTTGATAAGAACTCGGGTACGCACAACAACACCGATGTTTACACTTAAGAATTTTCGTTCTATACCTAATTTCGCGATGTGGAAAATACATTAAACGATTCTCCTTATCAACGGGATCGTACGGACCCCACTCGTTATCCGGCTTCGAAAGTTTCGCCACATCCGCCGTCTTCAGGTGACTACAACACCGCGCGATTCCCAACACAACAACCGGTGCGAACATAAAAAAAGTATGCAAATAAACAAAAATCACAACGTAATTACCTCTCGAACAAATCTCCGCTTCATATTGATTATAAATCACAAAAATAAACGCGAAAATTGCGAAAATCGGCGAAGATTTCCAAAATGTTAACCAATACTTTTCGGGGATTACCCCGTAAGTGAATAGGTAATCGTCTAAGATGCTTCGGTGTGAGTACGCGAAAAATAGGGCTACGTTGAAAAATAAAAGTAATCCGGTAGCTAAAAAAGGGAACGAACATCTTTTATAAATGGCGATAACGAAACCGCCGCTTGTCGTTAAGAGGGTTAGGTTTAAAACGAAACTTCCGGCGCTAATTAATAGGCACACGTAAAATTTGTATCGGTTTAAAACGGGGAAACGCTGCGTTATCGAATCGGTTAGTGCCAAAACGCTGTAAAGTGGCGTTATGAAGCTGAAGTAAAAAACGGCGAGGTACCACGTTGGAACTATCAAGCGGCGAACTCCGCTTTGGAATAAAACGTCTGGGACGAAAGCGAAGATTATATCAAAACCTAGATTAAAAAAAAAATTTTTTTATAATGGCGGACATATCGTATATCCTCGATTATTAATAACCTTGAGATTTTCAGAAGGAGATTCATCAATAATTGGCAAATAGAAGTGAAGGTCAACAACCCCCACCTAGATAGTTATAAATGTAAGAATTACTATTATCAGATTTTTTTTAGTCTTAACTAAGCCGAGGTCGCTTGCGGCCGAGGCATTACACCATTCAGAAATAATGTTTTACAGCATATGTAGCTCCTCGGCCGCAAGCGATCTTAGCTTAATACATTACTATAAAATTTTTTCTGTCTTAATTGTGCCGAGGTCGCTTGCGGCCGAGGCATTAGGGTTGATACTGTTTAAAAATAATGTCTTACAGCATATGTAGCTCCTCGGCCGTAAGCGATCTAAGCTTAATACATTACTATAACATTCTTTCTATCTTAATTGTGCCGAGGTCGCTTGCGGCCGAGGCATTAGGGTTGATACCATTTAGAAATAATGTTTTACAGCATATGTAGCTCCTCGGCCGCAAGCGACCTTAGCTTAATACATTACTATAACATTTTTTCTGTCTTAATTGTGCCGAGGTCGCTTGCGGCCGAGGCATTAGGGTTGATACCATTTAGAAATAATGTTTTATAGCATATATAGCTCCTCGGCCGCAAGCGATCTAGGCTTAATACATTACTATAACATTTTTCCTATCTTAATTGTGCCGAGGTCGCTTGCGGTCGAGGCATTAAGGTTGATACCATTTAGAAATAATGTTTTATCTACAACTATTGAATTATCTATTCATTATACATTTAATTTTTGACGGGTAATGACACGCATTACTCATGACTGACAAAGTGTTGAATAATCAAGCCATTATTCCACAGTTCTGACACGGCCTACTAATCAAAAAATAAAATATTAACAGAAATGACAGCTTTCTTATATTGAGGTTATGTCTAAAATGTCTATCAAGTTTATTTTTTTTCCTTTTTTTTATTTTTTCTTCAAAATTAAATAGTTGTAGATAAAGTATAATATATAATGGATGTTACCCACTCAGATTGCAACTTCATCTTCGTGGGTAACAGCCGCCATTATACGCTTGTTGAATAATATACTATTACAGCATATGTAGCTCCTCGGCCGCAAGCGATTTAGGCTTAATACATTACTATAACATTTTTTCTGTTTTAATGGAACCGAGGTCACTTGCGGCCGAGGCATTAAGGTTGATTCCATCGAGAAATAGTATGGTACAGCATACATAGCACTTCGACTGTAAGCGACTTCAACTAATACACTACTATAACATCCTTTGTGTCTTAGTTGAGCCAAGATCCCTTGCGGCCGAGGCGCTACATATGCTGTAAAACATCATTTCTGAATCATATCAACCCTAATGCCACAGAATAACCAGAAATGACACTGACGCCGATTCTTTTGATGTGGGCGGCATCTCGTTCCATAACCTCGATTTAAAATCCGCCATCTTATCGCGAGGAACCGTTGAACGCCAACTTAATTTACAGAGAATTGTGTTCGAAATCCATTTTACCAGTATTATTAATAATTAGAAGAAATAATGTATCAAGTCTTTAATTAAAGACCAGTTGACTCTACATATGCTGTATAACATTATCTCTGGATGGTATCAACCCCTCTATACAGGCTGTTCGGAAATGACGTGTACCTTGACCAAAAATACTTATCTAATTTTATTTCTACTAACAATCATCGTAAAACCCGTCAAAATTGCTTTATTTTGATACCAAACATGATATATTTGGGTTAAAAAATAAAAAAGTTAAGTTAGAAACTGTCAAATATAACGAGAAAAAAATTGTTGGTATAAAGGTGTTCTTTTTTTAACATAAATGGATAGAAAATTAAAAATGCTTTAAAATAAACCCAAACTCGACTTATTTATCTCTAACCGTTGTCGAGATATTTTAATTTTTACCAAACAAAAATGGCGATTATTTGACATTTGACAGTTTCTAACCTAACTTTCTTATTTTTTAACCAAAATATATCATATTTGGTACCAAATTAAAGCATTTTTGATTCTTATTAAAACCATTTCAATATTTATCAAAAATCGTTATATTTAATTTTGACATTTGACAGTTTTTAACCTAACTTTCGTATTTTTCACCCCAAATATATCGTGTTTGGTATCAAATCAAAGCATTTTAGATTCTTATTAAAACCATTTCAATATTTATCAAAAATCATTATATTTATTTTGACATTTGACAGTTTCTGACCTAACTTCCTTATTTTTTAACCCAAATATATCGTGTTTGGTATCAAATCAAAGCACTTTTTATTCTTATTAAGATCATTTCAATATTTATCAAAAAATCGTTATATTAATTTTGACATTTGACAGTTTCTAACTTAACTTTTTTATTTTTTAACCCAAATATATCGTGTTTGGTATCAAATCAAAGCATTTTTGATTCTTATTAAGATCATTTCAATATTTATCAAAAAATCATGTTTATTTTTGACATTTGACAGTTCTTAACATAACTTTTTTATTTTTGAACCCAAATATATCGTGTTTGGTATCAAATTAACGCATTTTTGATTCTTATTAAAATCATTTCAATATTTATCAAAAATAAAACTGTCAAAATTAAATATATAACGAAAAAGAATTGTTGGTTCTTTTTTAACATAAATGCACAGAAAATGAAAAATGCTTTAAAATGAACCCAAACTCGACTTATTTATCTCTAACCGTTATAGAAATATCTTAATTTTTAGCAAAAAAAATGGCGATTATTTGACATTTGACAGTTTCTAACCTAACTTTCTTATTTTTTACCTGAAACATGTCGTATTTGGTATCAAATTAAAGCATTTTTGATTCTTATTAAGATCATTTCAATATTTATCAAAAAATCGTTATATTTAATTTTGACATTTGACAGTTTCTAACCCAACTTTCTTATTTTTTAACCCAAATATATCGTGTTTGATATCAAATGAAAGCATTTTTGATTCTTATTAAAACCATTTCAATATTTATCAAAAATCGTTATATTTAATTTTGACATTTGACAGTTTTTAACCTAACTTTCTTATTTTTTAACCCAAATATATTGTGTTTGGTATCAAATTAAAGCATTTTTGATTCTTATTAAAACCATTTCAATATTTATCAAAAATCATTATATTTATTTTGACATTTGACAGTTTCTGACCTAACTTTCTTATTTTTTAACCCAAATATATCGTGTTTGGTATCAAATCAAAGCGTTTTTGATTCTTATTAAAATCATATTAACATTTATCAAAATTTATTATACTTAATTTTGACAGTTTCTAACCTAACTTTTATTTTTTACCCCAAATATATCGTGTTTGGTATCAAATCAAAGCATTTTTGGTTCTTATTAAGATCGTTTCAATATTTATCAAAAAATCGTTATATTTATTTTTGACATTTGACAGTTTTAACCTAACTTTTCTATTTTTGAACCCAAATAAGTGTTTGGTATCAAATAAACGCATTTTTGGTTTTTATTAAAATCATTTCAATATTTATCAAAAATAAAACTGTCAAATGTCAAAATTAAATATATAACGAAAAAAAACTGTTGGTTCTTTTTTAACATAAATGCACAGAAAATTAAAAATGCTTTCAAATGAACCCAAACTCGACTTATTTACCTCTAACCGTTATAGAAATATCTTAATTTTTAGCAAAAAAAAATGGCGATTATTTGACATTTGACAGTTTCTAACCTAACTTTCTTATTTTTTAACCCAAATATATCGTGTTTGGTATCAAATTAAAGCATTTTTGATTGTTATTAAGATCATTTCAATATTTATCAAAAAATCGTTATATTTAATTTTGACATTTGACAGTTTTCAACATAACTTTCTTATTTTTTAACCCAAATATATCGTGTTTGGTATCAAATTAAAGCATTTTTGATTCTTATTAAAACCATTTCAATATTTGTCAAGAATCGTTATATTTAATTTTGACATTTGACAGTTTTTAACCTAACTTTCTTATTTTTTAACCAAAGTATATCGTGTTTGGTATCAAATTAAAGCATTTTTGATTCTTATTGAAACCATTTCAATATTTATCAAAAATCGTTATATTTAATTTTGACAGTTTTTAACCTAACTTTCTTATTTTTTAACCGAAATATATCGTGTTTGGTATCAAATCGAAGCATTTTTGATTCTTAAGAAGCAATTGAAGAATATATAGATAGATTAAATACTACAGGACTTGGAAAAATGATATATTGAAATATTGACCTTCATTTCTATTTGCCAAGTGATTGATACGATATTAATACCTCAGCGGACGAGGCGATACAATACAATACAATATGTTATACATTTACCTGTGACGAATAAACAAGCTTGATCGACGATTTTTAGATGATACAAGATATCTTGACATATCAAAGAACTGATACAAGTTAACAAAGAAAACAGAACAATTTTGATTAACGAAGTTAAAATGATGGCAAATTTCGGATCAATCGATTTTGGTTTGATGGTAGCCAACCAAATTATATTTCCAAACCCAGTTGGTTGAACGGCATACACGAACAAATCCGACCAAAACTGACAAAGAAAACATTAAAAATTATCAACAACCGAAATAATACTCACCTCGAAAGAAAACAAGCAAGATATTTCCCCAAAAGATCTCGCCCTAATCTCAAATCGCGGATGAGCGTGCGAAATCGCCACCAAAACCGTTAAAATCACGACAAAACCACACACGAATTGCAGATTAGTCGTCAACGTTTTTAAACGTTTAATTCCCCCCAAAGCCATTGCGAAAATTAGGGTCCAAATTAAAAAGGAAGAAACGACGAGGTTGTTGTTTAATTTTGGGGGGGTGGTTTCATCGTAGGAGTGGTTCAAAAGTTTTCTAAAACAATACAAAAATTAAAATATGCAACAAAGTATGATGAAAAATAATACATGAAATAATATTGCGTTGTTGTTAAAAATCTCGTATCGGCCTCTTTTTGACAAGGAATGTGATACAAGAATCTCGGATATTTCGATAAACATCTCAAATCGTTCCCGTTTTTCAAAATGAGCCCCTCGCAAAAATTCGCCTTAAATTGCCCCGCCAAGCAGTGATAAAACGTGAGTAAAGCCGTCGCCGCCATCGAACTGTTAAATAATTCCCCCATTAATTTAACACTTCCCACCATGTAGCCAAGCCCTTCGAAAATGGGGGCGCAAGTGAATAGTTTTATGTAACTCTTTTTTGAGTAACTCCCCAAAAATGTTAATAACATATAAATAGGCATCGTTAATGTTACCATTATGAAGATGTATGCACCACCGATGTAAACTACAACAAAATTAATTAATTAATTATAAAATTAATTAAAAAAAATAAGATTTACATGGTCCGTGTTTAACAACTAAATCAAGGTACGTTATTAAACTGTTCATACCGCACTCGTACATAATAATCAACATAACGTACTCTAAGGTGGTTAATTCAAACGATAAGTTGTACTAAAAAATGAATAATCGATTATTATATTATTATATTTATTATAAAGATATTTACCGCGTCGTTAGTTCCGATTATCGCTCTTAATCCTTTCATTCTAACTCGTAAAATTCTCGGTAATTCCGATTCTCGAGTTGGGTAAACTTTTTTTCGGTGCACTCGCATCATTTTGTGTTTATTTTAATTTTTAATGTTGTTATGTCAATGTTGAAATGGCACGAAAAGACGACTTTGATTTATTAAGGTAAATGTTGTATGAAATTTTAAACAAAAATTTGTTTATGGTCTTTTTTTTTCTGTTGGAACTACGAAACGAATGGAAATAAAAATTTTGGGCGTTTTTGAACAGCTTTTTGTTAGGAGGGTCTAATCTTCTCCGAACTGGAAGTAGTAAGCAAGAAGTAGTCGTTTGGCAGCTATATCTAGCTTTGTGCAAGTAATAAATCAACGAGATTGCTAAAAATTGTTTTCTGCCAACGGTATCTATATTTCTGCAAGCAATATCTCGTCACCTTTTTGCAGTCTTTAAACCTATCGGTCATATCTAGTCTTCTTCCAGCGTTATCTATGTTTTTACAAGAAGTATCTCCTCTTTTTGTTGCAGTATTTAGACATGTCAATAGTGTCTAGTCTTCAGAAAGCAGTATTTAGTCTTCCAGAAGCAGTATTTAGTCTTCCAGAAGCAGTATTTAGTCTTCTAGAAGCAGTATTTAGTCTTCCAGAAGCAGTATTTAGTCTTGCAGAAGCAGTATTTAGAAATGTCAGCAGTATCTAGTCTTCAGAAAGCAGTATTTAGTCTTCAGAAGCAATATTTAGAAATGTCAGCAGTATCCAGTCTTCAGAAAGCAGTATTTAGTCTTCCAGAAGCAGTATTTAGACCTGACAGCAGTATCTAGTTTTAAGAAACCAGTATTTAGTTTTCTATAAGCAGTATTTAGTCTGCAACAAGCAGCATTTAGTCTTCTAGAAGCAGAATTTAGACCTGTCAGCAGTATCTAGTCTTCAGAAAGTTGTTGTAGTCTTTAGAATTCAGCATTTAGTCTTCCAGAAGATGTATGTAGTTTTTTGCCAACGTTCTATATGTTTTTTCAAGCAGTATCTCATCTTTCTTTTGCAGTATTTAGAGCTATCGGCAGTATATAGTCTTCAGAAAACAGTATTTAATCTTCCAGAAGCAGTATTTAGACCTGTCAGCAGTATTTAGTCTTCCAGAAGCAGTTTTTAGACCTGTCAGCAGTATTTAGTCTCCAGGAAGCAGTATTTAGTCTTCAAAAAGCAATATTTAGTCTTCCAGAAGCAGTATTTAGACCTGTCAGCAGTATCTAGTCTTCAGAAAGCAGTATTTAGTCTTCCAGAAGCAGTGTCTAGTTTTCAGAAAGCAGTATTTAGTCTTCCAGAAGCAGTATTTAGACCTGTCAGCAGTATTTAGTCTGCAGGAAGCAGTATTTAGTCTTCAAAAAGCAATATTTAGTCTTCCAGAAGCACTATTTAGATCTGTCAGCAGTATCTCGTCTTCAGGAAGCAGTATTTAGTCTTCGAGAAGCAGTATTTAGACCTGTCAGCAGTATTTAGTCTCCAGGAAGCAGTATTTAGTCTTCAAAAAGCAATATTTAGTCTTCCAGAAGCAGTATTTAGACCTGTCAGCAGTATCTAGTCTCCAGAAAGCAGTATTTAGTCTTCCAGAAGCAGTGTCTAGTTTTCAGAAAGCAGTATTTAGTCTTCCAGAAGCAGTATTTAGACCTGTCAGCAGTATTTAGTCTCCAGGAAGCAGTATTTAGTCTTCAAAAAGCAATATTTAGTCTTCCAGAAGCACTATTTAGATCTGTCAGCAGTATCTAGTCTTCAGAAAGCAGTATTTAGTCTCCACAAAGCAATTTTAGTCTTTAGAAGGCAGTATTTAGTCTTCCAGAAGCAGTATTTAGACCTGTCAGCAATATTTAGTCTCCAGGAAGCAGTATTTAGTCTTCAAAAAGCAATATTTAGTCTTCCAGAAGCACTATTTAGATCTGTCAGCAGTATCTCGTCTTCAGGAAGCAGTATTTAGTCTTCCAGAAGCAGTATTTAGAACTGTCAGCAGTATTTAGTCTCCAGGAAGCAGTATTTAGTCTTCAAAAAGCAATATTTAGTCTTCCAGAAGCAGTATTTAGACCTGTCAGCAGTATCTAGTCTTCAGAAAGCAGTATTTAGTCTTCCAGAAGCAGTATCTAGTTTTCAGAAAGCAGTATTTAGTCTTCCAGAAGCAGTATTTAGACCTGTCAGCAGTATTTAGTCTCCAGGAAGCAGTATTTAGTCTTCAAAAAGCAATATTTAGTCTTCCAGAAGCACTATTTAGATCTGTCAGCAGTATCTCGTCTTCAGGAAGCAGTATTTAGTCTTCCAGAAGCAGTATTTAGAACTGTCAGCAGTATTTAGTCTCCAGGAAGCAGTATTTAGTCTTCAAAAAGCAATATTTAGCCTTCGAGAAGCAGTATTTAGACCTGTCAGCAGTATCTAGTCTTCAGAAAGCAGTATTTAGTCTCCACAAAGCAATTTTAGTCTTTAGAAGGCAGTATTTAGTCTTCCAGAAGCAGTATTTAGACCTAACAGCAGTATCTAGTCTTGAGAAACTAGTATTTAGTTTTCTATAAGCAGTGTTTAGTCTTCTAGAAGCATAATCTAGTCTTTTGCCAACGTTATGTATGTTTTTTCAAGCAGTATCTCATCTTTCTTTTGCAGTATTTCGACCTGTCAGCATATCTAGTCTTCTAGAAGCAAAATTTAGACCTCTCAACAGTATCTAGTCTTCAGAAAGCAATATTTAGTCTTCTAGAAGCAGAATTTATACCTGTCAGCAGTATCTAGTCTTCAGAAAGTTGTTGTAGTCATCAAAATTCAGTATTTAGACTTCCAGAAGCAGTATCTAGTCTTTTGCCAACGTTATGTATGTTTTTTCAAGCAATATCTCATCTTTCTTCTGCAGTATTTGGACCTGTGAGCATACCTAGTCTTCAGAAAGCAGTATTTAGTCTGCAACAAACAGTATTTAGTCTTCCAGAAGTAGTATTTAGACCTATCTGCGGTATCTAGTCTCCAAGAAGCAGTATTTAGTCTTCAACAAGCAGTATTTAGTCTTCTAGAAGCAGAATTTAGACCTGTCAGCAGTACCCAGTCTTCAGAAAGTTGTTGTAGTCTTCAGAATTCAGTATTTCGTCTTCCAAAAGCAGTATCTAGTCTTTTGCAAACGTTATGTATGGTTTTTCAAGCAGTATCTCATCTTTCTTTTGCAGTATTTAGACTTGTCAGCAATATTTAGTCTTCAGGAAACAGTATTTAGACCTGTCAGCTATATCTAGGCTTCAGAAAGCAGTATTTGGCCTTCCAGAAGCTATATTTAGACCTGTCAACAGTATTTAGTCTGCAACAAGCAGTATTTAGTCTTCTAGAAGTAGAATTTAGACCTGTCAGCAGTATCTAGTCTCCAGGGAGCAGTAGTTAGTCTTCAAAAAGCAATATTTAGTCTTCCAGACGCAATATCTAGTCTTCTGCCAACATTATGTACGTTTTTTCAAGCAGTATCTCATCTTTCTTTTGCAGTATTTAGACTTGTCAGCAATATTTAGTCTTCAGAAAACAGTATTTAGACCTGTTAGCAGTATCTAATCTTCAGAAAGCAATATTTAGTCTCCATAAAGCAATGTTAGTCTTCAAAAAGCATTATTTAGTCTGCAAGAAGCAGTATTCAGTCTTCCAGAAGCAATATTTAGATCTCTCAGCAGCATCGAGTCTTCAGAAAACAATATTTAGTCTTCCAGAAGCAATATCTAATCTTCTGCCAACATCATCTATCTTTTTGCAAACAATATCTCGTATTTCCCTGCAATATTTAAAGCTACCAAAAACATTTAGTCCTCATAAATCAGTAACTAGTCTTCTGAAAACATTATCTAATCTTCTGCCAACAGCTTCCATCTTTCTGGCATTATCTTATCGAATATCGCAAACACCAAGACGTTTTGGAACTGATAAAAATCTTTTAGATAGTAAAATTGAACGTATCTTGCTTAAATCAATGGAAAAAAGTATCATAGATGACTTTGAAGGCATCGAGCAACCCTAATCATCATGGATGTTACTCTCTAACTTTCTTTTAGCCTTGCCCACGCAGTAGCAGTCTTTTTCTAGCGGTGAGTAGTCTTCTGCTAACAATATCTAGTATTTTCCAAACACCTAGAGGTCTTTTATCAGCAGTATCTAGTCTTTAATCGGCAATATTTAGTCTTCTCCAAACAGTTAATAGTTTTTTTCCAACACTATGTGGTCTTCTTCTAGTAATGGATAGTCTTCTGGCAGCAGTAACTCATCTTTAGCAGTATCTAGGTTTCCCAGAGTAATCAGCAGTCTATTTCTAACAGTATCTAGTATTTTTAACAGCATCATCTAGTCTTCTACAAGTAATAAGTAAACTTTTAGCCACAGTAACCAGTTTTTCCAAGCAATTAGCAATATTCTTCTAACAGTATCTTATTTTCGATTCATTTTAGACCGTTCTAAAACTTTTAATATTATTTGACAGTTCGCGATTATTGACAGTTTTATGACGTTTAAAATTTAACACCTTTTTTGACAAAAATACTTTTTTAAACAAAATAAAACCGCTTTTTACAATCAACGATGTCGGTTATTCAAAATTACTTTAAAGAATTACTTTAAAAGTGTTACTTTAAAAGTATATTTTAATTTTTTATTAAAAAAAAAATGTGGTGGTACTATTGGTTACCATGGAAACGCGCACTTAGTACTCTTTCGCAAACGTCAAGATGAGTGTTGAGCGAAATTGTTATTTATAATAATTATTTCGTGTGTTTTAGTGCTAAATAAGTGATTGTTTATAAATGTTTGTGTTAGGCGGTTCATTAAAAGGTAAGTCATACGAATTAATTCTTTCTTTTTCGGCAACATTTAAAATCGTTTTTTTTATCTCTAACTTTAATGATATGTTTTAAATTAACCTGAAATAATAATAAATAAATAAATACTCACGATATATCAACCCCAAAAAAGAAATTGCGTGGTTTTATCTACGATCCTAAATTTGGGAATGATTTATAGGTTATGTTTATATCGACAATTTTTCTTCGAGTTAAAAATAAACGTAAAGTTAGCGACATTTGATTATTATTAATTTTTTAACCTCAATTTGTGGTTATTTAATATAAAAAATAAATAATTTAATTGTAACTTAAATATTTAATAAATCGATACAGCGTTCTACTTTATCGCCCTCGAATTGACAGATCTGAAGTTGTCTGCAACTATCGGCGAGTGTCATAAATAGTAAACAGTCCAATGTGATTTATAAAAAGTGAGGTTATTTCTCCGAAAATTATTAATTTAATCATAAAAAGTAATTTAAATCATGTTAAAACCACTTTTGAACGTTCTAAACAAATCAAGCATCGAATATTTATTTCCACGAGGACGTTTAAAATCGAATTATCGTTTTTTAAGCAAAAATTTAAAACCTAACCTCAAATCTGCGTCAAATCTTTCCACGACCAAAGTCGCTTCGATAGCGAAATTCGTCGAAAATTCGTTTGCTTACAGCGTTTTAGAACCTCTACCGATTGTATCAACGTTGAAACAAATCTCGATTAATAATAATAATAATAAAAATGTGAAAACTGAAGAAGATTTTGAGCGATTTTTGAATAAAGATTGGAGGAAATGTGGTGTTAAAGAGATCGTCGATGGGTTTAATGCGGTTCTTCCGTTTTGTGTGGAGAATAACGTTAATATTACGAATAAAAACTTTGATTTTTTAGTTGATGGGTTGTTGGATAACGTTGAGAATTTATCAACTGATGATATAATAAGTGTTTTAAAGTTTTTAACAGAGTCCCCTTTACCTGGGGGTTTAAATATGCATAATTACCACGATGTTTGGAGCGCTATGGACGACGTTTGTTGTTGGAGGTTAAAATCGTTTGATTTACAAACGAGTTTTTATGTGGCGAATTTGTGGTTTAAGATGGGTTTGGGAAGAATTTGCGATTTTATTTATGAATTATTAGAGAAGTACAGCAAAAAACCGGCGCGTTTAACTAAATCGGAGTTGGTTTATATCTTTTTTTATTTCAATATTTGTCGAAAACGCACCATGGATTTTTCTTATGAAGATGCGATCGAAAAAAAAATCTCTTTAATGTCGCCTGATGAAATTGGAATAGTCGCCTTGGGATTTTTTAAGACTAAAACAATGATTAAAAGTGCTGATACATTAAATGTGATGATCGATTGTGCTATAAACAATTCGAAGAGTATTCATGAGATTACTTTGGCTGCTATTGTTAAAGTGAGTACTTAATTTTGATTTAATTTTAATTAAAATGATGTAAGAATCATTTCGCTTAAAAATCGACAAATTTTTTTGGCACAAATAAAAAAAACGTCACTTTTTGTGAGGTTATGGACCCTGCTAATCATATAAACAAAAACTTTCAGGTGTTAATATCAACTTTAATTTTATTACTATATTCGAAATCTTTATAAAATAACCTTTAAAATGAGTCCAAACATGACACATTTATCTCAAATAACAAAAAAATTAGAATAAAAGACATTAAACCGGAAGTTAGCAACAATTTAATTTTTAAATATTAATACCAACTTCAATTTTTGATTTTTTTAACTATATTTTATAAAAATTAAGAATATATCTCAATGACATTGACATTTCAAACCGGAAGTTGGCCATAACTTCATTAACATTGAAGATGTTAATGTCAACTTTAATTTTATTATTATATTTGTAAACTTTATAAAATAACCTTTAAAATGAGCCCAAACATGACACATTTATCTCAAAAAACAAAAAAGTTTGAATAAAAAGCATTAAACCGGAAGTTAGCAACAATTTAATTTATAAATATTAATACCAACCTTAATTTCTAATTTAGTTTTATTATGATAAATTTTAAAACATTTTATAAAAATTAAGAATATTTCAAAATGACATTGACATTTTAAACCGGAAGTTGCTTATATCTCGAGTAATATTGGAATTAAACACATCATGTTTGGGCTCATTTTAAAGGAATTTCACGACGATTACAAATATGTCAAAATTGAGATTGACATTTCTAACCGGAAGTTGACCATAACTTCATTAACATTGAAGATGTTAATGTCAACTTTAATTTTATTATTATATTTGTAATATTTATAAAATAACCTTTAAAATGAGTCCAAACAAGACGCATTTATCTCAAAAAACAAAAAAATTAAAATAAAAAACATCAAACCGGAAGTTAGCAATTTAATTTTTAAATATTAATACCAACCTCAATTTTTGATTTTTTTAATTATATTTTTGTTTTTGTGACAAATTTTATACAAATTAAGTACATATCAAAATGACATTGACATTTTAAACCGGAAGTTGCTTATATCTCGAATAATATTGGAATTAAACGTATCATGTTTGGGCTCATTTTAAAGGATTTTTCACGACGATTACAAATATGTCAAAATTGAGGTTGACATTTCTAACCGGAAGTTGGCCATAACTTCATTAACATTGAAGATGTTAATGTCAACTTTAATTTTATTATTATATTTGTAATCTTTATAAAATAACCTTTAAAATGAGTCCAAACATGATACATTTATCTCAAAAAATAAAAAAGTTACAATAAAAAACATTAAACCGGAAGTTAGCAACAATTTAATTTATAAATATTAATACCAACCTTAATTTCTCATTTTTTTTATTATATTTTTGATTTTGTGACAAATTTTAAGACATTTTATAAAAATTAAGAATATATCAAAATGACATTGACATTTCAAACCGGAAGTGGCTTATATCTCAAGTAATATTGGAATTAAATATATCATGTTTGGGCTCATTTTAAAGGATTTTTCAAGACGATTACACATATGTCAAAATTGAGGTTGACATTTCTAACCGGAAGTTGGCCATAACTTCATTAATATTGAAGATGTTAATGTTAACTTTAATTTTATTATTATATTTGTAATCTTTATAAAATAACCTTTAAAATGAGTCCAAACATGACACATTTATCTCAATAAACAATGAAATTAGAATAGAAACATTAAACCGGAAGTTAGCAACAATTTAATTTTTAAATATTAATACCAACCTTAACTTCTGTTTTTTTTTTATTACATTTTTGTTTTTGTGACAAATTTTAAGAACTAAGAAAATATCAAAATGACATTGACATTTCAAACCGGAAGTTGCTTGTATCTCGAGTAATATTGGAATTAAACACATCATGTTTGGGCTCATTTTAAAGGATTTTTCACGACGATTACAAATATGTCAAAATTGAAGTTGACATTTCTAACCGGAAGTTGACCATAACTTCATTAATATTGAAGATGTTAATGTCAACTTTAATTTTATTATTATATTTGTAATCTTTATAAAATAACCTTTAAAATGACTCCAAACAAGACGCATTTATCTCAAAAAAAAAAAGTTTGAATAAAAAACATTAAACCGGAAGTTAGCAACAAATTAATTTTTAAATATTAATACCAACCTTAATTTCTGAATTTTTTTATTATATTTTTGTTTTTGTCACAAATTTTAAGGCATTTTATAAAAAATCAATAATATATCAAAATGACATTGACATTTCAAACCGGAAGTTGCTTATATTTCATGTAATATTGGGATTAAACGTATCATGTTTGGGCTCATTTTAAAGGATTTTTCACGACGATTACAAATATGTCAAAATTAAGGTTGACATTTCTAACCGGAAGTTGGCCATAACTTCATTAATATTGAAGATGCTACCGCCAACTTTAATTTTATTATTATATTTGTAATCTTTATAAAATAACCTTTAAAATGAGTCCAAACATGACGCATTTATCTCAAAAAACAAAAAAGTTAGAATAAAAAACATTAAACCGGAAGTTAGCAACAATTTATTTTTTTAAATATTATTACCAACCTTAATTTTTTTTTTTTATTACATTTTTATTTTTGTTACAAATTTTAAGAACTAAGAAAATATCAAAATGACATTGACATTTCAAACCGGAAGTTGCTTATATCTCGAGTAATATCGGAATTAAATATATCATGTTTGGGCTCATTTTAAAGGATTTTTCACGACGATTACAAATATGTCAAAATTGACTTTGACATTTCTAACCGGAAGTTGACCATAACTTCATTAATATTGAAGATAAATATGTCGTGTTTGTACTCATTTTAAAGGATTTTTAATGAAGATTACAAACATGTCAAAAAAAATCGTCGATTTTTATTCCACACGATGATTCTTGATTTTTTCCCAATACATTTTTAATCCAGACAATTCGATTATCTCATCACCCCTTAACGGCGACTAAAACAGCGGAGCTCCTCCAAGTGATCACACCGGAAATCGAAAGATTATCGCACATTTGCTGCATGCATTTGGCCCTTTTAGGAACCGGTTTGCAAATATTCAACAAAACCGCGTTAACGAAAATTTGCGAAAAACTCTCGAAAAGCATCCACGACAAAGAAACGATTCGAATAAAAGACATCGAGCGCCTCCTCCTCACATTAACAATGTTCGATTTTAAACCGAAAGTTTCCACGACGAACGACATTTACGACCTCCTTCTCCGGGAATTCTACAACCCAGCTCGACAAGGTGAAATCGAAAGTCACCCAAAATGCCTTCCGTGTTCCCTCCTGTTTTTGGCAATCCGAAATATTTACCCCGAAGATCTAATAGATGGCGTTTTAAACCCGGATTTTTTAAAGAAAACTTACGGGAAACAATTTTTGGATGTTCCGAGGGAATTATACTCTTTAGATATGTGTTTAGAGATTGAAAGGCCGAATTATAAAGGAAATCGGATACCTAAAGACAAGCGGAGGAGATGCGCGAAAGTTTTTATTGAACGATTACCTAAAAAAGAGAAAAAAAGCATGAATGCAGCCGATCGATTAATCCACGACGTGTTAGATTCTTGCTTAAAAGTAACGGGAGATTCGAATAAAGTGTTTTTGGGGCATATCATACCGCAATATGTCAAAGCTGATATTGTCTTGTGTTACGACGAATTAAACAAGGAATTTATAACCCCAAATTTTACTCAGTATGAAATTGGTGATATTGTGAGACCTCCAAATAAGAAAAATTTGAGGTGGATTGTAGTTGTGCCAGTTTCTGTTAATACGACGATTAGATATTTATTAAAACCGGTGGGATTCATGAATTTAAAACGACGACAATTAAAATTGTTGGGTTACGACGTCGTTATGGTAAACGTGATTAAATTGTTTAATTTATATAGGATTAATTTAAAATTTTTAGGTTCCTTATCACGAGTATATTCCGTTAGATGAAGATGATAAAGTTGAATATATTTCTAGTTTAATACAAAGAGTTCTTTAAATAAATAAATTTTTATAAACAATTAATTAGAAATGTCAAATTTAAAGTTTTATTCGGAGGTACCAACCTAAATCGAAGTGTCATTATTCGTAATGACGGTTTTAACGTAACTTCAAATTAAAATTTTTTATTTATTTTATACAACAACAACGATTTGAAATTAGTTAAATTATTTATTAATTAATAATAAATAACAATATTTAGTTGAATTTTAAACTTTTTTGTTGATTTTTTATAACTTTTAATAATAATCAAAATTTGACGTGTAAATTGGGTTGCATAACATTTTTGACATAACCTAATTATGACGTAAAATGACAAACGCTAATTATTTAAGACGTGTTTGAATTTTGTTTATAATTAATTTATTGTCTTAAAACGCGAGATATATTTTTTAGGTAATATTAGAAAAATTCAATTAAAAGTTATTAAAAAAAAATTAATTAATGTTTATAAATGTCACTAGATGGCGCTACCTTCTACGCGTCTTTTTCAAGTGACATTTTTGACGTTTCATTAAAAAAAATATTTAAGTCATTTTGCGTTAGAAATAAAACTAAAACTAGAAATTTTAGGGTTATGTCGTGCGTCATTTTATTACATCGGCAGAAAAAACTATCAAAATTTTGTAACTAAACTATTTTTTTTACAACATGGTTTTGTGATTCCAAAATGTTTATGTTAGTTAAAAAGAGATGGATGTAGCACATTTTAACGTAATAGACAAGGATAAATATATTCTGATCGATTCAATTTGAAATCTATTAATCCAAACGAATCGATTTAATTTGAAATTGGTTAAATTATTTATTAATTAATAAAAATAACAATATTTAGTTGAATTTTAAACTTTCTTGTTAATTTTTTATAACATTTTGCTTTAATAATAATTAAGATTTGACATGTAAATTGGGTTGCATAACATTTTTGACATAACCTAATTGTGGTGTAATGACAGACGCTAATTGTTTGTTCTTTGAGAAGTGTTTTAGTGTTGTTTATAATTAATTTATTGTCTTAAAACGCGTGAGATATCTTTTATTTTTGTTAATTAGTGCGTTATTATGATGTATGTATCATTACGATGTTAAAAACAGGTTAATATTAACAAAGTTAACGATTTAAACAATAATGGGTAATATCGAAACGAACGTTTCTGTAAAATCGGTTACAACACCCCTAATAATAATAATATTAATAATAATAATAACCCAAGAGCTTGGATGAGATGGAGTTACCAAGTTTCGTTGAAGGTAAGTGATTTTAATTCTATATTATAAGTCTAAATTAGTTTTTTATTAACAATTATTATTAATCACAATTTAATTTGTAATAATTAAATTAACCAAGACAACTAATTTCATAGCTGTCAATTAATGTTGTGTTGTAACATAACCTCAATTCTAAATCCTCAATAAGTTTTATTACGATTTTTTTAAACGTGGTTATTGGAATGATTAGAAATAATTACAAAGTGAATAGTTAAATTTATGGTGGATTTTCAGTAACAATTAATTTTCGTATTAAAAACAATAATAATTACAGGGTTCTTCAATATAAGCAACTTCACAGTTGTTGATTAATATGACAGTTTTAACATAACCTCAAATTTAAGTTTTCAACGAAGTTTTTAGCAGAATTTTTAATTTTTTCTAGGATTTATCTGGTTACAACTATCTAAAAGGTAATTAAAATGATGCGATTGATTTAATAGTGTTCTAGGTACTTTTTGATTTGAAGGGGATTCATCGTTAAGTTATAAAGTGAGGTTTAATTACGATTATGGATGATTTTTTTAATCGTAGTTATAGGAACGATTAGGAATGAGTACAAAGTGAATTAGTTGATATTAAATTTACTGTTGATTTACGATAACAATTAATTTTCATATTAAAACAATAATTATTGCAAAATTTCCCAATATAACCAACTTCACAGTTGTTGATTAATATGACAGTTTTAACATAACCTCAAATTTAAGTTTTTAGCAGAATCTTTTTATTCTTCTACGATTTAGGTCCATTACTACCATCTTTTGGTTACATTTATCTTATAGATAAACCCATCTACTAGCCAATCAGACCGCGTAAAATAGCTGTAACCGTGGTAATAATCCCTTAGATAGCTTAGAGCCTTATCTGGTTACAACTATCTAAAAGGTAATTAACAAGGATTCGATTGATTTAATAGTGTTTTAGGTACTTTTTCATTTCTAGGAGATTCATCGTTAAGTTATAAAGTGATGTTTTATTACGATTATGGATGATTTTTTTAATCGTAGTTATAGGAACAATTAGAAATAAATACAAAGTGAGTTTAGTCGATATTAAATTTATGGTTGATTTTCAATAACAATTAACTTTCGTATTAAAAACAATAATTATTACAGGGTTCTTCAATATAACCAACTTCACAGTTGTTGATTAATATGACAGTTTTAACATAACCTCAAATTTAAGTTTTCAACGAAGTTTTTAGCAGAATTTTTAATTTTTTCTAGGATTTATCTGGTTAGAACTATCTAAAAGGTAATTAAAAAAGATTCGATTGATTTAATAGTGTTCTAGTACTTTTTGATTTGAAAGGGATTCATCGTTAAGTTATAAAGTGAGGTTTTATTACGATTATGGATGATTTTTTTAATCGTAGTTATAGGAACGATTAGGAATGAGTACAAAGTGAATTAGTTGATATTAAATTTACTGTTGATTTACGATAACAATTAATTTTCATATTAAAACAATAATTATTGCAAAATTTCCCAATATAACCAACTTCACAGTTGTTAATTAATATGACAGTTTTAACATAACCTCAAATTTAAGTTTTTAGCAGAATTTTTTTATTTTTCTACGATTTATCTTCTTACAACTATCGAAAAGGTAATTAAAAAAGATTTGATTGATTTAATAGTGTTATAGGTACTTTTTGATTTCTAGGAGATTCATCGTTATGTTATAAAGTGATGTTTTATTACGATTATGGATGATTTTTTAATCGTAGTTATAGGAACGATTAGAAATAATTACAAAGTGAGTTTAGTCGATATTAAATTTATGGTGGATTTTCAATAACAATTAACTTTCGTATTAAAAACAATAATTATTACAGGGTTCTTCAATATAACCAACTTCACAGTTGTTGATTAATATGACAGTTTTAACATAACCTCAAATTTATGTTTTCAACAAGTTTTTAGCAGATTTTATTTTTCAACAATTTATGTGGTTACAACTATCTAAAAGGTAATTAAAAAAGATTCCATTGATATAATAGTGTTGTAGGTACTTTTTGATTCCTACAAAATTCATCGTTAAGTTATAAAGACAGGTTTTATTACGATTATGAATGATTTTTTTAATCGTAGTTATAGGAATGAGTATTAAGTGAATTAGTTGATATTAAATTTACTTTATTATTTATTTATTATTGCAAAATTTCCCAATATAACCAACTTCACAGTTTTCGATTGTTATTTATGACAATTTTAACATAACCTTAAATTTAAGTTTTTAGCAGAATTTTTTATTTTTCTACGATTTATCATCAAAAACCTCAACAATTTCTAGTTTTAGTTTAATTTCTTATTATATCGACAGAAAACTGTAACAAAATTTTGCGATTAAAATAATTTTGTGTTTAAAAGTTTTCAACCTGCCGTTACCATGGTGATTTATCAATACGCACCGACATCTTTAAATAAACACCACTTGTTGCGTCAAGAGAAAGTTTTATCAAAATTATCGCGATTATTTTAAACAATTTTCGCTTTAAATGAAGCTGAAGCACAATTATTAAGGCGGAGTAAGTACATTTAACTTTTTTAAATGAATTTGTTGTTATTGCGTTGTAAAAATTATCTTGTCGTTGTTCTCAACTTTTATTTAACACATTCAGCGTTAGAAATAAAACTAAAACTACAAATTTTTGAGGTTATGCCGTGCGTTAAAGACTTAAATCTAAATCGAGAAGTAACAAAAAGTGAACTCACTTCGAAAACGGCCGTGTTGGTACTCGAAAATGATGTTGAAGATTCCTAACCTTACTTTAATAACACAACCTAACCTCACTTTTTCAAATTAGATTTTATTTTGACGTTTTATTTAAAAAAAAATGTATTCAACTCTTTTTACGTTAGAAATTAAACTAATACTAGAAATTAAACAGTAATTCGTTTTTCGTGGTTTTTAATTATATTAAAATATTTGACATAATGACAAGATTTAGAGTTTTTTTAGACTTTTCCCGATAGATGGCGCTACCTCCTGTGCGTCTTTTTTAAATGACATTTTAAATAACCTAAAAATTTCTAGTTTTAGTTTTATTTCTTATTCCATCGAAATAAAAATCTATCAAGATTTTGTAACTAAACTATTTTTTTTTTTTTCAAGTTTTGAACCTGTCGTTACCATGGTGATTTATCAAGAAACATCTTCAAAAAAGTCACTTGTTGCATCACGAGAAAGTTTTATCAAAATTGATGAAATGAAGCTGGAAGATCCGGTTTTAAGACAGAGTGAGTACATTCAATTTTTGTAATGTTATTGCAATTCGTTATCTCAAAACTAAATTTATTAACAAAAAGAAACCTAACCTATTTAATTAGCGTCTCATCTAAGTCACGTTCCTCAATAGATGGCGCTGAAATTAACGCATTTAAATTAAATCAATTTAGTACAATTATAAACAAACAATTTTTAATTTTTATTATTTAAACGGGTTCCCCAAGCGGTCTCATCATAATATCTTGAATTTGCACATGATGAGGGGTCGACAAAACATAAACAACGGCGTCAGCGACATCCTCCGCGTTTAATTTAGGCATCGCATCAAAAACTTTATCAAAACTCGATTCCAAGTCGATTTTATTAATTTCCGTGTCAGTGGGACCCGGGCTAATCGTCTAAAACAAAATTAATTAATTTTTAGAATCATTTTTTTGATCAAAATTTTACGCAAACTCTAATCGGAACGTTTTCGGCCAAAAATTCCTGTCTCAAAGTCTCCGTTAAAGCCCTAATTGCGAATTTCGACGCCGGGTATAAATTTAAATTCGGAATATGGGCCACGTAGTGTCCCAAAACGCTCGAAATGTGGATTATTTGGCCTTCGATCGAGTGCGATTTCATGATTTTGATTGCTTCTCTTGTTGTTATGCAGGGGGCTAAAACGTTGGTGTCTAAAATTTCTTTCCATTTTGAGGTTTCGCCGTTGGAGAGGTTCGTGTTTTTGGTTATACCCGCGTTGTTTATTAAAATGTGAATTGGTCCTAATTTGGTTTCGACGAAATCGAATATCGCAAGGATTTCTTTTTCTTTTGTTAAATCGGCTTTAAAAGGAATAAGCTTTCCTTTGCAATTTTTTAATCTTTCCGACATCTCTTGAACCATCTCGATTCTTCTAGCGACTCCTACAACCTATTTTTTTAATGATTAGATTAATTATAAACACATTTTTTTATTTTTATTACAATTATCCCTTCTTGAACTAATTTTTCGGCAATCGCAGCTCCTATTCCTGCACTAACTCCAGTTACAATTGCGATTTTATTAACCCAACGGTCTAAGGAGAGCACCATTTTAGAGCTAGATTCGATTTAAACTCCGAGTTACTTTGTGAAATCGCTGTGAAAGTAATCACCTCGAAAACTGTTGCGTTTCATAACCTTGAAACAACAAAGAACATTTTAATTTATACCTAAAATAGAAAAAAACAAAGAGTTAATCGATTAAATTCAACATTTTTAAAACAAATCTCGTTATAATCGGTTAAATAATTAAAATTGTGTTAATTTCGCGAAATTAAAACATTTTTGACATCTGTCAATTTGTACATTTTAGACTTTTTCCAACAGATGGCGTTATCACCTGTGTCTTTTTTTAATTTCATTAATTTTTCAACCAAACCAAATCAATGAATCATGTCGATTTTCATAATACTCGCGAAAAAAGCTTTAAAATGAGCCCAAACACGACCAAGTTATCTTAAATAGTTCCCGAGATATCCCAATTTTAATTTTGACGCTTAACTAAAAAAAAAGACGATCGATTAATTAAAAATCGCGATATCTCGGGAACTAATTAAGATAACTATGTGGTGTTTGGGCTCATTTTAAACGATTTTTTAATCCGCGTCGATTAGAATCATCAAAATTAACCAAAAATGAAGTTTTGGGTGAAGTTGTATTAAGTAAAATCGAAAATAAATTGTTGAAACTTCCATATCGTAATTGCAAGTGGGATTTTGTTCCCTTAAAAGAAGAAAAGTTGGTTTTTAATGATTTAAAAAGTTCTACAAAAAAAGAAAAATCGGAATTAATTAAAAATTATTATAATTTTCGTAATCTACATAAAAAGACGATTAATTTGAGCCCAAACACGACCAAGTTATCTTAAATAGTTCCCGAGATATCCCAATTTTAATTTTGACGTTTAACTAAAAAAAAGACGATCGATTAATTAAAAATCGCGATATCTCGGGAACTAAGTAAGATAACTATGTGGTGTTTGGACTCATTTTAAACGATTTTTTAATCCGCGTCGATTAGAATCATCAAAAATAACCAAGAATGAAGTTTAGGGTGAAGTTGTATTAAGTAAAATCGAAAATAAATTGTCGAAACTTCCATATCGTAATTGCAAGTGGGATTTTGTTCCCTTAAAAGAAGAAAAGTTGATTTTTAATGATTTAAAAAGTTCTACAAAAAAAGAAAAATCGGAATTAATTAAAAATTATTATAATTTTCGTAATTTACATAAAAAGACGATTAATTTGAGCCCAAACACGACCAAGTTATCTTAAATAGTTTCCGAGATATTCCAATTTTAATTTTGACGTTTAACTAAAAAAAAGACGATCGATTAATTGAAAATCGCGATATCTCGGGAACTAATTAAGATAACTTGGTCGTGTTTGGGCTCATTTTAAAGGATTTTTTCGTCTTTTTCAACTATTTATTATTATTTAGCTAATTTTGCGTCTTTAAGTAACCTAAAAATTTAAAATGCATAATTAAATTAAATTTTATGCAAAATGAATCAACTTACAAATATTTTTAAATTGACATAAAAAAGTTAGGTTATGTCTGAAACTTCATGCCGAGATAAAAATCGTTTCGTGGCGTCTAAAATCGGTTTAAGCAAACTGTTAGGATGTTCAAAAATGTTTTTAAATGTTTCTTTCGGTTAAATCGCACCCTTTTTTTTTGTAAAATTTAATAATTTTTGTACGAAATTTTTCTAAACGTCAAAAATACGATTAATGTGGGGAATATCCACGAGATGGGGTTGATAAAAAAAATTTAATTAATAAATTTAAAACAATTATTAATAAAAATTTAATAAAAATTAAGGTTATAATTAAAAAAATCGATGATTTTCGATTTAATTTAGCGTTAATATTAGAAAAATTCAATTAAAAGTTATTTAAAAAAAATGTATTGTTTATAAATGTCACTAGATGGCGCTACCTTCTACGCGTCTTTTTTAAGTGACATTTCTTGACGTTTCATTAAAAAATTTTTTTTAACTCATTTTGCGTTAGAAATAAAACTAAAATTAGAGATTTTAAGGTTAAAAAATTTTTTTTAGTTTTATATTTTATTCCATCGGCAGAAAAATCTACAAAAATGTTGTGGTTAAAATAATTTTTTGTTTCAAAGTTTTCAACCCTGCCGTTACCATGGTGATTTGTCAATAAGCACCGACATCTTTAAAAAAAAGTCACTTGTTGCATCAAGAGAAAGTTTTATAACAATTATCGCGATTATATTAAACAATTTTCTCATAAAATGAAGTTAAAATATCCCTTTTTTTTAAAGCGGAGTAAGTACATTCAACTTTTGTAACGAATTAGTTGTTATTGCGTCGTGCATTTTTCTCAACCCAACCTAACTTTTTCAAGGACTATTTAATTCGTCCAAAAATTAGAAATTTTAGGTTATGCCGTGCGTTTTTAACGCGGTAATAATCTAAAATGATTCAAATAGTGATTAAATTAAATTTTATGCAAAATGAATCAACTTACAAATGTTTTTAAATTGACATAAAAAAGTTAGGTTATGTTTGAAACTTCATTTCGAGATAAAAATCGTTTCGTGGCGTCTAAAATCGGTTTAAGCAAACTGTTAGGATGTTCAAAAATGTCTTTAAACGTTTCTTTCGATTGAATCGCACCTTTTTATTGCAAAAATTAATAATTTTTGTATGAAATTTTTCTAAACGTCAAAAATACGATTAATGTGGGGAATATCCACGAGATGGGGTTGATAAAAAAATTTAATTAATAAATTTAAAACAATTATTAATAAAAATTAAGGTTATAATTAAAAAAATCGATGATTTTCGATTTAATTTAGCGTTAATATTAGAAAAATTCAATTAAAGTTATTAAAAAAAAATTAATTAATGTTTATAAATGTCACTAGATGGCGCTACCTTCTACGCGTCTTTTTGACGTGATATTTCTTGACGTTTCATTAAATAAAATTATTTTAACTCATTTTGCGTTAGAAATAAAACAAACTAGAAATTTTAAGGTTACAAAATTTTTAGTTGTTTTTAATTGTTGTAAAGTTTTCAAAATTAACAGGGAGTTTTGTTTTATCATGTTTTGAAGTAAATATGTCACATTGACGTTTGAGCTTTCGTTATTCAAAAAGAAAAGGTGCATAAAAAGTGTTGTGAGGTGTTTATTTGCCATTTACTTACCTAGAAAACGTATTTTATTCTATTTAAATGATCTATTATATGATTGGATTATAAAACATAAAGCTACATAAGAAAAATTTTTGAAAAAAGTTGAAATTTAGGTTGTGTTGGAACATATCAAGAAATACAAAGATTGTAACAAAAATTTGATAAAAAGATCCTGTCTGTATTTATGGGAGTTAAACGATGTTTTATATCTTAAATTAAAGAAAACCGACTTTCCTTCACGCTATAATTGGGGTTCAAAAGAAAACCGACAAAACTGACCTATGCTAACATTCCTTCACGCTTTAATTTGGGTTTCTTCACGCTTTAATTTGGTTTTCAAAAGAAAACTACCGGTCTTAACATTCCTTCACGCTTTAATTGGGATTTCTTCATGCTATAATTGGGATACAAAAGAAAACCGGCAGCCCTTCACGCTATAATTGGGGTTCAAAAGAAAACCGACTGTCCTTCACGCTATAATTAGGGTTTCAAAACAAAACTGACCTATCCTAACATTCCTTCACGCTTTAATTGGAGTTTGAAAACAAAACTGACCTATCCGAACATATCTTCACGCTATAATTGCGGTTTCTTCACGGTATAATTAGGGTTCAAAAGGAAACCGACATTCCTTCACGCTATAATTGGGGTTCAAAAGAAAACCGACTGTCCTTCACGCTATAATTAGGGTTTCAAAACAAAACTGACCTATCCTAACATTGCCCAATATTTTTATCAGAGTTGATTGAGATTTGTAAACATAACTAAAACAGCTCAACTTTTCTTTTCTGGAAGTTATTGCTCATTTTTTTTTAAATCTTACCACGTTAAAACACATTCTTTGATATCATGACATGTCAGCTACTTTTATATCTCTTCTAGTTTCGAAGATAGCATTAATTAATGTTTATAAATGTCACTAGATGGCGCTACCTCCGACGCGTCTTTGTCAAGTGACATTTCTTGACGTTTCATTAAAAAAATTTTTTTTAATCATTTTGCGTTAGAAATAAAACTAAAATTAGAGACTTTAAGGTTAAAAAATTTTTTAGTTAGTTTTATTTTTTATTCCATCGGCGGAAAAATCTACAAAAATGTTGTGGTTAAAATAATTTTTTGTTTAAAAGTTTTCAACCCTGCCGTTACCATGGTGATTTGTCAATAAGCACCGACATCTTTAAAAAAAGTCACTTGTTGCATCAAGAGAAAGTTTTATAACAATTATCGCGATTATATTAAACAATATTCGCATAAAATGAAGTTAAAATATCCTTTTTTTTAAAGCGGAGTAAGTACATTCAACTTTTGTAACGAATTAGTTGTTATTGCGTTGTGCATTTTTCCTTAACCTAACCTAATTTTTTCAAGGACTATTTAATTCGTAATTCGGGTTTAGCCGTGCGTCTCTCAAGACGGCTAAATCCAAATGATTCTAGTTCTAGGTATTGTGTTAGTTCTAGTGATAGTGCTAGTGTAAAAGTAGAACTAACACTAGTCATAGAACTGGAAACATTCGGATTTAGTCGCACGTCTCTCAATATGGGAATGATTCTAGTTCTAAGTCTTGTGTTAGTTCTGGTGATAGTGCTAGTGCAAAACTAGAACTAGCACTAAAACTATATTAACTAGTTCTATGAATGCGATGCAATCCAAATTAAATTGATTCTTTTCAACCCGAATCTTGCAAAAAGAAATCGGTAAAACCTGGTTTTTAGAGAATTACAAATTGACAGAAATGTTTTGTTTCCTGATTTGCTGTTCTAAATAATAAGGAATGCTATACAACCCAAATTAAACTGATCAGAAATTCTGTTCAACCCAAATCTTGCAAAAATATCCTGCTAAATAATTCCTTAAAAGCTGGTGTCTTCTGCGTCTAAGTTTCCTGATGTTTCTTTGATTATTGATCCAATGAAGTTTAGTTGTGTATGTTTTCTGATGTTTGGGATCAGTTGTGCAAGATAAATAGAGGTCTGTCCAGTGACGCTGTTTTTACGTCAGTGCTGGCTGGTGGTCTAGCAGGATTTGGAACAATACCGAGTTCAATTACGATACTTCTAGTATGAGAAGAATGTTGATGTTTGAACATCAATGATGTTATTTACTTTTATAATAAAGTGTGGTCCAAAGCAAGGCTTCTTCATCTTATTAGTTTTGGTAGTGATCTGGAAATACACTATTCCCCAATACACTCTATACTATACAGATGAGATTACAGCATGCAATAAAATCTGATCTGGTTGAGACATTTATGTTTATATGGTTGGATTTAGACAGTCTAAAATTAAAAATGCTTTGAGATATTGTGACGTGATTGGAATGATTCTGTATAAAATGAAAATCTTATAAAATGTCGGGCTGAGTTGCAACTTTTTTTGATGGATAATGAGGTTATACTGAAATTTTTTAGAAATAAGGATTAGTTGGGTTACGGCACAAATAGGTTATGTGCTTCGGAGCAGAATCTTATTCTGGTACGAAATCAAAGAAATGGTACGATAGTTGCACCCTTCTTATGTATAGGAATGGAAGTAGAGGCAGACCAATCCTTGGGCCATGTTGATTTAGATTTTGCAAAAGTTAGGAGTAAAAAAATAGGAGTTGTATCCTGGAAATTTTCCTTTTTTGAAGACCTCCTCCACTTTTGGTTGCAAGATATCCGGTTCGCACAGAATCTTTCTAGCACTACCTATCATTGTCACTAAAACTAACATTAGACCTAGAACTAGAATCGAATATTTTCATAAACTCACAAAAAACCGAAAATATTGAAAAGACGAAAAAAATTTTGATTCCGACAAAATTGTCATTACGGACCTGTATTTTTCAAAAACGTCTAAACGATTCGAAACCATCATGTATGACTCAAAACCTGTTATAATACATTTATATCCCTTAATACATCCCATAATATAAATACGGCCTTTTAAATCAGCAATTAATGTGTACATTTTTTGTCTTTTATAACTTTTTTGCCACAAAGACAACGTCAATATACTTTTTTTACATTTCTTTTTTCCATCATGTTCAAAATACATAGTTACATGAATACTTTAGCGTTAAATCCTTTCAAATGCATAATATTGCATAATATAAGGAAATACATATTATAAAAACGAAATTGCCATAAATTTTATGACAGCGCGCCCGCTTGAAGGTTAAATTGACATAAAAAAGTTAGGTTATGTCTGAAACTTCATTCCGAGATAAAAATCGTTTCGTGGTGTCTAAAATCGATTTAAGCAAGCGGTTAGGATGTTCGAAAATGTTTTTAAATGTTTCTTTCGGTTAAATCGCATCTTTTTTTTTGTAAAATTTAATAATTTTTGTACGAAATGTTTCTAAACGTCAAAAATACGATTAATGTGGGGAATAACCACGAGATGGGGTTGATAAAAAAAATTTAATTAATAAATTTAAAACAATTCATAAAAATTTAATAAAAATTATGATTATAATTAAAAAAATCGATGATTTTCGATTTAATTTAGCGTTAATATTAAAAAAATTCAATTAAAAGTTATTAAAAAAAAAAATGTATTAATGTTTATAAATGTCACTAGATGGCGCTACCTTCTACGCGTCTTTTTTAAGTGACATTTCTTGACGTTTCATTAAATAAAATTATTTTAACTCATTTTGCGTTAGAAATTAAATTAAAATTAGAATTTTTAAGGCTAAAAAAATTTTTTTTAGTTTTATTTTTTATTCTATCGGCAGAAAAATCTACGAAAATGTGATTAAAATAATTTTTTGTTTCAAAGTTTTCAACCCTGCCGTTACCATGGTGATTTGTCAATAAGCACCGACATCTTTAAAAAAAGTCACTTGTTGCATCAAGAGAAAGTTTTATAACAATTATCGCGATTATATTAAACAATTTTCGCATAAAATGAAGTTAAAATATCCTTTTTTTTTAAATCGGAGTAAGTACATTTAATTTTTGTAGCGAATTAGTTGTTATTACGTTGTGCATTTTTCTCAACCTAACCTAACTTTTTCAAGGACTATTTAATTCGTCCAAAAATTAGAAATTTTATGTTATGCCGTGCGTTTATGACGTTTTAATACTCTAAAATGATTCAAATAGTGATTAAATTAAATTTTATGCAAAATGAATCAACTAAAATATTTTTAAATTGACATAAAAAAGTTAGGTTATGTCTGAAACTTCATTCCGAGATAAAAATCGTTTTAAGCAAACGCTTAGGATGTTCAAAAATGTCTTTAAACGTTTCTTCCGGTTGAATTGTATCTTTTTTTTTCGTAAAAATTTATTTTTCTAAACGTCAAAAATACGATTATCCACGACATTCAATTTTTGTAATGAATTTAAACATAACCTGTTTAATTTCGCGAAATTAACATCTGTCAAAAAAGAAAAATGACACTGAAGTTAACCTCAGTTAACCTCCAAATTAGTACCAACCCAAATTTAACAAAAAAGAAAACAACCCCAATTCAATTTTTACATCCGTCTTTTATATATATATTGTAATCATGATTTAGGTCATATTATTTAATAGTGAATGATTTTGGGACGTAGATTTGAATCTTAAATTACTCGGCGCAATCGTAGATTGTAAAAAAAAATTGGAAGACAAATTTTGACACACACAACGCACACCAAGAACCGAATTAACCCTCAAAAAAAAAATAACCCTTTTAGAATCGATTAAAAACGTTTTTCGAAAAGTTTCCCAGTCCACGTGGAAAACTTCTTTTTTTGTTGTTCCGACCCGGCGTTGTCAACGTTTCTCATTTTTTGTTCCAATTCCTTTTTGGCCATTTGGAACCGGTCTTTTCCCTCGTCAAAACGTCTCCTTCGAGCCTCGTTCCTGCGATGAACACCTTCGTACGATGACATTAAAGAGCCCGTGCTTTGGTAAATCATTCTTTTTGTTTCCCCAACGACTTTGCATTTCGTTTCGGGGATCGTTCCGTGTTCGAGTTTTCTCACTTGGTGTTCTTCGGCGTCTTTAATCAGGCTTTTGTGGTTTATTCCCATATGGTTCTTTAAGTCTTCGTGATCACCCTTCTCCAATAATTTTTGTAAATCCACCACGCGTTCTTTTAACTCTTTAACTTCATTGGATGAAGAGTTTGAGTCGATTTTTTCGAGAAGATGGTTTAGGGTTGATAAATAAGTTTTGGCTTCTTCGAGTTTTTCTGGAAAATCTTTTTCAAGCACCTTTTTTAACTCGTTCGTAGAACTCTCCGCCCCAAAACGATCGTTTTCAACAAGTTTCTTTAACTCTTCAAGTTTTACCCGAACATCCGGCTTCTCTTCTTGCTTCAAAACATCTTTTGATATGATTTGTTCCGCGACTTGGAACGTTTCTTTCGCCTTTTCGATACGTTTCAAAGCATCCTCCTCAATTTTCGTAACTACCTCGATCAATTCTTTAAGAAAAACTTCGCTTGTTGGTTTCGTTTCTTCTTGAGCTTTAATCCCCTTTTTGATCTTATCAAATTTCTTTTGGACGTTTTCGACTTTTTCCCACTCAGTCTCCTCCATCACCTTATTTAAGTCTTCAAAAATCGATTCTAACGCAGGCGATGGTTTCTCTTCGAGACTTCGGACTTTTTCTAATTCCAATTTTAATTCCGAACAAGCTTTCTTTGTTGGTTTATCCTCCATTTTCACTTCTGGTGCAGTTTTAGATAGTTTATCGACTAACTCGTTTACTTGAGGAGGGGGAGATTTATCTTTTGAGTCTTTTATAGCGGAAGCTTCAAAACTGTGATCGAAATCATCTTCGTTTCCAATTTTTTGCTGCTTCTTTTTCCTTCTTTCTTTGACTTTGCGTTTTTCAAAGTCGTCGACCACCTAAAAAAATGTCAGAAAGAATTAAAATATATTTAAATCATTAATGTGTCATAAATGAGTATGAGAAAGGAGACTGGAAAGGCCAAAAGGATGGCAGGAAACATGGTAATAAAAAATCGAAGCAGAATAAACTCTGGAATGAGAAGAAAAATATTGGGCAGAAAGAAATAAGACTACTAATGTAAGAATAAAGCAAAATAAAGACTGGGGAGAAATAACTAAGACTTGAAAGAGACTGGTATGTAGACTGGATAATGGTAGGACTCTTGGCAGAAAAGAAAGAGACTGGAAAATAACTGGTAATGCAAAATAGACATTTGGCAGAAAAAGATAAGACTGGAAATAGAAGAAAAAGATTATAAAAAAACTGAAAATAGCAAAAGGAAGCCAATGGGAGATTTGTCAAAAAGGAATTAAAGTGGAATGAGGTTGGTAAGAACATTCTGACGTCAGATAAGAAAAAGGAAAGAGAAGAAGGATACTGGGCGAAAAGTGTCAAGATTTATAATAAAAGGAAGAGACTAACCGAAATGGAATAAGATATGCGAAATGAGACTAATAATAAAAGAAGTAGGCCGAATGAAGACTGTTAAAGGAGACTGATAATAAAGAAAAAGAGATTGTACAAAGACTTTAAAATCTTCAATGACTGTAAGAAATTGAGTAAACAAATTGGAAAGAGAAGAAAAAGATTTCATAGGGATTGTAACAGGAGAAAGGGGTTAAACAAAAATATATTTATCTACAAGTAGTTCCTAAGCAAATATAATTAAATATCTAACTATCACTAAAACAGGAAACATTAATATAAACCGAGGCAGTAGCTTTTTTATTATAAAACATTAAGAAAAGGTTTGTTCCATATTATAGATATACAGGTGTCTCCGAAATGCGTGTACAACGGAAGACCACAGATTCCTTGGAAAATAGGTCGATTTAAAGTAAGTTATCTATATCTAAAGTTGCTTCGTTTCACCGCTAGAGGACCACAAAGTTAGCAAAAAAATTCTTTTATTTTTTATAACTTTATACGTTTTCGAGTTATAAAAAATAAAAGAATTTTTTTTGCTAATTTTGAAGTCCTCTAGCGGCGAAACGAAACAACTTTGGATATAGATAACTTAACTTAAATCGACCTATTTTGAGTCAAGGAATTTGTGGTCTTCCGTTGTACACGCATTTCGGAGACACCTGTATTTAGAGACCGAGGCACTAAGTTTTTTCAATATAAAGCAATAAGGAAAGATTCTTTTTAGTGTTAATACAAGCTGAGGCAGTAGCTCCGGTATTACAAAGTGATAAGAAAAGATTTATCTTGAACAGAGTGCCCATTATCTAGGGAATATAGTATACAGGTGTCTCTGAAATATGAGTGGTTAGGCCAGAAAAAGGCATTTTTAAAGAAGTAGCTTTTAAGTAGCCTTGTTTGCGTCATTGCAGCTTTGGATATAGATAGATAACATAACATAAATCGACCTATATTGAGCCAAGGAATCTGTGGTCTTCCGTTGTATACGCATTTTGGAGACGCCTGTATACTATATTCCATACATAATGGGCACCCTGTATATTAATATAGAAGATAAACCTTTTCTTATCACTTTATAATGCCGGAACTACTGCCTCGGCAGCACAGCTGACTCGGCAAATTTTTTCTTAATATTTGATAAGAAAAAAACCACACTGCCTCGGCCTCTAAATATATATACGAAGTCGCTGATATGTATGGAAACGAACAGTTATCTGCTAAAGTAAGATAGCTAGCGAAAAATGTTAATGTACAAAAGTTACCAAATCTATTTTTGACACTCAGGGAATTGTTTAAAATAATTGGTTACCGTAGTTACTCATGGCTACTACTATTTTTTGCATTTATTCAACTATGAAGTAAGTAAACTTTAAGGTAATTTTTCTCAAAACTTTTTTTATGTAACCAATATTAATATTCAGAAAATGATTGTCATTTGAAAAAAATTTCGATGACGTCATAACTCCGTAAATTCTTTCTATAAACCGTTTATAATGATTTTATCAGCTATATCCACTACTTTATGGACAGCCTATATAATACGGAAAAGAAACTTTTTTAATGTTTTATAAAAAAAAACATTGCCTCGGCTTCTATTGACATATTAATACTGTAGAAAACCTCTTTCTTAATGTTTTGTAATAAAAGAAGCTGCTGCCTCGGTTTATCATAATATATTATTGCTTCATAAAAAAAAAACATTGCCTGGGCAGCATAGCTGGCTCGGTTTTTTAAGATATAGTAACATAGAAGAAATCTTTTCCTATTACTTTGTAATAACAGAGCTACTGCCTCGGCAGCACCAGCGCTGCTGCCTCGGTTTGCAATAATATATCATTGTTGCAAAGAAACCTTTTCTTATTACTTTATAAGAAAACACCACTGCCTCGGTTTTTTCTATTGATATATTAATACTGTAGAAAAACTTTTTATTAATGTTTTATAATAAAAAAGCTACTACCTCGGCAGCCCTGCTGCCTCGGCTTGCAATAATATATCATTGTTGCAAAAAGACCTTTTCTTATTGCTTTATAAAAAACATCACTACCTCGGCAGCATATCTGCCTCGGTTTCCATTGATATATTAATACTGTAGAAAAACTTTTTCCTTGTGTTTTGTAATAAAAAAAGCTACTACCTCGGCAGCGCTGCTGCCTCGGCTTGCAATAATATATCATTGTTGCAAAGAAACCTTTTCTTATTGCTTTATAAAAAACAGCACTATACCAGCATAGCTGTCTCGGTTTCCATTGATATATTAATACTCTAGAAAAACTTTTTCCTTTTGTTTTGTAATAAAAAAGCTACTACCTTGGCAGCACTGCTGCCTCAGCTTGCAATAATATATCATTCTTGCAAAGAAACCTTTTCTTATTGCTTTATAAAAAACACCACTATACCAGCATAGCTGCCTCGGTTTCCATTGATATATTAATACTCTAGAAAAACTTTTTCCTTGTGTTTTGTAACAAAAAAGTTACTGCCTCGGCAGCACAGCTGCCTCGGCTTGTAATAACATATCATTACTGCAAATAAATCTTTTCTTATTACTTTATAAAAAAACACCACTGCCTCGGCAGCATAGCTGCCTCGGTTTCTATTGGTATATTAATACTGTAGAAAAACTTTGTCCTTGTGTTTTGTAAGTTACTGCCTCGGCTTGTAATGACATATCATTATTGCATATAAACCTTTTCTTATTGCTTTATAAAAAACACCACTGCCTCGGTTTCCATTGATATATTAATACTGTAGAAAACTTTTTCCTTGTGTTTTGAAATAAAAAAGTTACTGCCTCAGTTTGTAATGACATATCATTACTGTAAATAAACTTATTCTTATTATTTTATAAGAAAACACTACTGCCTCGGCAGCATAGCTGCCTCGGTTTCTATTGATGCATTAATACTGTAGAAAAACGTTTCCTTAATGTTTTGTAATAAAAAAGCTACTACTACCTCGGCAGCGCTGCTGCCTCGGTTTGCAATAATATATCATTGTTGCAAAGAAACCTTTTCTTATTGCTTTATAAACAACACCACTGCCTCGGCAGCATAGCTGCCTCGGTTTCCATTGATATATTAATACTATAGAAAAGCTTTTTCCTTGTGTTTTGTAATAAAAAAGCTACTACTTCGGCAGCGCTGCTGCCTCGGTTTGCAATGATACATCAATTGTTGCAAAGAAACCTTTTCTTATTGCTTTATAAAAAACACGACTACCTCGGCAGCATAGCTGCCTCGGTTTCCATTGATATATTAATACTCTAGAAAAACTTTTTCCTTGTGTTTTGAAATAAAAAAGCTACTGCCTCAATTTGTAATGACATATCATTACTGCAAATAAACTTTTTCTTATTACTTTATAAGAAAACACTACTGCCTCGGCAGCATAGCTGCCTCGGTTTCTATTAATGCATTAATACTGTAGAAAAACGTTTCCTTAATGTTTTATAATAAAAAAAACTACTACTACCTCGGTAGCACTGCTGCCTCGGCTTGCAATAATATATCATTGTTGCAAAGAGACCTTTTCTTATTGCTTTATAAAAAACACCACTGCCTCGGCAGCATAGCTGCCTCGGTTTCTATTGATATATTAATTAATACTGTAGAAAAACTTTCGTTTAATGTTTTGTAATAAAAAAGCTACTACCTCGGCAGCGCTGCTGCCTCGGCTTGCAATAATATATCATTGTTGCAAAGAAACCTTTTCTTATTGCTTTATAAAAAACACCACTACCTCGGCAGCATAGCTGCCTCGGTTTCCATTGATATATTAATACTCTAGAAAAACTTTTTCCTTGTGTTTTGTAATAAAAAAAGCTACTACCTCGGCAGCGCTGCTGCCTCGGCTTGCAATAATATATCATTGTTGCAAAGAAACCTTTTCTTATTGCTTTATAAAAAACACCACTACCTCGGCAGCATAGCTGCCTCGGTTTCCATTGATATATTAATACTCTAGAAAAACTTTTTCCTTGTGTTTTGTAATAAAAAAAGCTACTACCTCGGCAGCGCTGCTGCCTCGGCTTGCAATAATATATCATTGTTGCAAAGAAACCTTTTCTTATTGCTTTATAAAAAACACCACTGCCTCGGCAGCATAGCTGCCTCGGTTTCTATTGATATATTAATACTGTAGGAAAATTTTTTCCTTGTGTTTTGTAATAAAAACAGCTACTACTTCGGCAGCGCTGCTGCCTCGGTTTGCAATGATACATCAATTGTTGCAAAGAAACCTTTTCTTATTGCTTTATAAAAAACACCACTACCTCGGCAGCATAGCTGCCTCGGTTTCCATTGATATATTAATACTCTAGAAAAACTTTTTCCTTGTGTTTTAAAATAAAAAAGTTATTGCCTCAATTTGTAATGACATATCATTACTGCAAATAAACTGTTTCTTATTACTTTATAAGAAAACACTACTGCCTCGGCAGCATAGCTGCCTCGGTTTCTATTAATGTATTAATACTGTAGAAAAACGTTTCCTTAATATTTTATAATAAAAAAACTACTACTACCTCGGCAGCACTGCTGCCTCGGCTTGCAATAATATATCATTGTTGCAAAGAAACCTTTTCTCATTGCTTTATGAAAAACACCACTACCTCGGCAGCATAGCTGCCTCGGTTTCCATTGATATATTAATACTATAGAAAAACTTTTTCCTTGTGTTTTGTAATAAAAAAGCTACTACCTCGGCAGCGCTGCTGCCTCGGCTTGCAATAATATGTCATTGTTGCAAAGAAACCTTTTCTTATTGCTTTATAAAAAGCACCACTACCTCGGCAGCATAGCTGCCTCGGTTTCCATTGATATATTAATACTGTAGGAAAATTTTTTCCTTGTGTTTTGTAATAAAAAAAGCTACTACCTCGGCGGCGCTGCTGCCTCGGCTTGCAATAATATGTCATTGTTGCAAAGAAACCTTTTCTTATTGCTTTATAAAAAGCACCACTACCTCGGCAGCATAGCTGCCTCGGTTTCCATTAATATATATACTCTAGAAAAACTTTTTCTTTGTGTTTTGTAACAAAAAAGTTACTGCCTCGGCAGCACAGCTGCCTCGGCTTGTAATAACATATTATTACTGCAAATAAATCTTTTCTTATTACTTTATAAGAAAACACCACTGCCTCGGCAGCATAGCTGCCTCGGTTTCTATTAATATATTAATACTGTAGAAAACTATTATAAAAACCTACCTCATCACTAATCGGTCCAATCGGCAACTCCTCCGATTTCCTTATAATCTCCTTATGATCCCCAGTTTGAATCCGCTCCTCAATCGAAACAGGATCCGGAACTTCACTTTTTTTACCACCCGGCTTACTCGGCGGTTTCGGCTGCTCTTTAATCCCCTCCTCGATCTTCTTCAACGCTTCATCTTGAATTTTGTTCTGCTCTTTCAACATCTCCTGAGTCTTCTCGTCATCATGCGCAGCTTTTTGCGGTATAAGCTTATCGAAAACATCTTTGTAAAGTTCTTTTTGCAAATCTTTTATTTGAAAATCATGATCCAACGATTTATTTTTCATTTTTTTATCAACTTGTTTTCCAGTCTCATTTAGTGGCTTTTTAACATCCGTAGTTTTAGAAGTATCTTTTAGATTTATTTCTTTCTGATGATCAGTAAACTGAGGATCTAAATTCCTTGATACTAAGTCTTTTGTCGTCAAATCTTTATTTTGAGGTGGAGTTGAAACTTTTTGGGATGCACTCTTTATTGTTGTTGTTGAAGTTGTTGTTGCAGACTTCTTTTTTAAATCTAAATCCTTTTTCGTCAAATCTTCAGGTGGTGTTGAGACTTTTTGAGATGCACTCTTTATTGTGGTTGTTGGAGTTGTTGCAGATTTCTTTTCCAAATCCAAATCTTTAGGTGGTGTTGAAACTTTTTGGGATACATTTTTTATTGTTGTTGTTGGAGTTGTTGCAGACTTCTTTATCAAGTCCAAATCTTCAGGTGGTGTTGAAACTTTTTGGGATACATTTTTTATTGTTGTTGTTGTTGGAGTTGTTGCAGATTTCTTTTCCAAATCCAAATCTTCACATGGTGTTGCAACTTTTTGGGATACATTCTTTATTGTTGTTGTTGGAGTTGTTGCAGACTTCATCAAATCCAAATCTTCAGGTGGTGTTGAAACTTTTTGGGATGCACTCTTTATTGTAGTTGTTGGAGTTGTAACAGACTTCTTTTTCAAATCCAAATCCTTTTTCGTCAAATCAGGTGGTGTTGAGTCTTTTTGGAAAACACTCTTTATTGTTGTTGGAGTTGTAGCAGACTTCTTTTTCAAATCCAAATCCAAATCTTGAGGTGGAGTTAAAATCTTTTTGAACACATCGTTTATCGCAGACTTTTTCTGCAAATCTTCCTTTTTCCCAGAATCTTTAGGTGCAGTCAAAACTTTCTTTTCATCCAAATTTTGTACCCCATCTTCCTTAATTCCTTTCAAATCCTCCTTTGGACCAGCTACAACATCCGATTTCGAAATTTTTTGATCTTTCGTACAAGAAGAATCATCACCCGAAAATTTAAGCGTCTTAAAAAATTCATCAATCGTCTCAGCAATTAACGATTTAGCAGACACCTTCGAAGAATCCAAATTTAATTTTGAATCGCAACTTGATGATGGTGGTTTTGATTTTTTCCCCGATGATGATGATGATGATGTTGTTGTTGTTGTTGGAGGTGGTGAATCTCCTCCAGAAGCTGATTTAGGCGAATCCCCACCTTTTCCTCCTCCACCTTTTTCCCCATCTTCTTTAGCTTTCTTAGGAAGTTCTTTTTTAATCTCTTTTAATTTCTCCTCATCGCAAACAAAAACTGACTTAATTTCCTTCAAGACGTAAATAAACGTGTTTAAAGCACTTTGCCCCGCCGCCAAAATATTTTTCCCACTTGACGCAACTTTCGCTTTTGCGCTAGATAAAGCTTCTTTAGATGAAGCCTTTTTGCCATCTTTTTTGGTTAAACTTTGAACTGATTTGATTGCGGTTTCTAATCCTTTACTACACATCTCTTTGATATTAGCCCCTTTTTCTGATCCTTTCTTTTCGGGTTTTTTCTTATCGACGTCTTTCAATAAATCGGAACATTTTTTGGTCGATTTTTTCTTTTGGCTTAAATCAGGGTCCATTTTACCCGAAGTTGGGGGGCAAAACTTTCGATCTTTAGCTTTTTTCGCATTTACTTTTTGTTCTTCATCTTTACTCAAAACTTTCGCTGGGGGTTGTGATTTCACAGCTGGGGGACATGGTGTTTTGGAATCTTTTTGAGTTAATTTTGACGTTGATGAAGAAGAAGAAGAAGTATCTTGGCAAGGTTTGGTTTCTTTTTTTGGTGGTTCTTTCTTTTTTGCTCCGCAAGGTGACTCGGATTTGCAAGTATCACGTTTTTGAAACTCTGCGATTTTTGCTGCTACATTTATTATTTGTGGTTTACGACAAGGTTTAGCACAAGGACATGGTTCTTCTTTCTTTTGCCCACAAGGTTCTGATTTTGCCTTACAAGGGGTCCGACGCTTTTTTGATACGCAAGGAGGTTCTTTTTTAGGACAAGGTTTTGGTTTTGGATCGCAAACATTTTTTTTGCTTAAACAAGGTGTTGATTTCGCTTTACAAGGAGACTTTTTTGCACCACAAGGAGATTTTTTAGCACCACAAGGTTCCTTCTTAGCTCCACATGGTTCTTTCTTCACCATACAAGTTTCTGATTTAGCCTTACAAGGAGATTCTTTCTTCGCCATACAACTTTCTGATTTAGCCTTACAAGGAGATTCTTTTTTAGCACCACAAGGTTCCTTCTTCACCATACAACTTTCTGACTTAGCCTTACAAGGAGACTCTTTTTTAGCACCACAAGGTTCCTTCTTCGCCATACAACTTTCTGATTTAGCCTTACAAGGAGATTCTTTTTTGGCACCACAAGGTTCTTTCTTCGCCATACAACTTTCTGACTTAGCCTTACAAGGAGATTCTTTTTTAGCATCACAAGGCTTCTTTTTACCTCCACCAACCCCACAAGAACTCTTTTTTGCACCAAGACACGGACCCTTTTCGGGAGCATTACAACTTGGTGCTTTCTTTTCTGGCTTTGCACCACATGGAGGAGTTGACTTAGCTTTACAAACATCTTTTTTAGCTCCACATGGATCTTTTTTTGGGGAACTACAAGGAGATGTTTTTTTAGCTTCACAAGGAGATGCTTTTTTAGCACCACAAGGAGGATCTTGTTTAGCCTTACCCATTTTTTCTCCACAAGTACTTTTTTTTGGCTTAAAACATGAAGCACTCGAAGCCTCGCAAATACTTGACTTCTTTTCTGGTTCCTTTTTTGCTCCACAAGTTTCTTTTTTAGCTCCACAAGTATCTTTTTTAGCCCCACAAACATCTTTTTTAGCCCCACAAGTATCTTTTTTAGCCCCACAAGTATCTTTTTTAGCTCCACAAACATCTTTTTTAGCCCCACAAACATTTTTCTTCGACATACAATCATTCTTTTTTGGTTCCTTATTAGCTAAGCATACATTTTTGACTTTAACCTTAACCCCAACGCAAGGACCCTTTTTTTTACCACCACCACCACCACAAGAAAACTTGCTTTTATTCGATTTAGGTTTAGATTCCTCTTTCTTCTTCTTCTTCATACATTCGTTTTTTTTCGTTTCGCACTTAATCGATTTTGGGAATTCCCTTTTCGCGCAAACATTTTCTCCAGAAGATTCTTTATTTCCGGTGTTATTTTCCTTTTTATTACAATCACATTTTCCATCTTTTTTTCCAGGACAATCCGAGCACCCACACCCTTCCTTCCGTTTCGGCACCGAACTCGAAAAGCTTTTAACCTCCCTCCTCCTTACAGAGCCAAGATTATCACTTTTTGAAGACTTGTTATTGTTGTTACGTTTTCGTTTTTTTTTCCTTTCCATACAAGTGATGACTTTGTCGTGTTTTTGTCTTTTTATCAACTTCATAAAATTCCTTGTCTTGATCCGAATTCTTGGTGTTGTTAATGTAGCTCCACCTACAGCAATAATAGAGACACCGATATTGATGAGAAACGTCCAAAATCAAATCAGCACGATTTTTTACCTTCTTCCGGTGGGTTCTTCGTTGCACAGGTTTCCTTTTTTTCGCAAGATGTCATCTTCTTGATTGGATTCGTTTTGTGACAATCAGGCCCGTAGTTGCTTTTGTGTTGCTTTTTAAATTCTTTTGACATTTCTCCTTGGACTTTATCGAGGACTTGTTTGCAGTGTTGCCAACATGCGTTTGCGGTTTCTTTTGAAACTAAATTTGTTTTGGTTTCTTTTTTAGTTTTAATTTCTGGTTTTTTTCCGCACACACTCGGTCGTTTCTTACAAACAAACTTTCTATTGCTTATAATCGATTTCTTTTTGGGACAAGGATTCGGTGGAGCCCCACACGGCATTTTCGTTGATATCAAACTTTTGCAAACATCATCATAAACCACGTTCAATTCCGGAATAGGGGCACACCGCCAAATCGCCGCGGCAACTTGAGGCGAATTTCCAGGAATATCACACTTTGGTTTTGACTTTGATTTAGATTCTGATTTAATCGGTGCTTTAGGACAAACGTCTCTATAAGCATCACATTTAACTTTGATGCTTTTACTTTGGCAATTAAATTGTGGAGTTTCAATTTTGAGACAAGATAGTTTTTGAGCCTCCATTATGGGCTCCTTATTACATAAAGAAAAAGACATTTTAGGTTCTACATCATCATTTTCTAACTTAATCTTAATCAAATTCGGCATCAACTTTTCAATTTCTTCTTTCGGGGTAACAATTTTCAATCCGATTCGGCTTTTGTCCAACAATTCCACATCGATGGGATTAATCGGTTTCTTATTAATGGTTTTTTCGACGATTTTTTTTGAAGAAAAATTCTTTTTAGCCGTTGCGGTGGTCGTTGTCATTCCATCTTCGTCTACGCTCCTTCCCTGATGATGTCTGTAACGTACCAATCGGACTTTAAATTCATTTTGGGTGAGTCCGAGGAGGCTCGATGAAGATTCCTTACCGGAAGTGCAAGTCGAAAATTCGCGCCTCGATTGACGATAGCCACCGGGTCTTCTAGTAACTCCATCCGAAGTTGAGCAGGAACCGGCGTCTTCCTCCATCTGTTTCCGCTCTCTAAACTCGCGCAAAGCTTCCATCTCCTCAGCGGTTAATTCCTCGAAACTTCTCGAACGTTTTTGTTCCGGCGATTCAGCACTGGTAAATAAATACGCCCAAAGTTTTGATAAAGTCGATTGACGGTCAAATGCGGATTTCTCAACCACTTTCTCTGTATTCTCAACTTCCTCGTTATTTTCACCCCTACTGTACTCGATAATCTCCTTTTTCCGATACCCATTTTCCCCCTCTTCCAAATTGACACCGTACTTCTCCAGAAACGCCTCAATTTTTCGACTAAAAGGCTCGTTAATGTCGCCCTTGCGCAACGCATCTTGCAAAAAATGAACAAAAACGTCGTTCTTCGGATTCATCGTCGTTTTGGGGTCCAAAAAGATGTTGATTATGCAGGGCTTCTCGTCCGATTCCTCGCCGTCTTGGCTACGATCGACGTTTTTCACGATTTTCAACGCAGGTTCGGTGGCTGAAGGGGCTGAATGTACGCGGAAATCACCGGAACTATCGCTTAGAGGAAGCTCACGGAATCCCGCGCCTAAAGTTTGTTCTTTGTAAGTTGTTTCATCTTCCGTTTCCTCCATCTCCGAGCCTTTTTTTTTGTATAATGGGCAATCGGGTCTGTTACACACTTGATAATTTTGAGTCCCTGAAATAGAAATTTAAAAACATTAATTAATTGTACCAATCAAAAGTTTTTAATCAAACTTCACCTTCATTTAAAAAGGGAAAAATCACTTTAAATTGATAGCTTGCGTATTAATAAACGCTTCTTTTTTGATAAATTTTGAAGCAAACCCAAGTGGTAACTGTCAAATGTCAATCTCACTACTAATAACAGTTTCACCCCATCTAGCGGTGACATTATTTATTTATAAAGGTTAGGTTATGTTGTAAAAAAATTCACTGATTTATTTAAGGAGTAAAAATCACTTTCTAAGTCTCAAAATCGCTTTAAACACATAGCTTAATTATTAATAAACGAATTTTGATGTGATTTTTTGGTCCAAACACTTTTTTTTGAAACAAACCCAACTGGTAACTGTCAAATGTCAATCTTACGACTAATAAGAATTGTCACCGCTAGATGGGGGGAGTAATACAGATTCTTTGATTTAAAAAAAAATTATAATTAAAATTTTTAACTAAATAATGATGAAAAATTAAAATCTATTCTTGAATTAAAACGTACTTACGTGAATTTTTAATTTAATATAAAAAATCATGATTAAATAAATTCAATTGACGCGATAAAAAGTTAGGTTGTGTTGTAAAAAACTTCACCGATTCATTTCAGGGGTAAAAATCACTTTGTGAAACTTAAAATCGCTTTAAACAGATAGTTTGAGTACTAATAAACGCATTTTGATGTGATTTTTTAGTCTAAACACTTTTTTTTTTGATAAAATTTGATAAATTTCGAAACGAACCCAATTGGTAACTGTCAAATGTCAATCTCACGACTAATAAGAATTGTCACCGCTAGATGGGGGGAGTAATACAGATTCTTTGATTAAAAAAAAAAATTATAATTAAAATTTTTAACTAAATAATGATGAAAAATTAAAATCTATTCTTGAATTAAAACGTACTTACCTGAATTTTTAATTTAATTTAAAAAATCATGATTAAATAAGTTCAATTGACGCGATAAAAAGTTAGGTTGTGTTGTAAAAAACTTCACCGATTCATTTCGGGGGTAAAAATCACTTTGTGAAACTTAAAATCGCTTTAAATAGATAGTTTGAGTATTAATAAACGCATTTTGTTGTGATTTTTTAATCTAAACACTTTTTTTTTGATAAAATTTGATAAATTTCGAAACGAACCCAATTGGTAACTGTCAAATGTCAATCTTACGACTAATAAGAATTGTCACCGCTAGATGGGGGGAGTAATATGGATTCTTAAAGGTTTAGAAAAATTATAATTTAGAATTTTTAACTAATTAATAAAATGAAAAATCTAAATCTAATTTTGATTTAAAAAGTACTTACGTGAATTTTTAATTTAATATAACCTAACATGTTTAAATAAATTCAATTTACGCGATAAAAAGTTAGGTTGTGTTGTAAAAAACGTCACCGATTAATTTCGGGGGTAAAAATCACTTTGTGAAACTTAAAATCGCTTTAAATAGATAGTTTGAGTATTAATAAACGCATTTCGTTGCGATTTTTTAATCTAAACACTTTTTTTTTTGATAAAATTTGATAAATTTCGAAACGAACCCAATTGGTAACTGTCAAATGTCAATCTTACGACTAATAAGAATTGTCACCGCTAGATGGGGGGAGTAGTATAGATTCTTAAAGATTTAGAAAAATAATAATTTTGTATTTTTAACTAATTAATAACAAGAAAAATCTAAATCTAATCTTGATTTAAAAAGTACTTACGTGAATTTTTAATTTAATATAACCTAACATGTTTAAATAAGTTCAATTGACGCGATAAAAAGTTAGGTTGTGTTGTAAAAAACTTCACCGATTCATTTCAGGGGTAAAAATCACTTTTTGAAACTTAAAATCGCTTTAAATAGATAGTTTGAGTGTTAATAAACGCATTTTGATGTGATTTTTTAGTCCAAACACTTTTTTTTTGATAAAATTTGATAAATTTCGAAACGAACTCAATTGGTAACTGTCAAATATCAATCTTACGACTAATAAGAATTGTCACCGCTAGATGGGGGGAGTAGTATAGATTCTTAAAGATTTAGAAAAATAATAATTTTGTATTTTTAACTAATTAATAACAAGAAAAATCTAAATCTAATCTTGATTTAAAAAGTACTTACGTAAATTTTTAATTTAATATAATCTAACATGTTTAAATAAGTTCAATTGACGCTATAAAAAGTTAGGTTGTGTTGTAAAAAACTTCACCGATTCATTTCGGGGGTAAAAATCACTTTGTGGACTTAAAATCGCTTTAAATCGATAGTTTGAGTATTAATAAACGCATTTTGATGTGATTTTTTAGTCCAAACACTTTTTTTTTGATAAAATTGTATAAATTTGGTAAGAAGCAACTAGAAATTGTCAAATGTCAATCGCGACTAATAAGAATTGTCACCACTAGATGGGGTTAAAATTAGAAAATAATTTTTTTTTTAATTCAAAAGAATTAATGACTCAAAATCGTTTTAAATAAATAAAATAATATTAATAAAGATATTTTAATGTAATTTTTGTTTCAAATGATTTTTTTCTGATGAAATTTGATTTCAAAACAAACCTAACTTACGTCAATCTTACGACTAATAAAAATTGTCACCGCTAGATGGGGGGAGTAATATAGATTCTTAAAGATTTAGATAAATTATAATTTAGAATTTTTAACTAATTAATAAAAAGATAAATCTAAATCTAATTTTGATTTAAAAAGTACTTACGTGAATTTTTAATTTAATATAACATAACATGTTTAAATAAGTTCAATTGATGCTATAAAAAGTTAGGTTGTGTTGTAAAAAACTTCACCGATTCATTTCTGGGGTAACAATCACTTTGTGAAATTTAAAATCGCTTTAAACAGATAGTTTGAGTATTAATAAACGCATTTTGATGTGATTTTTTACTCCAAACACTTTTTTTTTTAATAAAATTGTATAAATTTGATACGAAGCAACTAGGAATTGTCAAATGTCAATTACGACTAATAAGAATTGTCACCACTAGATGGGGTTAATAATTAGAAAATAATTTTTTTTTTAATTCAAAAGAATTAATGACTTAAAATCATTTTAAATAAATAAAATAATATTAATAAAGATATTTTAATGTGATTTTTGTTTCAAATAATTTTTTTTTTGATTGAAATTTGACTGAAATGTCAATTTTACGACTAATAAGAATTGTCACCGCTAGATGGGGTTAATAATTATAAAAAAAACTTTTTTTTGTAATAAAAACGAATTAATAACTTAAAATCATTTTAAATAAATAAAATTAAATTAATAAAGATATTTTAATGTGGTTTTTGTTTCAAATTTCGAAAAAAAATCATTTTGAAATGTCGGAGTTATTATGAGTTGTCACCACTAGATGGGGTTGGCACCTATTTTATATTTTAATTTAATTTATTTATATTAATTTAATTACTTAATTATTTATTACTTACTGGCGTTTTTCTCCTCCTCATCGCAACCTTTTTCGGGAAGTGTTGCGTAGGTGTTGCTTCTAGTATTCGCCGGCGGTGGTGGTGGCGACGGAGACGATGACGACGTTCTGCATTGTTCCGTTCTCGATGGTAAACGTAAAGCTTGAACGGGTCGTCGCAAAGCGCAGCCAAGCGTCTTCAGGGGTAACATCCTCGTGTACTGGTGCATTGGAAAACTTTTCAACGATTGTTAATTCAAATTGTCCAAAAGAGCGAGGAAAAATGACGTCCCGGACAAAATGGTGTGGCCGCGGAGTATAATTTTACACAAGATCGAAAAATTTAACGGGCCCCTTTTCGGGCATTCGGATGTTTGACATTGACGGATTCTCGGTGTTATTAAAACCCCGTTGCCATGGTAAAACCAAAAAAATTTATCGATTTTAGATCGCAACGTCTTTGATTGTTTGTTTCTCGATTTTGACGTGAGATGGGGCTGTCGAAAACAGAAACGTCAAACTCAAAGCAAAATTAACAGTTACAAAAATGTTTGCGTTGGCGAAATCTCGAATTTACGAGTTGAGGCGGCAATTTCTCCAGCAGAGGTTGAGTAATTACGCGAAAAGGGGTGACGGTGAGTTTCGTTTTGGTTAAATTTGGTGATTATTTGGTGTTTTTAGGGAAAACGAGCCGAATTAAGCCTTGCGCGAGGAGCGAGGCGCTTACACACCGGAGGAGGAGGGAAATTTCGACCCAAAAGGCGTATATTAAACCGAAAAATGAGGTTGAGGCGAATCAAATGAATCATTACACCATTAATATTTATGTTAACGCCGTTTCGAGCGATCAAATTAACGCGGGGTTTCCCCGGGAAGTCTCGGCGATGATCCCGATGGATTTTAGCGTCGATAAGTTGACTAAAAATATCCCAGTTATCGAGGGGTTGCTTAAAGATAAGGATTTGGAGAAGGATAAGGAGGTAATTGAGGAGAAAATGAAGGATTTTTGGAAAAATGTGCTTGAAAGTGGCAAAGATGAGGAGGAGAAGGCGAAAAGTGATGAGGTGGAGGTTAAAGAGTTGGAGGCGAAAATCGGGTTAAAAAATACCTTTGATTTTAATAAGATTAAAACTTACGGTGATTATTTGGAGAATGGGGAAGCTCTGCGAGTTGATAAAGACTTAAAGCTACCCCCTGCGGATGAATTAAAGTTTGAGAAAGGTTTGGAGGACGATCCTGAGGATAAAAACGTTTTAAAAGCCCCCGTTCCGTTTTACGAGCGGGGTAGTTATGACTCGAAGAGCGTTAGGCCCAAAAAAATCATCTCCTCAGCGGGGCAAGTCAGGAGGAAGTTGTCTAAAGAGGCGGAGGAAACGAATAAGCAAGTTGAGTCGCTTTTAAAACTTTCAACGCAAACAAATTTGAGTCAAGAGGCGAAAGAAAGCGTTTTTGGGAGGGTTTTGAGGTATTTCAAGAGCATCATTTACGGCGAGGATGAAGTAAAGGAGAAAGATGATAAAAAAGATAAAGAAATTGACCCCGAAAAGTTGGCGCACGAAAAATTTTTGGAGCGAAAGCGGCTACAAGAAGAGGAAGCAAAGAGGGTTGAGGAGGAAAAAAGGATTTTTCAGAGCTATTTGAGAACTTTCCAGGAGAAATATCGCGAAAATGAGGAGAATGAAGCGAAACAAAGCGGGTTTTTTAAAAGTTTGAAGGAAAGATTCCTTAATAAAAAGAATAATGTTAATAATGAATCAAAAAGGAGCTTTTCTACGAACAGTTTTAATCCCCATATTAATTTAATTAATAAACAACCTCCAGAAACTGATTTGAACGCCCCAAAATTCTTTTACGACCAAAAAATTCGCCAAAATCCGATAAAAATAAAGAACAAAACGTTTTTTAATGAAAATTACGAAAATTTTTTAAAAGTCCCCACTCCCAAGATCATATCTAACTCGAAAAATTTAAAATTGGAGCGAGAAAAACAATTAAAATACGAACAATTAAAAAAATTACAATCAAAAGTCGATTTTGCCAAAAAGAATTTAAAATTAGAAGTAGAAGAAAAACAGTACATCGCGAAACTTTTAAAACAAAAGCGAAATTTAATGATGAAAACTAAAAATGAATACACTTTTGATCCGTCTGAAAAGTTTGCGATTAATTTTGAAGAAAAAACCGAAAAAGAAATTAAATTGAAATGCGAGGATTTAAAAAAAAGTAAAGAAATCGGGGAGAATTTAGAGATGAGAGAGATTAGGAGATTAATTGAGGCGAAAATGAATCGGAAAATTGGATTAATCGAGCGAAAAAATAATAATAAACAAACTATAACGTTTTTTAAACGAAATTTATCGTCTAATGATTGCCCGACGAGTAAAAAATTGATTAAAAGGAAATCAATCGGGCCTAAAGAACCGTTAAAATACGCCCAATTAAAAAGTAGGAAAGAAAATGATTGTGGGGAAGAAATTTCGTTGAAAAAACCGGAAATTATTTCGACGGAAATTCCTGGGTTGTACGATACCTCGGGGGATAAATCATATGAAAGTTATTTTGGGGTTGGGGGGTATCGGAATAAGGAGTTTTATTCGTATAAAAAGACGAGTTATTATGATTTAATGGATGCAATGAGTTTAGGAAGGGTTGAGCAGCCAAAAAATCCTATTAAACCGAGATAATTTTTATTTATTTATGATTATTAATAGAAATTAATGAAATTTTTAGTTATTTTTAAATAAAGTGTCGATCTTTTTTGTATTTGTCCCAAATCTATTTTTATTTATTAAAAGGGAATTCAAATTTAAATTTGAGGTTATGTTGAACTGTCATTAATTGACAAGATTAACGTCAAATGACTGAATTAACTAAAAACATAAATAATAAAAAAATCCCTTCAATTAATACATCAAAATTGATTTAAATTGGTTTAAATTAGTTTAAAATTGTGCTAGAAAATGATGTTGAGGAAATTACATGATTTAGCGACGTTTCAATTAATGTTTATAAATGTCAATAGATGGCGCTACCTCCTATGCATCTTTTTCATTAATTTTTTTGACGTTTCATTAAAAAAAAAATAACTCATTTTGCGTTAGAAATAAAACTAAAACGAAGAAATTTTGAGGTTATGCCGTGCATCTTTGACTTTATTTCTTATTCCACCGGCAAAGAAATCTACGAAAATATTGCGAGTAAAATAATTTTTTGTTTAAAGGTTTTCAACCCTGCCGTTACCATGGTGATTTATCAATAGTCGCCGACATCTTTAAAAAATAATCACTTGTCGCATCAAGAGAAAGTTTTATAATGATTAACGCGATTATATTAAACAATTTTCGCATTAAATGGAGTTACAATATCCTTTTTTTAAAGCAAAGTAAGTACATTTAATTTTTGTAACGAATTAGCTTCAAGTTTCTCAACCTAACCTAACTTTTTCAAGGACTATTTAACTCGTCCAAAACCTAGAAGTTTTAGGTAATGCCGTGCGTCTTTTACGCGTTAATAATCGAAAATGACTCAAATAGCGATTAAATTAAATTTTATGTAAAATGAATCAACTTACAAATATTTTTAAATTGACATAAAAAAGTTAGGTTATGTCTGAAACGTCGTTCTGAGATAAAAATCGTTTCCTGGCGTCTAAAATCTAAAATGTTAATATAATAAGAAGTAAAACTAGAAATTGTTGTAGTATTGAATTAAAACTAGAAACTATTTTGAAAAACATTCGACCCACGGCTAAGAAAAAAAACTTTCTTTAGGTGTTAATGTCAACTTTAATTTTATTGTTATACGCGTAATCTTCATAAAATAAGCTTTAAGATGAGATAAACAAAATTTTTTGGGTATTTACTTGATTTATAACATTAATTATCGTTATTTTAAGACATTTCAAATGAGACCCATCTATGAGTGAATGACTGAATTAACTAAAAAAAAGTAGATTCCTTCTTTTTCTTTTAATGTCATAAACAACATAACCTACAAAATAATTTTTTATAATATCAAAGTTTAAATTAAAATGAAACAAATTTGTGGGGAAATAATAAATAAGTTAGTTTTAATTATATAACACAAATATTTTCTGTACAAGATAAGATCGTAAATGACCCTAATTAATGTGTTAATTTTATAATTATTTACAGAATAAGGATGATGCTACTCTTTTTGATGATACCATCGTAGTTTGGCCTTATTTTGAGACGAATGAGTCGATTTAAAGCTCAAATGTGACTTTATTGCAAAGGTAAGGTTAATTATTTAATCTAAAATTTGTATCGTAACCATCTCGGAAGATAAAAACTAAATTGTAACTTCTTAAAAGTGTACTTGAAGTGCCTGTATTAATTGTAATGGGATGATTTGGTTTCTAATTGCCTCTTATGCTGCTTTAACTCGATTATATTCCAAATATTATTTTTTGACAGCTCCTAAAACATAACCTATAAAATTAATTTATTTTAAAAATTATAATAAATTACCTGCAATTTATAACAACGATTCTAAATGTTTATGAGATAAACATTTTGATGTCGTATTTTTTTTTAATTAAGTGTTTTCTTCGAATAACTTCATAAAATTATTTATAACCTCAAAAAAAGTTATTTAATTTTATTTTAACTTACTTAATATTTAGTGGGAAGTTTATCGCTTTCTTCATCTCTTATTGTATTAATAATACCATTTTTATGATTAAATAATCGGTAAATTTTTTATTTTTTAAGGTAAAATTAACCTCCATTTCTTTTTTCAATACCAACCTAAACATTACTAATTTCCCTATTTTACTCAAATTTTTTAACGAAACAAAAAATTCTTTTTAATTTTATAAATAATTAAGTTTTTAAACTCAATTTAATCATTAACTTGCATTTTAATGATAATTAACACAAAACTAATTGATTTAATTGATTAATTCAAATTTTTAGGGATTTAATTTTAATTCAATACCAACAGAAGCATTGCAAGGTAGTCTCCACCATTTTTTTTCATCATTTTTTTTTCGCACTTTTCATCTTAAAAAAGCAATAATCCGCTACAATAAACAAATTTGAGTGGGTTAAAAGGCCCGGAATACATTAATTTGATTCTTTCCGAGTGTAACGCAACAAAAATATTTTTATTTTAGCGAATAGAAAAGTTTTGGGGACCACTTTGAAAATATATCTGCTTTTTTTATGACAATTATCCTATAAAAAATAATTTTACTCAATTTGTCATTTTAAGGTTGGTAATGATTTCGAAATATATTTGTCAAAATTGTTGTGTTTAACCTCACTTTTTGTAATTAATAGTTATTAAACACTCTTTACACTTAAACTGCGTACATTTTATGTAGCAATTTGATTGATTCTTATAAACCAGGTTATGCTATAACATTTGTTATTAATTGATTTATTTTTAGTGGTATCAAGAGGCAAATTTCACGGCTTATAATGAAGGAGAAGATCATAAATGTTTATTACTGAATTCAAAACAACTCAAAAATGTTAAATTTGACATTTAATGTCGATTAAAGATGAATAATTCGACCATAACTTTTTAAAAATGATTAATATTTTTAAGTTACTTTGTTATATTTTGAAAGAATTGTTATAATTAATAAAGAAAAGCTAAAATTTAAATTTCAAGTTGTGTTTTATTCTCCACCTAACCGTTTAAATTTCATTTTATTTTTATATTTTTAAATGGGTCAATATTAATTAGAGGTCATTGAAGGTGATCATCTTAAAATTTTCGACCAACATTTTCAATTTTATCATCTTCAAGGTGAATTAGAGGTCATTCAAGGTGAGTTCAAGGTGACATGCTAAAATTTTCGACCAACATTTTCAATTTTAACTAGGTCAAGGTGAATTAGAGGTCATTCAAGGTGACTTCAAGGAGACATCCTAAAATTTTCGACCAACATTTTCAATTTTAACTAGGTCAAGGTGAATTAGAGGTCATTCAAGGTGACTTCAAGGAGACATCCTAAAATTTTCGACCAACATTTTCAATTTTAACTAGGTCAAGGTGAATTAGAGGTCATTCAAGGTGACTTCAAGGAGACATCCTAAAATTTTCGACCAACATTTTCAATTTTATCACCTTCAAGGTGAATTAGAGGTCATTCAAGGTGAGTTCAAGGTGACATCCTAAAATTTTCGACCAATATTTTCAATTTTATCATCTTGAAGGTGAATTAGAGGTCATTGAAGGTGAGTTCAAGGTGACCATTTTTAAAATATTAAAACAATCATTTTAAAAATAAAAATAAATGTTTATTGAAAAAATTAATACATATTTTGAGACTCTTAATCCAAAGATAATTCATACTTCAACGAAAAATCCTTCTTCAATTGGATACAATCATCAGAATGGACTCCATACCCATCATTAATGATTAATTCAGCCACATCAACATCGCGATGTCGCCTCGAATTTAATCCTATGCTAACCACCAAGTTATCCGACGATTTATGCAACACAGTAGCGGTTAAATTTCTCCCCACGAAGTTTTTTTCGCAATACTCGATTATTTCTTTGTCGCAAACACCCTCTTTCGGTTTAATCCCATGGATAGTTAACGAAACGGCTTGGAATGGAAGATAAAGCAAGTCTTTCGTAATTAATCGCAAATTAGACTTGTTCGTTTGGATGGTTTCGCCGATATCCACCAAAAAAACCGTAATAATATCTTCGGGGGAAGATTCGTGTTGGGTTACATCGAGGATTTTTCCTCGACACCATTTCGAAAGGTTAGGTTCTGTTGATGTCTCAATTTTTACCACCACCAATTCTGCTAATCCAGGTTCTAAATTAAACTTTTTATACTTTTGGATTAAAATGGGGTTGTTTAATTGTTCTGAAAGTTGATTAAACGTCGTCATTTTCGTGGAAAGATTTCCATACCATCTTGTTAAACTGATTATTGATGTTATTCGAACAGGGAAAGTGACCCCTTCTTCTGGTAATTCCATATTGAGGGTGGTTCCAATGTGAACTTCAACTTTATCGGTTGTGTATCCATCTCTTCGTAAAGGTTCGTGATCAAATCTACAATTTGGGAGTTTGTAACAAGAGCCGTGTCTCAAATAAACTTGGCAAGTTCGTGCTTGATCGCTCGCTTTGTACCCGACGAGAGCTTCGTCTAAATTTTTTGGCTCGTTAACGTCCAAATTTTTACAAAACGTTTCTAATTTCTCGTTATCAGTCATTTCTGAGGAAATCCCCTCGAATCCTTGGGCTGTTTCAACTTGGGATTGAATGAATCCTTCCGTTGTTGAGTTTGAAATGGGTAATTCCAAGATTTCAACGCATAAATTGTTATCGATGAGTTGTTGGCCCACTTCTTTATCCGTGTCATCTTTTAATAACGTTTTTGCTAAGTCAATTCCCCAAGAATTCCTAAAATTAATAAAAAATAAATTAATTTAAACTTTTTTTTTGACATCTGTCAGAATGTAATTGAGGTGAAGTAAATGAGAATTGGTACCAACTACAAAAAATAAAAAATCCCTTAAATTAATACATTATAATTGATGTGAAGTAAACGAGAATTGGTTTAAAGCTCAGAAAATGATGTTGAGGATACCTAAAATTATTTTTCCGACATAATTTAACCTCATCTTTTCAATTGACATTTTAATTAATGTTTATTAATGTCATTAGATGGCGCCACCTCCTACGCGTCTTTTTCTAGTGACATTTTTGACGTTTCATTAAAAATTAACTCATTTTTCGTTAGAAATAAAATTAAAAATAGAAATTAATACTTAAATACTTTTAATTTTATTTCTTACTCGATCGGCAGAAAAATGTTGTGACTAAAATAATTTTTTGTTTAAAAGTTTTCAACCCTGCCGTTACCATGGTGATTTATCAATACGCACCGACATCTTTAAAAAAATCACTTGTGGCATCAAGAAAAAGTTTTATAACAATTATACGATTATATTAAACAATTTTCGCATTAAATGAAGTTAAAATATCCCTTTTTTAAAGCGCAGTAAGTACAATCAATGTTTGTAACGAATTAGTTGTTATTTCGTTGTGCATTTTTCTCAACCTAACCTAACTTTTTCAAGGACTTTTTAACTCGTCCAAAAATTGGAAATTTTAAGTTATGCAGTGTGTCTTTAACGCGTTAATAATCTAAAATTATTCAAATAGTGATTAAATTAAATTTTATGTAAAATGAATCAACTTGCAAATGCTTTTATATTGACATAAAAAAGTTAGGTTATGTCCGAAACTTCATTCCGAGATAAAAATCGTTTCGTGGCGTCTAAAATCGGTTTAAGCAAACGATTACGTCGTTTTTAAATGTTTCTTTCGATTGAATCGCACCTTTTTTATTGCAAAAATTAATAATTTTTGTACAAAATTTTTCTAAACGTCAAAAATACGATTAATATGGGGAATAACCACGAGATGGCGGTGACAAAAAAATTTAATTAATAAATTTTAAATAATCGATAAAAATTTAATAAAAATTATGTTTATATTTTAAAAAATAGATGATTTTCGATTTAATTAAGCGTTAATGTAACAAAAATTCAATAAAAAGTTATTAAAAAAAAATTAATTAATGTTTATGAATGTCACTAGATGGCGCCACCTCCTACGCGTCTTTTTCAAGTGACATTTTTGACGTTTCATTAAAAAAAATATTGAACTCATTTTGCGTAAGAAATAAAAGTAAAACTAGAATTACTGAAAAAAACAAGGTGTGACTCACCTGAAAAACCCGTCTAAATACGTTTTTGAACATCTAAACTATTTACTTAAAGCGATTTTCTCAGATTTTATCGATAACATAACCCAACTTCTTTATGTCAATTTAAAAATATTTGGGTTGTTTCAAAAATTAAGGTAAGTCTTTAACTAAAAATAAGTTATTAACTCCTCGTTAGTCTAATTTTGTTGAATCCTACGCCCAAAAAGTTCTCAAACATGTTTTAAATTCAACCTCTGAGGAAACGCGCAATCTTTCCAAGCTGTTCATTGTTGGTTACGTTAATTAAACCACTATGTGGTAGTAAAAGTAGTTAAATTCAAGTTAAATTCCTAGCATTAGTTTTATTTCTAACAAAATTAAATCAAATTTTCTTTAATGAAATGTCACTTGAAAAAGACGCATAGAAGATAGCGCCATCTTTTGAGAAAAATATAAAAATGAACGTTTGTAACTATCTTCTCATCATGTCAAATATTTTAAAACCAGGAGAAACACGACTTGATTGACGTGAAGTGATCGAGAAGTGGTACCAACCTCAAAAATTAAAAATCCCCTAAATAACTTACTTAAATCTGTCCACATAGACGACTTTAAAAAAAAATTGATTTTCAGGTCCTAAAATGTTTTTTAATCCCGTGATTGCGTCTTGGGGCCAATTAATTAATTGATTTTGCGGTGTGGACCCCACAGGATACAACTAAAAAGTAATTAATTAACTAATTGTATTAAACAAATCAAAAAAATTATTTTACATGAGCCAAATGGCATTTTATCGCATATTCAGGAATATCTCCATATTTCTTTAATAAAGGTCGCAAATTTTTGAACGTCACCCTCACAGTATTTCCATAATCGACTAAAAACACTTCAACATCATCAGAATCAGAATCATCATCCAACCAATTGATGATTTTGGCCCTGAACCAAAACTGCCAAGAATCAATATAACACAAACAATACGTTTTTAAATTCGATTTCGCCTCAGATTTGGTTAAAAAATAGAATTCGGGGCTATCGTGGTTTGAGGAATAATCGGATGAGATCCTAAAAATGATTTAATTAGTATTTTTAAATCGATTATATCGAAAATAACCTTTCAATCGCTTCGATGTCTTCGCCAAAATAATTTATGTAGAACTCAGAAGGTGATACGATGTGTGAGATTAAACAACTCATCATTTTGGAGGGGGCTAACGCCGGTTTTAAATTCCCTAAATCAAAAATATTGTTATAAATAATTAATTAATTTGAATTAAATTAATTTACCCTCGAAATACTCAATCTCGGTCGTTTTAGAATCTTCTTTGATCATTTTAGAAACGCTTTTTTTGATTGTTTTAGAATTTCCACATTTTTTAAATGTTAAATCCGGTTTATTTGCTTTAATAACTTCGTCAATTTTTTGTTGCTTCAACAAACCGTATTGTTTTAATTTATTTATAACAGATTCATTTGGGGTTAATTCAATTTTTGAATCAGTTGAGCTAATTTCTTCACTGGGACTTGGTTCGTTAGAATCAGAAGTCGATTCATTATAATTAATCAAAACACTTTGTTTAATTTCCTTTTTTGATGATGTTACGATTTTCGATGGGCTTAATTTAAGAGATTTATTTCCTAATTGATATTGTTCCAATTGAATGTTAGTGACGTGAAGATCGTTGATTATATTGCTTTGTTGGGTGCATATTTTTAAGCAATAATCTTTGTTCGAGATGAAATCGTGGTAATTTAACGATTTGATTTGTTTCGACACCTTTTTATTCTAAAAAAAATTTATCATAAAAATGCTTTTTTTAATATTTTTGACTTACTTGGTGAATAATATTGTTTAACCGCGTATTTATCTCATGTATTTCCTGTTGGAGCGTTTCCGTGTTTGATAAAATCGCTTCTTTAAGTCGATCCATTTTTTTTTTGAGGTTATGTTGTCACTTAAATATTGCTTCGTTAATGCAATTTTAATCCTTCCACATGCTGCTTATGATTAAATTACATACAAGAATGCGATGACGCTTTAAAATCGAGCTTTTTCTACTTTGTTATTGCATTTTATTATCTTAGAAGTAAATTTGCTGAGAAAAAGAAACATAACCCACTTAGTCAGCGTCTTCTTACTTAAAATCCTCCGATAGGTGGCGCTGAAATTAGTGCAATTTTTAATTCAGAGATGGAGCATTTTTAACAATTAAATTAATTATAAATAAAAATTTCGTTTTTTTACTTACGCATTGAATAATGTTGTTAAAACGCAGATTTAATCACTCCATTTAATTTTTTAAATTTCCAGTTAAATAGTCCTTGAAAAAGTTAGGTTATGTTGAAAAACATATACAACACAATTTTTATAACGCAATAACAACTAATTCGTTACAAAAATTGAATGTACTTACCCCACTTTAAAATGGGGATATTTTAACTTCATTTAATGCAAAAATTGTTTAATATAATCGCTTTAATTATTGTAAAACTTTCTCTTGATGCAACAAGTGACTTTTTTTTAAAGATGTCGGTGCTTATTGATTAATCACCATGGTAACGGCAGGGTTGAAAACTTTTATACGAAAAAATATTTTAATCTCAACATTTTCGTAGATTTTTCCGTAGATGTAATAAGAAATAAAACTAAAACTAGAAATGTTGAGGTTTGAAGCATAACCTAAAAAATTTCTAGTTTTAGTTTTATTTCTAACTCAAAACGAGCTAAATACATTTTTTTTTAATGAAACGTCAATAAGTGTCACTTGAAAGAGACGCATAGGAGATAGCGCCATCTCTTGGGAAAAGTCTAAAAATGTCTCATCATGTCAAACATTATTTTTTAACTTACGTGTTGAATAATATCGTTTAACCGCGTATTTATCTCATGTATTTCCTGTTGAAGCATTTCCGCGTTTGATAAAATCGCCTCTTTAATTAAATCCATTTTTTTTATAAGGTTATGTTGTCACTTTAATATTGTTTCGTTAATCCAAGTTATAAACGCTGTTTATAATTAATTTATACACCAACAAAGTGATAAACGTTTAAAAACGAGCTTTTTCTACTTTGTTATTGCGTTTCGTCATCTTAGAATTAAATTTGTTGATAAAACGAAATATAACCTATTTAATTCGCGTCACAACTAAGTAAAGTCCCTCAATAGATGGCGCTGAAATCAACGCATTTAAATTAAATCAATTTAGCGCCATCTATAATCGAATCGTTTTTATTAATTATAAATAAATAAACAATACGAGTAGATATCCAACTCAAGGTTCTTAACCTCACTTTAATAACACAACGGAACCTCACTTTCAAATATCATTGTATTTTGACGTTTTAATAAAAAAATGTATTCAATTCATTTTCGATCTAATAAAAAATAAATAATTTCGATGATTTTCGATTTAATTAATCGTTAATATAACAGGAATTCAATAAAAAGTTATTTAAAAAAATATGAATTAATGTTGATAAGTGGCGCTAGATGGCGCTACCTCCGACGCGTCTTTTTTAAGTAACATTTTTGACATTTTATTAAATAAAATTTATTTAACTCATATTGCGGCAATTTCTTATAACATCAGCAGTAAAGATCGTAAATCTTATGTAAGTCACTTTTACAACTTAACCTCACTTCACTAATCCCTTTATAACGTTTTAGCGATTTATAAGAACCCATCTCATTTGAAACAGCTTTTATTTTGATTTCTATTTTAAAGTGAGGTTACGTTGCGTTGTTATTACAGTGATGATTTTATTACTTACTCAGCACCAAGTATCCAAATTTCCTCGAATCTTATTCCTGTAGAAGTTTCTTAAAAAAATTAAATTAATTCTACACAAAAAACACTTCGACAACACAACGTTCGTTTGACATTCATTAAATTCACTTACAAGTGTTACCAACAGCTTAATTTTAATTTCTAAACGTCAATTAATGAACGTACCCTTTTTATGCAAATTTTTCATTTAACTTAAAAAAAACTACATTTTAGCTAATTGTTTTATTTCAATAGAAAAATATAGCGATTATTACGGCGTTTATTAATTACAAGAACAAACTTAAATAAGAACAATAATAAAAGCAACGTTTGATATATCGTCATAAAACTTTGTTGATTTTTTTTTCGCAAAACAATTAAACAAATTAATTTTTAATTTATTAATTAATCTAAAAAAAAAATAGTATCAAAACTTGTGATATATCGTAATTAATAAAATATATCAAAATAACGAACAAAAAAAAACAAAACTTAACTGGTTTCTAGGTTAGTTTCGAGTTGATTTAAATTTATAGGTTATGTCAAAAAGAATCCATAGGATTTATTCTTAAAATCTTAAGTCATTAAAAAAATCTTTTTCGATCTCTCTCATTTTAACGTTTTAGTAATAACAAATAGTCGCGACCTCACCAAAAATAGAAAAAACATAACCAACAATTTATTGCTGTTTCAATACCAACTTCAAAAAAAAAATTTTAACGATTCTTAAATTTTTTTTTATTTTGGCAACCTAACTACACCTAACCTAACTTTTTAGACTCTTTTAACGGCAACCCCCTTTCTAATCAACTCTCTATCGATATAAACATCAACATCGGTTGTTGTATCAATCAACTCCAACAATAAAACATTATCGCATTGATACAACTCATCTTTTTCGATTGCTTTTATTTTTGAGACCATCGCTTTCCGGCAGACCATTTCTTGAAAGATCGTGCAATCATTAACCGTCCATTTTGATTGTTTTGGGGCGATTCCTTCGTTAAAAAATAAATATTTATAAATGTTAAAGTTAATTGATTGTATAATATACCGATAAACTTATCGAGAGGATAAAGATATTCGCGGTTGCACAAACTTTCAACTTTAATTTTTGGCAGATTTGTTAACTTCATAAAAAATCCTTTAAAATAAGTCCAAACTCGACATATTTAACTTTAATATTAATGGAGATATGATCACTTCCGGTTTGAAACGTCAACGTCAATTTTGACATATTTGTCATCTTCATTAAAAAACCTTTAAAATGAGTCCAAACATGACGCATTTATCTCAAAAAATAAAAAAGTTAGAATAAAAAATATTAAACCCGAAGTTAGCAACAATTAAATTTTTAAATATTTATACCAACCTTAATTTTTGATTTTTTTAATTATTTTTTTGTTATTGTGACAAACTAAGACATTTTATAAAAATTAAAAAAATGTCAAAATGACATTGACATTTCAAACCGGAAGTTGCTAATATCTCGAGTAATATTTCAATTAAACGTATCATGTTTGGGCTCATTTTAAAGGATTTTTCACTGTGATTACAAATATGTCAAAATTGACGTTGACATTTCCAACCGGAAGTTGATCATAACTTCATTAATATCGGAGATAAATATGTCGTGTTTGTACTCATTTTAAAGGATTTTTAATGAAGATTACAAATATGTCAAAATTGACATTTTACACCTGAAGTTAGTTATCATATAATGTTTTTGATAATTGTTCATAACATTAGAAAACTTCTAGATAGTTTTTGAAATCATTAGAAACTTTCTGGACACTTTTTGACATCTTTACAAATCCCCTAGGAATCTTATTGAATGACCAGAAAGCATTTAGATACTTTTTGGTGTTAAGAAAAATCGCTAGAAAGTTTCTGGACCCTTTTATGGCATCAACAAAAATCCTCCATCAACAAAAATAAACGTCCAGGAGGCATTTAAACAGTTTTTGAAAACTTTTTGACAACTTTATAATTGACCAGAAAGCGATTAGACACCTATTGACAAACATGGTAATGATTAGAAAGCTTCAGGACACTTTTTATCTACTATAGATATCATCAGACACCTTCTGGACACTTTTCGACGAGTATAGATATCATCAGACACCATCTGGATAGCTTTTAACGACTGTATAAATAATTAGAAAACTTCTAGACACTTTTAGACATCTTTTAAAATCATCTGTCAATCTTTATAATCATCAAGAAAGCGTTTAGACACCTTTTGATATTCATGGCAATCATTAGAAAGCTTTAGAACAATTTTTAACTACTATAGAAATCATTAAATATATTCTGAACACCTTTTGACGACTATAGATATCATGAGACACCTTCTGCACACCTTTTGACGACTATAGATATCATTAGAAACTTTTTGGACACTTTTCCGCGACTATAGAAATCATTAAAGTGCTTCTAGAATTGTTCAGAAAGCTTTTTGACACTTTTTGATAATCATGGTAATCATTAGATAGTGTCTGGACGCATTTTGACATCTTTAAAAATCTTCTGGACGTCTTCATAAATGCCCAGAAAGTGTTTAAATACATTTTGACGACTTTAAAAAAATTTACACAAACTTTATAACTGTTCAGAAGGCGTTTAGACACTTTTTGGTAATTTTACAATTCCTTAGAAATGCCTGGACAACTTTTTTACATCTTTAAAAAAATCTTCCGATTTAAAATGTCAACCTCAATTTTGACATATTCGTAATCTTCATTAAAAACGTTTTAAAATGAGTACAAACACGACATATTTATCTTGAATATTAATGAAGTTATGATCAACTTCCGGTTTGAAATGTCAATGTCATTTTTGACATATTCTTAATTTTAAGACTAATTTGACAAACAAAAACATAATGAAAAAAATCAGAAATTAAGGTTGGTATTAATATTTAAAAGTTAAATTGCTATCTTCATTGTTGCTAACTTCAGGTTTAATGTTTTTTATTCTAATTTTTTTGTTTTTTGAGATAAGTGCGTCATGTTTGGACTCATTTTAAAGGTTATTTTATAAAGATTACGAATATAATAATAAAATTAAAGTTGATATTAACACCTGAAAGATTTATGTTATGGGCAACTTCCGATTTTTGACATATTTAAAATCCTTTAAAATGTCACCGTCATTTCGATATATTCTTAATTTTATAAAACGTCCTAAAATTTGTCACAAAAACAAAAATATAATAAAAAAAATCAGAAATTAAGGTTGGTATTAATATTTAAAAATTAAATTGCTATCTTTATTGTTGCTAACTTTGGGTTTCCTTCACAAATGTTTAATTGTTGACAATATTAATAAAATAAGGTTTTTTTAAAGAAACTTAAGCTAATTAATCAGTTTTAATGAAATTAAAAAGTTAAAATCGACGATTATGTACAGATAACCAACAAAAAAATTGACGTTTAATGACATGTACCTGCTTTATCGGCTTTTGGACACGTTATTAATTAAAGTAATTATTTTATTAATGTAAATTAATTAATTTATTTAAAATGAAATTTTTTTTAATTAGTTCGTTTATAATTATTATTTATTTAAAAATTAATTTAAATAAATTTTAAAAAAATAATTAATTTGAATAAAATCAGCAACAAAAAAAAATTAACGTTTAAAGAGAAATTCCTGCTTTATCGACTTTGAATACGTTCAATTAATAAATCATTGAAATGTCAAAAAAATGAAATCTAACCTCAAAATAAATAAATAAAAATAAATTTAAAATTGAAGTTCCTAACCGGAAGTTGATCATAACTTCATTAATATTGAAGATAAATATGTCGTGTTTGTACTCATTTTAAAGGATTTTTAATGAAGATTACAAAGGTGATAACTAACTTATCCGCTACGGGAAGTTTATCGGTATATTGTACAACCGGAACTAATTAATTTACCATAAAGCTTCGCTTTTATTGCTTGGCACGGTAACTGAAGGAAATGAGAGTTTAATGGAAACAATTGGTTCACAGAAACACTTGAGTAGTACCCAAAATCGCAATAAAAAACCGAGATCGAACTAGAATTGATTACTTTCATAATGGAAGTTCTAAAATTAATCATAAATTAAGTAATTGAAGTAAAATATTGTTGGTACTCACCGATACCATTTTCCATCTTCGAACTTTGAGGCATAAATCTTCCCTGGGTTGACATCGTCCAATTGGAGAGGGCTAAAATTCGCCTTTTCATACTCCCCCTGAATATTTTGCATCATCTCGTCCAATTTTAGTTTCGACGAGTACGGTTGGACGAAAAAATTCCAAGGATTAACAGCCGTGGGGATTTGAACGTCAAAGAATTCGTCCAATTTCGGCAAAACCGGCTCCATAAGATTCCCGCTCGAAGGAGTCACCGACAACAATCTTTGCAGGCGTTCCGGGGTCGACCTCATGCTCCTCTGCAACTGCTCATCATCGAAACTAATCGACTCATTCACCAAACACAAAACATCCCCAACCCTTTTAAACAACTTCACAACGTTGTACGAACAATTATCCTCCCCAAATTCCTCCCCAACGACTTTCAACAAAACCCGGAAATCCTCCGGGACGATTTCGCGCAATTTCCGCTGGAAATGCTCCGGGATTCGCTTTAACTCCAATTTCACTTTAATCGCTTGCCCCGGAAACTGATTAATAACGTCGTTTAACAATTCGAGGGGATAAAACTTGTTCTCAACAACTTTTAAAATCTCACAAAAACCTTTATCCACGAAAAATAATTGAACCCAATCGTTTTTCGGCGAAAAATCAACCGCTTGAACCCGGTAAAAACGACCATCGCGAGGGGAACACACAAAAAATAACTTATTTAGCGCAGTATCGCGATTAAACGGGGTATTCGGAACTCTCGGCGGGTTATTTTTGATGTTTACTTCGAGGTCTTTTAATAAATTATTGAGACGATCGAGTCCAGGGGAAACAATGTTCACGAAAACGTCCCCTAAATCGGTGATGTAAGTGATCGTAACTTCGGTTATTCCCATCTAAAACAATTATAATTAATTTGAATTTATTTAAAATGCTTTAATTAACCTTATCTAAAACAGGATTAGCCGATTCGAAGGTTATATCGGAGATTAATCTCTTATTAATCGATTCGTTCGTTTCGACATCGTAGAAAACGGCCGAAATCGCCGCCGTTGGATCATGAACGGCTAAAAAAATGAAATAATAATTAAAAAAAGGGTTTTATTTAATTAAAAATTAATGGTGTAATTCTAAGTTGCTTAAAAATCGACAATTTTTTTTAATCACTCAAATAAGTCGTGAAAAATAAGAAAAAAATGGTGAAAAAGTGTAAAATTTATCGAAAAATCGCTTTAAAGTTTCGACGTGACGTCATTTTTTGTGAAATTTTTTGCTAGTAAAAGACTAAAAACTGCAGAAAACTGTTTTCAAAATAAATAGGTATTATTCCAGAACGCTAAACACTGCTGTTACAGGTTTTGACCTACTTGGACAGACGGAATACTGCTTAAAAAGAAAAAAAACAAAAATATAATAAAAAAAATCAGAAATTAAGGTTGGTATTAATATTTAAAAATTAAATTGCTATATTTATTGTTGCTAACTTCGGGTTTCCTTCACAAATGTTTAATTGTTGATAATATTAATAAAATAAGCTTTTTTAAAGAAACTTAAGCTACAGATAACCAACAAAAAAATTGACGTTTAATGACATGTACCTGCTTTATCGGCTTTTGGACACGTTCTTAATTAAAGTAATTATTTTAGTAACGTAAATTAATTAATTTATTTAAAATGAATTTTTTTTTTAATTAGTTCGTTTATAATTATTATTTATTTAAAAATTAATTTAAATAAATTTAAAAAAATAATTAATTTGAATACAATCAGCAACAAAAAAAAATTAACGTTTAAAGAGAAGTTCCTGCTTTATCGACTTTGAATACGTTCAATTAATAAATTATTGAAATGTCAAAAAAATGAAATCTAACCTCAAAATAAACAAATAAAAATAAATTTAAAATTGACATTCCTAACCGGAAATTGATCATAACTTCATTAATGTTGAAGATAAATATGTCGTGTTTGTACTCATTTTAAAGGATTTTTAATGAAGATTACAAAGATGATAACTAACTTATCCGCCACGGGAAGTTTATCGGTATATTGTACAACCGGAACTAATTAATTTACCATCAAGCTTCGCTTTTATTGCTTTTTGACCTACTTGGACAGACGGAATACTGCTTAAAAAGAAATATGCTTTCCAAGAAGCTACCTACTGCTTCCAGAATGTTAGATACTGCTGAAAAAGACTAATAACTGCTTGGACAGAAGAGATATGCTTCCCAAAAAGCTACCTAATGCTGTCAGAATGCTATATACTACTGGAAAAGATTAATAACTACTTGGAAAGAAAAGATATGCTCTCCCAAAAAGCTACCTAATGCTGCCAAAATGCTAAATACTATTGGAAAAGACTAATAACTACTTGGAAAGAAGAAATATGCTCTCTAAAAAGTTACCTACTGCTTCCAAAATACTAGATACTGCTGAAAAAGACTAATAACTGCTTGGAAAGAAAAGATATGCTTCCCAAAAAGCTACGTAATGCTTCTGGAATGCTAAATACTACTGGAAAAGTCTAATAATTACTTGAAAAGAAGACACATGGTCTCTTAAAAACGTACCTACTGTTTCCAGGATGTTAAAAACTGCTGAAAAAGACTAATAACTGCTTGAAAAGAAAAGATATGCTTCCCAAAATGCTACATAATGCTAAATACTACTGGTAAAACTAAAAATTAATTGAAAAGAAGAGATATGGTCCCAAAAAAAAGGTATCTACTGCTTCCAGAATGTTACAAACTGGTGAAAAAGACTAATAACTGTTTGGAAAGAAGAGATATGCTTCCCAAAAAGCTACCTAATACTGCCAGAATACTAAATACTACTGGAAAAGACTAATGATTACTTGAAAAGAAGACATATGGTCTCTTAAAAAGGTACCTACTGCTTCCAGAATGTTACAAACTGCTGAAAAAGACTAATAACAGCTTGGAAAGAAAAGATATGCTTCCCAAAAAGCTACGTAATGCTTGTGGAATACTAAATACTACTGGAAAAGACTAATAATTACTTGAAAAGAAGATACATGGTCTCTTAAAAACGTACCTACTGCTTCCAGAATGTTAAAAACTGCTAAAAAAGACTAATAACTGCTTGGAAAGAAAAGATATGCTTCCCAAAAAGCTACCTAATGCTTGTAGAATGCTAAATACTACCGGTAAAAACTAAAAATTACTTGGAAAAAGATATGTTTTCTCCATAAAAGGTATCTGCTGCTTCCAAAATGTTAGATACTGGTGGAAAAGATTAAAATCTGCCTGGAGAAGACTAGATGGTGCTAACAAACAATTACAAACTGATTGGAAAGACGAGATACTGCTTCCATAAGACTACTTACTGCTTTCAGAACGTTATATACTACTAAAAAAGATTACGACTTGCTTGGAGAAGACTAAATACTGCTGGTAGAAACTTTTATCTGTTTGGAAAAACAAGATACTGTTTCCAAAAGACTATTAACTACTTTCAGAATGCTAAATATTGTTGGAAAGAGTACCAACTGCTTGGAGAAAGGTAGATATTGTTGGAAAAGACTATTTAATGCTTCCAGAAGATTAAATACTGCAGAAAAAGACCACAACTTACTTGGAAAAGGCTAAATACTGTTTTCAAAATAATGCCTATTGCTTCCAAAACGTTAAAGACTGCTGTTAAAGGTTTTGACCTACTTGGACAGGCGGAATACTGCAACCAAGATTACTTATTGCATTTTTTTAAATCTAACCATCCTTGCTAAGTATCTTTGAGGTGATTTTAATCGATTGGAATCATTTTGACACAAACTAATCAACTTTTCGCATATTTTAAATGTTTTGAATCTTTTAGAAAACATCCGGTTTGACTCTATTAATTTATTTTGACCATCTTAAGTAAAAAAAATATGTTTGAATTCAATTTCAACAATTTTGACACACACCAATAAGTTTTTTCTATTTTTTGGCATCTCTGAAAGTCTTTCAAAAAACACCAAAATCATTTTTCTAAATAAAATCATCCTTGCTAAGTATCCTCGAGGTGATTTTAATCGATTGGAATCATTTTGACACAAAGCAATCAACTTTTCGCATATTTGAAATGTTTTGAATCTTTTAGAAAACATCCGGTTTGACTCTATTAATTTATTTTGGCCATCTTAAGTAAAAAAAATAAGTTTTAAGTCAATTTCAACAATTTCGACACACACCAATAAGTTTTTTCTATGTTTTGGCATCTCTGAAAGTCTTTCAAAAAACACCAAAATCATTTTTCTAAATAAAATCATCCTTGCTAAGTATCCTCGAGGTGATTTTAATCGATTGGAATCATTTTGACACAAAGCAATCAACTTTTCGCATATTTGAAATGTTTTGAATCTTTTAGAAAACATCCGGTTTGACTCTATTAATTTATTTTAGCCATCTTAAGTAAGAAAAATATGTTTTAAGTCAATTTCAACAATTTTGAAACACAACAATAAGTTTTTCTATTTTTTGGCATCTTTGAAAGTCTTTCAAAAAATACGAAAATTAACTTTAATTTTATTATTATATTCGTAATCTTTATAAAATAACCTTTAAAATGAGCCCAAACATGATGCACTTATCTCAAAAAACAAAAAAGTTAGAATAAAAAACATTATTAAACCGGAAGTTAGCAACAATGAATATAGCAATTTAATTTTTAAATATTAATACCAACCTTAACTCCTAATTTTGACATATTTGTCATCTTCATTAAAAAAACCTTTAACATGAGTCCAAGCATGACGTATTTATCTCAAAAAACAAAAAAGTTATAATAAAAAACATTAAACCTGAAGTTAGCAACAATGAAGATAGCAATATAATTATTAAATATTAATACCAACCTTAATTTTTAATTTTTTTTATTGTATTTTTGTGATAAATTTTAAGACATTTTATAAAAATTAAGAATTTGTCAAAATGACATTGACATTTCAAACCGGAAGTTGCTTATATCTTGAGTAATATTGGAGTTAAACACGTCGCGTTTGGGCTCATTTTAAAGGATTTTTCACGACGATTACAAATATGTCAAAATTGAGGTTGACATTTCTAACCGGAAGTTGATCATAACTTCATTAATATTGAAGATGTTAATGTTAACTTTAATTTTATTATTATATTTGTAATTTTTATAAAATAACCTTTAAAATGAGCCCAAACATGATGCACTTATCTCAAAAAACAAAAAAGTTAGAATAAAAAATATTAAACCGGAAGTTAGCAACAATGAAGATAGCAATTTAATTATTAAATATTAATACCAACCTTAATTTTTGATTTTTTTTATTATATTTTTGTTTTTATGACAAATTTTAAGACATTTTATAAAAATTAAGAATATATCAAAATGACATTGACATTTCAAACCGGAAGTTGCTTATATCTCAAGTAATATTGGAATTAAACGTATCATGTTTGGGCTCATTTTAAAGGATTTTTCACGACGATTACAAATATGTCAAAATTGACGTTGATATTTCTAACCGGAAGTTGACCATAACTTCATTAATATTGAAGATAAATATGTCGTGTTGGTACTCATTTTAAAGGATTTTTAATGAAGATTACAAATATGTCAAAATTAAATATTTAAACTTTCTGGAATTAGTAACCTAATATGTGCTGCATCTTTTTCAAGTAACTTGCAGAATTTGTAGAAGTTTTGACGCGTTTTTAAGGAGATTTCACATTAATTAAAAAAAAATCATCGATTTTTAATCCAAATTAATTAATTAAATAAAATTACCTGATTCGATATTCTCAGTTTCTAATTGAACCATTTTCCACCACAAATCTTGGATGTGACTTGATTGGGCGGAAACCTCGTACAGTTCTTCCAATCCAGCTAATCGGCACACGAAAGCCTGGGCTTGTCGCCTCGCGAATTTCGGATCCAACAAAAAAACTTGCTCCTCGTCCACTTCGAGTTCATCCCCGTAATCAATTAAAAAACAATTTATTTTCGATCTGTTCGTTTCGATGACTCGCACTCGACACCAATGATAAACTTCCAAAAAAATTGCGTAATAACCACCTTCGCTGATCTTAATGGGCCGCTTCTTCGCTTTATTGTTCTCGTAAGTTCTGTTGAAGTCGATCACCATTAAATCGAAAGCTTCCGATTCGTCCGTTTCTAATTGTCGGCACCAAATCTCTCTCGCTGAAACGACGCAAGTTATTTCAGCCATTATTATTGCGTCGCCCCCATTGCCGAAGTGCACTACGTTCGTTGGGACGGAAACGTCGTAAATGTACGCTGATAATCCGATCGGTTTTCCTTTCTGGAACATCTGTTTGGTAAAATTGGGAAAGAAACGAAAGCAGTGTCTCTTAAAAGCGTTATATTCAAAGCACAAGCATAAAAAAAATGATTATGTACATTAAAATGTTATACCAAAATAATATTTGAGGTTAGGTTCCTAAATATACGTCAAATTCTATCTGTTATAGGTTATTATTACCCTATTTGTTGTTTTAATTAATTTATTTCAAAAAAATTACCTTTAAACACGTAAATTGTTTAACATAATCGTGATTATTTGTTATAAAACTTTATCTTGATGCAACAAATGATTTTTTTTAAAGATGTCGGTGCTTGTTGATAAATCACCATGGTAACGGCAGGGTTGAAAACTTTTAAACCAAAAATTATTTAAGTCACAACATTTTCATAGACTTTTCTGTCGATGGAATAAGAAATAACACTAAAACTAGAAATTTTGAGGTAATGCATAATAAGTTTTAGATTTATTTCTAACGCAAAATGAATTAAATCAAGTTTTTTTAATAAAACGTCAAGAAATGTCACTTGAAAAAGACGTGTAGGAGGTAGCGCCATCTAGTGACATTTATAAACATTAATTAATTTTTTTTAAATAACTTTTTATTGAATTTTTGTTATATTAACGCTTAATTAAATCGAAAATCATCGATTTTTTTAAATATAAACATAATTTTTATTAAATTATTATGAATTATTTTAAATTTATTAATTAATTTTTTTTGCCAACCCCATCTCGTGGTTATTCCCCATATTAATCGTATTTTTGACGTTTAGAAAAATTTCGTACAAAAATTAATGATTTTTACGAAAAAAAAGGTGCGATTCAACCGAAAGAAACATTTTTGAACATCCTAACCGTTTGCTTCAACCGATTTTAAACGCCACGTAACGATTTTTATCTCGGAATGAAGTTTCAGACATAACCTAACTTTTTTATGTCAATTTAAAAATATTTGTAAGTTGATTCATTTTACATAAAATTTAATTTAATCACTATTTGAATCATTTTAGATTATTCACGCGCCAAAGACGCACGGTTTAACCTAAAATTTCTAGTTTTTGGACGGGTTAAATAGTCCTTAAAAAAGTTAGGTTAGGTTGAGAAAAATGAACGCAATAACTAATTCGTTACAAAAATGAAATGTACTTACTCCGCTTTAAAAAAGGGATATTTGAACTTCATTTAATGCGAAAATTGTTTAATATAATCGCGATAATTGTTATAAAACTTTCTGTTGATGCAATAAGCGGTTTTTATTTAAAGATGTCGGTGCTTATTGATAAATCACCATGGTAACGGCAGGGTTGAAAACTTTTAAACACAAAATTATTTTAGTCTCAAAATTTTCCTAGATTTTTCCGCCGATTTAATATGAAATAAAACTAAAACTAGAAATTTTGGGGTTATGTCGTGCGTCTTTGACCTAGTTTGATAGATATTAAACTAAAAGCTGTTTCAAATGAGATGGGTTCTTATAAATCGCTAAAACGTTATAAAGGGGCGTTATAAATTAGTGAAGTGAGGTTAAGTTGTAAAAGTGAGGTTGGGACTTACATAAAATTTACGATCTTTACTGCTGATGTTATAAGAAATAAAACTAAAACTAGAAATTTTAGGGTTATGCACGGCATAAAATGAGTTAAATTTTTTTTTTTTTAATGAAACGTCAAAAATGTCACTTGAAAAAGACGCATAGGAGGTAGCGCCATCTAGTGACATTTATAAACATTAATTAATATTTTTTTTAATAACTTTTTATTGAGTTCTTGTTATATTAACGCTTAATTAAATCGAAAATCAGTCTTTGACGCACGGCATAACCTCAAAAATTTCTAATTTTAGTTTTATTTCTAACGCAAAAAGACTTAAATAATTTTTTTAATGATACGTCAAAAAATGCCACAAAAAGACGCATAGGATATAGCGCCATCTCTTGGAAAAAGTCTAAAATGTACGTGTGTAACTAACTTCTCATCATGTCAAATATTTTAAAGTTATTTAAAAACCCGAATTATTATTTAATTTCTTTTTTTATAACGTAAAACGTGTACGAGTGATTAAAACGAACTTTTATGGCGCAAATTCTTTTTAGTTTTATCTCTAAAACTGAGTGAGTTAAAATTTTTTAATGAAACGTCAAAAAAATGTCATTTGAAAAAGTGAGGTTAGGTTGTGTTGAAAAATGAGGTCATCATTTTCTAGCACAGTTTTAAACCAACACGGCCGTTTTCGAAGACATCGGCCGCTAAAACATCAAAAACCTTGGTTAAATCTCTATTAATATTTGTAAGCATGGACATTTCGTGCTTTTCGGGCGGCCGACGTCTTCGAAGTCGACTTTTTGTAGCTGTTTTATGAACATTATAAAAAGCCCACTCAAAAAAAATCCACCACCAACCTCCACAAAAAATAAAATAAAATAAAACCATCAATTAGATAATAATATTAAACGAATACTTACATCTTCCGGCTTACAACATCTCAGTACATAACGCGTCTCAGAAACTTTTTCAACACAAATCATGGGGCTTTTATCGACGACTTCCACCCAATTAAGCGGCAACGCCTCCTTGTACAAATCGGTGTAGTCCAATTCGATTTGCGAGTTCCAAATGCCGTGGTAATGTTTTTTGACAAGCTCGGGGATGCGTTCGAGGACGTCTTGATCGGCCGAGATGAGCAGGGAGGCGCGCTTTTCTTGCTTCCCTTTTAAATCTTCCAACGCCACGCTCGAAACGAACAGTCTCAAGGTGTTTTCGTCCCGAAATTCTTGCGGGTAATTCGAATAAACTTGATCGCCGATCTAAAATAAATCAATTAATAAATAATTCGTAAACGAATGTTGTTTTTACGCACTTTTAATTTGCAATCGTAAAGAATTTTCGGGGGGTACTTTGTGGGTCGTTTTACGATCGTGTATTGGGGTGATGGAAGTTTGTGGTGTTTGGTGAAGGCGTCTAAATCGATTATTGAATCGCCGGTAAATTCTAATTTTTTTTGTTTATCGGAAATCTGAAATTAAAAAAGAATTAATTGTATCAAAATTGAGATTTTTTTTATAACACTGGAGTGAAGTTATCCATAAATCCCAGTTATAATCTTAAATCATTTATAATTCATTTGTAAGACTCTGTATAGCAAAAAAATGCTAGGAGTAACATTGACCAATGTCAAAGTTTCAGGAAAAATTGTGGAATTGCATTGGTCAAACTCTAAACTGCAGAAAATGTTTGGAATTACATTGTCTAAATAACAAATTTAGTTAAAAGAATGTCAGAAATCATTCAGGTTGAGTTCTAAATTGTTAGAAAAAGGCTAAAATAGGTTTGGTAACAATTGTTAAGATTAATAATATAAAATCAGGATGACCAAGGTTTAAGCTGCCAGAAAAAGTCTGGAATTGCATTGGCCAAACCAATGCTATTGATAACAATCAAAGTATCACGAAAAAGCTGGGTGATACTTTGACTTGAAAAGTGCTACCAAAATACTGAGAAAGTATTTGCAGAAGATTAGAAACTGCTACCAAAAGACAAAAACTGCTTCAAAAATACTAAAAAGTGCTTGCAGAAGTCTAGAAACTGTAACCAAAAGACAGAAACTGCTTCTAAAATACTGAGAAGTGCCTACTGAAGACTAGAAACTGCTACCAAAAGATATAAAACTGCTATCAAAAGACAGAAACTGTTTCCAAAATACTAATACGTGCTTGCAGAAGTCTAGAAACTGTTACCAAAAGGCAAAAACTACTTCCAAAAGACAAAAACCGCTTCCAAAATACTGAAAAGTGGTTGCACAAGACTAGAAACTGCTACCAAAAGACAGAAAGTACTATCAAAACTGCTTCCAAAATACTAAAAAGTGCTTGCGGAAGACTAGAAACTGCTACTACAAGACAAAAACTGCTTCTAAAATATAGAAACTGCTTCCAAAATACTGAAAAATGCTTGCAGAAGACTAAAAACTGCTTCCAATAGACAGAAACTGCTTCAAAAATATTGAAAAGAGTTTGCAGAAGACTAGAAACTGCTACCAAATGATAGAAATTGCTTCTAAAATACTGTAAAATGCATGCAGAAGGCTAGAAATTGCTACCAAAAGACAAAAACTGCTTCCAAAATACTGTAAAAGGCTTGCAGAAGGCTAGAAACTGCTATCAAAAGACAAAAGATGCTTCCAAAATACTAAAAAGTGCTTGTGGAAGACTAGAAACTGCTACTACAAGAAAAAAACTGCTTCTAAAATATAGAAACTGCTTCCAAAATACTAAAAACTGCTTGCAGAAGATTAAAAACTGCTTCCAATAGACAGAAACTGCTTCAAAAATATTGAAAAGAGTTTGCAGAAGACTAGAAACTGCTACCAAATGATAGAAATTGCTTCTAAAATACTGTAAAATGGTTGCAGAAGGCTAGAAATTGCTACCAAAAGACAAAAACTGCTTCCAAAATACTGTAAAATGCGTGCAGAAGGCTAGAAACTGCTACTAAAAGACAAAAACTATTTCCAAAAGACAAAACCTGCTTCCAAAACACTGAAAAGTGCTTGCAGAAGTCTAGAAACTGTTACCAAAAGACAAAAACTACTTCCAAAAGACAAAAACTGCTTCCAAAATACTGAAATGTGCATGCAGAAGACTAAAAACTGCTACCAAAAGACTGGCAATGCTATCAAAAGACAAAAACTGCTTCCAAAATACTGAAAAGTGCTTGCGGAAGACTAGAAACTGCCTCCACTAGACAGAAACTGCTTCAAAAATATTGAAAAGTGGTTGCAGAAGACTAGTAACTGCTAACAAAAGACATAAACTGCTACGAAAAGACAGAGACTGCTTCCAAAATACTGAAAAGTGCTTTCAGAAGACTAGAAACTGCTATCAAAAGACTGACAATGCTATCAAAAGGCAAAAACTGTTTCCAAAATACTGAAAAGTGCTTGCGGAAGACTAGAAACTGCCTTCACTAGACAGAAACTGCTTCAAAAATATTGAAAAGTGGTTGCAGAAGACTAGTAACTGCTAACAAAAGACATAAACTGCCTCCACTTGAGAAAAACTGTTTCAAAAATATTGAAAGTGCTTACAGAAAACTAAAAACTGCTTCCAAAATACTGAAAAGTGCTTGCAGAAGTCTAGAAACTGTTACCAAAAGGCAAAAACTACTTCCAAAACACTGAAATGTGCATGCAGAAGAGTAAAAACTACTACCAAAAGGCAAAAACTACTTACAAAAGACAAAAACTGCTTCTAAATTACTGAAAACTGCTGGCAGAAGACTAGTAACTGCTAACAAAAGATTGACAATGCTATCAAAAGACAACAACTGCTTCCAAAATACTGAAAACTGCTTGCGGAAGACTAGAAACTGCCTCCACTAGACAGAAACTGCTTCAAAAATATTGAAAAGTGGTTGCAGAAGACTAGTAACTACTAACAAAAGACATAAACTGCTACCAAAAGACAGAGACTGCTTCCAAAATACTGAAAAGTGCTTGCGGAAGACTAGTAACTGCTAACAAAAGACAGAAACTGCTATCAAAAGCCAAAAACTGCTTCCAAAATACTGAAAAGTGCTTGCAGAAGACTAGAAACTGCTTCCAAGAGACAAAAACTGCTACTACAAGACAGAAATAGCTACCAAAAGACAGTAACTGCTTTGAAAATACTGAAAAATGCTTGCAGAAGGCTAGAAACTGCTACTAAAAGACAGAAACTACTTCCAAAAGACAAAAACTGCTCCCAAAATACTGATAAGTGCTTGCAGAAGGCTAGTAATTGCTAATAAAAGACATAAACTGCCTCCACTAGAGAAAAACTGTTTCAAAAATATTGAAAGTGCTTACAGAAAACTAAAAACTGCTTCCAAAAACAGAAACTACTTCCAAAATACTGAAAAGTGCTTGCAGAAGACTAAAAACTGCTTCAAAAAACTTGAAAACTACTTGTAGAAGGCTGAAAACTATTTGCAAAAAATTGCACATCGCTAGTAGAGAACTGTTAACTGCTTGCAAAAGATTAGAAACTATTTCTAAAAGACTGGAATTTACTCCTAAAGGACAAAGTACTTTGAAAACACAGAAAACTGGAATCTGCTTTCAAAAGATTGAAAACTACTTCCAAAAGACTGATAATTGCTTATAAGAAGCAAAACATTACTTCCAAAAGACTAGACACTGCTCCAAAAAAATTAGAAACTATTTGTAGGAAACTAAAACAGCTTGCAGAACACCGGAAATTACTTTACAAAAAACTAGACGTTGCTAACAAAGATATCAGACCGTTTGTAGAAGATAAATATCTTATTAATTGCAGAAACTGTTACTAAAAGATTTGATACTGTTTAAAGAGGACGAGAATCTTGATGCAGAAGACTAGAATCTGCTTCCAAAAGATAGATACTGCTTCCAAAATAATGAAAAGTGCTTGCAGAAGACTAAAAACTGCCTCCAATAGACAGAAACTGCTTCAAAAATACTGAAAAGTGCTTGCAGAAGACTAAAAACTGCCTGCAATAGACAGAAACTGATTCAAAAATACTGAAAAGTGTTTGCAGAAGACCAGAAACTGCTACTAAAAGACAAAAACTGCTTCCAAAATACTGAAAGGTGCTTGCAGAAAACTAGAAACTGCTACCAAAAGACAGAGACTGCTTCCAAAATACTGAAAAGTGTTTGCAGATGACTAAAAACTGCTACTAAATGACAGCAACTGCTACCAAAAGAAAGAAACTGCTACTAAAAAACAAAAACTGCTTGCAAAAGACAAAAACCGCTTCCAAAATACTGAAAGGTGCTTGCAGAAGGGTAGAAACTGCTACCAAAAGACAAAAATTGCATCCAAAATACTGAAAGGTGTTTGCTTAAGTGCAGAAACTGTTATCAAAAGATAGAAACTGCTATAAAAAGACAGAAACTGTTTCCAAAATACTGAAATGTGCTTGCAGAAGACTAAAAAGTACTACCAAAAGACCGAAACTGCTTCCAAAATACTGAAAAGGACGACATATTTAAAAATTAGTTACAGATTAAGTGTTTTGAAGGGCTGACCATTCAAAATGCTATTCTTTAATTATTCCCATCTTCCTCAAAATCCAAAATTTTGTACAGGATAAGACACGTTATGAAAGGACTTTTAATAAAAAGGGAGAGCAAATTAATGTCAATGTCAAAAAGCATCATCATCAAGCTGTTGTTGAGGGTGAGGGTGCCTCTTTATGAAATTTGGTGACCCAAATCGTATTGGTTACAGAATTATGAATGACTTAAATTTATAGCTAGGATTTAAAAGATAACTTCACACCAGCTTTTTTTAACTTACGCTTGTTTTAGTCCGTCTAATCACTTCTTCCCCTTCACTACTTGTCCATGAATCAAAATTAACAACTTTTGGCTTTAATTCTTTCAAAGCATCCCCAGAGCCATTCATATTCGTGTTCGTGTTCGGAGTGAACCCCGCCATGATTTTATTGATATTTGTTTTCTCAGAAAACACTTTTAACGATTTTTGGGGCTCCAATTTCTTTTTACGATCGTTCAAAACTTGTCTTAAATCTTGTACTCCACTTTTATTGTTGTTTTCGACACAAACGGAGTCATTGGGGCCCATTGTAACGTATTGCCGATGCAAAACAAACTCCTTTTTTGTCGCATTTCTCTTTTTATCGACCTCTTCATCCTTTTCCATGTAATATTTAGGCCTCCAACGAGTCGTCGGTTTCGATTGTTGGAATCTGTTGTAAGTTTGAGTCGAACGCTGGCGAATCACGCGTTTTTTCTTCGTCCCTCGTTGTCTTGAGACTAAATCGACGACATGTTCTGACTTTTCTGATACTTTGGCGGTTACGAAAGTTTGTCCGTTGGTTTGGGTTAGAACGAATGAGCCGAGGGATTTTAAAAATTCCTCTAACGATCTAAATTTAAACGATTTATAATCGATTTCGCAGCCTATTAAGGTTTTATAATCCGAATGGAGTTGGCGTAACGTACATTGGCCCTTGTTTGATACTAAACACGCTCGAATGTTCGTTATGATGTCTTCTTTGGGGATCCCCATTGTAAGTAAGTAACTGGAGTGATAATAATACGTTATTTAGAAAGTGGAAAGGTTTAAACCAAGAAAAAATTGACCCAATTAAAAATTACCGTGTCAAATACTGACCTAACCTATATTTTTCGAAGTAAGCGGGTTAAGATCACACAAATCCTTCCCGTTCGTAATAAACATTAAGAACTTACCGAAATCGGTCGAATTTTCGGGGGATCGCTTCGATTCGTTGGAAAATTTACATAAATTAGCCACTTTTCTGCAAAACTTTTTTCGCTTCGTTGACACTTCGCAACTTTTACTTCAAAACTACCAACCTTGAAAAAACAAAAAAAAATCCGTTACAAACAAACTGTATTTCGAAATATGATTTTAGGAATTTATTTAAATTCGAATAAAACAAGTTTAAATACATCGATTTTAATGTAAAATTATAATTTTTACATTATTATGCTTTATTTTTTTAATTCGGAGGAGTAAAATGAAGCGCTAAAAAGAAGGGTTGCCATTGATCAGTTTTAAGCAAAAATTACACTAGTAAAATTCGAGATAATATCGAGTTTAAAATGATTTAATAGTGATTAAATTAAATTTTATGTAAAATGAATCAACTTACAAATATTTTTAAATTAACATAAAAAAGTTAGGTTATGTCCGAAACTTCATTCCGAGATAAAAATCGTTTCGTGACGTCTAAAATTAGTTTAAGCAAACAGTTAGGATGTTCAAAAATGTTTCTTTTGGTTGAAATCACCTTTCTTTTGTAAAAATTAATAATTTTTGTTACGAAACTTTTCTAAATGTCAAAAATACGATTAATACGGAGAATAACCACGAGAGGGAGGTGATAAAAAAAATTTTATTAATAAATTTAAAATAATTCATACAAATTTAATAAAAATTATGATTATATTCAAAAAAATCGATGATTTTCGATTTAATTAAGCGTTAATATAACAAAAATTCAATAAAAAGTTATTAAAAAATAATTAATTAATGTTTATAAATGTCACTAGATGGCGCTACCTCCTACGCGTCTTTTTCAAGCGACATTTTTGACATTTCATTAAAAAAAATGATTTAACTCATTTTGCGTTAGAAATAAAACTAAAACTAGAAATTCTTGGGTTATGATAACCTCAAAATTTCTAGTTTTAGTTTTATTTCTTATTTCATCGGTAGAAAAGTACGAAAATTTTGCGAGTAAAATAATTTTGTGTTTAAAAGTTTTCAACCCTGCCGTTACCATGGTGATTTATCAACAAACACCGACATCTTTAATTAAAAACCACTTGTTGCGTCAAGAGAAAGTTTATCACGATTATTTTAAACAATTTTCGCATTAAATTTGAAGACGCACGGCTAAACCCGATATTTTTTAGTTCTAGGTCTAGTGTTAGTTCTAGTTTTAGTTAAAAAATATATAACATAGTAATATTTTATGCTAACTAGCGCTACCTACTACTGCCACTAAAACTAGAGATTCTAGTGTAATATCAAATTATATCGACATGTTGCATTTTACGTGGGACAAAGTAAGTAGTACAACGTGATTTTTTATTTTACTCGCCCAAATTAAAAAATAAAGTATAACTTTTAATTAATCATTAAATGAAATTAATTTTTTTAAGATTTCCCCCCCTGGAATTGCCAACGCGAACCACAACAAACCAAACCTGTCAGATGTCAAACGTCAAAGTAAAATTAACCAAATTTTAACCGATTTCGAAGAAAGATTTAATTACAAAATGTATAATCCATTATATAACCCTTTTTTACATTTCAAGTAAGTTGTTTCAAACGATAATTCAACTCAAAAATAAGTCTAATTCTTTTTTTTTAATTTTTAGGTTAAGTTCACTCAGATTATAATCAATTAAAAGCGATTAAAACAAGATGGTTCGTTTATATTGGTTTTCGCGTACATCGCGGATCGTCGCGTTATGTTCCGCCGCCAATTTCATAAACAGCGCCGATCGTGTGATAATGCCCATAGCGATCATCCCAATGACCGATGAATTTCACTGGACGTTACACGAACAAGGCTGGATATTATCCGCGTTCGCTTTCGGTTATTTCACCTCACAATTATTGGGGAGTTGTTCCGCGTCGAAATTGGGTGCAAAAAACGTGTTAATTTTTAGCGTTTTATTATGGAGTATCGCAACGTTTATCACGCCGCTTTTAGCGCATAGTTTCGCGGGTTTAGTGATTTGTAGGATCGTTTTAGGATTTGCTGAAGGGTTAGGATTGCCCACAATTTTTCATTTATTCGCTCATACGATTCCGGTTGAGGAGAGATCAAGAGCTTTTGGGTATTTAATCGCTTGCGGATCGGTTGGACAAACCGTCGCTTCTGTGGTAAGTTTAAAAATTTAATTTAACCTAAAAAATTAATTTATTTTTAATTTTAGATGTGCCCCCATCTTTTGTGGCAATCCTCGTTTTATTTATTTGGATCTTTGGGATTTATATGGGTCGTTTTGTGGGGTTTATTTTACCCCGAACGAGCTTTAGGAAACGTCGATGACACTCTCCCGCTTCATAGCGCGCCTCAACAACACAAAACGCCCCTAAACCCATCAAAATCGCCGTTTAAATCGACCAATGACATCAAATGGCATCACTTTTTACTTTCAAAACCGTTATGGGCGATTTATGTGGCGCATTTTTCGATGAATTGGTGCACTTACATCATAATGCAATGGTTGCCTACTTATTTGTCGCGAAATTTAGGCGCAAACAGCCACAGTATAAGTTTAACGGCGATTCCTTACATTTTCAACTCCTTATTTAGCATAGCAAGTGGCCATTTTGCTGATAATTTATTACAAACTAAAAATTGGAGCGTTTTGAACGTACGAAGATTAATGACGTGCATTGGGCTGGTGGGGCCTGGCTTGTTTTTGGCCATTTTTTGTTTAGTTGACGATTTGTTGTTGGCGGTTATTTTGGTGAGCATTTCAATGGGTTTGAGTGCTGCGAATTCGGCGGGACATTTGAGTAATCACGTGGATGTGGCCCCAAATCATTCAGGGACGACTTTTGCCATTTCAAACACTTTGGCAACCGTGCCGGGGGTTTTGTGCGGTCCGGTGACGGCTCATTTGGTTGTTCGATACGGTATGAGGTGGGCCCCCGTGTTTTTGTTGGCGATGGCGATTAATTTGAGTGGGGCGGGGGTTTATTTTCGATACGGAAAAGCCACTCAAGTGATTTAATAAACTTTTTAGAGTCTTAGAAACTCATTTTAAGATTAACTTTTAAGTGAGATTACTTATAGAATTAAAGTACGAATTACTTAGGGTGTTGTGAGTATCAAATATAAGTTTATTTTTAAACGAGATAAGTTGTTTTAATTCTCTATACCTGTCAATGTCAAATTTTTAGGGATTTTATTGGTATTACCAACTGCAGCTAACTTTACGTCAAATTCTAAAAAAAAAATAACCTCAAAAATGATCGATTTCATTAAAATTTTAACAAAATTAATTAAACATAACTCGATATCATTTTCTAACACATCAAATTTCTAATTTTAGTTTTATAATTCTAACACAAACTAAGTTAAATACTTTTTTTTTAATTAAAACGTCAAAATACATGTCATTTGAAAGTGAGGTTAGGTTATGTTATTAAAGTGAGGTTACGAATCTTCCAAGTACCAACACGGCCGTTTTCAGACGCTACAACATTAAGAAACTTCAGTTCTTGGGGGCGGCCGACGTCTTCGAAGTCGGCCGAGTTCACTTTTTGTTACAAAGTATATACAATAACAACAAATTCATTAAAAAAGTTTAATGTACTTACTCTGCCGTAAAAATTGTGATTCAGCTTCAATTAATGCGAAAATTGTTTAAAATAATCGTGATTATTTTGATAAAACTTTCTCTTGACGCAACAAGTGGTTTTTATTCAAAGATGTCGGCGCTTGTTGATAAATCACCATGGTAACGGCAGGGTTGAAAACTTTTAAACGCGAAATTATTTTAATCAAAAAAAATTTCATAGATTTTTCTGCCGATGTAACAAGAAATAAAACTAAAACTAGATAAGACGCACGGCATAATCCGAAAATTTCTAGTTTTAGTTTTATTTCTAACGCAAAATCAGTTAAATAAAATTTTTTTAATGAAACGTCAAAAAATGACACTTGATAAAGACGCATAGGAAATAGCGCCATCTGTTGCGAATTTGTCGCACATTTGTAACTATCTTATCATATCAATATTTTAACGTAATTTAAAACCACGAGAAACGCGAATTACTTTTTTTATAACGCAAAACTATAAAAACTATAATCTAATAAATAATAACTATAAAACTAGACATTTTCTAGGTAAAATCGTTTTTGACAGAAGTATTTTGAGGTTAATTTATTTCAACGCGAGCGATTTAATAACACTAAATTTGTTTTAAAGTAACAACAAATACTTAATAAGGTTTTAATTAAGATTATAATGCATTAATATCTTTAAATTTAATCAATTAATAAAAAGAACTCACCTTTTTTAAAAGACGCTGTCACTTTGTGTCACTTTTAATAACTTTTATTGCCAACCCTAAAAAATTAAATTAAAATTGTTGGAAAAAAATTTCCTTTTAAATTTATTAAAAATAAGTTAAAATTTCATTAAAATAATTTAAAATTTAAAGTCGAACTCACCTTTTCCTGGTGACGCTGTCAATTTTGAGTTTTAATAAAATTTAATACCAACCAAAAAAAAATTTAATTACTAATAAATCAGTTATAAAAGAAAAATTTAGCATTTAAAGATTCTGAATTAAATTTATAACGCATTACATCAAAATTTGAGGGATAAATAGTATAAATATATTGTTAATATTCACAATTCGTTTTTAACTTAAAGCAATTGTATAAAAATTCTAGTTAATTTCGTCCAATTTGATTTTAAGATCCTCTGGAATGTTAACATCTTTAAGATTATCCGCGTTAATTTCCTCTTCCGTCCTTATTAAAATATCCACACAATTTTCACATGCCAACAATACTTTTGGACTTTTCTCCCACTTATGAAGCTCTCTTAATACAACATAAGCATTATTATCTCTAATAAATTTCCTATTTTCTTTTAAAGCGCACAATTGATTCAAAGATTCCAACAAAACACATCTAAAACACCAATTAAAATAATTACAATCATTAACTAATTTAATAAATAAAAAATCGAAACTAACCGAACCTCCTCATCTTGATCTCGTTCTTTCGCTTCATCCAAAAATTGCAATTCCACCGGGAATTTTTCGTTATCTTCCTCGTCGTATTCAGCCCCATCCATTAATGGCAACAAAAGTTTGGTTAAAATTTCGAATTCTTCGCTCAACAACCATTTGTGACGTTCAACATCAAAACAACAATTTTTTAAGATTCCAGCAACGCCGCGTCGCCTCACATCGGATTTTTTAAACGTCAAAAATGACGTTAAATCCTCTAAAAGATCCGAATTTTCGAATAAAATATCTCTAAATCGTTTCGATTGGGATAAATTTAAAAAAACCGATGCCAAATAATCCAAATTTGAACCTTTTCGATTATAATCGGGCGTTGAGAAAATCCTGACCAGCTTTTCAAGCGAATATGGTGAAGATAACATTAAATCGAGCACTTTTTCAATGTGAGTATCATCTCGAGTCAAATTGGCCAAAATCATGCAATTTTCGTCGGAAATTTCGCTAGTTTCATCAGAAATAAACCCCAGAGTTGTTTCGACTATATTTTTTGGTGACTTTAATAGCATAGAGTCGTTTCGTAAGTCTAAATTCAATAAAATCTCAATTGACGTTTCCATTGAGGTTATGTTTACTAATGTTTGTGCAGCATTTTTTGATATCTTTGCGGTGTTATCGTGCAAAAGTGTTATGAGGCTCACTAAAACCTTTTCGGATTTAATTAGTGTTGTAATACCATCGTTAGTTGCAGTTAAACCTAAAAAAAAATGTATAAATTAGATTTTTTTTAGGTTATGTTTGGGTTATACCCAATATTTGTTGAGATGCTAAGTGTTTTAAATCGGTTCTTGCTCCTAATTGTAAAAAACGCACTAATTCATCGATTTCGTTCATTTTTAAGCTTAAAATTAAACGTTTTTAATTTAAAACGATTTCAAATAATAATCCGCATGGATATTTTGACAGTTGACGTTATCACGTTATGACAATCATGAAGTTAGTTATTAACTTATTTTTATTACTTTATTTATGTAATTATTAATAATTTTTGTAATTATAAGTAATTATTAAAGGGTTTTATGAGAAAATAATAAATTAATTCAATAACGCACAATAAATTAGCGCCGATAAATAAGTTGACGTTACCACGTTATGACAACATGAAGTTAGTTATAAATTTATTTTTACTCCTGTATTTAATTATTAATAATTTTTGATTTAAACATTTTTAATGTAATTATTAAATGGTTTTATGAGAAAATAATAAATTAATTCAACAAGGCACAATAAACTAGCGCCGATAAATAATCCAGCGGTGCCACCCGTAGAAACTAAAATCGAAAACTTCTAACCTTAAAAAATTTAAAAAAATCTTATTTTTTACCGACTAAACCCAATTTATCCTTTAAAACGTTCCTTTTGTATCGTTCGCTCGGCAACCGATCCAAACTCACCTCGACTACCGCATAATCGTTATCAATCCTAAAAAATTTCACGATTACCAACCAAAATCAAAATTATTTAAACATCGTTTAACTTCTTTTTGGTATCTCGAACAATTTTCAAATCGGATTCAGTACAACTAGGCAAACAATCGCAAATTAATCCGGTCTTATTCGACCACGGCGATTTTAAAATCGACAGTTCGTTGTAATTATCGCTCAAACATTTCAACTGGGCGGGGGTACATCTTAAATCAAAGGCTAAAACGCACTACATTAACACAAAAAATATAAACAAAACGTTCAAAAATACGCGTGTTTGGTACTAAGTGGTGAGCGCAACCGCATTTTTTAATTTGAGCCGATTTTCGGCATTGCACGCAGCACACGCTGTAACTATAACGAAGATTAACGTCGATTTCGTCCGTTTCGTCCAAGAATTTGCAGTTTCTTTGAGATACATCAACGTTTTTAACCTACAAAACGAATTATTTTTTTTATTTTTAGGTTAGAATCGTTTTTGAGGTTATTTTTTAACCTCTTTGACGTTTTCGATTTCATTCAAAGCGATTAATCGTTTGTATTTTACGTTTGGGGTTATTTGGATCGTTTCCATTTGGGAAGTGGTCAAACTGGGGACTTCTTCTTTACCCAAAATGTATAACTAAAACGTTAATAACAATGAAAAAAGTTTTTTTAAAGTATTTTTTACATTTGCGTAACCGTGAATCTCAAAACGGAATTCACCGGGACCTTGGTTATGATTAGAAATCATTTTTACATCATTTTTCCTTAAATTGATTATAAATTATTTAAAAAAAGATAAATAATGCGAATTTACTCGGTTTGTAATGAATTTATGGCGAAACATTCACCAAATTCGGTTGAAACTTTCGCAAAATCCCCGCAACAATTAAATTTTCTCCGATTCCATTCGCAATTTTTAACGATTTCCTCGCATTTGCTTCGAACCAATCGATTAATCTCTTCGAAATTCTTTTTTAAGCACGCCGGGTTGGATTTGTCGCAAATTTGTAGTGTATAGAACGATAAGCCTTTATAAAAAACGATTTCCTTGATGATTTCGTCTAAATTATAATCCCTCGGGTCACCGTAAGTCCTAAAAATGAAACATTTTTAACTACGAATTAAGATTAAGACGCGAACTTATCGGCAAATGATGAGATTTTCTTTGCATTATCGCTTTCGCAGATAAAGATTGCGGGGAACGATGTATTCCAGTCTAAATAATTCGTTTCAACCCCAAAACTGATCGAATTGTGTTGATAATCGTCTAAAGTCGCTTCGATTAAAAGGATCGAGGAGTACCAACTGAGCACGCAACAAATAAACCAAAAAACCCTAGGAGATTAAATGAAATAAAATACAAATTCGTTTAAGATTTTTTTATAAATACTTTTCGGACCAATGCAATCGAGTTTGTGCTAAAAATTTTAATCCGTGGAACGAGGAATTTAATAAATAATCTTTTAAAACCTCCCCAAAATTTCCAAGTATCTTTGACAGTTGTAATGACATGACTTTAAAACCTTTAAACGATGATTATTGTTTGAAACGAACGTTATTATTGAAAGCGTGTGAAATAAAACACCCCTTTTGTTACATTATGTTGAATATTAAATAAGCTTCGTGGGCGTAATCGTTTAAATATCGATTTGTAATGAAATGTCAACAAAAAAAAATTAGGTTAGAATTTTGACAGTTCATTAATATTTAATTGATGACATGATGAGAAGATAGTTACAAACGTGTATATTTAGATTTTTTGCGATAGATGGCGCTCTCACCTATGCGTTTTTATCTAGTATCATTTTTTGACGTTTCATTAAAAAAAATATTTAACTGATTTTGCATTAGAAATAAAACTAAAACTATAAATTTTGAGGTTATAAATTTCTAGTTTTAGTTTTATTTCTTATTAGATCGACAGAAAAGTTTATGAAAATGTTGTAAATAGAATTTTTTGTTTAAAAGTTTTTGACATGCCGTTACCATGGTGATTTATTCCATTTTGACATTTATGTGTCAAAGTTTGAGGTTATGTTTTTATTTTATAATTTTTTTACTCAAATAAAGTAATTAATTAAAATCTATATTATAAAAAAAATTGCTCATGAATTAAATTAAAATTTAAATTCAAGTTCCATCTAAATATTTGGTGCAAAACTCAATAAATTCCTTCGGCTTCTCCGTATGCACATTATGTCCGGCTCCTTCGATATAAATCAAGTTGTAATTAGGGAAGTGGGCTTTAATTGACGGTTCCTCCTCTTTACTATAAAAATCGAGCTAAATCAAATGCTTTTTTAACACCAACGACTTATTACGTCACATAATCCGATTCACTTCCAGCAATAAACAAAACAGGCTTTTCGAATTTTCCTTTTAATTCGGGAAAATCAATAACTTTATGTACGTTTTGTTGCAACACTTTATAATTACATTTCCACTTGTAACTAAAACACAATTTAAAAAAAGCGTTTTAATCATAATTAAGTTTTAACCTTCCGTTTGGAGCTGAAATCAAATTCATTAATAAAAACTCTCGAGTTTCTTTAGATTTTATTTTCGATTTGAGTTGTTTCTCAACGATATTTCGAGCCGTGGCTCGATCAACGTTTTGTGGCAACTTAATTTTTGTTAGAGTGGTCAAAATGTGTTCGACCCATTTCACACGTTGGTATTTAACGGGGGCGATATCAACCACAATTAAATGCTGCACCTTTTCCGGCTAAAACGAAATTATTTAATTTAACGAATTAAATAAGAATATTTTCCTCACAAAAAGTAAAGCGTATCTCATCGCGACTTTCCCACCCATCGAGTGTCCTAAAAAACTAACTTTGTCTCCAAATTTTTCGATTTCTATGAATCCTTTTAAATCTTCCGTCATCAAATCGTAGTTGTGGTCATTCAAATTTGGGCTATCGCCGTGATTTCTTAAATCAATCGCTATTATATCTCTTTTCAACTTTAAATTGGTCGATAATTTCTTGCACGTGCTGTTCCAGTTTGTTTTGGAGCCAAATAAACCGTGTAAAACTACAATTGGGGTTGTTTTCGGTGAAGGTGGCACTTCCGGTTTGTAAACTGTGAATGACAGTCGGAGCGAGGTTTGCATTAATACTTTTTGGGCCATTCTTCGTCTAATTAAACTATTTTTTATTTATTTATTCTTTAATAATAATTAATTTGAGTTTTATTTTAAAAATCCTATAAAATTATAAACTTTGACATTGACATATTTAGAAAAAATCGCCATCTAGTGGCAAAAAAATTTATTAGAGAAAATAACTAATTTTTATTTATAATAAATAAAATATTTATTTAGTGATTAGTTTTTTTCTTTATTTATTCGGCAATAATAATCATTTTGAGTGATTATTTCAAAAATCCTATAAAATTACGAACTTTAATATTGAAATAATTAATTAGCAAAAACGCCATCTATCGGCGAAAAATTACACATTTTTGCAATTTTTACCCATTTTAATGCAATTAACGCATAATTGGAGATCGTTTTCATGCTTTGTACTCTAAAAATGTTTTATTTAGTATATATAAAGTAATTAAAGGATATTTACTTTTAATCCAAAATCGTAAATATATCCAAAAATTTATTATTCTCACCACTTTTCGTTTTGATCTAATAAAATACATAGTTAGGTTCGTCCATTGTAAGACAATAAATAAATATAAATCGATTCTTTCATTATTAACAAATATTGTTAAAAATATTATTAAGTTAGGTTCGGTTTTTATGACGTTTCTAATTTCTTGTTAATTTGACACGACAGTTGGCAATGACAGTAATAACACAGGTTATGTTAAGCGAATTGGGTACCCCAAAATAATGAAAACGAACGTTTTAATGTAATTTAATGGTATATGGTCTTTTCAATTTTAAATTGGTAGTTAATTTTGTGCACATGAGTTAAATAAACCGTGTAAAATTAGAATTGGGGTTGTTTAAAATTACGAATGTTTGACATAATTAGTAAGAGCGCCATCTATCGAGAAAAAAATTATTAGAGAAAATTATTAGTTTTTAATTATTTATGATAAATAAAATGTTTAAATGAGTTAATTTAGGCTCGAGATAAAGTAAATCTTTACCTTGTTAAATAGTCAGTTGCGATTTACATCCAAAAGATTTGAAAGCATTGCTGTATTCCGGAGAAGTTCCCCCAAGTAAGCTGATTGGAGTAATATTAAACGCGTTAACTTCGTTGAGGTACTTTGTGCTCAAATAAGTTATCATCCCTTGTATTGGTTTTAATTGGTTCCAAAAATTCTTCAACTTTCTTAAGGTTGTCCATTTTATTCTCGACATTACTAAAATTATCATTTCAACTTTTGATTTGGCCACTTTGTTGTTTTTCATGCTTGGTACGCTAAAAATATTTGATTTAATATGATATATAAAGTAATTAAAGGATATTTACTTGTAACCTAAAGTCGTAAATATTATTAAGTGAGGTTAGGTTTTTATGACACTTCTAATATCATCATATTAGACCATAGATATTAACCACTTTTCGTTTTAATCCGATAAAATACATAGCTTGGTTCGTTCATTGTAAGACAATAAGTAAATATAAATAAATCCTTTCATTTTTAATAAATATTATTAAGTTAGGTTTTTATGACGTTTCTAATTTTTTGTTAGTTTGACACAACAGTTGGCAATGACAGTAACAACACAGGTTATGTTGGGTGAATTGTGGCTCAAAAATAATGAAAATGAACGTTTTTATGCAATTTAAAGGTATGTGGTCTTTTCAATTTAAAATTGGTACTTAATTTTTTACATGCGAGTTAAATAAACCGTGTAAAATTAAAATTGGGGTGTTTAAATTACGAATTATATTGACGTTTAGTGAGAGCGCCATCTATCGAGAAAAAAATTGTTAATTTTAAATTATTTATAACAAATAAAATGTTTAAATAAGTTAAAATTAAACGGGAAAACTTCTTTCATTTAACTTTATTTTACTCCCATTATAATAATCATTACTTTCTTTTCATTTTCCTTAATACTAATTCACAATATACAACGACGCGTGCTTTCTCTTTAAATTTAGGCTATTATACAATTACAAAGATTCTTATTCCTTATTTTTATTCAATTTAACCCACTTTATTTCTAAACTTAATAATTAATAAATCAAAGAAACAACTTATCACATTTACATTTTAAAAAATTACAATTAATTTTACTACAAAGTTTACAAACAAAAAGAAAATAAAATAAAAATAGCTGTATTTATTTAATTATTGTTAATCGTTATTTAATTATATCTAAATATGTATACGATTTAAAAAAAATCTCCCCAATTTTTCATCAAAAAAACAAATTTCGCAAAAAAACCTAACCTCAAAAAAAGAAAAACATTTCTTAACATGCACAATTATCTCCGCCCCCGTTCCCTCGAGACGCTCCTCTATCGCTGGTTAATTTAATCTGATCAGGGAAGTCGTTGTACATTTCACAAACGGTTTGTTGACTTTGTTGGCTCAACGCGTTCCTAGCAATACTTTTAAAAGCTTGTTCAACATTCAAAGCTTCTTTAGCGCTCGTTTCAAAGTACGGGATGCCCCCAGCGCCTCCAACTCCCCCATTATTATTCTTCGATTGACACCATTGTTGTGCTTTTTTCGATGAAATCGCTCTCGATCGATCCCCTTCAACTAAATCAACTTTATTCCCCAATAATACAAAAGGAAAGTTTTCTGGCTCCCTAGGAGAAGCTTGTATTAAAAATTCATCTCTCCAACTATCCAAAGATTTAAATGTATTAGGAGCTGTTACATCAAAAACTAAAATTTTAAATTAATTTAATTAATAAATTATTTTTTTGATTAGATTTTACCTAAAACGCAACAATCCGCGCCTCGATAAAAAGCAACCCCCAAAGATTGGAATCGTTCTTGCCCGGCGGTGTCCCAAATCTGCATGGTAACCGTTCGATCATCAACTTGAACCTCCTTCGTTAAAAAATCGGCCCCAATCGTCGCTTTGTATTGGTTCGAAAACTTTTTGTTCACATACTGATTCATCAACGACGTTTTTCCGACACCCGAATCGCCCAAAATAATCACTTTCAACAAGACTTTCTTGCGCGTAGACATGTTTCGATCTAAAAAGGGATTTTTTTTACAATTAAAAGGAAAAATTAATAAAAGGAGGTGATTCATCAACACAACACAAAGAGACGATTTGTTTGTCCCGTTGTTTTCACGTCTACCTCGGCAATCGACGATTTAACGTGTTCATCTGGATGCTTTAAACGCTTCTTTTGCGATTTAATCGTTCTTACCTGATTTTATTCGAAGCAAAAGACGAAAAAACCACCCAAAAATTTTTTGACACTACTTGACAGCTTACAATGACAAGACTTGTTAAAAATGGCCGATCCCTATTTTTATGAACGTACTCGAAATACGGATACGTTCGAAAAAACGTACCTATTCGACGATGTTTTACATTAAAATAACTTAGAATTGTTGTTGTAGTTATAATTATTGTATTAATCACGTTCTTAATATATATAGTGACTAATTCTTGATAAGAATTATATTGATATTTACATTTTGATTTAAACGCCATCTCTCAAAAAAACTTTATACTAATCATTGGGGTCAATTTTAATTTTATTTTGTATTTATCTCTTTCTAATTTATCATTCTGTTTGGTTATTTGCATTATTTTTTTTATTATTAACCCATATTTTGATTCATTACACATTTAATATTACAACAAATTTTTGATATCAACACAATAGTTGAAGCGCCATCTATCAATAGATAATTTAACCTCAATATATAGAGAGCGCCTCTTAAACATTGAGGTTACATTTAATTTTTTATTTATAATTTATCTTCCTTCTTAGTTATTAACCCACTTCTTGATTAATTGCACATTTAACTTTAATATCAACACCTTAACATCAAGAAAAGGTATTCACAATTAATAATCTAATTAAAAAAAGTTTATTTTATAATAGTACATTTCATAATACTTTAAGCTCTTCCTAAAGGTGTAATAAACGAGATGTAATCGCCCCAAATGCCCCAATCCGCTCGATTCATCTGATAAATAACAATCCAAGTCGTAATGATTATAAACCAAGTTAAAGCTCCGATTCCTGAATAAATCACGTCTAAAAAACGATAAATTTTGATTTGGTTCATCACTGAACATTGAGTATACTCACAGCGTTTAATTTGAGCCTGCTCATTGTATTTATCTTTGCGAAAGGCTTCGTTAAAGAACCAAATCGCGTTTACAGCCCAAACAAAGGGTAAGAGAGCGAATCCAGCTACAAGAAATGACTTAAATAGTACAATTTAATGAATTTAATAATTTTTGTTACCTTTAAAGTAATATCGACACAAATTAAGTTTCTTTTCGTTGGAATATTTGGATAAATCCATTTTCTACGAAATCAGCCCTGTTTTGACACTTCACTTTTTAGGTTGGTATTAAAAATTTGCTTTTCTCTAAAAATCTTATTTATAATTAAGTTAAGCAATAAAAGATTATTAAGAATCTAATCTTTATGTTGTAAACACTTAAAATCTAGTTAAAAGTAACTTTAATTGTGTAATTGATTTAATTCAATTAGGTTGGTAATGAAATTTGGGGATATTTTGCGTAGCCGAATCATAACAGTGAAGTTCGCTCTCTTTTTATGCGAGTCAACATGGCTGACGCAAAAACGCAGAAGGTAAGTCCGAAAGAAATCTCGTTTTTCCTCGATAATCCTAAAGAAATAAAACCCAATCGTGACAAGAATTTAATCCTTATAATTCGTTTTGTTATTTTTAATCCATCTTTTTCGATTTTCCCCATAAATTTGGTGTTTACCATCAAAGATGTGAACCTAACCTCAAAAACTTTTCGACCCGATTAATTTCCAAGTTATTTTTTAATGATGATCTTCATTTGAAGCCTTAGGACACTTCAGAATTAATATAAAGTGTTGATAAAATCAATCTGATATTGAAAAAAATCGTTTAAAAAAAAAGTGAGGTTATGTGAGAAAAGTGTCAAATTAATAATTGTGTTTTTAGATGTCGGAGAAGAGTAAAGAAGTGAAAAAGCCGGGAAAACCCCGCAATTACGACCTGGGAAACGGAATTTATCGGTTTTCCCGAACTCGTATGTACCATAAAAAAGCAATTTATAAATTTTTGGGGAAAAAAGTCGCTCCGAAAAAACCCAAAACGAAAACCCAACAATTCGCTGAAAAACCAATTGGTGGCGAGAAAAATGGCGGAAAACGCGTTGTTAGAACCGTGAGAAAACGCGCATATTACGCGACACAAGATAAGTAAGTAAAATAAATTTTTTTTAAATCCTAATCTAACCAAAATCTTAAAAATTTTAGAATTTTACCCAGAAACTCCCGCGGACGTTCTTTCTCCCAACACAAACGCAATTTGCGCTCATCTCTTCAACCGGGAACTATCTTAATAGTTTTGGCCGGCCCCCACAAAGGAAAACGAGTCGTCCTTTTAAAACAACTCTTCTCTGGGATGTTATTAGTTACTGGTCCATTTAAAATAAATGGATGTCCCATGAGGAGGATGCACCCAAATTACGTGATTGCCACACAAACGAGGGTGGATTTGGGCTCTTTCAAACTTAATGATAGCATTGATGATGAATATTTTAAGCGCGAAAGGAAGCGTAGGCCGAAAAAGGAAGAAGGCGACATTTTTGCTACCAAAAAGGCTGGTTATAAACCAACCGATCAAAGGAAATCCGATCAGAAGATTGTTGATAAACAAGTTATTGATGCGATTAAGAAAAATGCAGACAAGAAGTTGTTGTTTGCTTATTTAGCTACTATGTTTGGGTTGAGATCCTCCCAATATCCCCATAGGATGAAGTTTTAGGGTTATTTTTAAGCGATTTCTGTTTATTTTTTAATTCAATTAAAGATTTTGAATTTGAAATAAATGGTTTAAGTTTATTTTTATTAATTAATTTTTATTGAATCAATTCGATTAATCCCTATTTTCCAAATTGATCCATTTCAATGATTTAAAAAAATTGAAATAAAGCCACGAAACGATTTTTATCTTGGAATGAAGTTTCAGACATAACCTAGCTTTTTTAGGTCGATTTAAAAATATTTGTAAGTTGATTTATTTTATATAAAATTTAATTTAATCACTATTTGAATCATTTTAGATCATTCACGCGTCAAAGACGCACGGTATAACCAAAAATTTCTAGTTTTTGGACAAGTTAAACAGTCCTTGAAAAAGTTAGGTTAGGTTGAGAAAAATGCGCAGCATATTTTTTACAGCCCAATAACAACTAATTCGTTACAAAAATTAAATGTACTTACTCCGCTTTAAAAATGGGATATTTTAACTTCATTTAATTCGAAAATTGTTTAATATAATTGTTATAAAACTTTCTCTTGATGCAACAAGTGATTTTTTTTAAACATGTCGGTGCTTATTGATAAATTACCATGGTAACGGCAGGGTTGAAAACTTTCAAACAAAAAAATATTTTAGTTGCTACATTTTCGTAGATTTTTCTGCCGATGGAATAAGAAAGTTTTATTTCTAGAACTAGAAATTTTCGAGTTACGCCGTTAGTTTTAGTTTTATTTCTAACACGTCTAACGCAAAATGAGTTAAATACATTTTTTTAATGAAACGTCAAAAAAGCGCCATCTATTGGCAAAAGGTACTTTCTCGTCATGTCAAATATTTTTACGTAATTTAAAACCACGAAAAAGCGAATTACTATTTAACTTTTTTTATAACGTAAAACGTGTACAAGTGACTACAACGAGCTTCTTTTTAGTTTTATTTCTAAAACTGGGTGAGTTAAATAAAATTTTTTAATAAAAAGTCAAAAAAATGACATTTGAAAAAGTGAGGTTAGATTGTGTTGGAAAAGTGTGATTAAGAATTCTCAACATCACTTTCTAGCACAAGTTTAAACTAACACGGCCGTTTTCGAAGACATCGGCCGCCCCCGGCCATGGCGGGCGCTAAAATATTGAAAACCTTGAGTTGGATCTCTACTCGCATTTGTGAGAATGAACATTTCGTGCTCTCGGGGGCGGCCGATGTCTTCGAAAACGGCCGTGTTAGTTTAAAACTGTGCTGGGAAATGTGTTATTTTTGTTTATTTATTTGTTCGTCCCAACCTCACTTTTCCAATTAAACCTAACCTCACATTTTTTGACGTTCCATTTAAAAAAAATTTATTGTACTCACTTAGTGCGTCCTCAAAGATTTTTTTTCATATTAGCGATTCATAAGAAGCGATCTCGCAAAGGTATCTCTTATATCTGTTGTAACCTTACTTTTTCAACCAAATCTAGCGTCTTTGACGCACGGCATAACCTCAAAATTTCTAGTTTTAGTTTTATTTCAAACGCAAAATAAGTTAAATAAATTTTTTTAATGAAACGTCAAAAATGACACTTGATAAAAACGCATAGGAGATAGCGCCATCTGTTGGAAAAAGTCTAAAAATGTGCGTTTGTTAATTTAAAACCACGAGAAACGCGAATTTAAAAATTATTGAACTTAAATTGTAAATTTTAATTTAATTTATAAGCAATTTTTTATAATACAGATTTTAATATAACTTTATTCGAGTGCAAAAATTAATATCATAAAATAAAAACATAACCTCAAACTTTGACACATAAATGTCAAAATAAAAAAATTAATTAAATCTCTTCTAAAGCGATTAACGCCTCGACCATTTCGGGTCTTTCCCTAGGACACTGCTCAGTGCATCTTTTCCCAATATTAATTAACCCCAAAAAATATTTCTCACAATTTTCTAATCGTGCATCTCGTAGCTCCACAATATCTTTATCATAGAGTACAACATGATCTTTTAAGAAGCGATTTTTTCTCCTTTCCGAATACGAACTCAACCCCGTGGCCAATTCAAACAGAACAATCCCAAAACTGTAAGTGTCAACTTTCGTCGATAATTTCCCCCCACGCAAATACTCATCAGGTAAATATGGCTTAGTTCCTTGTAAATGACTAATGGTTAAATGGGTTTTATCACCAACACTTGGTCCTTTTCTTGCAAGCCCAAAATCACCGATTCGGGGGGTGTCATTTTCATCTAATAAAATATTAGCCGGTTTGATATCGCCGTGAATCAAAGGTTCTCTTGATGTTGTATGCAAAAATTGAATCCCTCTAAAAGAAAATAATCATAACAACAAATATAAATTTGCGTAATTAATGTTTTTATTATCACCGAGCTGATCCAATCGCAATTTTTAACCTAGATTCCCAATTTAAAGCATCATTAATTCGAATCCTACGCTCTAAAGATCCCCCAGACATGTATTGATAGATTAAACAGTTGTGGGGACCATCAAAACTGAACCCGTAAAGCGGTAAAATGTTATCGTGTCGATATGCATTTAAACTATTTAATTCTGTGACTGTTTGCCGAACGGGATTCATTGGGGATTGAGATCCTTTCTCCTCAATGCGTTTAATAGCAACTTTAGTACATTTCCAAGTGCCTAAAATCAATAAATAATTAAATTAAGATAAAAAATGACAGATTAAAAGTGAGGTTATGTATTTTGACATTTAAGACATTTAGGTTATGTATTTATAACCTCACTTTATTAAAAATTATTTAATTAAATGCCTTTAAAAACGATTCCGAACCCTCCTTTTCCTAAGATATGACCCGGATTCCAATTATCAGTGGATTTTTGTAATTCTTCATAGGTTATGTGAGGAATTCCCGAATCGGCGATGTACGATATATCGGATTTTGCGGAAAATGCTGAATTATTGAGTCTTTTCGGAATTGGGGATCGTTGAGGTGGTTTTTGGTCGGAAAAATTATCATCCCTCGTTTCGATATTAATCGGTTTTAAGAATTCTTCGACTTTTTTAACGTTATCCGTTTTATTCTCGATATTATTAAAGTTATCAATTCCAATTTTTGAATCGGACACTTTGTTAATTTGTTTAACATCTTTTTTCCGCATTAAACGGTGGAATTTATCCGGGACGTAACTTTGCAAAACTTCCATTGCTCCCAAAAATTGCATTCGGCTTAATAAAACAAATAATTCGGTTATTTTATGGTTTTGTTTCCCCCATAAAGTCAATAAGTGATCTGAAGGGGATTTTTCACGCTTCGTACTCTAAAAATGATTTATTTAATACTAATTAAGCGATTAAAGGAGATTTACTTGTATCACAAAATCATCGTAACCCATCAATTTTGCTAATAATTCCCATTTTTCGTTTTGATCTAATAAGATACATAGTTTGGTTCGTTCGTTATAAGGTAATAAATAGATATAAATCGATTCTTCCATTATTAATGAGTTAATTATTAATAAAAGTATTATTAAGTTAGGTTAGATTTTTGACGTTTTAATTGTCAATTTTTTATGTTTTATATTTCTTTTTAATTTATTAAATTAAAAATATAATTTGTTGTAGTTTCTATTTTAAAAAAGATTAATACGACTCAAATTAATAAATAAAAACGAACTATTTTCTTAATAACAAATAAAGAATAACAACTAATTTCACACTAGTGCTCCAAACGTCATTTCGACGAATATGGTTTTGTGATTTTAAAAGATAAATTTACGTATAATTTTTTATTTTGTATTGATCGTGATTCACGTTATTGGAGATATCTAGAAACGATAACGCGGAAATCGTACGAACTGGATTACGTGTCTGTGGAATGTTGGGTGATCATCGGGCGGGGATTTTTCTTTTTCGTTTAGGATAGTTGGCAAAACTGGCAATAACAGCAACCAGCTCAGGTTATGGTAGGCAAATTGCGGACCCGAAAATAATGAAAACGAACGGTTTTAATGCGGTTTAAAAGTGCGTGATCGGTGTGGTTCGGTTACGATGAAGACGAAATCGTCGAAAAGAGTCGCCGGGATAATCATCCGTGGCCGGAAATCTATCGTCAAGGACTCGGTGGTTACTGTAAGTTTTGACAGCTCAACAATTTTTCGATTATTTTACAACGAAATTTTTAATCATCGTTACATTTTAGAAATTACAATATATTTTTACTATCTACGGCTTTTGATTGACGGTTTGTTAGATAAAAAAGTCGAAATTTTCATGGTACGCGTTAATAGGGCAATTCGAGGGGCTTATCTCGAAACAAAAAAAACGAAACTTTACCTTTTATCTAGATTAAATGAGATTTGATAGCGACGATTCAATGGTGAATGGCTCGTCGTGAATATTATGTGTTGGTTTGTTGCGTACTATGTATGCAAAAAGTACTTTTGGTACCCAGTTAGGTACCGGAGAATGTACAGAAAATGTATTCTTGTAAGTCAATTTTTCTTTTAAAAACGATGATTAATTATTTATTTATAATATGCGAACAAATAGAGCAATTCTTATCTGTTTCATTTGAAACATTTCGTGACTAGGCATTAAAAAAATAGATATACTTACATTATGAATTATATTTCAAGTACTTTACAAATATTTGTTCATTGTTTAAGTAATTAGTTTTGAAGTAGTAAATTAATTCGACTTAATCATTACATTATTTGATTTATAACCTCAAAATTTATTTGACATTTAAATTATAACCTCAAAATAGATAGGCAACCACACATACACATAACCTCAAAATGTAAAATTTGACATAACTTTTTAATTTATTTATTTATTTTTTAATTATTTTACTCAGTGCGTTTTCGAAGATTTTCTTTCATATTAGCGATTCATAAGAAGCGATCTCTTATATCTGTTGTAACCTTACTTTTTCAACCAAACCTAACCTCACTTTTTCAACCAAAAATTAAAATTATTTTACTCACTCAGTGCGTTGTCGAAGATTTTCTTTCATATTGGCGATTCATAAGAAGCGATGTTTGCTATCTCCTATATCTGTTGTAAAAAAGTAGTTTTTCAACCTAACCTAACCTTACTTTTTCAAGTGACATTTTTCACAACCGTTACTGCCGATGGAATAAGAAATAAAACTAAAACTAGAAATTTTAGGGTTATGCCGTGCGTCGAAGACGGCTCAAAATTTCTAGTTTTAGTTTTATTTCTAACGCAAATTCAGTTAAATAAATCTTTTTAAATGAAACGTCAAAAAATGACACTTGACAAAGACGAATAAACTCCCTAGATCTAGGGACTTTAAAAACGAATAGGAGATAGCGCCATCTGTTGCGGAAAAGTCTAAAAATGTACGTTTGTTAATTTAAAACCACGAGAAACGCGAATTAAAAAATTATTGAACTTAAATTGTAAATTTTAATCTAATTTATAAGCAATTGTTTATAATACAGATTTTAATATAACTTTATTTGAATAAAAAAATTAATATTATAAAATAAAAAGATAACCTCAAACTTTGACACATAAATGTCAAAATAAAAAATCTTTCAAAGCGAAATTCCTTTACAAATATTAATTAATTGTTTAAGTAAGTTTTCAAGTACTAAATTAATTCGACTTAATCCCTAAATTATTTGATTTATAACCTCAAAATAACTCCAAAACCTGACCAAATAGGCAACCAAACACACACATAACTTCAAAATGTCAAATATAACATTATAACATAACTTTTTTAATTATTTTTATTTATTTATTTCTTTTTCAGACCTCTGGTTTTGGTTTACCCAGCTTATATCACGCCCTTGTAGTAATATTCTTGGAATTTTTCGCATGGGGATTACTAACGATGCCGGTTATTTCTGTCCTAAACACAACATTTCCTGATCACACGTTTTTAATGAACGGCTTGGTGATGGGGATAAAAGGAATTCTATCGTTTTTAAGCGCCCCGTTAGTGGGGGCCCTTTCGGACGTCTGCGGACGCAAATTGTTCCTTTTGATTACCGTATTCTTCACGTGCCTGCCAATTCCGCTAATGACGATCAACAGTTTTTGGTTCTTCGCCATGATTAGTATTTCTGGAGTGTTTGCGGTCACTTTTAGCGTAGTTTTCGCCTACGTAGCCGATGTCACCGATGAAAAGGAACGCTCCTTGGCTTACGGTTTGGTTAGTGCTACTTTCGCGGCTAGTATGGTTATCTCGCCGGCTTTGGGGGCTTATTTAATGGAACGGTGGTCGATGACGGTCGTAGTCGCTTTGGCTACTGCTATTGCAATATTGGATGTATTTTTTATTTTAGTCGCTGTACCTGAAAGTTTACCCGAAAAGGTAAATACTTTATTTTTAATTTAATAATAATTTTAATTATAATTTTTAATGTTTTAGGTTCGTGTCTCTCCAATTAGTTGGGAACAAGCTGATCCTTTCGCTTCGTTAAGAAACGTCGGCCAAGACCCAACGATTTTGTTGTTGTGTATCGCCGTTTTTCTCTCCTATTTACCGGAAGCGGGGCAATATAGTTGCATATTCGTCTATTTGAAACTAGTGATGGGTTGGCGATCGTCGACCGTTGCCGTTTTTGTGGGTCTTGTCGGACTTCTTGCCGTATTAACACAAGTTTGCCTAGGTAAATCAAAATTACACTATTTTTTTACAATTTTATATAATGAAACGAGATAACTCACTGCTTAAAATCGTACTCGTTTTTTTAAATTGACATAAAAAAGTTAGGTTATGTCTGAAACTTCATTCCGAGATAAAAATCGTTTCGTGGCGTCTAAAATTGGTTTAAGCAAACAGTTAGGATGTTCGAAAATGTTTCTTTTGGTTGAATCGCACCTTTCTTTTGTAAAAATTAATAATTTGTTACGAAATTTTTCTAAATGTCAAAAATACGATTAATACGGAGAATAACCACGAGATGGGGGGTGATAAAAAAAATTTTATTAATAAATTTAAATAAAAATAAAAATTTAATAAAAAATAGTTTTATATTAAAAAAAATCGATGATTTTCAATTTAATTAAACGTTAATATAACAAAAATTCAATAAAAAGTTATTAAAGAAAAATTTTATTAATGTTTATAAATTTCACTAGATGGCGCTACTTCCTATGCGTCTTTTTGATGTGACATTTTGCGTTAGAAATAAAACTAAAACTAGAAATTTTGAGGTTAATTAACCCAAAAATTTCTAGTTTTAGTTTTATTTCTTATTACATCGACAGAAAAGTCTACGAAAATGTTGTGATTTAAATAATTTTTTGTTTAAAAGTTTTTTTCCTGCCGTTACCATGGTGATTAGTCAATACACGCCGACATCTTTAAAAAAAACTATTTAAACGTCAAATTACATAATTCGATGAGTTATTCACGTTTCTTACACTAAATTATAACTAATATTGTTTTTTTTAGGAATACTTATGAAAAATCTCGGTTGTAAACACACGATAATGTTAGGTTTACTATTCGAAATGTTGCAATTGTTGTGGTACGGTTTTGGGACGACCACGTGGATGATGTGGGCGGCGGGAGTTTTAGCCTCGATGAGTTCGATCACGTATCCGGCGATATCGGCGTTCGTCTCGATACACAGCACCCCGGACCGACAAGGAGTCGTACAGGGGATGGTGACGGGAATGCGAGGGTTATGTAACGGCTTAGGACCCGCAATGTTCGGGTTAATCTTTTACATTTTCCACGTGGATCTCAACGAAGAAAACGACGTCAAAACAACCAGCCCGACCGATATCAAATTTGAGTCGTATTCACAGGTAATAACAAAAAAGTTAGATGTAATAATAATTTTAAAAACAATTTTTTTTAGTTGGTTCCGGGTCCGCCGTTTGTATTTGGTGCGTTCCTAGTCATTTGTGCGTTGCTTGTAGCGTCGTTTATACCGACGAAGCACACGCCTGATTCAGGTATTCCTTTAGATACTATGTACGAGATCGAAAAGGGGCACAAAGTGGCCGGAACTTTAAGTCCGTTAATACCGAACAGTCGGCTAGAGAATGCGGCCGTTTTGTAATAATAATAGTAATTAATAATAATAATCGTCGTAATTTTTGGGGAACGGATTATGATGAGATGATGTGACAGTTGACGTTTGACAGTTGACATTTTTTTAATTGAATTTTTTTAAAAAAACGGAAAAGTAATCAACGAGTTTGAATTTGAAAGAGAGGTGCGTATTAATTATTATTATTATTTTCTGTTCCGCGGTATTATTGTGATAAGTGTAAAGAATATTTCCGTAGGATGTATTTATTTTTGTATAGTTGGTAAGGCGTCGTCGGTGATTCCTCTTTTTTTGATTTTTTTCCTTTTTACTCGTCTTATTGCTTGGTTTTTACGATAAACTCAAGGTCACCTACGTTTTAAAGATACAAAGGATTCAAAATAAAGAAGTTTTAGTGTACTTAAAAAGAATTATAAAACGAAAATGTCAATTTTAAATGATTTTTTTATTTTTTAAATAATTTTTTTGAAGAAAAATGTTCCGCAAAGCGATTATTCCTGCCTAAATAAACGTAATTAAGTGCACACAATAAGTATTTAAAATTAAAAAAAAAATAAAGGGTCGGCAACTTAACAAAAAAAATTACTAAGCATTTTTTAAAACGTCACATTTACAATAATTCGATCACGACGTGACTCTAAACGTTTAATGAAAAAGAAAGAATCGATTAATTAATGAAATAACGTTTAAAATTAATCGTCTATAAAAAAAAATCGTTAATAAACAAATTAAGTACTTTACACAAAGCACATTTGCGAGGAAAAAAATCACTAAATCAAATTAAACCAAGAATTAAAACCAAAAAAATAATGCTTTGCTCCCTAAATTTCTTTGCACACACGTTAAAAAGAGATTTTTTTCGTTTTTAGACGTTTTTATAACCTAAAAAATAAAAAAAAAACGCGTGTGTAGAGTTGTTCTCAATTAGGGTGGGCTTTAGAAACAAAAAAGCTAAAAAAGGATACAAAGTAGGCCTTAAAAAGAAGTATTTTCTATTTTCTACCTTTAATTCTTGTTGAAATAGAGTGTTTTTTTTTTTTTGAATGCATTTCCGGGGGGCTCCGCACAAATAAAAAAAATATTTCGTTTTTTAAACCGGTCTCTAAACAATGTTTTTATTTGTTATTTATTCGGGATAAATAATAATCAATTATTAATTATAATTAATGTACAAAGTACGCGTTAAAAGTGTTAAGAGAAAACGGGTCAGCCGGTTTTAAACGATTTATTTTATTAAAATCCTTTTTGGATCGCTACACTAATTCCAATCGTTCCCTATCGTTTTTTTTTCCTCCTTGGATTTCCGATTTCCCAAGTCCCCAAATCCAATTAATTGATAAAACACTTGTTTTTTTCGCCCATAATTAGTTTGTAAGCGTAGACGATGTAATGTTACAAGTTGCAGATGAGATAATGTATATTAAGAGGAAACATAAATGTTTATTTAAATTAAAAGTGATTTTTCTCAACCTAACCTAAGTTTTTTAAATGACGTTTTATTAAAAAAATTTTTTTTTTCGAAGTTTCCAATCCTGCCGTTACCATGGTGATTTATCAATAAGCACCGACATCTTTAAAAAATTGTTGTGTTTAGAGAAAGTTTTATCATTATTGTTAAATAATTGTTAAATGGAGCTAAAAGATTCATTTTTAAGACAGAGTAAGTACTTTAAATGTTATTTAAATCATCCAGTGTGTTAAGGATTTCTAATCTCACTTTCTTAACACAACCTAACCTCACTTTTTCAAATGACTTTTTTTTGACGTTTCATTAAAACTAAAAATCTTGTCGATTGATAAGAAGCCCTCTCGTTTGAAACAGCTATAAAAAGTAAACTCGGTCGACTTCGAAGACGTCGGCCGCCCCCCGAAGGCACGAAATGTCTATTCTGATAAATACGAGTAGAGATCCAACTCAAGGATTTCAATGTTTTAATGTTCGCGATGGCCGGGGGCGGCCGATGTCTTCGAAAACGGCCGTGTTAGTTTAAAGCTGTGTTGGAAAATGATGTGGATTCCTAATCTCACTTTCTTAACACAACCTAACCTCACTTTTTTCAAAAGAAATTTTTTTGACGTTTCATTAAAAAAATTTTAATTCACGCAGTTTTAGAAATAACATTAATAAGACATTTGCGTCATAGAAGTTCGTTTTAGTCACTAGTACACGTTTTACGTTATAAAAAAGAAATCAAATTGTAATTTGAGTTTTTCGTGGTTTCAAATTGCGTTTGAATATTTGACATGATGAGAAGATAGTTGCAAACGTACATTTTTAGACTTTTCCCGACAGATGGCGTTACTTGTTATGCGTCTTTTTCAAGTGACATTAATTTGTTGACGTTTCATTAAATAAAAATTTAACTCCCTTTTGCGTTAGAAATAAAATTAAAATTAGAAATTTTGAGGTTATGCCTCAAAATCGCTTGAAACAACCACAAAGTGTTAGCTTTTAGTGTTCGCGATGACCGGGGACGGCCGATTTTCTCGAAAACGGGCGAGTTTGTTTTGTACAAAACCTAATTTCTAACCTGTGTGAATAACAACCAACATTTAAAACGTTTCTATTCCTTTTTATTACATTTTTCTCAACATAACCTCACTTTACTAGCGACTTTATTATGACATTTCATTAAATCGCCGTTACCATAGTTTTTGAGCATAACCTGAAAATTTTTAGTTATAATTTTATTTCTTATTATACCAAAAATGAAACTTACGAACGTTTTTTCATCGTTTATTTTTTATGTTTAAGAAATGTAAATCTTATGTGACAGTAAAAAAGATAACTTTAATATAATTAATGTCGAAAATTTTTTGTTTCAAAGTTTTCAACTTGCCGTTACCATGGTGATTTCTTAACAGAGGCGGCCATTATTAGAAAAACTAAGTTTGTGACTTAAAACATTTTTATTTTGAGCTTAAAGTTTAATTTTTAAGGTAACTACTTTTATAATAATTAAAATCGAATTCTAATTCGAGTTATTTATGATTTAGGATCGGAATTCGGCTTTGTGAAACGTTTTCTTGGAAAAAGTGAGTAAAAAACTTCGTTTTTGGTAAAATACGTTTTATTAGAATAGACATATAAAAATTGCACTTACAAAAAATATTTTTTATCAATATTATCTTATCTACGTACAAAATGCAAGACACAATAGTAAAATGGCACTTATTTGCTTTCAATTCCCCTTACAGAAAATAGGCACAACATCAGTCTTGTTTTCATTTTTTGATTATCATCATTGATCATTTCCAAGGCAAACCCCTGAGCAATACAACTTATCATTTCTCAACAACAACTTGGCATTTAAAAGCGGTTTGGTGCAAACGTGACACCGGAAACAGCCGTCATGGGCATGGAAATGCAATCCTTTCAAGGTGGCCCCCGGTTCGTCCGGTTTGATAACTTTAAAGCAAGCGGCGCATTTGGACGCCCTCACAGTTTCGTAACAACTCAAACAAATCGGTTGCGACTCCTCCATCACATAATTAGACCCCGCCAACGGCGTATCGCACTCGAAACAACAAAAATGTTTAACATGAAACGTTGCGTTCTCCGCCAAACAATACTCCTTAACAAAAATCAATTCGTCGCAAGCCATACAACGCGGAATCCCTTTAATTTTCGCGTAATCCCTCCCGCAATAAATTTGATCGGAATCTTTATCATAAAAATAAAGCAAATCGGCCAAATTTTGGTTACACCCGTAACACCGGAAACAATTTGAGTGAAACGAAGCGTTCGCTCGATCGATTTGAACCACAATCGAGTCATTTTCGAAGAGTTTCTTGCAATGATGACAAGATTGAGGGTTTTGATTTGGAATGAAATGATTTTTAGGTTCCTCTAGGTGATTGTTATCGTGGTGGATTTGGGCCGATTTGATTTTATTTTCGTATTCGATGTCTTTAATTCCCCCTACGGTTACGTGGTGGGGTTCTAAATTTTCTTCGGGAACGCTTGAGAATGCATTTTCTGGGATTAAATGTTTGTTTGGAGTTGGTGGGGGGAGTTTTAATTGTTGTTTTAGCCCGTTGGGGCCTACGATGTATGCGTCGTTGTTGGGGGGTAACATGTAGGTTTTTCCATCGGGGGATTCGACGAAGTTTTCGTCTTCTTTGTTGACGGGGAATTTAATTCCTTGGGTTGTTTCGACGTAGTTGTTACCGAGAGGGTCCGTGAAGAATCTTGGATCTTGTTTTGGACTGAAATAAAAATGTTATTTAATTTAGATAATAATAATTTAAATTTTATTTAATATTTAAAGCGTCTTTATTCGTTTTTATTATATTTTTTCGACATAACCTCACTTTTACTGGGGATTTTTTTATTTTAACGTTTAGTAAATTTTTTTTAAGTCACCAACCTGCCGTTGCCATGGTGATATGTCAATAAGCGCAGACATCTTTAAAAAATTATTTGTGGAGTCAAGAAAATGTTTTATAAACGTTTTATTAACGATTATATTAAACAATTTTAAACATTAAATGAAGCGAAAAGATCTGTTTTAAGGTAAGGTAAATAAATTAAAGTTTTTTTGATAAATTACTTGAAATAAAAAATTTACCTTTTTCTCCACCTAACCTTACTTTTTCAAGTGACGTTTCATTTAACGATTTATTAAAAAAATTTTTATTTAACTCACCTGGGGGTAGAAATAAAACTAAAACTAGAAATTTTAGGGTTATGCCGTGCGTCTTGACGCAGTTTTAGTTTTATTTCTTATTACACCAAAAATTAAACTTAGGAACTTTTTATTTGGACGTTTATTAAATTTTTTTAAGTCACCAACCTGCCGTTGCCATGGTGATTTGTCAATAAGCGCAGACATCTTAAAAAAATTTGTTGTCAAGAGAAAGTTTTATTAACGATTATATTAAACAATTTTAAACATTAAATGAAGCGAAAAGATCCGTTTTAAGGTTTTAAAGATCCGTTTTTAAAGCAGAGTAAGTAGTTTTTTTTTAAACGTCAAAATACAATGTCATTTGAAAGTGAGGTTAGGTTGTGTTGTTAAAGTGAGGTCAACATCATTTTCTTTGACGCACGGCATAACCTCAAAAATTTCTAGTTCTAACGCAAAATGATGTGAAATGCATCTTTTTTTTTGTTAAAACGTCAACATACAATGTTATTTGAAAGTGAGGTTGGGAATCTTCAACGTTCATTTTTGAGTACAAATACGCCGTTTTCTTGGGGGCGGCCGACGTTTTCGAAGTCACTTTTTCGTCTTGACACCAAAATTAAAACTTAGGAACTTTTGATTTTGACGTTTATTAAATTTTTTTTACTTCACTAAAATAATTTTTTGTTTAAAAGTTTTCAACCCTGCCGTTACCATGGTGATTGGTCAATAAACACCGACATCTTTAAAAAAGTCACTTGTTGCATCAAGATAAAGTTTTTTATGATAATTATCACGATTATATTAATCAATTTTTGCATAAAATGAAGCTGAAAGGACCGTTTTTAAAGCAAAGTGAGTACAATCAATTTTTGTAACGAATTAGCTTTGTAAAAAATATGTTGTTCATTTTTCTCAACCTAACCTAACTTATATTTAAATCATCCAGCGTTAGAAAAAGTGAGATTAAGTTGTGTTTCTCAGTTTTAGTGAAATATAAAACGTCACTTGTAAAACTGAGGTTATGTTGATACAAATATTTATTTCATAAAAAAAGACTAAAAATTCTAACCTTATTATTGAGTTATCATCCTTCTGGGATGTATTTAAGGGGTAAGTTTCCTTATTTTTATTAACCCCATAAATCCGCCCATCTGGTCCAATGGCTAAATTAGAATTTCTTGGATCTGGAATGTATTTTTTTCCATTTGAGTCCCTTAAAAAGCGTTCCCCGGATGGCGATGTAATAAATTTATCCTCTGGAAGAAAATATTTTTCATTCTTTGGTCCAATTACGTATTTATCATCATAAGGATCGGGATAAAAAACATTCCCATCAGCGTCCATTAAAAAGCGCTCTCCATTCGGACCACGCGCGAATCGAGCATCTTCCGAGTCTACAGGAAATAAATTTCCTTTTGGGTCAACTAAAAATCGATCACCTTGTTGGGAAATCGCGTAATTCTCGTCGATAGGATCGGGAATGAATTTTTTGCCGTTTTTTTCAATGAATCGATCCCCGTTTGCTGATGTTTGATATTTCGGGGTTGCTAATTTGTATTCTTTTCCTGATGATGGATCGAAAAGGTTTCCATTGGGTTGTTTAAATAATTTTTTGTCGTCATCGTTGAAAACAAATTTATTTCCGTTGTTATCTTCGAATAATCGCCCATCTTCGGGGGAGATTTTGTAAAAATTACCTTGAGGATCTAAAATGTGTTTATCACCATTAGGACCGATTAATATATTATCGTCTTTAGCTGAAGGATGATATTTTAACCCATACGGAGTCTCGAGGAATCTCTCCCCGTTTTTAAACGTTTTAAATTTATCTTTGGGGATTTTGATGCGTTGTCCATCCGGGCCGATAACGTGATTTGGGTTGTTTGGATCCTCGTAGAATTTTTCTCCGTTGGGGGCTAACATAAATTTTTTTCCTGAGTCGTCTAAAAATCTTGCGTCTTTATCGCTTACTGGGAACACTTCTCCTTTGGGTGAAACAAAAAAGCGTTTTCCTTTGGGGTTAATTGCGTAGTTATCGTTGAATTGGCTCGGAACGCATCGCTCTTTGTTTTGATTTAGGACGTATCTTTCGCCGGTGGGGCCGGTTTTGTATCTATCTTCAGGTAAGTAATATTTGACACCATCTTCACCTAATTGGAATTAAAAAAATTAATTAAAATTAGGTAATGAAATAAATGTTAACACTTTAATTTGAAAAATTTTTCATTTAAATCAAATGATGTATTTACTAGTTATATCCCATACTTTTGTTCCACCCTGTATAATACAGAGGACAAACCTTTTTTTCTTATTGTTTTATAATAAAAAAGTTACTGTCTCGGCAGCACGGTTGCCGAGGCTTGTTATGATATATCATTACATGCATATTATTCGCCAATTTTTAAACAGCCCCTGTATATACAGGGTCGCTGATATGTTTGGAAACGGTCGATAATCTTCTAAAGTAAGATAGCTAGCGAAAAATGTTAAGATACAAAAGTTTTAGTGTTTTTTAAAATTATTACAATAAAGACAAATTAAGTATACAGGTAAGTCAAAAAGTTATGACGTAACAAGGTTACGTTTTCTTTAATGGAACATCCTGTATATTATTCCATGTTTCAGTTCATCTCAAAATTATAAACAAAATTCATGTTGTAAGAAAAACTTTCAAAGGTAACTTGATAAGTTATGATCATAAACGACTAAAACATTTTTGTGTAATTTATGAGTGATTTTTAAAGTTCAATATCTCGAAAACGGTTAACTTTAGCTTTATGACGTGCTACATGAATTTTGTTTAGAATTTCGAGATGAACCGAAATATGAAATAATATACAGGGTGTTCCATTAAAGAAAACGTAACTTTGTTTCGTCATAACTTTTTGACTGACCCTGTATAGTTAATTATTTTTTTGTAATAGATTGTAATAGATTCCATACATATCAGCAACCTGTATAATACGGAACACAAACTTTTTCTTATTGTTTTATAATATAACTATTGCCTCGGCCGCACGGCTGCCTCGGCTTGTAATAATACATCATTACTACAAAGAAACTTTTTCTTATTGCTTTATAAGGAAAAAAGCCACTGCCTCGGCTTGTAATGATGCATCATTACTGCAAAGAAACCGTTTCTTATTGCTTTATTAGAAAAAAGCCACTGCCTCGGCTTGTAATAATACATCATTACTGTAAAGCAATCTTTTCTCATTGATTTATTAGAAAAAAAAGGCCACTGCCTCGGCAACACGACTACCTTGGCTTGTAATAATATATTAATAATGAACAAAAACCTATCCTTATTGCTTCCTAGCGAAAAAACGGCTGCCTCGGCCTCTAAATATGTATAAAGTATGGAAGACAAACCTTCTCCTATTGTTTTACATATGATAAAAAAGTTACTGCCTCAGCAGCACGGCTTCCTCGGCTTGTGAAAACATATTATTGCTGTAAAGAAACCTTTCTTTTATAATAAAAAAGCTACTGCCTCGGCTTGTCATAAAGCATTATTACTACAAAGAAACCTTTTCTTATTGCTTTATAAGGAAAAAAGCCACTGCCTCAACAGCTTAGTTGCCTCGGATTGTAATGATATATCATTACTGCAAAGAAACTTTTTCTTATTGCTTTATCAGGAAAACACGCTACTGCCTCGGCTTGTAATAATACATCATTACTACAAAGAAACTTTTTCTTATTGGTTTATTAGGAAAAGAAGCCACTGCCTCGGCTTGTAATGATACATCATTACTGCACAGAAACCTCTTCTTATTGCTTTATAAAGAAAAAAGCCACTGCCTCGGTTTGTAATAATATATTAATAATAAACAAAAACCTTTCCTTATTGCTTCATAGCGAAAACCCCACTGCCTCGGCCTCTTAATATGTATACAGGGTGATTCACATAAAAACCGAACTCGGCTATGAAATTGTACGTCAAACTTGACAAATAGGTTATAAAGTTAATTGATTTTTTAGTTTTGCTTACTGTTTATGTAAACGTCAAGGCTTTATAACCTATTTGTGAAGTTTGACGTACAATTTCACAGCCGAGTACTCTATAATAAAAAAGCTATTGCCTCGGCTTGTTTAAATAAAAAATTTATTTTTTTTCAACCTAACCTAACTTTCCCAAGTGAAATTTTGGGGTTTCCAATTGCGTTAGAATATTTGACATGATGAGAAGATAGTTACGAACGTATATTTTTAGACATTTTCCGACAGATTGCGCTACCTGCTATGCAGTTTTTTTTAAATGACATTTCTGACGTTTCGTTAAAAAAAATTTATTTAATTCATTTTGCATTAGAAATAAAACTAAAACTAAAAATTTTAGGGTAATAACCTCAAAATTTCTAGTTTTAGTTTTATTTCTTATTACATCGGCAGAAAAGTGAAAATTTTGTGTTTAAAAGTTTTCAACCCTGCCGTTACCATGGTGATTTGTCAATAAGGACCGACATCTTTAAAAAAATCACTTGTTGCATCAAGATAAAGTTTTGTAATAATTATCGCGATTATATTAAACAATTTTCGCATTAAATGAAGTTGAAAGGTCCGTTTTTAAGACAGAGTAAGTACATTTAATTTTTGTAACGAATTAGTTGTTAAAAATTATGTTGTGCTTTTTTCTCAACCTAACCTAACTTTTTCAAGGACTATTTTAACTCGTCCAAAAACTAGAAATTTTAGTTTTTAAACGCCTTTGACGCGCGAATAATCTAAAATGATTCAAGTTGCGATTAAATTAAATTTTAAATAAAATGAATCGACATATTTGAAATTGACATAAAAAAGTTAGGTTATGTCTGAAACTTCATTCCGAGATAAAAATCGTCTAAAATTGGTTTAAGCAAACGATTTGGATCACCAAAAATGTCTTTAATTGTTTATTTCGGTTGAATTGCAAATTGAAATTTTTTTAAATGTCAAAATAACTATACTCTGTTTTTAAACCAGGAGGAGTATTTTAAATTTGTCACCAGATTGACCTTGCACGTGATTGGTTGAATGCGAGGAAGGTCCACACACAGGCAATTTTGAATTTTGAATTTGAAGGTTAGGTAATTGATAATTCGACAGTTTCGTGTCATTATTGTATATTTTGTGTTCTTAAACCCTTTTTTATTATATTTTGAAACAAATACACTCATAACTTCAATGTTAATTTGTATGTATAGTGTTGACGTTAACAAACGAAAATAAATACAATAATAAGTAAATAAATAAATAATAATTATTAATTTAAATTTACCGCCAAAATATCTAGTGATATTTTCTGGTGATTTTTCCCAGTGTAAATCTGACTTTCGCGTTTACTCCTCCTCGTTTAAAAACAGCGTATAGTTCTAGTGCAAGTGTTAGTTCTAGTTTTAATTGTTATTCAGCGCTAAGTTATATATTTTTAAGTTTCGGGTTTAGCCCTGTGTCTTCAGACGCTGAATGTTAGGTAAGGTTAGTTTTGTTTACAAACATTAATTATACCATGAAGTATTCTTTGGCAATTAGTAATGGCAATTATAGCGTGAAGTTTTCTTTTGTAATGTCAATTATAGCGTGAAGGAATGTTAGGTAAGGTTAGTTTTGTTTACAAACATTAATTATACCATGAAGTTTTCTTTGGCAATTAGTAATGGCAATTATAGCGTGAAGTTTTCTTTTGTAATGTCAATTATAGCGTGAAGGAATGTTAGGTAAGGTTAGTTTTGTTTACAAACATTAATTATACCATGAAGTATTCTTTGGCAATTTGTAATGGCAATTATAGCGTGAAGTAAATAAATAAATAATAATAATTAATTTAAATTTACCGCCAAAATATCTAGTGATATTTTCTGGTGATTTTTCCTAGTGTAAATCTGACTTTCGCGTTTACTCCTCCTGGTTTAAAAACAGAGTATAGATGGGGGTGACAAAAAAGATTTAATTAACAAATTTGAAATCATTTAATAAAAATTATCTTTGTATTTAAAAAAATCGATGATTTTCGATTTAATTTAACGTTAATATAACAAAAATTCAATAAAAAGTTATTGAACAATATTAATTAATGTTAATAAAATTCACTAGATGACGCTATCTCCTACGCGTCTTTTTCAAGTGACTTTGACGTTTCATTAAAAAAAACATTTAACTCATTTTGAGTTAGAAATAAAACTAAAACTAGAAATTTGGAGGTTAATTTCTAGTTTTAGCTTTATTTCTTATTTCATCGGCAGAAAAGTATTAAATATAAATTTTGCGATAAAATAATTTTTCGTTTAAAAGTTTTCAACCCTGCCGTTACCATGGTGATTTATCAACAAGCACGGACATCTTTAAAAAAAATCACTTGTTGCATTAAGATAAAGTTTTATAATAATAATCGTGATTATATTAATTAATTTTCGCATTAAATGAAGCTGAAAGGTCCATTTTTAAGGCAGAGTAAGTACATTCAATTTTTTGACGCATGACATAACCTCAAAAATTTCTAGTTTTACACCAAAAATGAAACTTACGAACTTACCTGTTACACAATTATCATCCAAACGATCTTTCTTATAAACCTTCCCATCAGGATCAAAAAATATCCTATCATTATTCTTATTAACCCCAAATCGTCCATCCTGTTTATCAACGGGATAAATTTCGCCATCAGGGCCGATTAAAAAGCGTTCATTACGCGGCCCCAAAGCGTATCGATCATCTTTCGGGTCCACTTTAAGCGGTTGATCGGTGTTTACGCCAGAAATGAGTTTTTCCCCATTGGGAGTTGTGTTGAAATAATTTTTTGGTACAAAATATTTCTTCTTATCCGGGCCAATAACGTAACGATCATCAATATCGGAATAAAACACTTCTCCTTTAGGTCCCAAACAGATTTTATTCCCCATTGCATCCCTCCCGAAACGTTTATCCTTTGGATCGACCGGAAATAATTCATTATTAGCCCCAATTAAGTACTTTTCACCATTCGGCCCAACAGCTCGTCTTTCTTGAATGGGGTCCGCGTAATATTTAATTCCATTTTCGCCTTTTAAATAACGAACCCCTCCAGGTTCGCTTTCGAATAGATCCTCGCCGATGTAATGTCGATCGTTTAATTCGCCTATAACGTAATTTGGATCGTTTGGATCTTGGTGAAAAAGATTTCCGGTGGGGCCCATTAAAAATTTTGAATTATTTTTCGGGTCGATTAAGAATCGGCCGTCTTTGTTATCGATTTTGTATAAATTCCCATCGTTTCCAACTCGGTATCGCTCCCCTCGTGGTCCTAAACAGTAACGATCGTCGTTGGGATCCGCGAAAAATTTTTGGTTATCTCCAGATCCTGTTAAAAAGCGTTCGCCGTAATCGGATGTGTCATATCTGTCGTCGGGGAAAACGAATTTTTCACCATTTGGGCCGATTAAAACGTTTCTATCGTTGGGATCTTGAACGTAACGTTCGTTTTTGGGGCCCAACAAAAATTTTGTGCCATCTTCAACTGCTAAACGACCGTCGTTGATGTCAATGGGGTATCGTTTTCCTTGGGTGTCAACGATGAAACGTTTTCCTTCGCAGTTTCTTACGTATCGGTCATTATCTGGTTCGGCAAAAAAAATTTCCTAAAAAAAAAATGGAAATTATACTCTATTTTTTAATTCGTTTTCAAAAAGAAGGGAAATTACGGCGTATAAATGATTAAGTTGGTAATGAACTGTCAAAATTGACGTTTAAAATACAAAGATGACATATAAATAATGAAGTTGGCAACTAAACGTCAAAAATAGACGTTTAAAATACAAAAATGACGTATAAATAATGAAGTTGGCAACTAAATGTCAAAATTAGTTTGTTATTTCAAAAAATAATTTGTTAATATTAAATGTTGAGTAGATTTTTTAAAATTAAATGTTAAAAGGCGAAAGCAATTTTCGAAAAATTTTGATTTTTATTATTTTTGGGGGTTCAGTTAGGGGAATTTTTTGGGTTGGTATTAATTTTTTTAATTGACACAATTTACTTGTCGCTATAAACTAATTGTGCATTTTAATGAAATTTAAATTAATCTAAATCGTTTAAAAAGACGATTATTATGAAATTATTGATTTGAAACATTCAAATTAATAAATTAATTATAATTCGGTTAATAAACAAGAAAAGTGAGGTTAAGTCGTTTGTTGACTTTTAATTGACGTTTCAACATTAATTAATTTATTACAAGAAAATTAATTAATAAATTAAACAAGGTAAGGATAGTAGATAGTTGAGTTAGATATTAAGATAGTTTATATCAATCTTTCTAGTCTAACCTAAGTTTTTATTTTGACATTTCATTAAAAAAAACAACATAACCTAAGATTTTCAAATGACATTTAAGTGGTGTTACCATGGTACTTCATCACGTACACAATAAAATTGTGTAAATAAAGCGATTCCTTTTAGTTTTTAATTAATTGTTAATAATAATAAGCCGAAATTAATGTATTAAGCAATTTTCGAAAAATTTTGATTTTTATTATTTTTGGGGGTTCAGTTGGGGGAATTTTTTGGGTTGGTATTAATTTTTTTAATTGACACAATTTACTTGTCGCTATAAACTAATTGTGCGTTTTAATGAAATTTAAATTAATCTAAATCGTTTAAAAAGACGATTATTATTAAATTATTGATTTGAAACATTCAAATTAATAAATTAATTATAATTCGGTTAAAAAACAAGAAAAGTGAGGTTATGTCGTTTGTTGACTTTTAATTGACGTTTCAACATTAATTTATTACAAGAAAATTAATTAATAAATTAAACAAGGTAAGGATAGTAGATAGTTGAGTTAGATATTAAGATAGTTTATATCAATCTTTCTAGTCTAACCTAAGTTTTTATTTTGATATTTCATTAAAAAAAAATCAATATAACCTATGATTTTCAAATGACATTTAAGTGGTGTTACCATGGTACTTCATCACATACACAATAAAATTGTGTAAATAAAGCGATTCCTTTTAGTTTTTAATTAATTGTTAATAATAATAAGCCGAAATTAATGTATTAAGTAATTTTCGAAAAACTTTGATTTTTATTATTTTTGGGGGTTCAGTTAGGGGAATTTTTTGGGTTGGTATTAATTTTTTTGATTGACACAATTTACTTGTCGCTATAAACTAATTGTGCATTTTAATGAAATTAAAATTAATCTAAATCGTTTAAAAAGACGATTATTATTAAATTATTGATTTGAAACATTCAAATTAATAAATTAATTATAATTCGGTTAAAAAACAAGAAAAGTGAGGTTATGTCGTTTGTTGACTTTTACTTGACGTTTCAAAATTAATTTATTACAAGAAAATTAATTAATAAATTAAACAAGGTAAGCATAGAGTTTATATCAATCTTTTTAGTCTAATCTAAGTTTTATTTTGACGTTACATTAAAAAAAAATCAACATAACCTAAGATTTCAAATGACATTTAAGTGGTGTTACCATGGCAACAGCAATTTACCACATTAAATCTGTCAACTTCAAAATAAATTAATTAAAATCTCACCTTATTATTTTTATCTTCTTGATATCTTTGCCCTTTTGGGTTAACCTCAAACTTTTCATTAGGCACAAAACATTTTTCCCCATCCTTTAAAACAAATCGATTATCTTCGGGGTCTTCATAATACTTTTCTCCATTAGCCCCAATTAATAAACGTTCTCCTTTGGGGCCGATCGCGTATCTTCCATCTTTAGAATCGACGTAAAAGCGTTCCCCGCTTGGGGATTGCACCAAAAGTTCTCCATTTGGGCCGGAATAATATATACTGTTGGTACAAACAGGAAGTCGTTCGCCGTTTGGAGCGATGACGCAGATTTGTTCGCGAAATCCCAAAGGTAAACGATTAACATCTTCGATCGTGCGATTATTTGGATGGAGAATTGTGGCGAAAACGGGTTGGGCACCCCCGACCGGGTAACTATTTTCTAATCGGGCGTTTGGAGTAAAAGGGATTTTTACGTAAGGCGTTGGTGAGGCGAATTTTTCGTTTACACAACTCGAAATGAAGGGAATTTTATCTTGTATTTTAGGATAAACTGGATAAACTTTGTCTTCTTCTCGATTGGTGACTCGATTTGGTGTAAAAACTGGGAGGTTTTTGACATTTTCTGGGTAATCTTCATCAATATTTAATCGATTAAAATCGTTATTTAAATTTCTTAATGGTTTTACATTCAAAATCGTTGATTTAACATCTTCTGTTGTTGAATAATTTGGATGGAACTTATCAGAAACTAAGTTTCTGTTAACAGGGGTTTTATCAAAATTTAAATGAACAATTTGCCCAACTCCAACAATATTCTTCTTTATATTAGCCACATAATCATTCATTAATTTAACTTCATCCTCTGTTAATGAATCACATAAACTTGGATCAATATCGTGTAAAGGAATTTGCTTTTGAAGGAGTTGTTTTCGTTCTTGAGCAGCTGCTGAACCCTTTACAGGGAGTAATTCATCAGGGAGGGTTTTTAAATACTTTTCTATGGCTTCTTTTTGCCCTTTTGGTGTCCATTCTAACTCAATTTCTTCTTTTTTACCTGGTAACACTACAAAACATCACATTAAAACATTTTTTTAGTATTAAATAATCATTTTTTACCAATTTTGTTGCACTTATTTGGTTTACTTCCAAGTAATTGGAACTGAGCATATCCATAAATATCATCATCTTGGACATCATGGCTTTCTTTTCCACATTTGCAATTTTTGCAAATTTTTCGCCAAAAATGTAAATCTAACCCTAAAAAATAAAAAACGCTTTATTTATAACGATTGTTTAAGTTAATTTTTGCTTTTTACCTGGGCAATCGTTCTTGCAATTCAAACACGGGGATCCCGCTCCAGTTTCGTGCCCCAATTTCGCTTTTAATCGGCGTTCGCGCTTCGCTTCCAGCTCTCTTAACCAATTCGGGGCGTCGGGGGATGGTTCTTCGGTCATTTTGTCGTTATTGTTGTAAAATTAACACATAATCACAACAAGTATTCATCATGTGACTCATTACTCCGACATTTATTTATACCTAACCTCAAAAGCGGACCCCACCTATCATCGATTTAAAAAGAGAGGGAAGATGACGTTTTAAACGGTTTAGAGTGAGACGGAAGTAATTGACCGCAAAATGTGGGTTTTTGTACGTGATGATCTCATTTTATATTTTATAATCAACTTTAGATAAGGTTTATTTGAGAATTAAATATGTATTTTGGTGATTTAGATAAGCAAAACAAACACATTTTTGAATTGGAATGTTAAAATAACTTCAATCATAAATGACGTTTCTGTCAATTAATTTTTTAACGTTTTTAAAATTAACTCGTAGATTTGCGTTATTATTTTATTTTTCAGATATTATTGATGTTATGCGTATTTGGGTTATTATAAATAAATAAATACGTTTGCTAAAAGTAAAAATATCGCGAAGAAAACTGTGATTTATTAGTATCGGAACGAAGTGCGCTTCTTTACCGACCAAAACAAAACTAACCTTTAAAACGTGCGCAACAAGTGATTAAAAGGAAGTTTCGTAAAATATTTGTCTAAATTTCTAGTTTTAGTTTTATTTCTAACTCAAATTGAGTTAAATAAATTATTTTTAATAAAACGTCAAAAATGTCACTTAAAAAAGATGCACAGGAGGTAGCGCCATCTGTCGGAAAAAGTCCAAAAATGTACGTTTGTTTCAAATATTCTAACGCAATTTGAAACCACGAAAAACGCAAATTACTATTTGATTTTTTTTTATAACGTAAAATGTGTACGACTAACTAAAATAACGTAAATTATTTTTTAATTTTATTTCTAAATCTGTTTGAGACAAAAATTTTTAGTGAAACGTCAAAAAAAAGTCATTTGAAAAAGTGGGGTTAGGTTGTGTTAAAATAGGGAGATTATCATTTTCTTGTTAAAACAACACGGCCGTTTTCGAAGACATCGGCCGCCCCCGGACATGCGGACGCTGAAACATGAAAACATCTACTCGCATTTGTAAGAATGAACATTTCGTGCCCTCGCGGGCGGCCGATGTCTTCGAAAACGGCCGTGTTAGTTTAAAACTGTGCTGGGAAATGTGTTATTTTTGTTTATCATTCCTATATTCGTCCTAACCTCACTTTTTCAAGTGACATTTTTTGACGTTTCATTAAAAAAAAAAGTTAATTTACTCACTCAATGCGCCTTCGTCGATTTTGTTTCATATTTGCGATTAAGAAAAATGGATAAAATCCCCCGGCCATCACGTATGTCAAGACATTCAGAACTTTGAGTTGGATCTCTACTTTCAATTTGAGTAAGTAGATATTTCGTGTTCTCGGGGGCGGCCGACGTCTTCGAGTTTACTTTTTATAGCTGTTTCAAGCAAGATGGGTTCTTATAAATCGCCAAAAATATTCCAAAGGGGATTAGTGAAGTGAGGTTAAGTCGTAAAAGTGAGATTGGAACTTACATAAGAATAACCGGCTTTACTGCTGATGTTATAAAAACTAAAACTAGAAATTTTGAGGTTATTTGAGTATTTCTAGTTTTATTTTTAACGCAAAATGAGTTAAATACATTTTTTTAATGAAACGTCAAAAATGTCACTTAAAAAAGACGCATATGAGGTAGCGCCATCTATTGGAAAAAGTCTAAAAATGTACGTAACTATCCTAATTATGAACGTATCCTAATTATTTGACGTTTACAGTAATATCGTAACCTCAAATGCTAAAAAATCAATTTATGTCTTGTTATTATCAAAAATAATTTTAAAGAAAAAGCGTGCACATTTTAAAGAATTTTGTAGTATATTGAACAGCCTCATTCCGCTAAATATGACTAAAAGTCAGAATTTTCAATTGGTAGAGATCACTGCAATTTAACGTACTTTACGTCATATAGATGGCGTTTGTATATTCTTATAGAAACATATTATGCGTTCGGGTATAAAAATGGAGCTCGTTGCAGCCCACTGGCAGTTTGGGTTACCAACAAAAACAGGATGGAAGGATATGGCCCCCATTGAAGCCTAATTGTGCGCCCTTTTTAGGGCTTGGAGCGGTTTGCATCGTGTGGTGCTCCTAGCAAGGAGTATCGCACACTACCGGTAAGTATGGGCCCTAAAGTGTCCTACGTTGGAACCTCCACCGATCCTATAAATCCCGGTGTGTCAACCCCATACCCGGTAATTCAGCATCCTCAAGCGTAAGGTTGTACTTCCGCGATCCCCACAGAAGGGTGCTATTTTGCCCGTGATTGGTTCTTGGACGGCGATTTCGTTCTGGGATTGGTCACCTTAGTGTTTGTTGTTACTGTTTGGTATAAAAGGATTCAACTGCACTGTCACCCCATACCAACTTCGGAGTCCGATCGACCGGCCACGCCTACTCTTGAGCTGGACTTAACATTGTGTTCAGATTTCTTTCGATGCTTACTGGTGTGTATCAGGTATTATAAGAGAGAAACGGTTAAATGGGGAATGTGCAGAATTCAATGCTCACAACAAATCATATTTAAATTCATCCAGACTTTTTTCGTTGTTGAGATATTTTGAAAAATTTGCTGATTCAATTTTTTCTAATAACTCGATAACGCCTAATGCAACTCTGCTTTACATTCTTAAGACACTTTTTTGAGACTAGCTGTTTGGCCAGAACATATCATCGATATTCATTTGTTTCCAAATTATTAGCACCGACTTTTGTTTCGTTCTCAAAAACGAAAAAAGTCAGAGTGAATTTAAATATGATTTGTTGCGAGCATTGAAATTCTGCGAAACATTCTCCATTTAACCGTTTCTCTATCTCTTATTATATCTCTCATAATATACCAATAATGGTGAGCATCGTCAAGGCCCGTCAAGTTCACCGTTCACCGTTTGGTGAGCATCGAAATCTGGACACACTGTATTAGTCCAGCTTAAGAGTAGGCGTGGCCGGTCGATCGGACTCCAAAGTTGGTATGGACAGTGGCGAACTGCCCTTTTATGCCAAAGAATAAATTCCTAAAGAACCAATCCCAGAACGGCATCGCCGTCCGACCTGTCACGGGTAAAACAGCACCCTGGAAGTAAACAAAAACCTTACGCTTCCAACGCAGGGTGTGGAATTTTACCGGGTATGGATGGGGTTGACACACCGCACACGGAGGGATTTATAGGATCTGGGAGGTTCCAACGCAGGAGGATACCTTGGGGTCTATCTATACTCACCTAGTATGCGATAGTCCTTGCTAGGAACACCACAAGATGCGAACGTTCCTTTCGTAATCGGCATTTTCGCCGATTGAACTACTGTCCCTTAGGACCAACCCTAAAAAGGGCACAATTAAGTTTCGATAGAAACCATATCTTCCAACTCTCTCCGTATACGTTGACACCTTCTCTTCCTTCCATCCAGTTGGTGTTGGTAACCTAAACTGCCAGCGGGTTGCAACGAGCTCCATTCTTATACCCGAACGCATAATATGTTTCTATAAGAATATACAAACGCCATCTATATGACGTAAAGTACGTTAAATTGCAGTGATCTCTACCAATTGAAAATTCAGATTTTTAGTCATATTTGATTTAGCGGAATGATATATGGCTGTTCAATATACTACAAAATTTTTTAGAATGTGCCCACTTTCTTTAAAATTATTTTTAATAATAACAAGACATAAATTGATTTTTTAGCATTTGAGTTTACGATATTATTGTAAACGTCAAATAATTAGGATACGTTCATAATTAGGATAGTTACGAACGTACATTCTTAGACTTTCCGATAGATGGCGCTACGTCATATGCGTCTTTTTTTAAGTATCATTTCGAGGTTTCGTTAAAATGTATTTCACTCATTTTGCGTTAAAAATAAAACTAGAAATACTCAAATAACCTCAACATTTCTAGTTTTAGTTTTTATAACATCAGCAGTAAAGCCGGTAATTCTTAAGTAAGTTCCAATCTCACTTTTACAACTTAACCTCACTTCACTAATCTCCTTTATAACATTTTAGCGATTTATAAGAACCCATCTTGCTTGAAACAGCTACAAAAAGTAAACTCCCGAGAACATGAAATATCTACTTACTCAAATTGCGAGTGGAGATCCAACTCAAAGTTCTGAATGTCATTTCATCCATCTTTCTGATCCGCTTCAGTTCTTTTGAAGCGCTAATATGAAACAAAATCGACGAAGACGCATTAAGTGAGTAAAATTAATGAAACATCAAAATATGTCACTTGAAAAAGTGAGGTTAGGACGAATATAAGAATGATACACATTTCCCAGCACAGTTTTAAACTAACACGGCCGTTTTCGAAGACATCGGCCGCCCCGGCCCCATCGCGGGCTTTGAACATGAAAACCGCATTTGTGAGAATGAACTATTTCAACGAGGCTATTTCAAACGAGGTGGGTTCCTATAAATCGATAAAATGTTATAAAGGGGATTAATGAAGTGAGGTTAAGTTGGGAAAATGGGGTTGGGATGTATATAAGATAAATAACAAACAGAAATCTTCTTTATTATTATTACTGGCTTTACTGCTGATGTTATAAGAAATAAAACTAGAAATTTTGAGGTTAACATAAATAAATAACCCTAAAATTTCTAGTTTTAGTTTTAAACGCAAAATGATTAAATACATTTTTTTTAACGAAACGTCAAAAATATCACTTAAAAAAGCGCCATCTGTCGAAAAACGTTCAAAACTGTACGTTCGTAACTATCTTCTCATCATGTCACTTAACCTCAAAATTTCTAGTTTTATTCCTAACGTTAAGATAAATACAATTTTTTAGTGCACAGTTGGATAACGGTGTAGGAGGAAAAATAAATATGAGGTAAGAAAGATATCGATATATTTAATTAACTTTTTTTCTTATACAACTAAACGTTATTCTTTGTTAATTAAAAATACAAAATAGCGAGTTTTGCGTACAAAAATATGGCGTTAAGATTAATAATAATAAACTATCTCTCTATCAACTAAAAAATGATATAAAAATCATTTATTCATTTATATTTTTACTCAAACACTTTTATTTGTTCCACATATATGTATCAATTAATAAAATGATATGATTTGATGGTAGGAGATTCAAAATGAGAAATATAAAAAAAAATCATACAAAAAAATAGTAAATAGGAAACAGAAATCGTCATAGGAATAAAAAAAATTTAAATTGAGCAAAAAAAGCACATTAATAATCTTATTTCTCCTTATTTTAACCCCGATTATTGGTGTTGTTGCATTTTAGCTTGCATTGCAGCCAACATCTCTTGCATTCTTTTTAATTCTGCCTCTTTTTCCTGTAAAATACGGTCTTTTTCGTTTACAGTTCCACCAACTTTCTCTTCAATAATCCTAATAACACCAAAAAATTAATTTTAATCTTAATAAAAACAATAATAACTTACGTAGCGCGTTTTGGGACTGCATTTCCTTTCGCCAACCTCTCCGAACGATAATTTTCATAATGAACCTGTTGAGTAATCTCTTGCAAATCTTGCATATGCGTAATAAGCATCGTTCTCAACTTAATAAAATCACAATGTTCAGGATTTTCAACTTCAACAACCCCCCACGGATATAATCTCCCTCTAACTTTCCTCCCTCGCACCTCCATCAAAGTATTAGCCCCACAAACAGCGAATGGTACGGCTTGTTTAAGTTGTTTAACTTGTTCTTTGTACTCTTCGTCTTCGTCCGAATCACATTCTGGTAAAGAATATATTCGAATTCCGTTTGCGGCGATTTCGTCTAAAACGGTTTTTTTTAATTTTTGCATTTCTTTTCGTGTTAAAACGTCTGCTTTGGCAATAACCGGGACTATATTGACTTTGTTATGGAGTTGTTTCATAAATTCGATATCTAAAGGCTTTAATCCGTGCCCAAATGGAGAAATGAAATAAAAACAACAATGGATACGATTATCCATGATGTTTTTGCGATTTAACCCGGATTCATCGCGTAAAAATCGCTCGAATTGGTCATCGATGTATCGAATTATTTCTGTAAAACAATCTGTGTTGTCGATTGCGTCTCCAAATCCGGGGGTATCAACCACTGTTAAGCGTAATTTAACCCCTCGTTCTTCTATTTCGACCGTTGAGGGTTCTAATTTAACCGTTTGTTTGCTTTTTTCGATTGCGTCGGGGACAACTCGCTCCGGATACAAATCGGTTAAGAATAAAGCGTTAACCAACGTGGATTTACCCAACCCGGATTCTCCGACTACCATTAAGGTAAATTCGAATCCTTTTTTAACCGATTTGCGGTGGACTTGGTTGGGTAAATTTGCGAATCCGACGTAACCCGGAGTCTCTAAATTGGGGAACTATAAGGTAAAAAATGATTTCGTGACAAAGAAACGAACGAAAATGGTTAAAGAAATTCGATTAAACTTACGTTTTTAAGCGTGTCGTTGGACATCGTTAGGATTTTAACGAAATAGGAACGATTTTCACTCAATTTTAAGCGAAATTTAAAGGTTGTTTACTTTTTGGTTAACACTTTTAATGACAGGGCACCATTTTGAATTTATGCATCATACCAACCTTATCTGAGTGACGGATAAAGTTGGTATGTCAACAAGGCGTGGTTTCCGCTTTAATTTTAATTATATAAAATAACTTTTTTTTATTAGTTCTATTTGTTATTATTAGCTAATTCAATTTTTTTATGGTTTTTAATTAAAATGAAAACAATTTGATAAATATTTTAATGCCGAAAAGTTAATTTTATTTTCATAAAATTTTAGCGACATCTATGAGGCATTAACCCAACTACTTTTATTTGTAATTTAAAAATCTTTTCTTTTATTTTCTCTTAACTTCCAAAAATAACACAGTTTTGAATTAACACGGCCGTTTTCGAAGACATCGGCCGCCCCCGAGAACACAAAATGTTCATTCTCACTAATGCATAGTTTTAAATTACGTTAAAATGTTGATATGATAAGAAGGTAGTTACAAACGTACATTTTTAGACTTTTTACAACAGATGGCGCTATCTCCTATGCGTCTTTGTTAAGTGTCACTTTTTGACGTTTCATTACGAAATAGTTAATTAACTGATTTTGCGTTAGAAATAAAACTAAAACTAGAAATTTTGAGGTTATAACGTTTTTGACGCACGGCATAACCTGAACATTTCTAGTTTTAGTTTTATCTCTTATTACATCTGCAGAAAAAGTGAGGTTAAAAATAAAACGTCAAAATGAAATGTCACTTTCCTTAATTTTAATTAATTATCCATTCACTCTGTCTTAAAATCCGTTATGGCCGAGGGCGGCCGATGTCTTCGAAAACGGCCGTGTTGGTTTAAAGCTGTACTGAAAAATAACAAAGATTTAAGTTTGTTATCTACCTTATATGCGTCCTAACCTGACTTTTTCAACCCAACCTAACCTCACTTTTTCAAGTGACATTTTTTGAGGTTTCATTAAAGAAAATTTGATTTAATTTAGCGTTAGTTTTAGTTTTATTTCTGACGCTGGACGATTTAAATAAAAGTTAGGTTAGGTTGAGAAAAATGAACAACATAATTTTTCAAGCGCAATAATAACCAATTCGTTACAAAAATTGAATGTACTTACTCTGCCTTAAAAACGGATCCTCCAACTTCATTTAATGCCCAAATTGATTAATATAATCGCGATAATTATTATAAAACTTTATCTTGATGCAACAAGTGATTTTTTTAAAGATGTCGGTGCTTATTGACAAATCACCATGGTAACGGCAGGGTTGAAAACTTTTAAACGAAAAATTATTTTAGTCGCAAAATTTTCGTACACAAATGCCGATTGAATAAGAAATAAAACGTCTTAGACGCACGGCATAACCTCAAAATTTCTAGTTTTAGTTTTATTTCTAACACAAAATGAGTTAAGTACATTTTTTGACACTTAAAAAAGACGCACCTAGCGTAGCGCCATCTGTCGGAAAAAAAAGTATAAAAATAACTAACGTAACTATCTTCTCATCATGTCAAATATGCTAAAGCAATTTCAAACCACGAAAATCGCTAATTATTATTTGATTTCTTTTTTATAGCGTAAAATTTATACGAGTAACTAAAATGACGTAAAATTCTTTTTAGTTTTATTTCTAAACCTAGAAAGTGTGAGACAAAATTTTTTAGTGAAACGTCAAAAAAGAACGTCATTTGAAAAAGTGAGGTTAGGTTGTGTCAATATTAAACACCTTTTTTGTCTGGATTTTAATAATAAATGATTTTTATTGAACCCTTTTTGTACAAAAGCACAAAAATAAACTTTTAAACGTACAAAACCTAAGATAACATTTGTAGAAAAAAAAAATTAACATTTTAAGGTTATGTTTTATCGAAATAATAATGATTAGCTACAAAAAGTGATCACAACAAGTTTATTTCCAAAACAATTATTACTCTGCCTTAAGGAAGCACCTAAACTTATCATTTTTCATCGAAATAAATCTCAATTCGAGACAAAAATGCACAACTCCTTTTTAACTAGAAACGATTATATAAAAATAAATACTCTTTCATTTACTATAATCTACGTTATATATTTTTTTTTTTCATTAAATTATGACTTAACGATTAATACTATAAAAATCAAAAAAAAGATAACCTCATTTTAACCTAAAAATTCAAAAAAAAAATTCAAATAATAAGGTTATGTTTTGAATTTGCACTTTTAATTTGATTTAATTAATGGAATATATTAATTATGAGCACCAAATTTAATAATTATTTACTGGAATCGTGTTTTTGATTCTTCATTTTCATAGTTTGGCGAACATGTTCCACTTCAAAATCCCTCTCTGTTAAATTCAGCTTATTTATATGAAAAATAAGGTACTCTTCTGTTAAAACGTGCTCGGGGGGGTTCCGCAACAACTGCAACGTCTCGTACAACCCCGGGCACTTCTTTCTTTGCTCGTGCTTCCCCAAACACCCAATTAAAATAACCAGCGCCGTTTTAAACAGGACTTTAACCCCCTCGCAAAGAAAAACGTCCCAAATCCTCAATAAAGTATCCCAGGGTAAGGTACGTGTAAAAGCGCATAAAAACCACTCGGTGCAATACAACATTGGTTCGGCGTTAACTTTTTTTAAATGTTTATAACTTGGCATGGAGAGTTTTTTTAATAATGCTTGTAAAATTAGGCCATCTCTTTGTACGATTTCCATGGATGGGGAGTAATAATCTTGGAGGTATTTATCAGAGATCCTCACCAAACACCAAAATGCTTGAATTGAAGGCATATGCATCAATAAAAAAGCTGCCACGGGAGCTTGAGCTTGACAATAACCAGCCGAAGGATTATAAACAGTGTACGCTTTTAAAACATTAAATAATTCTTGTTGGCCCGGCTTTTCCTCAGAAATAAACATCTCGTGATAAGGGAATTGTCGGTGCAAATCCTTTTTGATTTCATCCAAACATTTCACATCTCCACTTTCTCGAATCAACTCTTCGTACTTATCCGGGTGTTTATCCAACAAAATCTTTCCCCCACACAAATACAACCAAGCCCTTGGTCGTATCGACATTGGAATACCTTTATAACAACGATTCCTCAACTTCTTATAATCCTTAATCGTGTAATACTCCCATTTGGATAACATGCTAAGCCATTTGTGTTCTCTCCTAATCACCGTTTCGGGGGTCGGCGTTTCTTTCGTCCCGTTCAAGATTTTCGACTCATCTTTCAAAAAACCGTACCTATCTACGGAACAAATCGAGGAAACTTCACTTTCAGCGGAGGCACCAGCCATGTTTTTCCGATTTAGGCGGATATTGTCAAAGGATGTTTAACTCAACGATTCTTGTTGCGTTCATTTCGTTCGTTTACGGTCCATTTCATTAAAATTTAGGCGAAACGACGCCCGTATTAAGGAAAACTTTGTTTGTTTTCGTCGTTTTTCTACGTCGCTATTTGGGTGAGGTTCACATTTGACATTTGACATTTCTCAATTAACACACGTGAAGTTAACCACGATTATAATAAACATTCATTTTTACAAGAATTAATTTTTAAACATTGTTAAAATTAACTATTTCTTGTACAATAACAAAAAAGATCATTAATTAAGCGATTAATTTTAATTAAATCAAATTAAAATCGATTTAAAAAATTATGTGTTGTGAAACATTGGCAGTTGTTTAATGTGAAGTTAGCGAGTAAAATTGTAAGTTTTTTATATTAAAAAAATATGTATTATTTAAAAAATTTTCGAATTTGTGGATAAAATCGGGTTTAAAATGACTACGCCCGATGAAAACGAAAATGTGCCACTACCTGTCCCGGTTAGTTAAAAACGTCAAAAACATAACCTTAACTTGTTAATAATTATTAATTAATTTCAATAACAGGGGTTTTGTTGCAGACAAAAAAGACGGGGTTTATGAAATTGGACGGTACGCATATGCAGAACGATAGTATCGGCACGTCTGGGAGTGAAATAACGGCTACTTCAGATGAATCGAGTTCCGACGTCGAAATGAGGAGTATAATGAACGATGCCGACGATGAAAAATCGATTGAGAATGCGGGTAACTTAAAAAAGAAAGTCTAAATTGAAAATTACAACTAAATAATAACAAAGTAATTTTTAAATTATTTAAAATAAAAATGGTTAAGTTGACGTTTCATAGATGTCGCTAAAATTTGGTGTAATAAAATTTATTTTTTAAAAATTAAAAAAAATCTTTTAAATTGTTTTTTGCTATTAAAAACTACAAAAAAGAAATAATGAATTAATTCGAAATAATAAAACGATTTATTTTAATTACTTAAAATTAAGAAAACTTTTTTATCAACATAACCTCACTTTTACAAGTGACATTTCATTTTGACTTTTATGTTTTACTAAAACTAACTTACTTTTTGTGGCTGTTTTAAGTGAAATTAGTTCTTCTGAATCGCTGATATGAAAGAAAATCGTCGAAGACGTGCTGAGTAAGTAAAATAAATCTTTTTTTTAACGAAACCTCAAAAAATGTCACTTTGAAAAGTGAGGTTAAAATAACACATTTCCGGCCGCCCCCAAGAGCACGAAATGTTAATTTTCACAAATGTGAGTAAAGATCAAACCTTGATTTCAATGTTTCAGCGCCCGCGATAGCCGGGGGCGGCCGATGTCTTCGAAAACGGCCGTGTTGTTTTTAAACTGTGCTAGAAAATGATATTGAGGATCTAATCTCACTTTGCCAATACAACCTAACCTCACTTTTTCAAATGACATTTTTTTGATGTTTCACGTTTCATAAAAAAACTTTTAATTTACTCAGTTTCGGAGATAAAACTAAAAAGAAATTTGCGTCATACAAGTTCGTTTTAGTCACTCATTTTACGTTATAAAAAAATCAAATAAAAATTCGCGTATCTCGTGGTTTTAAATTACATTGAAATTTTTTGAAATTTTCCGACAGATGGCGTTACCATGTGCGTCTTTTTTAAGTGACATTTTTGATGTTTCATTAAAAAAAATGTATTTAACTTATCTTCCGTTAGAAATAAAACTAAAAATTTTGAGGTTATGCCGTACGTCAAAGACATAATCACGGCATAATCAAATTAAAGTCGATTTAAAAGATTATGTGTTGTCAAACATTGACAGTTATTTAATGTGAAGTTAGCGAGTAAACAGCGAGTAAATTTGTAAGTTTTTTATACTTTTTATTATTATGTTTGTGATATTTCGTATTTTGTGGGCGGCCGACGTCTTCGAAGTCGGCCGAGTTTACTTTTTGTGGCTATTTTAAGCGAAATGTAAGTAAAATAATTTTTTTTTTAACAAAACGTCAAAATATGTCACTTGGAAAAGTGAGGTTGGAACGAATATAAGATAGATAAACAAATATAACACATATCCCGGCAAAGTTTTAAACTTACACGGCCGTTTTCGAAGACATCGGCCGCCCCCGAGGACACGAAATGTTCATTTTCATAAATGCGAGTTACGAGCGTACCTTTTTAGACTTTTTCCGACAGATGGCGCTACCTCCTACGCATCTTTTTCAAGTGACATTTTTGACGTTTCGTTAAAAAATGTATTTAAATCACTTTGCGTTAGAAATAAAATTAAAACTAGAAATTTTGAGGCATAGCCCGATAATTTCTAGTTTTAGTTTTATTTCTTTTTAAATCGGCAGAAAAGTACGAAAATTTTGCGATTAAAATAATTTTTCGTTTAAAAGTTTTCAACCCTGCCGTTACCATGGTGATATATCATTAGTCAACGACATCTTTTAAAAACATCACTTGTTGCATCAAGAACAAGTTTTATAATAATTATCGCGATTATAGTGATCAATTTTGGTATTAAATGAAGCTGGAGGGACCGTTTTTAAGGCAGAGTAAGTACAATCAATTTTTGTATCGAACTAGTTTTAGTTTTTTTTTACATCTGCAGAAAAAGTGAGGTTAAGAATAAAACGTCAAAATTATAAAAGTGGGGTTGTTTCGATACTAGCGACATCTATGAGGCATCAACTTAACCATTTTTATTTTTAATAATTTAAAAATTATTTTATTTATATAATTTTGTTGTAATTTTTAATTTAGGGTCTCTTTTTTAAGTTAATATCCGCATGTCGAATTGATTTTTTATCACCCGCCACATCATTATTTGGATTAAAACGAAAACATAACCTTAAAATGTCAAAAAAAATTTCATAAAAAATCGTTTATTATTAAAATCCAGACCAATATTAATATTAACATTATTTTTTGTTCTAATCGTCTTCATTTACGATACAATTATATACAATATACAAAAAATATAAATATTTACATTGTTCAATTTTAAAAGTAATACTTTTTTCAATTAATTTTAACCCTAATATAAAGCATACAATTTTAAAATTAATTTCTTTTGATAACCTACAAGTTATTTAATAAATTAGTGGTGATGCCCGATCGATAAAACCAACGGCATCAAACACCCCAACACCAAAATCAACAATTCGCCGAATTTCAACCCTTTCGAACCGATATTTACCACGTTCGCTTCGACGTTTTGTAATTTCGAGTAGTTGTGGTGAACGTTTTGGGTTAATTCCGCCAAAACATGAACCGTAGCGACGTAAAGAAACGTCCCGGCCGAAAATAACATCGCAATCCCTACAAAAATTTAATTAATAATCGAAATATTTCAAATTAATTCTTTAACCTGTTCCGTTCATCGAAGTTAAAGTCTCCTTTTGCTCCTTTCCGATCCCAAAGTACGTTAAAAGCGTTAATAGAGGAGCCGCGGATGAAAAAATCAATAAATGTTTCCTAATTCGTTGCCTTTCGATCCCTTCGTGCAATAAAAATGTAACTAATCCAAAAGCTGCGGGGGCTTTGTGTAGCATAATTGCTAAAAATACGATTATTTCGACGTCGGCATGACTTGTGGTGGCTGCAGCACCCAAGGCGACTCCATCAGCTGCTGCATGCACCACTAAACCAACGGTGGCGGTGATATTTCGTTCTGAAGGGTTTAAATGTTCGTTCCGATTTTGCGAAATTTGATCCACTAATAGCATAAAAACGAATCCGAGTACTAAACTAATTCCAATCACGGAAAAAGGGTCGTTATGTTGCGTTGGTTGAGACACCGTGGGGGTTATTTCGTGGTTATCGAAGGTTAAAGCACGAACTCCTTCTGGAATTATCACCGCTAAAGCTGTTCCGACTAAAAGGCCTGCCCCTAACACTGTAATTCTTTTTAATTTCTCCTAAAACAATAAAATTAATCGTTTAATAAGGGCTTAAATTGATTGGGATTGGTTACCTCGGAAAAACTAAAAAATAACGGAATCGATCCGGCTAAATAACTCCCAATTAACATTACAATAACTAAAGAGATTAACATTCCTGTTTCTTCCATTGTTGAATGTGTGAATACGTGGATTTAGTTAAAAATTTGTTGATCAATCACTTTGGGTAACCTTAAAATGAGCCACGTTTGCAATTTAAGCGAAAAATTATTAAAAACGTCAACAAAATTTAATAACTTAATCGCGGTTAAATCTTCAAAGATTTATCTCATCGTGTTTAATAACATCGACACGATTTTATCTTAAAAACTCGTCTTTATTTGCGATTACACCGTTAGAAGAGAGGTTATGGATTTTTTTGACAACGCAACACAAATTACTTTTATATCGTTTTTTAGCGAATCTTTTTGTGGCTTCAATTCGATTTTAAATCTAATTTGGGAGTCATTTTTAATGAAATTATCTCCAAAAATTACAAATTTATTGAAAAAAACTTGGTATAACAAAAATTTAGGTTATGTTTTATTTTATATACGTCACTTTGACGTTTATTACAACTTAGTAAAAATAAAAACACTAAAAATGATATTTTTCGTACTAAAATTTAAAAATCATCGGTTTTTAAATTAAAATAACGTACGTATAAAAAATATAAAATATTGTGCCGTTATTTCTAGTTTTAGTTTTATTTCTAAAGCAAAATGAGTTAAATTTTTTTTTAATGAAACGTCAAAAAATGACAAAAAAGACGCATAGGAGATAACGCCATCTTACGGAAAAATCTAAAAGTGTACGTTTGTAACTACCTTCTCATCATGTCAATTATTTTAACGTAATTTAAAACCACGAAAAACGTGAATTATTATTTGATTTTTTTATAACGTAAGATGAGTGATTAAAATGAACTTCTATGACGCAAATTTCTTCTTAGTTTTATCTCTAAAACTGGGTGAGTTACTTTTTTTTAATGAAGCGTTAAAAATGTCATTTGAAAAAGTGAGGTTAGGTCATTTTCTAGCACAGTTTTAAACTAACACGGCCGTTTTCGAAGACATCGGCCGCCTCCAAGAGCACGAAGTGTTAGTTTTCACAAATGTGGGTAAAGATGAAACCTTGATTTCAATGTTTTAGCGTCCGCGAAGGCCGGGGGCGGCCGATGTCTTCGAAAACGGCCGTGTTAGTTTAAAACTGTGCTAAGAAATGTCTTATTTTTGTTTATCGATCTTATATTCGTGCCAACCTCACTTTTTTAAACCAACATAACCTCACTTTTCAAAGTGACATTTTTTGACGTATCATTAGTCAGGTTGAAAAACTTAACAAAAAATTATTTTATTCACAACATTTTCGTAACTTTTCTGCCTATATAATAAGATTAATAAGAATAGTCAAAATTTTTAAATATCAATACCAACCTTAATTTCTAATTTTTTTTATTATATTTTTGTTTTTATCACATATTTTAAGACATTTTATAAAAATTAAGAATATATCAAAATGACATTGACATTTCAAACCGGAAGTTGCTTATATCTTGAGTAATATTGGAATTAAACGTATCAAGTTTGGGCTCAGTTTAAAGGATTAAATTAATTGACATAACAAATATGTCAAAATTGAGGTTGACATTTTACACCTGAAGTTAGTAATCATATAATAGACAAATGGACAACTTCATGGTGTTCATTCATGATGTATTCTTTATTAAAAAACCTTTAAAATGTTTAAAAAACATTTGCCTTGAATGTTTTTAGTTCTAACACAAAACCTAGAAATATCTAGGGACTTTTCGAGGTGCCGCCAACTTCAAACGAATCGACATTATTCTGTCAAAGATAAATCATAACCTAAAAAAATAATTTTGTGGGTTTATTTTGAATAAAACTAATTTATTTCTTACATTTAACAATAAAATACACCATAAAATGCGTTTTGGTCACATTCAATTACATAATACAATATAGTAGTAATTAATAAGATTAATAAATACATATTTTATCAGTTAACCTCACTTTTCCCTAATTTAATAAATGCTTAGTATCTTAACATCAACATTAATTTGGAGAAATATATTTTTGGTAATGGGAAGAAATTTATTTCTTAATTAGTTTTCTCTCGCAGAGCTTTTCGCTCGTTTATATCGATAATCGATAAATTTTTAGCAGCCACGATGCAATGCAAAATCGAGATTAAAGCCTTCGCAATCGCTACGGGGGCCGACAAAAATATTCCAATTCGAATTAAAGAGGTGTCCATCACTAAAATTCACCAAAATTAATCAAATTATCTAACAAAATTAAGAATCTCACCAAGTGGCCCCTCTGTGAAATACAACAAATACAACAAAGCATAAAATAACTCATTTCCAGCACACATAAAGAACAAAACTTTTCTATCGGTGTAATAAAGCCTCATAATTGGGTGCGAGGACATATCGACGAATTTATGACTGGTTTTTCCTTGCAATAACGACGTGTGGAGGTAAATCCAATGACAAGGGATATCAACACTCATTGAAATTAAGAACCAAAACATAAATCGTGGGTAGAAATGAGCCAAAACAGCACAAAGACACATTGTACCACACCGATCGGTTAATTGATCCAAAATAGCGCCGAATTTAGTCGATTGATTGAAATGTCTTGCAGCATGACCATCAACTGCATCTAATAACGCAGATGTAACATAACAAGTCGTGGCTATGATGTAATTAGTAGGCATGAAATAAAATGAGATAATCGCTAGGATTACTCTTAAAAATCCTAAAAAATTAAATCATGTTATTAAAAAGGTATTAAACGAGTTAATTAATTAATTAATTACCTATGATGTTGGGGTAAAATAAAAAGATATTTTCCTCGATCTCAGACATGGTGAACTCGGACTATTTTTAATTGAATTTTATTACTTCTACGGTATCTTTCGTCCAATCCCGTTTTATGTTTTATTGATTTTATTGCGTTGACAGCTTGGTATTGTTATTATTTTAGAGTAATAAGATAAATTGTTTAAATAAAAACTGATTTAAAAGATGAAGAAAAATGTTTACGTCAAAGTGACGTTTAATAAAAAATTAAATTTTAGGTTATAAATATTTATAAATTTTATTTAATTAGAGATATTAATGTTTAATTAATTTATATTTGTATTTGTGTGAATTAATTGATTAAAAAATTGATTTGTAATAATTAATTTTAGTTAAAAAAGATTGTTTAAATTATTTTTTTTATTTGTAAGTTGGTACTAAATTATTTTTATTTATTTTTTTTTTGATTTAATTAATTTTGGTTTTATTTTGATTAATTTGATTAAATTTGATTTTAAAAATGTAATAATAATAATAATTATTGTTATAATTAAGCGTGGGTTGTTATTAAAGAAACGATAATAATTTAAGTTGGTAATAACGGTGTCAAATTCGACCCCAGTCGGTCGTCGCAAGATGTCGTTGCGTACGCGTTCCCTTTTTGCGCACTGAATACACTGAAAAAGAGCAATGGCGGACGCGGAAAATGAGTTTTGCGTGTGATTCGAGGCCCCAAACTCGCGAAATCAAAGCGTCATCGTTGCGGTGCGTCGGGGTGTATTAGCCCCCGACGATGGGACGGCGACTTTGAATGGTCGAGTCTTTGTGCTGACGACGATCAACCGACGACGTTGTTATAGAAGAACGGTTTAAATGATGCCCCCGTCGCCGGACAACGACGGCCCTCCGAAGGCCCCCGATAAGGACGACGACAAGCGGGGGCCCAACTCTTCGGATAACAATCGTAAACCGGCTGACGACCCCAATAAGGTACGTTCCAGATTTTGTAAAAAGGGAGTTTTCGAAGGACTTCCGCGACCAGCTGATTCAAACGTTTCTTTTTGATCCGGATCGGGTTTTTATCCATTGATTTGATCTCGGGGAAGTTGTGCGAAAATGGCTGCCTTTATGTTGACGTATTTTTGGTCTATGTTTTTAGCACAAACATTAGATTCAGTTTTATCCCGATAAATAATAATAAAATTCATTAATAATTAAAATAACTCATCAAATCAAATCATTTTAATCGTTCATAAATCAATTTTAATCCAAAAATTTTTAAATAAATTAAATGACACACCAAAAAAAGCGAACTAACCTCACTTTATCTCGCCATTTTATTTAATTCTAACCTCAATTTTCAGCAAGAAACCGATTTTTACAATTTAAACGAAAAAGATTTAAAACACCTGTTGGATGAGGCGATAAGTTACAAGTCCCCGAAAGATCGTGAGGGGAAAAGCGAGCTTTTCAACGTAAGTTTTATTTTTAATCAACATAACCTAAATTTTGAGTCAAATTTTTTTTTAAGAATCTCTTAACTGACGCTGAGAATGAATTAAGAAACGCTCGCGCGACTAGCGCAAGTGGCCCCGAAACTGTGCGCCACTACAACAAACGCGCCACGAAACGCCATGGAAAAGGTGGGAGAAAAGCAAATTCCATCTCTGAGAACTTAACCCACAGTGGGAGCTTAAATAATCTCACTAAAGAAGATTTATTCGAGGAAACCGTAAGGCAACGATTAAAGAAAACAGTTAGTTCTCGCCAAACGGAAGGAGGTTAAAAATTAATCATTTTATTAATAAATTTTGTTTAATATTTGATTTGATTTAGGGAGTTTACCTTGTAACGTCAACGTAGGAGCTTTCGATCAATACCTTGATGATTTTCGCCCAATGCGAGAATTAACTGAAGTGAAATTGATCCCTGATGAGCGAAAAAAGAATGAAAGTGATGTAATTGAGTCGTTTACGGCGGCTTTAAAGACGAAAAAGTCCCAAAAAATAAGCAGTAATTAAAAAAAAAAACAATTTAAATTAATTGTGGTTAATTGAGGTAATTTTTGCTTAGATGTTGATGATCGAATCCCAATTTTGGATAATTTACCCACTGTTGATGTGGTTGAATACAAAAAATCGTCTGAGACAACAATCAGTAATAGTTTTCTACCTGTTAATTTCTCTGCGAGTTTGGCAGCTTATAATGGGCGTGTACACAGAGAGGAAAAGGTAAAAAAAATGTTATGATTTGATAATGATTATCGCCAAAAATGTTTTGATTTGGAAAGAATTTAAATTACAAATTCTTATCGTGTTAATACTAAATAACACCAATAGTTTACAAACGTTTCGCGTTACTCATGCGATAATAAATAAATAAATCATTTGTAATAGAAATTTAGTAGTTTGCGCCTCGTCAAAGTCTTATGTCGTTAATTCCGAGTTTACCGCGGGTTATTTTCGATTATCTCGTCAATAAGATGATCGTCTTGTTTGTAAGTTTTCGTTTTGTCGTGGCCTCTTGTTTCCTCTTTTTATTTATTTGTTATAGGACGAGACGCGTCCGACGACCGTTGTTAACTTTCCTAGTAACATTTTGCCGTTGATTTGTACGCAGAAAGTGGACGAGAATTGTAACGCCGTCACCCAACAGCAACAGCACCAACAGCAGCAGCACCAACAACCCAACGATGGCCGAAAAAAGACCAAAAAGCGACCGATGGAGAAGAATGTTACCGTCTTAGAATCCTCAAAAGTAAGTTTTAGGTTAACTTTATTAAATTTTTGTGATTATTGGTTAATCACCATGGTAACGGCAGGAAAAAAACTTTGAAACAAAAAATTATTAAATTATTTTAAAATTAATGAAACGTCAAAAAATGACACTTGAAAAAGACATAGGAGATAACGCCATCTTACGGGAAAAGTCTAAAAATGCACGTAATTTAAAACTACGAGAAACGCGAATTATTATTTGATTTTTTTTTATAACGTAAAATGAGTGACCAAAACGAACTTCTATGAAGCAAATTTCTTTTTAGTTTTATTTCTAAAACTGAGTGAGTTAAAATTTTTTTAATGAAACGTCAAAAAAAAATCATTTAGAAAAGTGAGGTTAGGTTGTGTTGGAAAAGTCATCATTTTCTAGCACAGTTTTAAACTAACACGGCCGTTTTCGAAGACATCGGCCGCCCCACGACGCCAAAACATTGAAATCAAAGTTTGATTTTTACTCGCATTTGTGAAAATGAACATTTCGTGCTCTCGCGGGCGGCCGATGTCTTCGAAAACGGCCGTGTTGGTTTAAAACTGTGCTGGAAAATGTGTTATTTTTGTTTATCTATCTTATATTCGTCTCAACCTCACTTTTCCAACCTAACCTCACTTTTTCAAATGACATCTTTGACGTTTCATTAAAAAAAAATTATTTACTCACTCAATGCGTCTTCGACGATTTTCTTTCATATTAGCGATTCGTAAGAAGCCATCTGGCTTAAAACAGTTACAAAAAGTCAAAGACGCACGGCATAACCTCAAAATATTTAGTTTTATTTCTGTTTATAATGAAACGTCAAAAAATGACACTTGAAAAAGACGTGTAGGAGGTAGCGCCATCTGTCGGAAAAAGGCTAAAAAGGTACGTTCGTGCCTACCTTCTCATCATGTCAAATATTTCAACGTAATTTAAAACCGCGAATTATTATTTGATTTTTTTCATAACGTAAAATGAGTGATTAAAACGAACTTGTATGACGCAAATTTCTTTAATTTCTTCTCTTCATTTTTTTAATGAAAAGTAAAAAAAAATGTCATTTGAAAAAGTGAGGTTAGGTTGGGTTGGATTACAGATATCATTAGACATCTTCTGGACAGTTTTTAACGACTATTGAAATAATTAGAAAGCTTCTGGTCACTTTTCGACAAGTATAGGAATCATTAGAAACTATGTAGACACTTTTGGACGTCTTTTAAAATCTTCTGTCAATCTTTATAATTATCCAGAAAGCGTTTAGATACTTTTTTATATTCATGGCAATTTTTAACTACTATAGAAATCATTAAATACCTTCTAGATACGTTTTGACGATTATAGAAATCATTAGAAAACTTCTCGGGGCGGTCGACGTCTTCGAAGTCGGCCGAGTTTACTTTTTGTAGCTGTTTCAAGCGAGATGGCTTCTTATGAATTGCCAAGATTTTTTTAAATGAAACGTCAAAAGATGACACTTAAGAAAGTTAGGTTAGGTTGCTTCTTGAATCGTTCAGACAAGAATCCAGAATCTTTAGTTGTGCGCACATTCCATATTTAAGCAATGTTTTAATCAGAATTTGAGGTATTATAACCTCAAATTGTGTGTTGTTAACAGTTGGTATGATTAACAGGGAATTTTGTTATATACAGTTTTGAAATCACTTTATGTCACATTGACGTTTACACTTTCGACATTCAAAGAACTTCACGTTCAATTAACGTTAAAAGAATTATCGTAAACTTTTCTGCCGATGGAATAAGAAATAAAACTAGAAATTTTTTAATTTTTATTGATAACGCAAAATGAGTTAAATTCCTTTTTTTGTAAATGAAACGTTAAAAAGTGTCACTTGAAAAAGACGCAGGAGGTAGCGCCATCTAGCGAAATTTATAAACATTAATTAATTTTTTTTAATAACTTTTTATTAAATTTTTGTTATATTAACGCTTAATTAAATCGAAAATCATCGATAATCATTTCTTTAATTAAAATTTTTTTTGTTTTTCGTGGTTATTCCTCATTAATCGTACTTTTGACATTTACAATAATTTCGTAACAAAAATTAATTTTTACAAAAAAAAGGTGCAATTCAACCGAAATAAACAATTAAAGACATTTTTGATCATCCAAATCGTTTGCTTAAACCAATTTTAGACGATTCTTATCTCGGAATGAAGTTTCAGACATAACCTAACTTTTTTATGTCAATTTAAAAATTTTTTTAAGTCAATTCATTTTACATAAAATTTAATTTAATCACTATTTGAATCATTTTAGATTATTCACGCGTCAAAGACGCACGGCGTATCCTAAATTTCTAGTTTTTGGACGAGTTAAATAGTCCTTCAAAAAGTTAGGTTAGGTTGAGAAATAACAACTAATTCGTTACAAAAATTGAATGTACTTACTTTACCTTAGAAATACGATCTTTCAGCTTCATTTAATGCGAAAATTGTTTAATATAATTATTATAAAACGTTCTTTTGATGCAACAAGTGATTTTTTTAAAGATGTCGGTGCTTATTGATTAATCACCATGGTAACGGCAGGGTTGAAAACTTTTAAACAAAAAATTATTTTAGTCGCAAAATTTTTATCGACTTTTCTGTCGATGGGATTTGAAATAAAACTAAAACTAGAAATTTTGCGTCTTTGACGCACGGCATAACCTCAAAATTTCTAGTTTTAGTTTTATTTCTAACTCAAAATGGGTTAAATCATTTATTTTGATGAAACGTCAAAGTCACTTCAAAAAGACGCCATCTAGTGAAATTTCTTAACATTAATTAATTTTTAGGTTACCGGCCACCGTTCGGATATAATCGATGATGTGGATAAATTGATCGATTTTATAGCAGGAAACGACGTTCGCAAAGAAAAAGCGAACAAACAGAATGTCCCGAACAAGAAGAACCTTCAAAAGCACCACTTGGCTTCGTTCGATGACGCAAAAGCGACAAAGAAACAACGCGCTCGCACATCCAAACCAAAAACGGGCTCGAATTTGCAAAAAAGCAATTCACTGGAAGAGATTTCAACAACAAAAATCGAAGATTTCTCGTTCGAAAACGACGTGGTGGTTTTGAGACAACCAAAAGGAGATCGCCCCAGAGAGCGTCGATCTTGGGGAAATTCAGAAGTAATCGATTTAAATGAAATTAATTTAGTATTAATGCCGTTTTGTTTTAGCCCGTTCAAGTTCAAACGTTGTATACAAACGCTTCGGCCGAGAATTTAGAAACTGCCGATTTCCGGGTGGTGACTAAAAAGAAAAAGAGTAAAAAGCAGCGTAGAAATTCGTTGAGTAGTCGTAAAACGTACCGCGAGGAAACGTCGAACGAATTGACTCGGGTCCCAAGTCCCGAGCCGAGAAGGAAATCGGCCATTTCCGTGCCGCATAGTGAAAAATCGAACGATTCCTCGGACGCGGATTCGGTACATTCGCTCCCCGTGGACGCCACAACGAATTTATCGCGGGAAATTCACGACGATGACTCTAATTTTCCCATTTCTTACGCCGATATCGCTAAAAACGCCAATAATTTCGTTTTATGTGCCCCAAGCGGTGGGAATAGTGTTAATAATATTAATATTAATAATAATAACGGTGTTAGTAATAAGAGTATTAAAAAAGAGAAACAAAATTCAACGGAAATCGTTGATTCCGATAAAATTAAGGTTAAAAAAGAGGAGGAAAATCGATGTTTTAAAAAGGAAACTCGAAAAGATGTCGTCGTGGTGGAAGAAAAAGTTGTAACTAATTTAAATTCGGTTAATTATAGCCAAAACTTTCCTTCGATCGTTTCGAAAATTGAAGTGGGTAAAATCAAGGCGAATCCGATTGCGGAAATCCAAACGTGGCCGGCCATCCCAAACAACGGAAACGGCAATAAAAACAATTTAAACGTTAAAAATTCGATTTCGAAACAAAAAAACATTCAAAATCATTATAAAAATACTAAAAACACTAAAATCATCGAGAAAAACTCTAATTCGGAGAATAATTCTTTTGTGTACACCACCGGTTACGTGCCGATTAATATCCAAGATGTGCGCTCGCTTGAGAAACAATTTAAAAGTACCGCGAAGTTGTATGTGGACGCGAATCAACCCAACGTTTCAGTTCAACAACAACAAAAAGTGCAACAAACTGTTTCTGTACAGTGTGAGTTACAAAAAAGAGATGACACGTCAGCTTCTGTAAGGACTATTATTGATGGGCGAAACCCAAATAGTAACAATAATAATCATCATAATAATCGACCAGCTGTGGTTATGTTGAGTGGAGCTACCGAGGATGTTTCTGGAATTACGTTCGGATTCGACTTCGAGCAGCTCCTCTCGAACGACGTTTGCGCCGATTTTATGGCACGATACGTGCCCCCAAGATGTAATGATGTCGGGAAAAGTTTTAATTTGGATAAAATTGTTAATTTTATTGGAATAGGTAAGTAATTTCAAATTTTTAATCGAAACATAACCTAACTTTTGATAATTTGTCAAAAAATAATTTTAATTTAAATCAAATTAATTAATTTTTTTAAATTTTTGTGTTTTATTAGATTAAAAACGATTCGATTTATTTAATTAATTAACTTATTTTAAATTAAAACTTACAAAAAAAATCGTTTTTAAATAACTTTTTAGCTCCATCTATTGGTTGTATTAATAAACGTCATTTAATGACGTTTAAATTTGAGATTAATTTTATTTTGTGCTTTAATTTAGCAATTTCGAATCAATTTTTTTAAACTTTTTCTTTAATTGATACAAAACGATTCGATTTATTTATTAATTAATTAATTTTAAATTATGATAAAAGAAAAAATCGTTTTTGAATCACTATTTAGCTCCATCTATTGGTTGTCTTAATAACTGTCAGTTAATGACGTTTAATATTGGGGAGAATTTTATTTTGTGTTTTAATTTAGCAATTTAAAACTTAATTTTTTTAAATTGTTGTTTTATTTGGTACAAAACGATTCGATTTATTTATTAATTAATTAATTTTAAATTATGATAAAAAAAAAAATCGTTTTTGAATCATTATTTAGCTCCATCTATTGGTCGTATTAATAACTGTCAGTTAATGACGTTTAAAATTGGGGTTAATTTCATTTTGTGTTTTAATTTAGCAATTTAAAAATTAATTTTTTTAAATTGTTGTTTTATTTGGTACAAAACGATTCGATTTATTTCATTAATTAATTCATTTTAAATTAAAAATTTTAAAAGAACGTTTTTAAACAACTTTTTAGCTCCATCTATTGGTTGTATTAATAAACGTCAGTTAATGACGTTTGAATTTGTGGTTAATTTTATTTTGTGTTTTAATTTAGCAACCTCAAATCAATTTTTTTAAATTTTTGATTTATTAGATACAAAACGATTCGATTTATTTCATTAATTAATTCATTTTAAAGTAAAATTTAAAAATATCGTTTTTAAATAACTTTAGCTCCATCTATTGGTTGTATTAATAAACGTCAGTTAATGACGTTTAAATTTGAGGTTAATTTTATTTTATGTTTTAATTTGGCAATTTCAAATTAATTTTTTTTTTAATCTTGGTTTTATTAGAGTCAAAATGATTCGATTTATTTAATTAATTAATTTATTTTAAGTAAATGTTAAAAAAATCGAAATTAAATAACTTTTTAACTCCATCTATTGGTTGTATTAATAAACGGCACTTAATGATGCTTAAATTTGACATTAATTTCATTTTGTGTTTCAATTTAGCAATTTCGTATGATTTTTTTTTTAATTTTTGTGTTAATTGACACAAAATACTCGATTTATTTAATTAATTAATTTATTTTAAATTAAAATTTTAAAAAATCGTTTTTAAATAACTTGTTAACTCCATCTATTGGTTGTATTAATAACTGTCAGTTAATGACGTTTAAAATTGGGGTTAATTTCATTTTATGTTTTAATTCAGCAATTTCAAATTAATTTTTTTTAAATTTCGGTTTTATTTCGTACAAAATGTTTCGATTTATATAATTAATTAATTTGTATAAAATTAAAATTTAAAAAAAAACTCTTAACTCCATCTATTGGTTGTATTAATAACTGTAATTGGGGTTAATTTTATTTTGTGTTTTAATTAATCAATTTCAAGTTAATCTTTCTTGATTTTTGTTTTATTTGGTACAAAATGGTTCGATTTATTTAATTAATTTATTTATTTTAATTAAATGTTAAAAAAATCGTTTTTAAATAACTTTTAGCCCCATCTATCGGTTGTATTAATAACTACATGTGTCACTCAATGACGTTTAAATTTGAGGTTAAATTTAATTTTGTGTTTTAGCTTGGGAGGATGTCGTCAAAGAGACGAACGGAAAGGTTCAATATTACACAGAGAGCTTATAATTGGAACTAAAAAACCTTGTGATCACACGGCGGCTCATCCGTGGAAAGTGAAGAGGATGGATGTGCCGTTGGCTAGTCAAAGAGTCGTTCGCTTTCCTTTTTTTGTTTAGAAGATTTGGGAACAAGACACGAAAAGTTATATTAACTATATAAAAAGAGAAAAAAATGGAGTAAGAATACTGTGCTTTAGTAGTGTTTTACAAAATGCTGCATTTCAGCCCTACGGAAGTGATTTTTGTGTACGATGATGGACTTAGTTGTTGCAGATTACATTTTTTTTTTGATTCGAAGAATAATTTAAGCCCAAAAATCGATTAGTTTTGAAGTTGTTTAATAAACCCTATTGAAAGTTGCATTTAAATTATTTTAATCTGCATAAAAAGTGAGGGAAAAGTAAAAAGCACAGCACAGAGCCGTTTTTTAATTATTTTTAATTTGCTTTTGCGAATTTTGTCGTGTAAATTAAAAAAAATCGTAATATACCGTCGATATTTTCGTGTATACTCTAGAAATAATAATTAATAAAAAATATATACAAAAAAATGATAAAATAAAACATAAAGCATACAAAGATATGCGTAACTATAAATATTAGGGGTTAAGTAGATTATTATTATTCCTTTTTTCTTGTTTCATTGATTAAAAAAACAATAATCGTGCAATAACCACACAAAATTCTTAATTCGTCTAGAAAGAATCAAAAAAAAAAATATGGTAATTTTTTTTTTATTAATATTTTAATGTGGTACCACTTCATTGTAATCAAACTTCAAACTTAATGTATGAATTGTCAATGTCAAAATTGTCAGTGTCGAAATCAACTACAATCGTAATAATTTTTATGTTTATTTTGAGTTATAAAAGCGATGTGATGAAAATAATTTGATGCTAAAAGAATGTACTTTATTTTGGGTTTGTTTTGTGAATTTTCTTTTGGTGAAGTTAACCAAAATTATCGACCTGTATCTAAGTGTAACATAAACTGGAAAAGATTAATTAGTTCCGCAATCATTTAGAATTTTTTTATTATTTTGTAGCAATACAATCGGAGGAAAAGATAAAGGTAAATCAAATCGAAAATTTTTTGAAAAAAAAAATGAATAAATAAATAAAGGCAGTAAGTAGCATCTTTATTAAAAAAAAAAAACAACTAAAACTACTATTTACTACTACTATAAAATGTACAGTGTTAATTTTCATATTTGTATCGATATAATTATAAAAAATATATATGCATAATATATATTTTTAAGATCTCTAGAGAAAAAAAAAAGATTCATTAACATTTCTTCGTTTAATTTATTCGCAGATGAGTTCTTCTCTTTCAATTTAACGTTAAAGGAGCGTAATTTTACTTGTAAAAGGAAAAAAGAAGCCTTTTTTGTCTCTAAAATAAAACGTTTATGCTAAGTATCTTTTCGAAATTGTTACTTAAAGGAGTAAATTCTAAAAAAAGGAGATTGTTTTGTTTTATATTTATAAAATAATAAAGAAAAGTATAAAATGATTTAAATTAATTTATTAAAATACAACATAACCGCAACTGTCAAAAAAATTATTGTAAATTTTTTATTTTAAGTTGGCAGGTATGAAAATCGGCCATTTTAGTTAATGTTGTTGTTGGGTGAACACGTCAAGTTGACGTTTATAAAAATGAGGAAGAAGTGTGGTGTATCAAAAGTGATTTCGATTAATACCGAAGTTAATAAATTCAGATTATATGATATAAGTTAAGCAGGTTAGTAATATTGAAGGGTTTTGCAATAAAATAGTGTTTATTTGTTAGTTGTGTTGAAGACTTTGAAGAGAAGCAAATAGAACACGGAATAAGCCTCGAAAGATAAAGGAGGAGCCCTAGATAATGGCAGGTTATTGTGTTTTTTTTTTTAATTAGAACTAACACTAGAACTAGAAACATTCAGTTTTAGCCGTCTTTAGAGACGTGCGGCTAAATCCGAATGTTTTTAGTTCTAGCTCTAGTGTTACTTCTAATGATAGGACTATGTTATGCTAAATAGCACTATATTATAGTGCTATATTCTTATAATTAACTAAAATCGTTTTTAAATAACTCTTTAGCTCCATCTATTGGTTATATTAATAAACGTCACTTGATGACATTTAAATTTGAGGTTAATTTTATTTTGTGTTTTAATTTAATAATTTATCAATTTTTTTAAATTTTGGTTCTATTAGAGTCAAAATAATTCGATTTATTTAATAAATTAATTTATTTTAAATTAAAATTTAAAGAAAGTAGTTTTTGAATAACTTTTTAACTCCATCTATTGGTTTTATTAATAAACGTCACTTGATGACATTTAAATTTAGGGTTAATTTTATTTTGTGTTTTAATTTAACAATTTCTTATCAATTTTTTTAAATTTTGGTTCTATTAGAGTCAAAATAATTCGATTTATTTAATTAATTAATTTATTCTAAATTAAAATTTAAAGAAAGTAGTTTTTGAATAACTTTTTAACTCCATCTATTGGTTGTATTAATAAACGTCACTTAATGACGTTAAATTTGAAATTACATTTATTTTGTGTTTTAATTTAGCAATTTTTTTTCAATTTTAGTTATATTTGATACAAAATGACTCAATTTATTTTAATAATTAATTTATTTTAAATTAAAATTAATAAAAAATTATTTTTAATCAATTTTTAGCTCCATCTATTGGTTGTATTAATAAATATATTTGTCACTCAATGACGTTTAAATTTGAGGTTAAATTTTATTTTGTGTTCTATCTAATACTAAATAGCATTAGATAGCGATAAGTTGTTATATAGAAAAACACCTAAAAAGCTTTTATTGACTCTAAAAAGGTAATAAAATTGAATAATTTTCTTTTAAAGTTAAATTATATAATAATAATTAGGGTTATTTTAATTTTTACAATTGGTATTAATCAATTGTCAATTTTGACATCTGTCAAAATTATTTCATTTAAATTTTGCGTTTTATTTAAAAAAATAAAAATGTTATCTTTATTGGAACGTTGGGTAAATAAAATAGCAATCGTAACCGGGGCTAGTTCAGGAATTGGAGCTGCGATTGCTCAAAAATTAGTCCAAGGAGGACTTATCGTAACGAATATCTCTTCGACGAATCATTTAATTTTAATCATTTTTATTTTTTAATTAGGTTGTTGGAATCGCTAGACATGTGGAAGTAATCCAAACGATTTCGGAGAAGTTAAAAAATGCGAAAGGGAAGCTTCATCCGTTTAAAGCGGATGTTACGAAAGAAAACGATATCCTCGCACTCTTTGAATTCGTCAAAACCAAATTAGGACCCGTTCATGTTTTGGTTAATAACGCGGGGATTGCGCGAAGCACGAATCTTTCTAACGGGGATACTTCTAAGTGGAAAGAAATTTTAGATACGAACGTTTTGGGGCCTTGCATCGCTACGAGAGAAGCGATCCGAGTAATGAAAAAGCACTCAATCCAGGGACAAATAATTCACATTTCGAGCATTTTAGGACACTATGTTGGTGTTAATATTCCTTTTTTGAACATGTACCCAGCTTCGAAGTTTGCAATTAGGGCTTTAACGGAAACTTTAAGACAAGAATTTGTGGCGGAGAAAGTTCCGATAAGAGTTTGTGTAAGATTCGAAACTTAATTAATTAATTAACTAATTTTTGCTTATTTTAGACGATTAGTCCAGGTTTTACCGACACTGAAATTATTAAACCCCTATCACAATACAAGGGAAATGCGAGTTTCGCTAAAGCCTTTGAGGAAACGCCCAAATTAAAATCGGAGGATATCGCGGATGCTGTTGTTTATATATTATCGACCCCTCATCATGTACAAATTCAGGATATTATGATTCGTCCGCTTGGAGAGCGCTTTTAAATCAATTAAACATAAAAATTAATGTTAATGTGACAATAACAAATAAATTGTGATTAAAAATTTAACTATATTGAGGTTAAATTTCATTATAAGTTTTTGTTTTTTTCGTTTTTTAAAGAATTTTCAAAAATATATTAATTTTGAATTAAATGTGCCATCTATTGAGATAATTGAAAACTGAAATTTAAAGGATTCTGTTTTTGTATTAGGATACAATTCGTAATTTTACTAATTTTTGTTTCCATTGGATGTTTTATTTTTGAATAAATTTAACTGAAAAGTTTCAAAATGTTTCCTTGTATCACCCCTAATTGGCCTTGACCTAGTTTAATTTGAAAATTTTTCTCGTAACTTCGAGGATGTCTCCTTGAGTTCACCTTGAATGACCTCTAATTCACCTTGACCTAGTTAAAATTGAAAATTTTTCTCGAAACTTTGAGGATGTCTCCTTGAGTTCACCTTGAACGACCTCTAATTCACCTTGACCTAGTTAAAACTGAAAATTTTTCTCGAAAGTATGAGGTTGTCTCCTTGAGTTCACCTTGAACGACCTCTAATTGACATTGGTGAAGATAAAAGTGAATCGTTTTCTGCCTAAATAATTATATCTTCTGATACTTTGGGAAATATTAATCGATTTAGGTTACGGTTTAAATTAAAACATTTATTTATAGATATCAATATTTATTCATTTTATAAGTTAATTAATTACACTTAGTCAAGTTTCAAACCGCCGAATTGGTTCGTAACTAGTCTAATTTCCGTTAGTTGCGATATTAAATAACAGATGTCGCTCGATTGTTTTAAAAACATTTTATTTTAATAAATCTATTACATTATTTATAATTAATTTTATTATATAATGTTAAATTTATACATTAACTTATTCAATAAAGGTTTCTTAATTATTATTCAATTAAGGCTTCTCCTTAACGGAGATGTTACTGATAAACTCTCTAAACAACACAGAATAAACAAAAATTACGAAATTAACTTACCAATTTGATAATTCCTCACAGATTATTTATTTAACACTATTAAACAATAACTTTTTTAATTATTAACATCACCACACTCCACATAAGTCAACAAAAATTGATTTTAAAAGTTAGGTTAGAAACTGTCAAATGTCAGAATTAAATATATTGATATAGACTTTTTCCGACAGATGGCGCTATCTCTATGCGTCTTTTTCAAGTGACATTTTTGATGTTTTATAAAAAAAAATTTAGTCTTTGACGCATGACATAACCTTAAAATTTCAAGTTTTAGTTTTATTTCTTATTTTATCGGCGGAAAAAGTGAGGTTAAGTTAAAGTTTTCGACCGTTACCATGGTGATTTGTCAATTTTAGAACTGTCAAAATAGAAAATTGTAAGTTGCAAATTTTAATTAATTTAAATTGAAACATACATAAAAATAACTTTTTAAATTATTAACCTCACTACACACTTCACATCAATCAATAAAAGTTAATTTTAAAAGTGAATTGAATCAATTAATTGAAATAGCCAACCTTAAAACACTAAATTAGGTTGGTAATGATTTGAAATGTCAAATTTGAGATAAAATTTATTTATTACATACAAAAAGAATCAATAATTATAAATTGCATGAAATTTCTTTCGAATTACTCCATAAATTTGATTAAAAATATAATTTCCAATTTTTTTTCCTTTAATACACTTACATATATCACATTAAAAAGATCGATTATTAATACGTTTTTTTCCATCTTCGGTGGTCGTACGCACATTTATATATAAAGTTTCGATAATATTTTTCTTTCTTAATTAGTTTCGATTATTAAAACTTACGCTACGGTCGCATTCCACTTCTCTTTGCGTTGCTCGACGCCGAACGCGGTGTCGTAATTGCCTTTCGAGATGAACAAGCGTTTAAAATGTGGGATGCAATAAACTTTACCTTGATTATACGTATACGAATCCATCCTACAACAAATTCATTAATTAAACGATTTTATTAATAATTAATAATAATGAGTCACCTTAAAATCGTTCCACATTCGGTACATTTAAAACATTTCTTGTGGTAGTTGAGGTTATGTACGGTGATCTTTTCCAGGGGGTAAATACGTTCTTTGCAACCATCGCAAGAATCCAAACCGCTCGTTGTATCCTGTGGATATAATCAAGTTTTTTTTTTGACATTTCGCGAAAAAAATTTTTTTTTTTGACAGTTTATTAATTAAATAAATAAATAAAGAGAAAGTAATAAAGAGAAGAAATCGTTAAATAAGAGAACATTTAAGTATACCTTTTTTATTTTCACACTAATGTATACAAAAAGAGAAAAGAACTAAGAGAGAAAAAAAAATTTGGTTGGCACTATTTGCTATAACGAAGTGAAGTTAGGGTTTGAAAAGAGGGAGACAAAAAATTGATTGTTATTAATTAATTATCTTTTAAACGGAAGACTAAGAGTTGAAATGGAAAGATTTTTCTTTCTAAAAAGATACATTAAAACATTTCTTTAATGTACATCGAGAAAACAACAATAATAACTCTAATTTACATTGTTTTTTTTTTCTAAAAAAGGGTTAACATACAGATATAAAAAGTTTTTTTCGATTTCTTCATCAAATTCCTTTTTTTTCAACGTGGGTGATAATGAATTAGTAGAAGATTAAAGACGTTTAAAAATTGACACGGTCCCATGTAAATCTCTCGAAAATCTCAATTATTTTGTTTTAATTCAGTCTTTTAGCTTAATTAATCCAATTTTTAAGAGTGTTAATTAATTAAGTATTTTTTTAAAAAGGGGGTAACATATAAATGTACAAATATTGTGGTAAAACTCTAAACGCTAAAAAACGAAAAAATAATAATAATAATAATAAAATAGTTAATCAATTAATTAATAGCAGCAAAAAAAATATTTTTTTTGTCATCATTTTGGCTTTTTTCATAATTTTTTTTTATAATTAACAAAATCGTGTTTAATGTATCCGGTGGGCGCCTGAGGTTGTCTCCGGCGAGTCTTCTCCTCGCGATTTTACTGAAACCAACAAGAAGAAATCGTGTCCAAAAACAATTTGAACCGAAAACAACCGGAACAACATCCAAAAAATTGCGATTTGTGCTTTGCTTTGCTATATCATGCGATTATTAACCAACAAAATCGATTAATTCAAGAAAAATAAACAAAAAACGATAAAGTGAGGGGGTTGGTTGGAGACGATAAAGTGCGAAGTGCAAAAGTTATCAAAATTAAGAAATAAGAAGGAAAACTAATTATTACATAGCAATAAAAAATGTTGCTCATAAGATTTGGTGTGTTATTACAAGCCGAGGCAGTGGAGGTTTTCCTTATAAAGCAATAAGAAAGAAATTCTGATGTGTCATTACAAGCCGAGGCAGTAGCTTTGTTTAATACAAAACAATAAGAAAAAGTTTTTCTATACACTTGAAAAAGTTAGGTTAGGTTGAAAAAAATGATAACGTAATTTTAACAACGCAATAAATAACTAATTCGTTACAAAAATTGAATGTACTCACTCTGCCTTAAAAGCGTATCTTTCAGCTTCATTTAATGTGGAAATTGTTTAATATAATTATTATAAAACGTTTTTTTGATGCAACAGGTGATTTTTTTAAAGATGTCGGTGTTTATTGACAAATCACCATGGTAACGGCAGGGTTGAAAACTTTGAAACGAAAAATTATTTTAGTCGCAAAATTTTCGTAGACTTTTCCGCTGATGGAATAAGAAATAAAACTAAAATTAGAAATTTTTTAGGCATAACCTCAAAATTTCTAGTTTTAGTTTTATTTCTAACTCAGAATGAGTTAAATGAATTTTTTTTTTAATGAAACGTCAAAAATGTCATTTGAAAAAGACGCGTAGGAGGTAGCGCCATCTAGTAAAATTTATTGGCATTAATTAATTTTTTTTTAATTTTTAATGAATTTGTTAAAAATTCGAAGAATAACTCGTTTTAACAAAACGCACAAAGACACACGGCATAACCTCAAAATTTCTAGTTTTAGTTTTATTTCTAATCCAAAATTAAATCAGATTTTATTTAATGAAACGTCAAAAAATGTCACTTGAAAAAGACGCATGGGTGATAGCGCCATCTGTTGGGAAAACTCCAAAAATTTTTGTAACTATCTTCTCATCATGTCAAATATTTTAAAATTTAAATTGGAGAAAATTTTATTTTCGAAAATTAGAAACGGTTTATATAGCAAATTAATACTATAGTTCGTTTTTTTTCTATAATACTTGTCGATGTAAATTATTTAGGGTTTCTGTTGGTATTATCTAGGACCCTTATAAAATTTGTTGTTTTCATGATTTTTAGTAACATTGTCAGTAACTAATTAGTTGAGGTTAAAATACTAATAAATTTTTAGATAAATACGATTTTGACGAAGTACATATGTTATAAAAACGTGCTACAAAGTAATTACATAGAATAAAATACCTTTTCTAGGTAAGTAAATGGCAAATAAACACCCCACAACACTTTTTATGCACCTTTTCTTTTTGAATAACGAAAGCTCAAACGTCAATGTGACATATTTACTTCAAAACATGATAAAACAAAACTCCCTGTTAATTTTGCCAACTTTACAACAATTTGACAGGTATTATAGAAAAAAAATGAACTATAGAAGAATTGATTTTGAGATCAACTTTAATTATATCTGCCATAAATACGTAAAAAAGTCAAATTCATTACAAACTGTCATTGTCATAAAAAATTCGACGCGTGTTGAAAACGTTTAAACATTATCAGGTTATTTTGTTGAGTTTATGAACGTTTTTTACGTTTAATTGAAGCTAAAAGGTATGTTTTTAAGGCAAATTTAGTAAATTGACGATTTAATGACGAGATAAATAAATTAAAAAGTTAACCTAAAAAATTGAAATTGTAGAAACTTTTTTTTTAATTATAATGAGGAAATGATTGGGCGCGTTCACCAACTGTCAACGTTTGCAAACGGAGACCAAACTGTTGGCAACATTTCTGGTGAACGCAATGCTAACTTCAAACGTGTTTGGTAAACGGCCGCCATTTTATCAATCGTATGATTTTTCCGTTAGCAAACGCAAATGGTGTTTGGTGTTTGTGTCATCTTAAATTTAAAATCAACAAAAAAGAATGGCAGAAGCCCGAAATTATTTATTTAATGGGTTTTATACTATCTTTGAAAATGAAGAAATTCATGATAAATTGAGCGGTATGATCTATAAATTAATTAAAATTGTAAATAATTGTTATTAAAGCGCCATCTGTTGTTATCAAACCATGTCTATAGAAAAATTGGCCGTTCACCAAATAACCAACGCAATCGTAACCCGTTTGCGTTTGCCAACGTAAACGGAATTCTCTGGTGAACGCGCCCATTTATATCTTAATTGTTATTAATACTTCTTTATTAAAAAATAATTTAGTTATTTAGCAAAATAATTTAGCACAGCTGCCTCAGCCTACAACAACATATCATTACTACAGAAAAACATTTTTTTAATCGTTTTGTAATAAAAAAAAGCTTCTGCTTCGGCAGCACACTGCAATAATATGTTATTACTACCGAAAAACATTTTTTTAATCGTTTTGTAGTAAAAAAAGCTACTGCTTCGGCAGCACAGCTGCCTCAGCCTGCAATAATATGTTATTACTAGAGAAAAACTTTTTTTACTTGTTTTATAATAAAAAAGCTACTGCTTCGGCAGCACAGCTGCCTCAGCCTACAATAACATATCATTATTACAAAAAAACATTTTTTAAATTATTTTGTAATAAAAAAACTTTTGCTTCGGCAGCAAAGCTGCCTCAGCCTGCAATAACATATCATTACTACAGAAAAACATTTTTTTAATCGTTTTGTATTAAAAAAGCTTTTGCTTCGGCAGCACAGCTGCCTCAGCCTGCAATAAATTATTATTACTAGAAAAAAAACATTTTTTAAATAATTTTGTAATAAAAAAGCTTTTGCTTCGGCAGCACAGCTGCCTCAGCCTGCAATAATATATCATTACTACAGAAAAACATTTTTTTAATTGTTTTGTAATAAAAAAAAAACTACTGCCTCAGCAGCACAGCTGCCTCGGCTTGTAATAATATATCATTACTACAAGAAAAACATTTTTTAAATTATTTTGTAATAAAAAAACTTTTGCTTCGGCAGCAAAGCTGCCTCAGTCTGCAATAACATATCATTACTACAGAAAACATTTTTTCAATCGTTTTGTATTAAAAAAGCTTTTGCTTCGGCAGCACAGCTGCCTCAGCCTGCAATAACATATCATTACTACAGAAAAACATTTTTTTAATTGTTTTGTAATAAAAAAAACTACTGCCTCAGCAGCACAGCTGCCTCGGCTTGTAATAATATATCATTACTACAAGAGACATTTTTTAAATTATTTTGTAATAAAAAAACTTTTGCTTCGGCAGCGAAGCTGCCTCAGCCTGCAATAATATATCATTGCTACAGAAAAACATTTTTTTAATTGTTTTGTAATAAAAAAAACTACTGCCTCAGCAGCACAGCTGCCTCGGCTTGTAATAATATATCAAAAGAAACCTTTTTTAATTGCTTTATAATATTTAAACCACTGCCTCGGCCTATAATAATATATCATTACTAAAAAGAAACCTCGTCTAATTGTTTTGTAATACTTGAACCACTGCCTCAGCAGCACCACCGCCTCAGGTTCATAATATGTGTTAATACAGAAAATAAACCTTTGTTACAAACCTTAGTTATAATAAGCTAAGTTCAAAATAAGCCAATACAAATACATCAAAATCATGCTTTAAAAAGGTATCTATTTTGGTTTCTTTTCTTTTTTTCTCTTAACAACAACAAAAACAATTTTCTACTCACCACGAATCGGTTAACTTTAACCTTAGGCTGACGGTTGGTCTCATTTTGGGTATCTTTCAGCGATTCAAACTTAGCCCTTAACCTAAGACATAATTAATTTTAAATAGTTTAATCGTCGAAATTTTAAATAAAAATTACACTTTGGTGGACTCGATTTGTTGGCCTGGTTGGTCGCTGTACTCCTCGATAATATTAACTTGTTGTTGTTCGCGTTTGATTTCTTTCGCCTCCCATTTTTCGAATTTGGCGCGCAATTGCTGGGCGCGCGCCGCTTTTTGAGCTTCGAGCAAATCAACGTCTTGAAGTTTATTATCGACCTCTTCGATCGATTCGCTTTCTTCCTCGCTTTCTGAGCCTTCCGCCTCGCTACTCGATTCCGGTTTAGTCGGTTCTGGTGGAGGAGTAAACCTTTTTAATGGTTTTGGACCTAAAAATCAACAATATAATAACCTAAAATAATTAAAAGTATTTTTACCTAGATTTAACGGTTCTTTATTTAAATTTTCCTCCATTTGCCGGAATTTATTAAGAACTTTCGTGGTGGTGTGAGATTCTTTAGCGATAACGGAATCTTCAACGTGCTCATCAGCTCTGATTACTTCAGGATCGTGGTAGATGTCTCGGTCTGGGGAGTCACCCTGGAAACAAAAATATCTTAAAATAAAACGAACACAAATTTAATCACATCATGTTAATTCAAATTAAAATTCGTATTATTTTTAGTAGTGATGTTAATGAGTCATTTTCGGCTTAAACATTGAATAAAAATCAAATGGGAGCCTTATTCTGCAAATCATCCTTCATACGATTAATACAAGATAAGGCCACTCCTTGTAGAAGACTTGATGCTACTTCCAGAAGATTAAACACTACTTGAAGAAGTCCACTTTATGTAATCACACAATTAACGATAAACGAAATATTGAATCCTTTTTCTTGCAGAATAAGGCTCTACAACAATTTTTTTTTAATAAATCGATGAATAAAGGAGGAGATTTAATAAAGTTTTTAGCCCCAACATTAATTTTAATCAAATTGAATTGAAAAACGTCGTTTTTAGAAACGTCATTACGAAATTGTCATTAGACACGCAGTTGTGCCAACCTAAATCGATTCAATGCAGCTAATTTCAGGTTAAATTAATTTTTTGATTTTAAACTTTATTTTTATTTTTTTAACTTTTTTTATTGGAAAAACATTTTAAATCAAACCAAAATTACCTTATTTGTCTTTTGTTAAAGCAATATAATTTTAAAAATGCGTTTTTTTTTTCGTTTTTAACAAAGCTTCAAATTTGTAGGTTAAGTTGATGACGTTTCGACATTTTGATAGGTTTTTAAAAGAATTTTTATAAATTAATGACAGAAATTCAATAAAAACTGATAAATTAAAAATGCTCTACTACTTAAAATGCTTTAAAAATAATAAATTAGTTTTAATGGGAAATTAGCAAAACTAAAGGGCTAGATGTTTAGGTTGGCACCACTGCGTTTCTAATGACAGTTCTAATAATGACATTTGTCTTTTTTAATATAAAAAAAGGGATTATTTCGTTATATTAAATCAATTTAAATGTTTCTAATTGTTTATAATTATTTCAGATTGTATTTATTACAATATTAATTGTTATTGAAGCCCAAAAACTTTCTTAAACTTTTCTAACCTCACCCATTCAAGAAAATGAGATGGTTTCGATAAAAATTAAAGTGAGTTCATAAATTATGTGATAATTATGTTTTAATCAAATAAATCAAGCTAATTTATGAACTCACATAATAAATTAAAAAAAAAACGGTGCAAACTCCAGTCCCAGAAAGTATTGCAACCGGCCAAAAAAGCGACACGCCACCAAAATAAAAATAAAAAACAACCAAAAAATAATAAACATTAAAAAACAGTGCTCAAGCACAACGCAAAAAGTGGATAACGATGCCAAAAAAAAAGGTAAAAGTAAGAAGATTTTTTATCCTTTTCGTTTGATTAATTTGTTTAAAGGAGTGATTAAATAAAGTGATGATAATAAGCGAGATAAGTAATGTTTTTTTGTTGGGGGGTATGGGGGAGTTAGCGAGCTTGACACCAGAGTCGAAAGCAGACCTTCTGCTGGCCGTCTCGAGGCGGCGTTATTCTAAACTGCTTCCGTTCCTTCTCCGGCTCCTTGTACGTTTCGAAAAACTTAAACCGCTGTTGAATGTCAGACGTTTCGATCTTAACGTCGTCGAGTTGTTCGGACGATTTAACCGTGTCCTCTGATGACTGCCTCGCCATGTAAGCCTACATTATAACAATAACAAAAAAGGGGGCCCACGTTTTAATCGATTATACTCTATTTTTTTAATTCGGAGGAGTAAAATGAAAAGTCACGTTTATTTATAACTAACAAATAAAACTAGACTAATAATACTAGCACTAAAACTAACACTAGATCTAGAAATATAATTATTTTTAATACAAAATCAGTTAAATAAAATTTTTAACGTCAAAAAATGACACTTGATAAGACGCATAGGAGATAGCGCCATCTATCGCAAAAAGTCTAAAAATGTACTTTTGTAACTATCTTCTCATCATGTCAGATATTTTTTTATATCACGTAAAACGTGTACGAGTGACTAAAACGAGCTTCTATGACGCAAATTTCTTTTTAGTTTTATTTCTAAAACTGAGTGAGTTAAATAAAAATTATTAATTCAACGTCAAAAACATGTCATTTGAAAAAGTGAGGTTAGGTTGTGCTCGAAAAGTGGAATTAGAAATCCTCAACACCATTTTAAGGTACATTTTTAAATCAACACGGCCGTTTTCGAAGACATCGGCCGCCCCCGAAAGCACTCAACGTAGAAAATGACGTAAATTTCACTTAAAACTTATAAACAAACTGATTTTGTCAAACGATCGGTATGAAAGGAAGGGCTACCAACCAAATTTTTTTTTCAAATTTAAAACAATCTGATTGTCAAATGATCGGTATGAAAAAAAGTACTATTAAAATCATTTTTTAACATAAACATCGCGGTTATAATTAAATTTGAAATAAATTACAAAATAATTATTTATTGTCAATAGGTCAATAGTAGCGACATCTATGAGTGTCGTTTGATGACAGTTCTATTTTGATAGAAAATAAATAACTACATATATCAAAATTAATAGTTTAGCTAGAAATGATCAAAAATGAATCGATTCTTGACTTTAAAGCATAATTAAACATTTAATAATTATAGTAAATAAGATAAATTTCACTTCAACCTTGAAAATAATCCGATTATGTCAATTGTCAGAAGTCAATCAGTATGAAAGGAAGGGCTACCAACCTAATTTTTTTTTAAATCCCAAATTATTTTTTTTTAATTTGAAAATAATCCGATTCTGTCAAGTGATCGGTATGAAAGGAACTGTCATTAACTTCATTTTTTAACATAAACATCGCGGTTATAACTAAATTTGCAAGGAATTACGAAATAATTATTTATTGTCAATGACAGGTCAATAGCAGCGACATCTATGAGTGTCGTTTGATGACAGTTTTAGGTTGATAGAAAATAAATAACTACACAATACATTAAAACTCATAGTTTACCTAGAAATGATCAAAAACGAATCGATTCTTGACTTTAAAGTATAATTAAACATTTAATAATTATAGTAAATAAAATAAATTTCACTTCAACGTTGAAAACAATCTTATTATGTCAACTGTCAGAAATCAGTCAGTATGAAAGGAAGGGTTACCAACCTAATTTAATTAACCAACCTATAAAACTTAAAAATGTTGTCACTTCAATTTGAAAACACTCCTCCGAATTAAAAAATAGAGTATAATAATTAAAAAAAATCGCGAATAAAACTTAATTATAATTTTTTGGGACAAATCTTTCTAATAAAAAAAATAAAATTTACCTCTCGAGCTTTTTTCACGTCAGCTTGTTGTTTCGGGGGCGAAACTGGAGATAATTGGGGCGCTTTCGAAGCGTTAGCATCCAATTCGAGGAATATCGATCGAGATTTCTTACTGATACCGCTTTCAAAAACCGACATATCCTCATCCATTTCTTTTCGGTTCTCTTCCGTGTAAATTTCACCCTTTTCGAATTTTTCCTTAATCGATTTAGTAGCACAAACTTCCACAGGGGGTGGGGTGGTTGGTCGTTTTATATTCGTTCCCGATTCCGATTCCATCACAGCTTGTTGATAAGCTTCTTTCATTTTTCCTTGTTTACCCTAAATGATTAAAACATTTTTATTGATTTATTTTAATTGGTTAAAATGGTTTACCATAAAAAGTCTATTTCGAATCGTTTGTATTTCTTGTTTACGTTCTTCTCTCCTTTCATCTTTAGAATTTTGCTCTCCATGCTCCCATTTACTTTTTACGTCCGACATTCCGGTGAAATGGAACGGTTTCTCTTTTTGGACGCGTTTCGCCCTGATCAAATCGGCATCTTCACCTTCGACCTCCTCTTCTTCCTCATTTTGGATCTCCTCGTCTGAGGAGCTTTCATCAATTGGAATTCCATTAAGAGATTCGACAGGAACTCCAACATCCATCCCTTTAGCTTGAAACCTACAAAATAATGTTTTAAATAAAATCAAAATTAATTTATTAATGAATTACTTGGCTAATTTCGATAAAATCGACGGTGAGCGTTTAACATTTACAGCCCCAGCGGCTGTTGCGTTTTTCTCTGAAGCCTCCTCTTGAAAGTTTTCAAAAACTTGGAATCGCTCCCGAACGTTCAAACTTTGTAACTCTTCCAACCCCAAATCAGGTTTATCACTAGCTGTTAATCAAAAAGAATTAATTAATCACACACAAAAAAAATTAACAAACTTTGGGGATTATTTACAAAGAAAAAGTTGGGTTATCTTTTTTTTTAGTACAACTTAACAAAAATTGTTAACGAAAGCTCGTTCTAAGGCGTTTTATTTTTAATTTAACTCTTTTTTTACATTTTTCGTGCGAATGCAAACGAAAAGTACCTCTAACAACGTCTGGGGGTAACTCTAACGGTTGATTTTCACGTATTATTAGTTCGTGTTTCTTTGGTATCGCTGGAATGTCATAAAATTTTAAAAAGAAAACATAAAAAAACTTTCCTAATCATTTTTATCGCATTAAAATCAATAACTTACGTTGTTGATCGTCCTCGACGGCTTTTGGGGCGAAAAGACTCTTGAAATGGGGCTTGCAATAAACCGTGCCTTCGTTACTTTGATATGTATCCACCCTTTATAAAGTAACAACGATATATTAATTATAAAAAAGGTTTATTAATTGAGGTAAAAACGTTACGTTAATTGTTTATTGCACTCTTGACATCGGAAGCAATTTTTGTGCCAAACGGAGCGCTCCGCTTTGATCTGTTCCATTTGGAAGACGACTTTTCCGCAGGATTTACAATTTGAAGTGTCCACCGCTTGGGCTCCCTAAAAAAATAACATTATTAATTTAAATTAATATAAAAATGTTTGAAATAAACTAAAACACAAATGTTGACAGATGATCATAACCTCAAATGTCAAACACTCTTGAAGAAAATAAAATAACTCGTTTAAACTTTAAATTATTAATATGAATTATTTAAAATAATTAATACATCAAATTAAAAGTATTAATTAATTAAAAATTTAATGAAATAACTCCCAAAATTATATTAATCAAATATTATTTTAATTTTTTTTTATAATTTATGTTGGCATATTTGAAAAGTGGCCATTTTAATCAAACGTCGATTTAATTATTTTTTTAACAAGACGTTTTAAAACTTAACCTCACTTTGTATTAAAACGATTTTTACGTTAGAAAAGAAATTTATAGTAATAATAGTATATTGTTTTATATGGAAGAGAAGCAGTGCTTTTTATGGCGTGGTCTGTCGCTTAGCGACGAACGCAGTGAGTCGCTAATGACAGATGAGCCGTTAAAATTGTGGCGTGTCCGACAGTTTGCCGGACGAACGAAGTGAGTCCGGCAATGACGGACCAGCCACAAACGAATCTGCTTCTCTTCCGAATAAAACATAGTATTTTTTCTTCAAACGTTGCAAATAATACGGCGCTAAAGTGAAATGTTCTTCAACGTTATGGCGCTAAAGTGAAATTTACTTTAGCGCCATAACGCTGAAGTACTTTTTTGCTATGTTGATCTTAGCAACCGTCGTTATGCAACAATGACTTACTTCTACCGCGAGTAAACACGACAACAAAGTTGTCATTTAATGACGTTTGAAGAAAAAAAGTTTTACCTTAATATAAATAACCAAAAAGGAATCGGTTTTTGATATATAAACATAACTCAACGTAAAAAATAACGTAAATTTCACTTCAAACTTGTAAACAAACCGATTCTGTCAATTGATCGGTATGAAAGGAAGGGCTGCCAACCTAATTTTTTTTTAATCCCAAATTAATTTTTTTTCATATTTGAAAATAATTCGATTCTGAAAAATGATCGGTATGAAACGAACTATTAACTACATTTTTTAACATAAACATCGAGGTTATAATTAAATTAGTAATAAATTACGAAATAATTATTTTAGGTTTTTGTGGTTGACAAGCTCAATAGTAGCGACATCTATGAGTGACGTTTGATGACAGTTTTAGGTTGATAGAAAATAAATAACTACATATATCAAAACTCATAGTTTACCGAGAAATGAATCGATATTCGACTTTAAAGTATAATTAAACATTATAATTATAGTAAATAAAATAAATTTCATTTCAACCTTGAAAACAACCCGATTCTGTCAAACGTCGGAAATCAATCAGTATGAAAGGAAGGGCTACCAACCTAATTTTTTTTTAATCTCAAATTATTTTTTTTTCTATTTTGATAACAATCCGATTCTGTGTGAATGATCGGTAAGAAAGAAAGTGCTATTAATTTCATTTTTGAACATAAAAATTGCGGTTATAATTAAATTAGCAATAAATTTAGGTTTTTGTGGGTTATTGTCACGGACAGCTCAATAGTAGCGACATCTATGAGTGATGTTTGATGACAGTTTTATTTTGATAAAAATAAATAAAAGTATAAAAACTCATAGTTTATCTCAAAAACGAGTCGATTTTTGATTCTAGTTCTTGGTCTAGTGTTAGTTTTAGTTGTAATTTTTATTAAATAAAATAAATTTCACTATAACCTTGAAAATAATCTAATTCTGTCAACTGTCAAAAACTTAACTTTTTAAATAAAATTAAAACTTACATTAAACTTTTCTTGAGCTTTAGACGAATCGCTCGATCGAACATGAAGCACATTCTTCTTTTGAAGAGCATCGAATTTATTAAAACTTGATTTCTATAACCAAAAAAATTAGTATTAAAAAATGGAGACAATTTTTTGAGGCAATTATTAATAATTTCATAAAAACCAGATTAGTCACTGTTAAAAAGTGTGAAAAAAGCACACTTTTCGCCTTAAACTCACCCAAGCTTCCGTGGAAACCTCCAAATTGAGCCGTTTTTGATTAGTGTTAGTAGTTCGGCTTCCAAACGTAAATTTATCCCTCTATTTTTATTTTTTATTGTTAGTAACCATGCACAAACAAAAACATGCAAAAATAAATCAAAATTAATTAAACGCTAATTAATGCAAAATGCAACATCACAACAAGCTAAAACGATTTTATTGTATTTATGATTTAAAAAAATAAAATCTTACCAAAGCGCTAACTGAAACGCCGTTAAAAACGTTTTCCAACGCCCTTAAAGGTAAATCCAAGTGGACGCTATCAACCGAATTCGCCCTCTTCATCACAAATTCATCAAGAAGCAAATTACATGCGATTTAGTTTTTTTTTAATCGGTTAAGGCAGCGGGGAAGCGACATATACAAAAAAATTCCTCTTTATTTAATTTTAGTTGTTTTTGAGGTGAAACTTACGTCTCTAGGTCGGTTAAGAAGCTTTTTATTCGACCCGTCCACCAAATCCGTCAAATTACCAAAACTGCGACACTAAAAATTCGATTTCCAAACAAATTATAACATCTCAAGTCTTTTTGTTGGATCAAAACGAATACAAACATTAATTTTAAGCAAAAAGAAATTAATTTTTTTCTTTTTTGAGTACGTACCAAGTGTTTAACGCTAACATTGTACCGATATCCATCCGATTCGTTATGGTTGTTAGTTAAATCTAAGTTCGTCTAAAGAGAAACATGCAAAAAAAAATTAAGCAAAACCACAAAATTAGATTAATCGATTAAAAAAAGTTATTTAAGGATGCAATTTAAAAAAAAATAAATAAAATAGTGAGGTGGTAAAATAAAACTTACAAGTGAAATATTCTCTTTATCGTGACTCCTCGATTTCTTACTTTTCTTCTTCTTTAATGATTTATCCTGAATTTGGCCGGTTGAGGAGGTTTCGAATGTGCTCGTGGTCGTTGTTTCCATGTAAGTTTCGGTTGTTTCGGTACTCTAATTAATTAAATAAAGGAAAAGAAAAGAAATAAAATTAAATAAAAAAAAATTACCTTTTAAATTAATCTTTTATCTATTTTTTTTTACGAATAATTTATCTTTTTTAACTTTAAATTTATGGTTTCAATGTGACAGATAAACAAAATGACAACATCAAAATCGAAACATGCGGCAAACTTTAAAACAAAAAAAACACTCAACATTCTTGCGTTACTTACAAATCTCTCCTTTTTTAGGTTAACTTTTTCGTTTCTTCTTCATTAAGCGATTTCTTCCGTTTCTTTGAGACTTATTAAATTTACGTTCTTAAAAATTAATTTAATATCATGAATTAATCTAATTTCATTTAAAATCATCATTTTCTTTAAGATACAACGTTAAGTTAAAATTGGAACTGTCAAAAATGACATTTCAACGAAATAAATAAAGATTTTTTAACGACATCTATGAGTGATTTTTGACACCACACTTACATTTTGATTTAATTAATATAATTTTAATTTGAATGAAATCACACAATAAACTTTAAATTTTACTTTGATTATTAAAAATTAATCAATAATGTGTTTATGACGCATAAACGGGGTTGCGGAACAACTTCACTTTGCATCATTAATATAAATATTGTTACGAATTCGGCGAAAATTAATTAGTAATATGACAAATCATGTTTCAACCAATATTAAGGTCAATAACATCGCGGTTTTAATTAAATTTGAAATAAATTACGAATTAATTGTTTTAGGATTGAATAGTAGCGACATCTATGAGTTACTTTTGACACCACTATTATTTTGATTTAATTAAAATTTAATTCAAGACAAAATTAATTAATAAAATAAATGAATAAAATAATAAATAAAAGTTATAAAATCGTGAAATAAAACTAAATTTGATTTTTTTTTCCGTATAATACATGTCAAGGTCAAATTTGTTTGTGTTGGTATTAAAATTAATGACGTTTCCAGACTCGTAGTAACATTTTCGATAATTGAGATAACTAATTATAATTAGATAAGTAATAATAATAAACGATTAAGATTCTTAAAGAGGCGTTGATTCTTCTTTTGAATGTCGAAAGTATAAACGTCAACATGACATAAAGCGATTTCAAAACGTGATTTAACAAAATTCCCTGTTAATCATACCAACTGTTACTAACAACACACTTATTAAAACATATGGAGTTTACAAGAGAAGATTTTCGTGTCTCGTATGTCAGTCCTAACCTCACTTTTCCAACCTAACATAACCTAACTTTCTCAAGTGACATTCTTTGACGTTGCATTAAAAAGAAAATTTTAAAGATTCATAAGAAGCCATCTCGCTTGAAACAACTATAAAAAGTAACCTCGGCCGACTTCGAAGACGTCGGCCGCCCCCGAGAGCACGAAATCTCCATTCTCACAAATGTAAGTACTCGAGGTTTTCACTGTTTTAGCGTATACAATGGCCGGGGCGGCCGATGTCTTCGAAAACGGCCGTGTTAGTTTAAAAGTGTGCTAAAAAATGATGTAGAGGATTTCCACTCTCATTTTTCCAACCCAACCTAACCTCACTTTTTCAAATGACATATTTTTGATGTTTCATTAAAAAAGTTTTATTTAACTCACTCAGTTTTAGAAATTTGCGTCATAGAAGTTCGTTTTAGTCAATCATACACGTTTTACGTTATATCAAAAAAAAATCAAATAATAATTCGCGTTTCTCGTGGTTTCAAATTACGTTAAAATACTTGACATGATGAGAATATAGTTACAAACGTATATTTTTAGATTTTTGCCAATAGATGGCGCTACCTCCTAATACGTCTTTTTCAAGTGACATTTCTTGACGTTTCATTAAAAAAAAATTATTAACTTATTTTGCATTTGAAATAAAACTAAAACTAGAAATTTTTTAGGTTTAGTTTTCAAAATTTCTAGTTTTAGTTTTATTTCTTATTACATCGGCAAAAAAGTCAAAAAAATACGACTAACATAATTTTTTGTTTCAAAGTTTTCAACCCTGCCGTTACCATGGTGATTTATCAATAAGCTCCGACATCCTTAAAAAAATCACTTGTTGCATCAAGAGAAAGTTTCTGATAATTATATTAATCAATTTTCGCTTTAAATGAAACTAAAAGATCCGTTTTTACGACAGAGTAAGTACATTCAATTTTTTTTAAATAGAAATTTTAAGCTATGCTTAACTCTCGTGGTTTTAAATTACTTTTAGACTTTCGCCAACAGATGGTGCGTCTTTTTCAAGTGACATTTTATTTTAACATTAAAAAATAATTTCAAAACTTACATCATCGAAATCATCCCCGCTTCCATCCTCGATCTCTTCTTGCGCGGCTTCGCAAACTCCATCATCTTCATCATCATCTTTCCCCGAAGAAGTTTTATTCTCAAACTTAGTGATATGCTTCATAATATCCACAGTTCGGAGTTCCATCAATTCGTTTTTATCGACCGATTGTTGGACTTTAACCACTTCCTTAGCGTTACTCAAATATTTACTTTTCAAAGCATCCACCAATTTCGACGGGTTATCGACGAATTTCTCATCATCAAAATCGACTTCGTTATTTTGGGTCTCATTTAAATCGCTTATCGGAATTTCGATTACATCTTCATCGTCGATTTGCATCTCTTTATCTTGCGGTTCCGTTAAAATCTCTTTATCGTTATCACTTTCGATGGTTTCCGTTTCCGTGGAGTCAGATTGAATTTCTTCTTCGAATTTATCTTTATCTTCAAGTAATTTAACCTCATCATCGGGATTGGATGACGAAGGGTCGATTATAAAATCATCATCGACTTTTTCAATGAGAGTAGCCTCTAAACAAACATCCGGAATTGGGTTTTTATTCCCCAAAACGTTTTTATTTTTATTTTTATTCTCCTCCGTTGAATAATCCTCGGTGATTTCTTCTTGTGATATTTCGTTTTCGATAAACATTCGGCATTGCGCTTTAATATCGACGCGGCCGTGCGTAATAATCGGTTTTGGTTCGTTTAGGTTTTCGTAAATTGGTTCTGAGTTGTCTGGGGTGTCTTCTTCGAGTTTTTCGGAGATGTTTTCTTGGGTGTTATCGTTTCCTTGGGATTTTTCTTCGTTTTTTGATGAGCTACTTTCGGAGTTTTCTGCTCTAAATCCTTTTAAGAAGTCGATGTTCTCCTCTGAAGGGGTTAACATGGGGGAGGTGACGGTTTGGGTGAATAATAAGCAAGATGTGTCATCGGTGCTCAATAACATCCGATCTCGAGCCGATTTTAAGTCTTCCAAAACTTTTTTTGAATCCTCCTCCACGTTTTGATCGATTTCCTCTTGAACGATTAAGATGGGGTTGCTTAAATCTTTAACGTTTTCGTAAATTATTTCGTGGCCGTTCTCGATGCCGTTTAAATCGTTTTTTTGAGTCTTTGTTGGTGTGATTTCTTCGTAAATATCCTCGTTTTTAGTTAAATTATAGGTTATGTTAATTTCCTCCATTTCTTTGCTGCTTCCCGGTGGTTTAGGGACGTCGTAAATCACCTCTGAGTTGATTTCCTCGTAAATTTCTTTGTCGCCGAGGTCTTGAACCGATTGCACTTTTTCCTAGGTTAGTTTTTAAACAATTTTATTGAATTTGGCTATTTTAGGGGTCATGCGATAAGTTTGGGAGTAAGAAATCGACAAAAACTCGGCGAGCTTTGAATAAGAATGGTTTAAAAACCGGAATTTCGAAATAATCGCGTTTTAATCGATTTTAGAAAAACAAGAATCGAGGTTATTTACCACTCTCTCTTTAAATATAGACTCGAGATAAAAACGAGTCGATAAAGGGTCAAAAGCCCGGCGAGTTTCTGTAGGGTTAAAAAATACAACAAAAATCACACACTTGACTCAAACAGTGCTTTAGTCTCATATTAAATTCCTGCATGAGACTTTCCTCGAGATCGTCCTCACTTACTATTCTCGATTTCTTCACGGTCTCCGCCATCTAAAACAAATAAGAACCAAATCAGCAAGAATTAAGTTAAAAATTAAAACGGAACGTTTTGAACGAATCACCTAGCGGAGGATTTTAAACAAACAACAGCAAAACGACAGATTGCGGACGAAGAAAACGGGTTAAAACCGTTTCAGATTCATTTCCAATTTGTAACGCTTATAACACATTTAATAATCCGTTAATAATTAAGGTTATGTTTATCAACTGTCAAACGTTTGGAAACGTCCCGCTATTAACCGCAAACCGAATTACCTGAACGTAGCCTTTTTAATTTCCTTTTTATCTAAATTTTCGTTCCTTTTTCGTTGTTGATGAGTAAAATATGCGAAGTTTGTGCCAAAAACACTCCTTTAAAGTACCCATGAAGAATCGCCAATGAGAACGTTGAAAGAAAAAGAAATCCGTTCGATTCGTTCGCCGGCATTTAAATTAGATCGGTTTTACTTTCGAAAAAATCTCTTTGAACTTTGAATAAAAGAAATGAATCCGAGTGAAACTTTAAAACATAAACCGTTTTTATTAATTTCTTATTCGGTGTAGAAATTTACGGTTAAAACTCGCGTTAAAACCAGAAAACTGTGACGGTTTGTTGAACTGATAACGATCTTTAACGTTTTAAATCGTTCAAACTCTCCTTATAAAACAAAAAAAACCATGGAAATAAAACCCGATACAAAGACTCCATTCATTTGAGGCCCAGACGAGATTATTTATCGAGTTTACTCTTTTTTGTTATCGTTTCATTGACAAAGAAACAATTTTTCCAATAAAATGTGATTAAAAATGATCCTTGTAACTAAAAACCACCACGAAACGATGATCTAAGCCACTTTTTTCCTCTCTCTCCGTCTCTTTCTTGTATGTTGATTACTCCACGGCTTAAAAATAGCATGTGGAGCACCCGAGGACGGAAATAGACGGGGCCCTTTTTGTGTCCGCCGTTTTTGGCTCTAGACACCGGGAAAGCTGCATTCCGAGCATATCTAACGATCTTCCGATCCGCTCAAAACGTTACGCGTTATGTAAATCCGCGTGAATAATCTAAAATGATTCAAAATTTGATTAAATTAAATTTTAGGTAAAATGAATCGACTTACAAATATTTATACAATTGACGTAAAAAAGATAGGTTATGTTTGAAATTTTATTACGATAAAAATCGTTTCGTGGAGTCTAAAATCGCTTTAAGCGAACGACTTGGATGTTTAAAAATGATTTTAAACGGGTTTTTTAGTTGAATCGCACGGTTTTTTGGTAAAAATTAATAATTTTTGTACGAATTTTTTCTTAAATGTCAAACGTACGATTAATATGGGGGATTACTACTAGATGGGGGTGATAAAAGAATTTAATTAATAAATTTGAAATAATTTATAAAAGTTTAATGAAAATTATGTTTATATTTTAAAAAATCGACGATTTTCGATTTAATTAAGCGTTAATATAACAAAAATGCAATAAAAAGTTATTAAATGAAATTAAATTAATGTTTATAAATTTTGATAGATGGCGCTACTTCATCCTACGCGTTACGCGTCTTTTTGACGTGACATTTCTTGAGTTTCATTAAAAAAAATATTTAACTCATTTTGCGTTAGAAATAAAACTAAAACTAGAAATTTTAAGGTTATAATAATAATAGTTTTAGTTTTATTTCTTATTCCATCGAAAGAAAAGTATGAAAATTTTGCGACTAAAATTATTTTTTGTTTAAAAGTTTTCAACCCTGCCGTTACCATGGTGATTAATCAATAAACACCGACATCTTTAAAAAAATCACCTGTTGCATCAAAAAAACGTTTTATAACAATTATATTAAACAATTTCCACATTAAATGAAGCTGAAAGATACGCTTTTAAAGCAGAGTAAGTACATTCAATTTCTGTAACAAATATTGCGTTGTAAAAATAATGTTGTGCATTTTTCTTAACATAACCTAACTTTTTCAAGGACTAAAACTAGAAATTTTAGTTACTTTTACTACCAAATAGTGTTTTAATTAACTTAACCATCAATGAAAAGCTTGGAGAAATTGCTTGTTTCCACATAGCTCGAATTTAAAACATGTTTAAGAACTTCTTGGGCGTAGGATTCAACAAAATTAGACTAACGAGGAGTTAATAAGTTATTTTTAGTTAAAAATTTACCATAATTTTTAAAACAACCTAAGTGTTTTTAAATTGACATAAAAAAGTTAGGTTATGTTATCGACTTTATCGATTAAATCGCTTTAAGCAAATAGTTTAGATGTTCAAAAACGTATTTAGACGGGTTTTTCGGGTGAATCACACCTTTTATTGATAAAATTTAATAACTAAATAAGCTGTGGGTTTTAAATGTCAAAAATGCGATTAATATGGATGATTACTACTAGATGGGGTGACTGAAAGATATTTTTTTATAAAAAAATTTAATTAAAATAATAATTGTAAAAAAAATGATGTTTTAAAGTAAATATGTTGAAAACTCCACGTTTTTCTTATCTTTTATCTTAAAGGAAGTAAACCACTTCCTATTTATACGCAAAATTTATTCATAATACAAATATTGAAACGGGTTAGTCACGATTTTTTCTTTATAATTAAATTTTTACTTAGCTTTTCTTTACAATGGAATAAAATTTACGGTGCAGTTCAGGTCGAGTGAAGGTCAAACAATGTATTTGGATATGCTGAACAAGGTTTGTTTATTGTTTACTCATTTTTTTTAAGGGGCCGATTACACAAACGGAAAGAAACGAATTCTTTCTTCTATTTTCGGACGATTTTGATCAATAATCCTTTTTTGTATTTAACCAAAATAGCATTGAAACATAAATCCACCAACACAAATTGTTTCAAAATGAAACGATTCTAGTTTTGAAGATGAGCCCCTTTTTTTGGAATTTGTCCAGTACGTTTACGCGTTTCTATTTAAAACGGCGCAAAATAGGGCGGAATTAAATCCGAAAATAAACTTTCTAAATCGAGATTTAAATATAAAGTAACATTTTTTGCTTAAAATGACATATAACAACTTCACGCGTATTAGTTTGTTGCTGTCATCACACTTATTACTAAATAACTTATAAAAATGACAAAAATTCAATTAATCACACAAGTTGACATCAATTTCGTATAAATTATGTTGAAAACGTGTTATTCTTCGAATTTTTAACACATTCAATAAAAATTTTTAAAAAAATAATTAATGTTAATAAATTTTAATAGATGGCGCTACCTCCTACATGTCTTTTTCAAATGTCATTTTTTGACGTTTCGTTGGAAAAAATGTTATTTAACTTTGAGTTAGAAATAAAACTAAAACTAGAAATTTTAGGTAATGCCGTGCGTCTTTAACGCGTGAATAATCTAAAATGATTCAAATAGTGATTAAATTAAATTTTATGTAAAATGAATCGACTTACAAATATTTTTAAATTGACATAAAACAGTTAGGTTATGTCTAAAACTTCATTCCGAGATAAAAATCGTTACGTGGCGTCTAAATTCGGTTTAAATAAACGGTTAGGATGTTCAAAAATGTCTTTAAATGATTCTTTCGGTTGAATCGCACCTTTTTTTGGTAAAAAATAATTTTTGTACAAAAATACGATTAATGTGGGAGTGAACCACGAGATGGGGGTGACAAAAAAATTTAATTAACTAATTTGAAATAATTTATAACAATTTAATAAAAATTATGTTTATATTTAAAAGAATCGGTGATTTTCGATTTAATTAAGCGTTAATATAACAAAATTCAATAAAATGTTATTAAAAAAAAATTAATTAATGTTTATAAATGTCACTAGATGGCGCTACCTCCTACGCGTCTTTTTCAAGTGACATTTTCGACGTTTCATTAAAAAAAAATTATTTAAGTCATTTTGAATTAGAAATAAAACTAAAACTAGAAATTTTTTAGGTTTTTTCAAAATTTCTGGTTTCAGTTTTATTTCTTATTCCATCGGCGGAAAAGTACGAAAATTTTGGGGTTAAAATAATTTTTTGTTTAAAAGTTTTCAACCCTGCCGTTACCATGGTGATTTGTCAATAAGCACCGACATCTTTAAAAAAAATCGCTTGTTGCAACAACCGAAAGATTTATAATAATTATCGCGATTATATTAAACAATTTTCGTATTAAATGAAGCTAAAAGTTCCGTTTTTAAGACAGAGTGAGTACATTCAATTTTTGTAACGAATTAGTAGTAAAAATGGTTGTACATTTTTCTCAACCTAACCTAACTATTTAACTCGTCCAATGACATATTATAACAACTTCACGCGTATTACTTTGTAGCTGTCATCAAATAACCTATAAAAATGACAGTTAAAATTTTAATTGTCAAATATTAATCGCACAAGCTCACATCAATTTCGTATAAATGATGTTTAAAACGTGTTATTCTTTGAATTTTTAGGTAATAAAACGAAAATCCACAAAAAGAAAAAAAATAAAAATCCTAACCTGGGATTCGAAAAATTGTTGCTGGGACGTTGAGCCGGTTGAGGAGGAAACGGCCGCCTTCTTCACGATTTGAGTGTTGTTCATTCTCGCCCGGAGAGGAGCACGTCGCAAAGAGAACGGGAACGGGAGACGAGCGAAGGGAAGAGCGACGCGGCGAAGAGTGCTCGGATAGAGCAAGAAGGTGAAACGAAGAGAGAGGTAAGTAGTATATTGCCCTCTACACACAGAACCGAGTCCGTAATAACCTAAATATAGAAATACGAAAGAGAAATATTTTTCGTTTACCCCGTTAATGCGTTTCAAAAAAAAAAAAAATTCGATCGATAAAAGTGAAAATTTCTAACTTTGTTTACGTACGTTGCGGGGTTAGTGCGTAAAAATGGTCCCCGGGACCAGTTCGACCGGTTTAAAGTCGTGTAGCCAAAAGGTCCCCCCATTTTGGAGGAGCTATGAAGACCTTTTCGGGTGGCTCCAAAAAGGGTGGGTGTGGTTCACACACCGATAAATAAAAATAAAACCAAAACCAACTAAAATTAATCCAATTTGATTTAAAAAAGATACAAAAAAATCAATTTAATAAAAACAAAATTTTTTTTTGAGGTTATGTTACCGATCGAAAACGACGCTCCCCTTTTTTTGCAACATTTACGACCTTTATTTCCTTTTAAAATAACGAAATATCGCACGGATTAGTAATAAAAGCTCACCTCCGTTAAAATTCAACAACTTCACGGGTTTTTTTTTCTCGTCCGGGACACAAAACAAATTTAAAAAATGAAATAAAAATAACTTATTGCACTTTTCTCTTGGGGTATTTCTTTTCTTTTGCTCTTTTTTTGTTCGGATTAGAGAGAGATTGATAAAGGTTCTTAACGCGAACGCGATTGCCGGCCAACTAAAAAGCCGGAGGAGGAGAGAATCCAGTGAAACTTGAGAATTCTTCGCTCCTCTATTAATATTTCCGCGCGTGCGCGTTAACCTCTACGTTCGTTCGAAAAATAAAACGTAACGAAACGGTCAATTAAAGCGTTCGCTTCGATGTGATCGACACTTTTTTTTAATATACAACCAAACGCTAAATAATTGTGTGTTTAATCAATTTCGGGGTATTTTTTTGATTGTTAACGTTTAAACGCGGTTAACCTTTCATTTTTAATTAAACGTCAACGTCAAATTGAATTTGGGTTTTAGTGTTGATTGTTGTTTTTAGATGGCGCTGCGTGTAAAGGTTGAATTTAATTATTATAAAAATAAAATTAAAATTGTTACTTAATTAGAATTAATTGTTAATTAGAAAAAAATAAGTAAATTAATTTATAATTAATTTTGAAATGATTTGTTGTAATTAAGTTTGTTGTTTGGTTAATAGATGGCGCTAAATACTGAACGATATTAAAGAATTAAACGTAATAAGATAGGCAACCGAATATGCGCGTAATCAAATACATTCACCTAACATCAAAAGTTGATACAATTTATTTCTTAAAAATAAAAGTGATCTTTAAGAAACTTACAGGTTGTCCATTGATTGTTTAATTTTTTATTGGGGCATGACTTAACCTTAAAATTTATTGTCAAATAAAATTAATGTCAATTTAAATTAATTAAAGTTTGCAACTTAGAGGTTATCGGTTAAGGAGAAACCTTCTACGCTCAATGTAATTACTTTAAATTTACTTATTCAATTCAACTCAACCCAAATAAATTAATAGTATTAATTCATAGATATATTTTGGTTAGTTTTAATAAATTTAATTTTAAGGTTATGACATGGTTGTCAAAATTAAATTTACATATTCACCGACATCTTTTATTTAATAACGGAATTAGACAGTCATAATGGTTTGTAGCTAAACTAATTCGGGATAGTTCCGATATTAGTCAACAGATGTCGCTTGAAAATTTTCGAAAAATTTAACCAACGATAATTTCTTAATAATACTAAACGAATATTTTGAACCTTAGTTATCATAAAATACTACAGTTTATTTTGAAATACCTGTCGAATTATTATTATGGCATGTTTTTAAGTCATTATGTCATATTGGCATTTTTCAAAGCAAGGTTATAACGATTTGTTGTAAATCATATTTTTAATTCCTTCAAGGTTATGATGGTCAATGTAGGGGCCCTATCACGGTACTTTATATATTTAGTTCAACCATAAACACTAAAAAAAATTTTTTGAGGTTATGTTACCACTTTAATTCTTGATCCAGACCTCATCCATTTGGTTTTTTTAACTCATCGCTAGATGCTTTGTTTATAAACCAACTTAATTAATTAACCCTTTATTCGTTTCCTTCACAATAAATTAACATTAAATATTTATAATCTTCGTGCGTCTTTCACTGACATTTCTTAAAAAGGTAACTTCACTCATGTTCAATGACTTTTTATGTCATAGAATTATTAACAACGATCTGGAAACGTCGCTCGCTTCGCTTCTCTCAAAGAGAGAGAGAGCGAGAAGCGAAGCGAGCGACGTTTCCAGATCGTTGTTAATAAAGTCGTTGTACTACTCATTTCGAAAACATTTCGTTTTTAAAAGTGAGTAATTTGAAGAATATACGAGGTTTAAAATAATTTTGATAATAAATATAACCGAAAGGTACGTAATTAATAAAATTAAGAAGTAAATGAGGCTTGATTTGACATTTTTAGGTTAAATGTCATTTGTGAAATTGACAGTTAGGCTACGTTCATTTATATCTTATATCGTTTAGAAGTTGACGTAAAAGCATCAAGTTTTATTTAAGAAAAAAAGCTTTAAGCACGTTAATTAAAGGTAAAGTTTTTAATTTATTGCAAAAAGATGGCTTCTTCGCGTATGAATTGCCAACAATTTCAAACCAAAATGGCAAAAAGACGTGAAAGAGATTTCCAACACCAACAAAATTGGGAACGCCAAGTAGATTATTACAAGAAATTTGAAAAAACCAACTCAAAATTCGACGATTGGACATCTCCGAGATATTACGAATCAAACACTGAATTGGTGGATCGTTTAAAAGAAAAACGTAACAAAGAGGAGTCTTTGGAAAAACGTAGGGAGCGATTAAAAAAGTTATTTTCTGAGGATTCCGCGACGTACGAGATTGAAATGATGATGTCAAAAGCGAAACAAATGGAAAAAGAACGTGTTAAATTAGATGATATTCCTACGGAGTTGTTAAAAGATTTAAATGTTGGGTTAAAAGTTGAAGAAGAGGAGCGTAGGAAGAAAGATGCTGAGTTAAAGTTGTATCAACGATGGAGGAGGGATAATTTAGTTTTAAGAGATGTTGAGAGAAATAAAGGAATTAAAGATGTTAAGGTGTCTTGGTTGGATCAACAAATTGAGAAAAGAATGGCCAAAGAAAAAGAAAAGGAAGAGTGTAAAAAGTATTTAAAGGAGCGAGATGAAAACATTCAGAAACAAAAAGATGAAGAAGAAAGGTTTAAAGAGGAAGTAAGAATCAAAAATGAGCAGTTAAAGGATGACTTAATGAAACAAATTGTTGAAATTAATTTGAAACAAAAAGAAAGTGAGGAATTAAAACGAATTGAAAAGAAAGAAATTGAAAAAAAACAAGAAGTTTTTGAGTTGGAACAAAAATTAAAAGAATTAGAACTTTACACAAGAAATAAACAAATTGCAATCCACAATTTAAAACAACACAAATTAAAATTACAAAAATATTACGCCCAAATCCAAGAGGATTTAATACAAGAACAAAACTTTGTCGACGATTTAATTAAATCAAAAGCAACCGATTTAATACAAGACGCAAAAACAAAACGCGAAATTAAATCAACATTAGACGAATTCTTAAAATTCACTAAAGAACAAAAAGAATTAGAGAAAAAACGCAAAAATCATCTCGATTTTATTTTCGATTCGGAACTAAAAGACGTTTTAAAAAAACAACAGGAAATATGGGACGGGGAAAACCTCGCTAGAAAAAATCTACTAAAACAAGTTTTAGACACCATTCAAAAACAAATTGACGAAAACGTGAAGAAAAATCGCGAGAAACAAAAAGAAATTGTGAGGGATCGGGAACGCATTTTGGGGGATGTTGAACGGTACGAAAAGGAAATGAGAGATAATGAAATTAAGGAGAACGAGAAGAGATGTAGGTTAAAAGACGAAATTGAACGTGAAGTTCAACAAAAGAGGTTGAAGGAATTTAAATTGAAAGAGTTGGAGAAGAGGGATTATGATGTTGAGCTGGAAAATATGAGATTGGAGGAGGAACGAGTTAAAAAGGAAATTGTTAAGATACAAAATAGTCATGCGCCGTTAAGATATGTTAAGAGGAGACCTTGGTATTGATTTTTATTGATGTTAAATGTTTAATAATAGCGTAAATTTTATACAACTTTAATTTTTTTTAATAAAGAATGTCAATTTGACAAGATTTAAAAACATGACATAAAAAAAATCACTGTTAATTTTACCAGGTGTTACCAACTTAAATTTAAATGTAGTTTAAATAATGTTTAGAACCTTTTTTATTTTAAATTTTTAATTTAAAACATCAATAAAAACAATATGAACCTCACTTTTCAGTGATTTTTTTTAAAGAACAACTTAACCTCACTTTTTCTAATCTATCTAATAAGAAATATTAAAAATAGAAATTTTCGTGCGTCAAAGACAACTAATTCGTTACAAAAGTTGAATGTACTTACTCTGCCTTAAAAACGGATCTTTGAACTTCATTTAATACGAGAATTGATTAATATAATTATTATAAAACGTTCTTTTGATGCAACAAGTGATTTTTTTAAAGATGTCGGCGCATATTGATAAATCACCATGGTAACGGCAGGTCGAAAACTTTCAAACAAAAAATTATTTTAGTCATCATTTTCGTAGACTTTTCTGTCTATTAATAAGAAATAAAACTAAAACTAGAAATTTTCTAGGTTATGCCGTGCGTCTTTGACGCACGGCATAACCTCAAAATTTCTAGTTTTAGTTTTATTTCTAACTAAAAATGAGTTAAATCAATTATTTTTTAATGAAACGTTGAAAATGTCAATTGAAAAAGACGCGTAGTAGGTAGCGCCATCTAGTGAAATTTAGTAACACTAATACACTAATACTATAAATTATTTCTCGTGGTTATCACCCATATTAATGGTATTTCTGACATTTCGTACAAAAATTATTAATTATTACCAAAAAAAAAAGGTGCGCTTCAACAGAAAGAAACATTTAAAGACATTTTTAAACATGCAAATCAATGCATTTAACAATTTGAAATAATTTTATTAGTATAAACATTTTATATTTTAATGACAAAATTAAGCGCCATCTAAACGTCAGTAGATGAACTAACTAGCCAGCTTGTGTGTATAACGCGAATTAAAACTAACATAACCAAACTAATAATAATAAAAATGTTTACATCAAAAAACGTAATTATTAAACGAATAGTATTGTTAACACGAGTTTAAATTAGTAACTAATATTATGGAAGACGGAAAAGGGTTATCGGGAAGATCAACAACGAGTTACGAAAGAAACTATAACAGTTTTTTGCGATGGTGCGAAAATCAGAATGTAAAAGTGTACTCAGAAAAGGTATTCTTAAGGTATTTTATGGAAAAAGCGAAATCGCAAAAGTTATCGACGCTTTGGACTACTTATTCCATGTTGAAATCGATGTTTATTAGAAAACACAACATTGACATCTCCGGGTATAAAAAATTAACCCCTTTTATTCAACAACACGGTCTGGAACATAGCGCAAAACCATATAATTACGCATTTACTAAGAAGCAGGTGTTCCAATTCTTGGAAGAAGCTCCAAATGACACGTATCTTTTGTGGAAAGTAATTGTAACTTAATTAATGTTATAATGAAATATTAAAATGATAATTTTAAGGTTTTATTGGTGTTTGGTATCGCAGGGGGTTGCCCACCGGTTGAGTTAAAAAACATCATGACTCACCATATTGAAGATACAGACAGTATTTTAATAATTAAGGTTCCAGTTAATAAAAGTGGGAATATGCGTACATTCTTGATTACGGAGAGAACCTTTAGTACCAATAAGACAAATTCAATCGCCCTTTATAGAAAGTATTTGTTGTTGAGACCGAAACACATCAAACATGATTATTTGTTTATATCATATTCTGAGAATAAGTGTACCCCCAAACGCGTTGGTATTCAAACCATCGAGAAAATCCCCGCTCAAATTGCGTTATTTTTAAACTTAGAGAATTATAACAATTATACTTCGCACGTTTTTTGTAGAACATCCGCTTTGTTATTAGCCAAAGGCGATGCTGGTTTAGAAGCTGATAATACTACTAATTGTAATGAATCCGAATTTTAAATAATATATGTGAAGACATCTTTAATTGTAATTTGTAATAAAATCAATTTAAAGTTGGTGATTTTAATTATTGTCTGTTGGCACCAAAAAAATCCAACTTAATGTTCTCAATGTTTGAGTGGTCAATTCAAAATGAGTTAATTCTTTTTAAATGAAACGTCAGAAAATGTCATTTAAAAAAGACGCGTGGGAATTAGCGCCATCTAGTGAAATTTAGTAACATTATTTTTTTTTAATAACTTTCTATTAAATTTTTGCTATTTTAACGCTTAATTAAAATCGAATTAAATCAAAAAATAACAACAACCTAAATAAATTTCTATCTAACAATTAAGTGTTAAATAAATAAACTTTGTTATCAATTTGCAGCTTACAGTTTTCTGTTTTATGGCAGTTCTAAAATTGAAAATAATAAGATTTAGAACTTACCTTTACTAATCGCAGTAAGATTTTCTTCGTTTAGTCATCCTCTCGCGTTTGTACCAATTTCCTCCCATCTATAAACAATTTAAACAATACAAACAAGATTAACCTCAAACTTGAAAACTTTTAACCACAGTATATATAACAGATGTATATCATCTGTTATATATACTGTGTTTTAACACAACTTAACCTCACTTTTTTCGTCGATGAAATAAAACTAAAACTAGAAATTTTAAGGTTATGCCGTATTTCTAGTTTTAGTTTTATTTCTAACGCTGGACGAGTTAAATGGTACTTGAAAAGGTTAGGTTAGGTTGTTAAAAACGTACAACATAATTTTTACAACGCAATAACAACTAGTTCGTTACAAATAGTGAATGTACTTACCCTGCCTTAAATACGGATCTTTCAGCTTCATTTAATGCGAAAATTGTTTAATATAATTATCAAAAACGTTCTTTTTATGCAACAAGTGATTTTTTTAAAGATGTCGGCGCTTATTGATACATCACCATGGTAACGGCAGGTTGAAAACTTTGAAACCAAAAATTATTTTAGTCGCAAAATTTTCGTACTTTTCTGTCGATCTAATAAGAAATAAAGACGCACGGCATAACTTAGAAAATGTCTAGTTTTAATTTTATTTCTAATTCAAAATGAGTTAATTCTTTTTAAATGAAGCGTCAGAAAATGTCATTTCAAAAAGACGCATGGGAGTGAGCGCCATCTAGTGAAATTTAGTAACATTAATTATTTTTTTTAACTTTCTATTAAATTTTTGCTATTTTATCGCAAAATTAAAATCGAATTAACTCAATAAAAAAATAACAACCTAAACAAATTTCCATTAAAATTAACAATCAAAATTATTAAAGTTTAAAATTTTTTTTTTTTTTATAAGATTTTAGGTTGGCACCATCATCGCGAAGTTTGACGTTATCGGCTAAACAACGTTTTAAAAACGTTTTCGTGTTGTGGTGAATTTAACCTCAAAAATGGACGCGGATCTTTACGACGAATTCGGAAATTACATCGGCCCCGAATTAGATAGCGAAGAAGAGGACGATCACGATGATGAACAATTTGGGGACGAAGACGAGCAAAGAGAATACGATGTAAATAAATTTTTTTTTACATAACCTCACTTTTTTTTAAATCAATATAATTTAAGGATGATCACATGGATGAGAGCGAGCCCCAACCGATGGCGATCGTGCTCCATGAAGATAAAACGTATTATCCCTCTGCATTACAAGTTTATGGGCCGGAAGTTGAGACAATCGTGCAAGAAGAAGATGCGCAACCTTTAGATGTACCTTTAATCGAACCGGTTAAGAAGAAAAAGTTTCAATTAAAAGAACAAGATTTACCGGAAACGACTTATAACATGGAGTAAATTAAAATTAATGTTAAATGATAAAAAAATAATGTTTTTGATTGTAGATATTTGGCAGATATGATGGATAACACCTCTTTAATTCGAAATGTAGCCCTAATTGGGCATTTACACCATGGAAAAACGACCTTTGTTGATTGTTTAATCCGCGAAACTCACCCGGGGTATCAAGACAATGAAGAAAAAAATTTGCGCTACACCGACACTTTATTTACTGAACAACAAAGAGGGTGCTCAATAAAATCGATTCCTGTCACTTTATTATTAAGCGATGTAAAAAACAAAAATTACTTGGTTAATATCTTTGATACACCAGGTCATGTAAACTTCTCAGATGAAGTCACAGCTTCAATGAGGCTCTGTGATGGAATCGTTTTATTTATCGATGCTGCAGAAGGAGTTATGTTAAACACAGAGAGGTTATTAAAACACGCGGTACAAGAACGGATGCAAATAACAATTTGTATAAACAAAATCGATAGATTAATTTTAGAATTAAAATTACCCCCCCAAGATGCTTATTACAAGTTACGCCACATTGTGGAAGAAATCAATGGGTTATTAACGTTATATTCAGATGATTTAAACCCCCAAATTGTCTCCCCAGTTTTGGGGAACGTCGCATTCGCAAGTTCCCAATACGGGGTTTGTTTTACCTTAAAATCGTTTGCAAACGTTTATAAAAGTTATTACAACGACGTAAACGTCGAAGAATTTTCAAAACGATTATGGGGCGATATCTATTTCAACCCAAAAACGAGGAAATTCACGAAAAAAGCGCCCCATAACTCAGCACAGCGAAGTTTTGTTGAATTTATTTTAGAGCCGTTGTATAAAATTTTCGCCCAAGTCGTTGGGGACGTCGATTCGACCTTGCCGGCGATTTTAAACGAACTTTCGATTAATTTGAACAAAAATGAATTAAAATTGAATATTCGCCCCCTTTTACGATTAGTTTGTAATAAATTTTTGGGCGATTTTAGTGGGTTTGTTAACATGGTTGTTGACCATATTAATTCGCCGCTTGATAACGCGAAATTAAAAGTGAATCATATTTATACGGGGCCCAGCGATTCTAAGATTTATGAGGATATGGTGAATTGCGATCAAGATGGGCCGTTGATGGTGCATAGCTCGAAGATGTACCCGACGGATGATTGCACGTTTTTTCAAGTTTTGGGGCGTGTTATGAGCGGGACGCTTCACGCTGGGACGGATGTGAGGATTTTGGGGGAGAATTATAGTTTGCAGGATGAGGAGGATTCGAGGGTTTTAACTGTTGGGAGATTATGGATTTATGAAGCGAGGTATAAAATTGAGTTGAATCGGGTTCCCGCGGGGAATTGGGTTTTAATCGAAGGGATTGATCAAAGCATCGTTAAAACCGCCACTATAACCGATTTAACCATCCATGAGGATCTCTACATTTTTCGCCCTTTGAAATTTAACACACAAAGTATCATCAAAATCGCAGGTAAATCAAAATTTAAAATGTGTTGAAAGGATTTTTTAAACGTCAATGTGACACAAATTCAATGTTACCAACTGTAACCAACTTCACAACAATATGTCAAAATTAAATGTCAATTTATTCGTGTTTAGCGGTGCGTCTAAAAATAATTTTGATGTTTTTTGAAAGTTTCGACGCACGGCTAAAAAAACTTTCAGGTGTTAATGTCAACTTTAACTTTGTTAATAACCTTTAAAATGAGTCCAAATATGACGCACTTATCTCAAAAAACAAAACAGAATAAAAACATTAAACCCGAAGTTAGCAACAATTTAATTTTTAAATATTAATACCAACCTTAATTTCAGATTTTTTTTTTATTATATTTTTGTGACAAATTTTAAGACATTATAAAAATTAACAATATATCAAAATGACATTGACATTTCAAACCGGAAGTTGACCATAACTTCATTAATATTGAAGATAAGTATGTCGTGTTTGTACTCATTTTAAAGGATTTTTAATGAAGATTACAAATATGTCAATTGAGGTTGACATTTTACACCTGAAGTTAGTTATCATACAATAGACAAATAGACAGCTCAAAATGCATTTACAAAATGAAAAAGTTGTTCAAAATGATTAAGAACCAAGATGTTCAAAACGATTAAAAACTGCATCTAAAGTTGTTCAAAACACGTTTACAACGTGGAAAAGTTGCTCAAAGTGATGAAAAACACGCTGGCGATGATTCAAAACTTGTCTAAATGTTTTAAAATTGCTCCAAAGCTATTACAAGTCGTTCAAAATTACTGAAAACTAATTTGGTGTTATTGAAAACTTGTCTAAATGATTAAGAACAAGTTCGTTACCGTTCCAAGTTGTATAAAACAATTAAAAACTGCATCTAAACCTGATTAAAATTCATTTACAAGACGAAAAAGTTGTTCAAAATGATTAAGAACTAGTTGGTAATGATTAAAAACTTGTCTAACTTATTGAAAACTGGTACATTACAGTTCCAAGTTGTTCAAAATGATTAAAAATTGCATCTAAAGTTGATCAAAACACGTTTACAACATGGAAAAGTTGCTCAAAATGATAAAGAACGCATTGGTGATGATTCAAAACTTGTCTAAATGTTTTAAAATTGTTCCAAAGCTATTACAAGTCGTTCAAAATTACCAAAAACTAATTTAGTGTTATTGAAAACTTGTCTAAATGACTTAGAACAAGTTGGTTACAGTTCCAAGTTATATAAAACAATTAAAAACTGCATCTAAAGTTGATCAAAATTCATTTACAAGACGAAAAAGTTGTTCAAAATGATTAAGAACTAGTTGGTAATGATTAAAAACTTGTCTAACTTATTGAAAACTGGTACATTACAGTTCCAAGATGTTCAAAATGATTAAAAACTGTATCTAAAGTTGATCGAAACACGTTTACAACATGGAAAAGTTGCTCAAAATGATAAAGAACGCATTGGTGATGATTCAAAACTTGTCTAAATGATTAAGAACAAGTTCGTTACGGTTCTAAGTTGTACAAAACAATTAAAAACTGCATCTAAAGCTGATCAAAATTCATTTACAAGATGAAAAAGTTGTTCAAAACGATTAAGAACCAATTGGTAATGATTAAAAAGTTTTCTAACTTATCGAAAACTGGTACATTACAGTTCCAAGTTGTTCAAAACGATTAAAAACTGCATCTAAATTTGTTCCAAACACGTTTACAACTTGGAAAAGTTGCTCAAAATGATAAAGAACGCATTGGTGATGATTCAAAACTTGTCTAAATGTTTTAAAATTGCTCCAAAGTTATTACAAGTCGTTCAAAATTACCAAAAACTAATTTGGTGTTATTGAAAACTTGTCTAAATGACTTAGAACAAGTTGGTTACAGTTCCAAGTTGTATAAAACAATTAAAAACTGCATCTAAAGTTGATCAAAATTCATTTACAAGATGAAAAAGTTGTTCAAAATGATTAAGAACTAACTGGTAATGATTAAAAACTTGTCTAACTTATTGAAAACTGGTACATTACAGTTCCAAGATGTTCAAAATGATTAAAAACTGCATCTAAAGTTGATCAAAACACATTTACAACATGGAAAAGTTGCTCAAAATGATAAAGAACGCATTGGTGATGATTCAAAACTTGTCTAAATGTTTTAAAATTGCTCCAAAGCTATTACAAGTTGTCCAAAATTACCAAAAACTAATTTGGTGTTATTGAAAACTTGTCTAAATGATTAAGAACAAGTTCGTTACCGTTCCAAGTTGTATAAAACAATTAAAAACTGCATCTAAAGCTGATCAAAATTCATTTAGAAGATGAAAAAGTTGTTCAAAATGATTAAGAACTAGTTGGTAATGATTAAAAACTTGTCTAACTTATTGAAAACTGGTACATTACAGTTCCAAGTTGTTCAAAATGATTAAAAATTGCATCTAAAGTTGATCAAAACACGTTTACAACATGGAAAAGTTGCTCAAAATGATAAAGAACGCATTGGTGATGATTCAAAACTTGTCTAAATGTTTTAAAATTGCTCCAAAGCTATTACAAGTTGTCCAAAATTACGGAAAACTAATTTGGTGTTATTGAAAACTTGTCTAAATGATTAGAAATTAGTTCGTTACGGTTCTAAGTTGTACAAAACAATTAAAACTGCATCTAAAGCTGATCAAAATTCATTTACAAGATGAAAAAGTTGTTCAAAACGATTAAGAACCAATTGGTAATGATTAAAAAGTTGTCTAACTTATTGAAAACTGGTACATTACAGTTCCAAGTTGTTCAAAACGATTAAAAACTGCATCTAAATTTGTTCCAAACACGTTTACAACTTGGAAAAGTTGCTCAAAGTGATTAGAAACGCGTTGGTGATGATTCAAAACTTGTCTAAATGTTTTAAAATTGCTCCAAAGCTATTACAAGTTGTCCAAAATTACGGAAAACTAATTTAGTGTTATTGTAAACTTGTCTAAATGATTAGAAATTAGTTCGTTACGGTTCTAAATTGTATAAAACAATTAAAAACTGCATCTAAGCTGCTCAAAGTGTTTAAGAATGCATTGATAATAATTCAAAACTTGTCTAAATCAATTTTTAATTTTAGTTGAGCCCGTTAACCCCTCAGAACTCCCAAAAATGCTCGATGGACTTCGAAAAGTCAACAAATCTTATCCTTTATTAACCACGAAGGTCGAGGAAAGTGGGGAACACATTATATTGGGAACGGGGGAGTTATATCTTGATTGTGTGATGCACGATTTGAGGAAAATGTATTCGGAAATTGATATAAAAGGTTTTTTTAAAAAAAAATAATTATTTAGAATTAAACTTTAATAACTAAATAATTTTAGTTGCCGATCCGGTTGTGGTATTTTGCGAAACCGTGGTTGAAACGTCTAGTTTAAAATGTTTCGCGGAAACGCCGAATAAAAAAAATAAACTAACGATGATCGCGGAGCCCCTCGAAAAAGGTTTGGCCGAAGACATCGAGAACGAAAACGTCCAAATCGATTGGAACAAAAAGAAATTGGGGGAGTTTTTCCAAACTAAATACGATTGGGATTTGTTGGCCGCGAGGAGTATTTGGTCGTTTGGTCCGGATGCTACGGGGCCTAATATTTTGGTTGATGACACGTTACCGTCGGAAGTCGATAAGGGATTGTTAAATTCGGTTAAGGATTCGATCGTGCAGGGCTTCCAATGGGGTACTAGGGAAGGACCGCTTTGCGAGGAACCCATTCGCAACACAAAGTTTAAAATTTTAGACGCCGTTATTGCGGGGGAACCGCTACATAGAGGCGGAGGTAATTATTTTTAAAACGTTTTAAACGAAATTAAAATAAAATTTTTAGGCCAAGTCATTCCAACGGCTCGAAGAGTCGTTTATTCAGCATTTTTGATGGCTACACCACGGTTGATGGAACCTTACTTATTCGTTGAAGTCCAAGCCCCAGCCGATTGCGTTTCGGCCGTTTACACAGTTTTAGCCAAAAGACGGTAAGTAAAAATATTACAACTAACATTAGATCTAGAATAAAGATCTAAGTTTCAAAAAATTTCATTTGAAAAAGTGAGGTTAAGTTGTGTAAATGTAATTTCTACAATACATTAACTTCAAATTCATTAAAAAAAGTTTAATGTACTCACTCTGCTTTAAAAACGAATCTTTTAGCTTCATTAAATGCGAAAATTGTTTATAATAATTATTATAAAACTTTCTCTTCATGCAACAAGTGATTTTTTTAAAGATGTCGGTGCTTACTGATAAATCACCATGGTAACGGCAGGGTTGAAAACTTTGAAACAAAAAATTATTTTAGTTAAAAAAATTTCGTACTTTTCTGTCGATGTAATAAGAAATAAAACTAAAAGTAGAAATTTTTTTTATAATAATAACCTAAAAAATTTCTAGTTTTAGTTTTATTTCTAACGCAAACTTAAATCAAATTTATTTTAATGAAACGTCAAAAATGTCACTTATAAAAGACGCTTAGGAGATAGCGCCATCTGTTGGAAAATTCTAAAAACGTACATTTGTAACTATCTTCTCATCTTGTCAAATATTTTAACAATTTAAAACCACGAGAAACGTGAATTACTATTAAATTTTATTTGATATCATATCATAACGCAAATTTTATTTTAATTTTATCTCTAAAACTGAGTGAATTAAATTTTTTTTAATGAAACGTCAAAAAAAAATGTCATTTGAAAAAGTGAGGTTAGGTTGTGTTTGAAAAGTGAGATTAGGAATACTCAACATCATTTCCTAGCACAGTTTTAAACTAACACGGCCGTTTTCGAAGATATCGGCCGCCCCACGGCGCTAAAACATTGAAATCAAGGTTTGAGCTCTACTCGCATTTGTGAAAAGGAACATTTCGTACCCTCGGGGGCGGCCGATGTCTTCGAAAACGGCCATGTCAATTAAAAACTGTGTCATACGTTCGTCCCAACCTCACTTTTCCAAATCAACATAACCTCACTTTTTCAAGTGACATTTTTAAGGTTAGGTTGAAAAAATGCACAACATAATTTTTACAACGCAATAACAACTAATTCGTGACAAAAAGTGTACTTACTCTGCCTTAAAAACGGATTTTTCAGCTTCATTTAACGAGAAAATTGTTGATTATAATTATTATAAAACGTTCTTTTGATGCAACAAGTGATTTTTTAAAGATGTCGGTGCTTAGTGATAGATCACCATGGTAACGGCAAGTTGAAAACTTTCAAACAAAAATTATTTTAACCACACTATTTTCGTAAACTCTTCTGTCGGTGAAATAAGAAATAACGAAATGTCGACGACGCACGGCATAACCTCAAAATTTCTAGTTTTATCGTTAGTTTTATTTCTAACGCAAAATTAAATACATTTTTTTTATGAAACGTCAAAAATGTCACTTGTAAAAGACGCTTAGAAGGTGGCGCCATCTGTTAGGAAAAGTCTAAAACCGTACGTTTGTTGAAACGTCAAAAAGAAAAGTCATTTAAAAAATTATTTTGATTATTTAATTTTTCTTTCTTCTCTAATAAATAATTTTATATTTTTAGTGGCCACGTAACTCAAGATGCCCCAGTTCCGGGTTCGCCGCTTTACACAATAAAAGCTTTCATTCCGGCGATTGACAGTTTTGGTTTCGAAACCGATTTAAGAACGCACACTCAAGGTCAAGCGTTTTGTTTGTCGGTGTTTCATCACTGGCAGATCGTCCCGGGAGATCCCTTGGATAAAAGTATCACAATAAGGCCGTTGGAACCGCAGCCGGCGACGCATTTAGCGAGGGAGTTTATGATAAAAACGCGTAGGAGGAAAGGTTTAAGCCAAGACGTCTCAATCAACAAGTTTTTCGACGATCCTATGTTGTTGGAGCTCGCCCGACAAGATGTTATGTTAAATTATCCTTTATTATAAATGGTTTTCATAAGAAATTTTTTTTATTTATAATAATTGATTAATTACAACTAAAATAACTTAAAACTATCTTGGTATATTACACTTTTGCGTTTCATTTTGTCTCAATTTCGATCCAAATTAAATCAAACCCATCAAAACTTTACATTTCAAATTAAGAACCGCCTTTAATTCCCTCAAAGCGTTTTGCAAACTCGCCTCCAACTTACTTATAACCCCCGTAAACGTCGTCTTATCAATCCTTAACCCCTCAATTTGCTTTTCTAACATCTCCAACGAAAACTCCTTGGCGCACCATCCATCCAAACACAACACCGTCTCGTTTAAAACATTTATTTGATTCGACACCAAACCAGATAAAATCTCTTTCCCTTTTAACGAAGAATTCGAATCGATTTTATTTTTATTTTTCGATTTATTTTTCGTTTTCACCTTTAAAGTTTCGTTACAAAGCGTTAAAACGAACGCACAAAGTGTTAACAACTCAACAAAATTAACCAAAATTTCGATTGTCGTACTTCGACTAAAATAAACATCGTCCGAAGCAATTTCCGCCCGAATCAAGTCTTTAATTGAGGTTAGAATGGTTTCGTGGTACTTTTCGATCCTCTCCAAAACGTTCGCATCCATCTCGGATTCTTTCCCAGACGAAAAATAAATAAAAACCGCAAAGAATTCACCCAAAACTTCGAAATACGGTACTTTAAAGTACGAAATTAATCGAGATTTTAACGGTAACGATACGAATCTTTCGGTTACGTTTAAATGGGTTAAATTTGAATGTTGCGAGTTTAAGTTTTCCCATGATTTTAACGTCGATTTTAATTCCTCTAAATGAGGTGATTTTTCTACGGAAGTTTCGCTTATTCGAGCCGTTTTAAAAGCGATCGAGAAACAATTTACCATTAAACTTCTTATTTCAGCGAAAATTTGGTTTTGTTTGACGCGCAATTTAACGCAGTCCCATTTTTCGGGGGGATTCTCAATTCTTTCTGGATCCCATGATAAATAAACACTCAAATCGCTGTTATCACTGCAACAAATTCGTTTCATTATTTTTTTTAATTTTGAGGTTAAACGTCAATCTGACATTTTAATATTTTTGAGGTTAAATGTCAATCTGACGTTTTAATATTTTGAGGTTAAACGTCAATCTGAAATTTTAATATTTTTGAGGTTAAACGTCAATGTGACGTTTAGTGATTTTATCAATTGTTGCTAACTTCATGTATTTTTTTCTAACCTCACTTTTTGACAGTTTATTATAATCGTTTTTGATCCGGTTTCATTTAATTTTGTTTTTTAATCTTCATAACCCATTTAATACATTAAAACGTAAAAAAATTTAAAAAAAAACTCACCAAGCGGCTTCCCAATCGATTTTTCTTTCCTTAATAGTCAAATCCGCCTCGGTTAAACCATCCAAAGAAGCGCTCTGCATCAAAGTTAACACAATTCGATCCATAACCACTTGGGTATAATGAAGGCTGTTATAAAGTTTCTCCCGGAAATCCATAAATTCGTCGATTTTCCCAAATGAACCATATTTATAAACAAACGTTAAGTGATCTGAACTCTAAAAAAAAATTTTTAATCACAAATTATTTAATTTAATTATTTATTACTAACATCTCGGTAATTAGCGACGAAAAATTTGATTGTAGTCTCGTAAAGTTGTGAAGCTATTGTAAATAATCCTGTAGTTGGTAATCGTGAGCAATGAACATAACCCAAAGAGTCCAATTGGATGTGCTTCAAATCTAAGCTCTCATACATGGAGTGAGCACAACTGCCTCCCCCCAATTGGTGATACAATTTAACACACAACAATTTTGCGTGAAAACAACTCTTGCTATTTTTTAACAAATTCTCCAAAACCACCAACGCGCAAATCAAAGGTTCCGAACTTTGCGTCTTCATACCGATATCGTAAAGTATATGAGATGCCACTAAACCATACGGATCTGATGGTCCTTGATCAGTAACCAAAAGATCTTTCCCATAACGCTCATAACCTAGGTTATAATGACCTGTTAAAATGTTCGCGATTTCGTAGAGAGTTTCTGGTTCTAAATGCTGATACGTCCCGCTTAAACGCGATAATTGTATAGCGCTTATGTGGCGTTGCATTTGGTCCATCTAAAACAATCATTTTTTAAAACTTTAATACATTAATTTTTTTTTTGTGATACTTACAGTGGTTGCAATGGAATTTGAGGCAACATTTAAATCCTTGAGGAGATTTTCGCACAACAACGCACGTTCCTCCGAATTTAATATGTTTAAATAAGAGCGTAAGTCGCTAACGCAACACGGTTTATGTCCAAATAGGCGAAAATACTCCACGAAAAGCTGGGCGGGTTCCCCGAGAAGATCGTTGATTACGTTTGAGGTGATGTTGGTTGAAGCGGTGAGGCGTTGGTGAAGGCGTTGACATAATTCGATACGAGCCAAATATGGTCCTCTTTGAGCATAACCTAAAAAATGAAAATTAATGAGATTTGAGGTTAAGAAATGAAACGTCAAAATTAAGTGTCATTTTAAATAGTCTTTGAAAAAATTAGTTACTTTATCTTAAAAGCGAATCTTTCAACTTCATTTAATACGAAAATTGATTAATATAATCGCGATAAATTATTGTAAAACTTTCTTTTAATGTAAAAAGTGATTTTTTTTAAAGATGTCGGTGTTTATTGATAAATCACCATGGTAACGGCAGGGTTGAAAACTTTTAAACAAAAAATTTTTTAATCACAAAATTGTCGTACTTTTCTACCAATGCAATAAGAAATAAAACTAAAACTAGAAATTTTCGGGTTATGCCGTGCGTCTTAACCTCAAAATTTCTACTTTTAGTTTTATTTCTAACTCAAAATGCGATATTTTTTTTTAATGAAACATCAGAAAATGTCATTTGAAAAAGACGCATATGAGGTAGCGCCATCTAGTGAAATTTATAAACATTAATTATTTTTTTTTAATAACTTTTTATTGAATTTTTGTTATTTTAACTCTTAATTAAATCGCTTAGGAAATAAAACGTCAAAATTAAGTGTCATTTGAAAAAGTGAAATTAGTATTGGAGTTATTATTTAAATGCAACAAAAAACGTGAGACTTCGAAGACGTCGGCCGCCCCCGAGAGTACGAAACGTCCATTCTAACAAATGTGAGAACTTAAGGTTATTACTGTTTTAGCGTCCACGATGGCCGTAGGCGACCGATGTCTTCGAAAACGGCCGTGTTAGTTTAAAACTGTGCTAAAAAATTACGTTGGGATTCCTAATCTCACTTTTCCAATACAACCTAACCTCACTTTTTCATATGACATTTTTTTTGACGTTTCATTAAAAAAAGTTTTATTTAACTCACTCAGTTTTAAAGATAAAACTAAAAAGAAATTTGCGTCATAGAACTTCGTTTTAGTCACTCATACACGTTTTACGTTATATCAAATAAAATTAAATAGTAATTCACATTTCTTGTGGTATTAAGTACGTTTTTAGATTTTTTCCCAACAGATGGCGCTACCTCCTAAGCGTTTTTTATTTATAAGTGACATTTTGACGTTTCAAAAAAAAATATTTAATTTAAGTTTGTTAGAAATAAAACTAAAACTAGAAATTTTTTAGGTTATGCCGTGCGTCAAAGACGCAATTACATCGACAGAAAAGTACGAAAATTTTGTGACTAAAATAATGTTTTGTTTAAAAGACATCTTTAAAAAAATCACTTGTTGCATTAAGAGAAAGTTTAAGTAATATTAATCAATTTTCGCATTAAATGAACTTGAAAGATCCATTTTTAAGACGAAGTAAGTACTTTCAACGAATTAGGTATTATTGCGTTATTCCTAATCTCATTTTTCAAATGACATTTTTATAATCTAAAGACTTTACTAAGAACAAATTAAAGCGCCATCTATTAACGAGTGACTACAATAAGCGGTGTTTCAAACCTAAATAAAAGTAATTCAACATTTGAACATGTTCTAACAATTAAGTTAAAAAAATAATTTTACTCACCATTAAACCCATTTTCGATCAAACTACAAATAAATTCATGCGCCTTTTCCGGACTATCATCAGCGGTAACCTCAATCTCCCCATTTCCAGTCGAATTTTCCCCATTATTACCATTCTCGACTATTTCACCACCATCCTCAATCTTTTTATCCCGCTTATTTTCACTGGATTCCTTCATTAATTCAAACACCGAGTTTAAGTACTCCATCCAAATGTTCCACTTATCTATACTGTGTAAAACGAGACAAAAATCGTTTAAAATTATTTAATTCAATAAATTTTTAGCAATTATACTTTACCTTTCATTTAAAATCTGCTTACAATAAACATTAACCTTTTTCCAACGTTTCAATTTCACGAAAAATCGCAATCGATCGAATTGAATCGCACCGTTCAACAATTTATCACCCAAAGGTGTTGTTAAAAACGTCAAAATCTCCTGGTATTTCCCTTGTAAGTCTAAAATGTGCACATAAAGGTGACCTTCGTGTTCTCCTTCAGCTGATTTATTTTGCTTATCTAATAATTTCACCATCATACGTTCAGCTAAGTTGAGAAGTAGAGATCGTTTTTGATCATCTTTTGAGTCATCATAACTCCGCGTCGCTTGTAAAACGTTGCTCATAACAGCCCAAGTGTAATAAGGGGATCTAGGTTTTAATTTGTATAAAGCCATTGCGACTCGTTGTTGTTCTTTAAAATTGTTTACACGCACATACGACATAAAAAGATGTGTGTACAGTTCTTCACTGGTCTTATCCACTTTTAAAGCTGCTTCATAAAGTTTACAAATGTTTTCAACTAAAAAAAATTAATAAATTATTGATATAATTAAAATATTTTTTTTAACTAACATTCATTTGATTCTTTGTAACAAATTGAGATGGCCTGTAACGTCGCATCATCCGTGGGGCACTCATTGACCAATGCTTCCAAGATAACCTTCGAATCTCCAGCTTTCCCCAATCGTAATAAAGCGACCGCTTTTAATGCTTTGGCGCATTGTAAGTACGGCGTTTTTTTGAGAACTTTATCGCACTCCTGGAGCGCCTTTTTATGCATCCCATTATCTAACCAATCTAAAACAAGACGAAAATAAAAATTTTAACATCAAACATAACCTCAAAATGTCAAAACTCTAATTGACTTTTTTTTAATGAAATTAACCTACTTAAAGGAATCAAAGGGATAAAATCGGGTACTAAATGAGCGTTAGGCTTGGACTGAGGGTTCTTTTGTGTTATAGTTACCGTAAATTGGTCGTAATCTTCGTTCCATGATCGATGTGTCCCGCACGTGAGTTAACTTCGAAGTAGACATTGCGGGGGAATCTGAGCGAAGGCGTCGCGGCACTTAAAGCAGGCATAAAAACGGATGGATTTCTCTGGTTGTTTGAACGTTTAAAATCGGCCCCTAATTTATACTTTTTTTTAATGAAGCGCTTCTTTTTTAAAGAGTAAAATTACCAAGAGCCATATTTGACGTGAGAACCCGGTTCTCGCGAGTTCACCGACAAGCCGATAGATGGCATCTCAAACGTATTCAAAAATTCGATTAAATCGAAATTTTAGACGATTTTTAATGTAAATATAGAAATAAAGCTGATTTTTTCGTTTAATATTGAATTTTTATTATTAACAAGTTAAATTTTTATTTTAATTGTTTCATTTTAAATTTAATGTGTACATCTCGAAAAAGATTAAACATTCGTTTTATTTAAACAAAACAGTTTATTGTAGATGTAATTACCTCGTAATCACCACAAAATCATTCTAATTACATATTTAATGTTGTATTAGAATCATTCTTATTTATCAATTAAAACCTGATTTTTTCAAGTTCACCGACATGCCGATAGATGGCATCTCAAACGTATTCAAAAATGCGATTAAATTGAAATTTTCGACGATTTTTAATGTAAATTAAGAAATAAAAGTGATTTTTTCGTTTAATATTGAATTTTTATTATTAATAAGTTAAATTTTTATTTTAATTGTTTCATTTTAAATTGAATGTGTACATCTCGAAAAAGATTAAACATTCGTTTTATTTAAACAAAACAGTTTATTGTAGTTGTAATTAACTCGTAATCACCACAAAATCATTCTAATTACATATTTAATGTTGTATTAGAATTATTCTTATTTATCAATTAAAACCTGATTCTCTCAAGTACACCGACAAGCCGATAGATGGCATCTCAAACGTATTCAAAAATGCCATTAAATTGAAATTTTCGACGATTTTTAATAATGTAAACAACTTTTATGATTTAAATGCTTTGTGTATAAATGAGTTTAATTTAAATTTATTAGAAAATACTAAGTATATGTTTATTTTACAGTTAATTCCAATTCTTCTTATATTTGAAGTAACTTTTTTTATGTTGGTATTAAATACAATTTTGTAATTGACATTGACAGATCATAACAATAAAAGAAGAAGGTTATAATTATTTAAAATAATAAATAATTAATTAAAAAACGTTTTCGATTTTTTTAAAAACCTTTTTATTTATTTTTTCGTAACTCAATCATCTTTATCATCATCATCTTTAAAATAATATAACATTTCAATATATATATAATATATAAATAATGAAAAGTGTGTGTGTGTGTTTCGAGAGAATCATCTTCTCTTTATTAATTCTTTATACTCTTTTTTTTACACCATTTTTACTTACTTTTTCACCACATACGGTTTTAGCCAATTTTCATTTAACCTTTCAATTTATTTTAATTTTTTAATCTCTCGTGTTACTTTTTTTTACTTTACTTTTACCAAACTATAACCGCCTATTAAAACTGACTGACTTTTTTCTTCTTTTACGGTTTGTTTAAACACCACGAGTGGCGACAGCCGGATCTGCAAATCATAACTTATTTTCTTTCCCCCTTCATTATATTTCTTTTTCTTTAAGAAAAAACCTATCTAACCTTAAATCTCGAATTTTCTTTTATCTTTCGGGACAGACCGACCGCCGTTTAAGCCTACCTATAACATCTATTTACCAATGAAGAGAACACAACTCCTTACCTATTTTTTTTTTTTTTTTTTTTTATGTTTCCTCAAACCGATACCAGATCAAAATCAGAAATAGACTCCCGAGATGACGCTTCCGATGATTCTTTTTGGTTTCTTTTAATTTTAATAGACTTCTTTAGTTAATTTCTATATAATATATACATTTATAAATCTTTTTTTTCCTTTTTCTAAACAATTTTAATTCAACAATATCATCGAGTTAATTGTAAATAACATTCATTTTAAATTAAAAACGAAAATCGCTTTGTTTCTTGACATCTTAATCTTCTTGAGCTGATATCGGTTAGATCGCTCTATATTTTTTTGCTTTTTCTTATTTTTTTTCTTCAATTAATTAATTAATTAGGTACTATTAGAAAAGATCTCCGGACGTTTATTCCGCTTATTTTCTGATTTTTTACATTTATAAACACCTTCAAACGTACCAAAAACCTCCCATTATAACCCTTCAATAATTTTAACCTCACTTTTTAATCAACCATAACCTTATTTTTTTTTCTTTTTTTTATCGTTTATGTCAAACTCGATCCGAGATGAAAAGAGACGCACTATTAGATTAAATTAAGAAAGAAGGAGAGAGCTAATGTTGCGATCAAAAAATTCGTGATAACGAAGATAAAAGAAAGAAAGATAAAAACACGACTAGTTTAAGGGAAATTAGATGGTTAATCGATTAATTTAACAAGAAAAAATTAAAAATAATAATAAACATTTCCAACAATTAATTTAACTTCATTGGGCAGTGTTACCAACTCCGAAAAAAATTTGACTTTGACGTAATCGTAACCTCAAAATAGAATTTAAATAAACAATTTTAATTTCAACAAGATCAAAAGAGATAATATATTTAATAGATTTGAAAGAGAGCAACAACAATCAAATAAAAATTCAAATCAACTCGCGACACAAGACCAGATTTGTAACAAAGATAAAAGATATAAACTTAATGGGCGGAAGAGAGAGATGGAGATACATGACTAGTTTACGTATGGGGTGGGTTGGGATCAAAAAATTTTCTGTTATGGATTAAACCGTAACGAAAAAAAAAATAGGGGGATTAACGAAAAACGAAAATAGTGTTTTAAAAATAGTTAAAAAATAATAATTAAAAATAATCAAAAATAACTCTTTAAATACTCTTTAAATAACCGTCAAAAACCCATAAAACTCGATTTGCCGTCTAAATATTAATAATGAAATTGATTCAACTTTAAACCATCTAGAAACTGCGATTAAAAAAGTGACCTAATCCTGACCTTTCCTTTCTTAATCCTTTTTATTTCATTTTCTCCATTTTCTTATCCTTTTCTTTGTCGTTTTTATTGTTATTGGTATGTTTGGAAAGCTTTAAAGAAGTCAAAGACGCCTCGACGCTATTCTTAACATGTTTTTTGACCTTTGTTTAGTGCTTTATTAGTTAATATTGTTGTTTTTGTTGTTCTTGTTGTTTTGGTTGGTTTTGGTTGGTAATTTTTTAATTTTACTTTAATATATATATTCTTTTTTTTAATTTTTAATTTGTTGATGGTGTTGAACACGGCGCGGCTTCTAAAACATTTACTTCAGGGCCGGACCCGTGTCCTGCGGCGTTCCATTACCCTAAAACAACAAAATTGAGGTTGATTACGATTAAAAGGGGATTAAAGCACCATTGGATGTTCGCCTTGTTGCTGTTGGTGCTGTTGTTGTTTCATTTTGTCGCAATAATCGGCGAGGATGTCACGGAATCGAGGCCAGCTCTTTTCCGGGACGGTAATCGCCGTCCGAAAGTTCGTCTTCACCTCGCTGATGCGCATATAAACGCCCCGCGCATTTTGCCCCACGTCAAAATAGAAGTTTTTGTTGTCGACGTGCAAATGGCGACCCTCGGGCAATTCTTGCCTGTACGTCGCCTCATCGACGCTAAACTCATCCAGCAAATCGGTCAAGGCGTCCCTAAACTCAATCATTCCTTGGGCGGGAATCGCCACCTGACTCCGTGGCCCCCCTCGAGTTATCGTTTGAGATACGCGCAAAAAACGACCCCTCGAGTTCTCTTTTAAATCCAAATAATACCTAAAACACAAATAAATTAATAAAGGCAAAACAAAAAACAAAAAAATCACCTCCGATTATCCTTTAACATCATCTCACTCTTCAATTTACCATCCTCCGGGACGTTATCGGGATTCGGGGGCCCCAGCGACGAATAATAATCGCTGAAAGCGGAGAGGTGGTCACGAAATTCAGCGGCAGTGGTCAGCGCGAGGAAAATTTGGGAGCGACGGCCGTCCGCACCGATCTCGGCCACTTTTATAAAACGACCACGCCGATTTTGCTTCACGTCGAGGTAGAAACGTTTACTCTGGATCTGGAGCATTTTGGTGGCAAGCTCCTGTTCCATCTGCCCCTGTTGACCTACAAATCACAATCAAAATTTAAAAAAAATACAAAAAGAAAAAAGATTGAGGTTATGTTATTACCGGGGTCTCGCCAAAAAGTGATTTTATCAAAAAAATCCATTTTAGCACTAACATTCTCATCAAAAGTGAGTCTAAAAGCAAAATGAATCAGCTTTTGGAATACTAAAATTCTGAGAAACCTTCACTTCGCGTATAATGACTCATTCATTCATTACTTTTTTGAATTTCCCGCCTTGTTAGTGAGTGAACCTAACCTCAATCACAAATTGGGACAAAAGAAGAAAAATTGGGTGAACTTACCCGGGTCGTAGTCCGCATTTCCCTGTTCCATTCCTTGATGGTACTCTGTGGAAAATGAAATCCTTAATTGTTTCTACTTTTTTTAAAATCGAGCAATATTAACCCGCGATTATCACCTTAAACTTCTTTCTTTTTTTTGACAAGTTACCTCTAAGTAAACGTCAAACAACAACAACAAAACTTTTTAATTTTAAATGCGATTTAAACGATTTCCGATCCCGTATGGAAAAACGTTCAATTCGAAACCGATCGGTTATCGCGTGCGCGTCCGATTAAATGAAAACCAAGTGAAAATTGACGAAAAATTTCGATGTCGAATTCATCGGCGGCGGCCATCTTGCTTTAAGAACAAGAAGGTGTTTTGTATGCGTACGAAACGTCAAAACCGAAACGGCGATTTCGTCGGCGTTCGGTGGATTTTTGGGGCCACGGGGGCTTTCTAACGCACGTCAACGTTAACGGGGACGTGACGATGTACGACCGTACTCACTCTGCGAGCTCGAACCTTCATCCCCGCTGCCTATATCGGACATCGCACCAGCGCTCGGCCTTCTGACCCGGTGGGGACTTTCGTACCGACGATCCCAAACGGTTGGTAACGATATTACCAAAACGGATTTTTCTTAAATTATTATAAATTCCCTTTTTATAAGTTCAATTTTCTTATTTTAATTAACAAAGTAATCGAAAACAAATCATAATTTATTTAAATATTAATAATTTATTATTTGATTTTAATATTTATTAAATTTTTTTTTTTAGTGAAGCGCCATCTATTAATTGTTCTCAATAAAGTACATAAAAATAAATTAAATTTAAATAAATAAAATAAAATTTGCATTAAAATTTAAAGTTTGTATCTAAATATAATTAATTAATACATATCAATTGAAATTATTTATTTGATATACATGTTTTATATTAATCATTTTTAATTATTAATTAAAACCTGATTCTCTCAAGTTCACCGACATGCCGATAGATGGCATCTCAAACATATTCGAAAATGCGATTAAATTGAAATTTTCGACGATTTTTAATGTAAATAAAGAAATAAAGTTGATTTTTTAGTTTAATTTTAAATTTTTGTTATTATTAAGTTAAATTTTTGTTTTATTTAAAATTTTTTGTTCACATCTTGGAAAAGATTACACATTCGTCTCATTTAAACAAAACAGTTTATTTTAGATGTAATTAATTCGTAATTATCATAAAATCATTTTAATTACGTATATCATGTTGTAATAGAATCGTTCTTATTTATCAATTAAAACCCAGTTTTCTCGAATTCACCGATAGATGGCATCTCAAAATGTTCAAAAATGAATAAATCGAAATTTTCGACGATTTTTGACGTAAATAATGAAATAAAATCGATTTCGTTAATTTAATTAACAAAGTAATCTAAAACAAATCATAATTTGTTTAAATATTAATAATATTTGATTTTAATATGTTAAATTTTTTTAAATTGAGCGCCATCTATTAATCGTTAAAAATAAATTAAATTTAAATAAATAAAATAAAATTTGTATTAAAATTTAAAGTTTGTATTTAAATATAATTAATTAATATAAGTCAATTGAAATTATTTATTTGATATACATGTTTTACTTAATTACACCATAAATTAACCTAAAACTTAAATAATAAAAAAAATAACAATTACATAATTCATCTTTCAATTCTATATCTCAATTTTATCTTAAACAATAATAATTAATAGACTTAATGTATTACGATTACAAAAAAAGATATTTACATCAATATTTTGCCTCCTAACCTCACTTTTTTTCATTTTTAAGGTTATGTACTTATTATTTTTGTGTTAAAATCAATCGGCCCCTTCTCCCGCTTCAACTTCACCCCCATCCGCGCGCCCATCCACAACCCCCGCCGTATTAACCACCGAGTCATCAATTTGTCCATCTCCGGCTTCTCGAAAAATATCTTGAATCCTCCCTTCAAACTCCATTCGCTTACAAAGCGCGTCCTCGGTTAAATTTTCTTCCGATTGCGATTTGGGGGCTTTCGAAAAATCTTCTTTTACGTTTCTTTGACTCGAATTCTCTTTATTATCGTATGGGGTCACTAAATGTGTGGCGATTAACGATGTACCTCCTTGAATAGCCTTTTTTAGCTTTTCTCCTTTACGCCACAAGATAATTTCTTGCTGTTTGAAGTATCTGCGATCTTCGGTGTCCATTAGGACCAAATTAAGGTAATAACGAACCGAGAATTTCTTGTTAATATCGCGCATCGTTGGAGTTAAATCGTATCCAGCGAGAAAAACGCGAATTGGAATGCTTTCACCTAAAATAATAAATTTTGAGGGATATTTCGCTTTTATTTAAGTCAATCTTTAACCTCGAACTGGGGCACCATCCATAATTTCGTATTTAGCGATCGTTTCGTTTTCTGTAAACATGTTTGGACCTGAACCGGTGGTTTCTCGTTTAATAATCGCTATTTCCATGTGTTTTATTTTAATGCGTACCAAGAGGAAGTAAATTTTTCCTACAATAACGTCTTTTAAATGATATCTGGAAATAAAAAGGTTAATTATGACGAATTTATCTCTTAAATTATTAAATTAACTTGGATTTGTTGTACTCGAATTCAATGTGAAGACAATCCTCGATCCCCACTTCCATTTTAATGGGGTTATTCATCTCGGGGTAACTCGATAAAGTGTGCACGGCCACATCCATTTCTTTAACTAAATCGGCGAGTCTTCGTATAATGGTGACTCGTAAAAAGTATCTCAATTTTACATTTGACCCTGTATACACTTCGAAAGGCTTCTCAACACAGCTAAATTCGAAGGGATAACTCGTGTGTGTGATCATTTCTCCAGGACGGGCCAACTCCTTAACCAAACTAATAAATTCGTGATGATTCCCCCGGTCGTAATACAACTCGATTTGACCAATAAACTCTATTTTAATCCCTTGATGCTCCAACTTGCTCCCCACTTTCTTTAAACTTATATTCACCTTCCCCGAAACCGTTTCGCCATCGTAATACAACAACAATCGATCTTTTTTTCCATCTTCCGTTTTAACCTCGGCCGTTTTCCGTTGATCCTGACCGTCCAAATTGATGTCGATCTCCGCTGATTGTCCGAAACCGAAGAAACTCTTAAAAAAACACGGAAATTTTTAGAAAACATAACCTCACTTTCCGAATTATCGTCGAATTCGCTTATTACCATGCTGATTTTTGAGTGCCTTTTTGCGAGAAGCTGCGAAATTTAGAATTTTTAAACGCTTAAATCGATTTTAAATGATAAAACTAAAGAAATTGAGTATTTTTTTGTGTTCTTGAGGCGTTTTGACAGAATCTGTCAGTTTTTATCTGTCAACACCACCAAAATTGATCTTTAATAAAAAGGAGTAGCAACTGTAATAAATGAAATAAATAAAGAACCCAAATTAATCCCTCTTTTTTTATAGTAACAAAATTTATGATAATAACCAACACAAATTATTCGTTTATTAGTTCCTTTATGATGTTAATTTAAAATGTGAAGATCGTTTATGATTCAAATTTATTTAGGAATTTAATTTAAATTAATTTAACGTATTTGATGAAAAATTTGGAAAGAAAAATTTAAAAAAATAATCGAGGTTGGTAACTTTGCGCATGCGCCTTTTCGGCGCTAACTTTAAGGTGGATATCGACAGCGGCCGACACAATCTGTCAAAAAACCTCAACCGTCGCCGTCAAATTTCGGCTGAAAATGCGGTTTATTTCTATTTAAATCGACTTTATTCAACAAAAATCGCATCGATCACGACCGCGCCGAACGCCACGTTTCGATACATGTTCGAAAAAAACCTTTAAAATCATTCAAAATGGACACGAAACGCAAACTCTCGTAAGTAACCCCAAAAATTCGTCATCGATTCGGAAATATTTATAAAATTATAATTCATATTTATAATATTAATTCGTATTTTGCAGTACCCAGGGTGATTCTCTTTACGAAATCCTCGCTTTACCAAAAACCGCAACCCAAGACGACATTAAAAAAACTTACAGACGTCTTGCCCTTAAATACCATCCAGATAAAAATCCAAATAATCCAGATGCGGCGGAAAAGTTTAAGGAGGTGAATCGAGCTCATACGATCCTTAGCGATTCCACCAAACGGAATATTTACGACAATTACGGCTCGTTAGGGCTTTACATTGCTGAGCAATTCGGTGAAGAGAATGTTAATGCTTATTTCGTGGTTACTTCTACTTGGTGTAAAGTGAGATTTATTCATTATCTTATCTCATAAAGATATTAATCTTTTATAAATAATAATATATATAAATAATTTTTAATTTTAGGCTCTCTTTGTCTTCTGCGGTATAATAACCGGTTGTTATTGTTGCTGTTGCCTCTGCTGTTGTTGCAACTTTTGCTGTGGAAAATGCAAACCAAGGCCTCCAGAAGATACAGGGGATTATCACAACTTGAATGTAAGTTAATTTCAATTAAAAAGTTTATATTTTTTAGTATTGTCGTATTTTTTGTTGTGTGTTAGCTTAATTTGTTTTTATAAATGAAAGATCTAGACTCTAAGGACCTGTTTGAAGGTAATGGGATGCTTTTTAATTATTTAGTGCTTGATTCTTACTCATTTTTTTAACCATTTAGTTTATTTTAATGATTTTTTTTTTAATTTTGAGGTTATATTGTTTCCCTAAGAAAGGTAAGTTAATTAATGTTTTGGGTTTCGTAGACACGAAATATACTATAAATGTTTGTCACTTTTTATTTCTACTACACATCTACATAACCTCAACTATCACTTATTGCTAACTTCACATTCTACTTTTTACAGAAAACTACATTATCTTACAATTAGGCTTTCTTCATCAAGATTTTTTTTGTGTTTTTTAATCGATTTGCTTCATTTAACACATTTTGCTTTGAATTAAGTTATTTTTATTTTATTTTTATTTTTTTTTTTTTTAATTTTTCTCATTGACAGTAGCCGTATTTCTATTTTTTGCAGCGCGAAAACGACTCTGGCCAACCTCGTACTCAACAGCCCCAAAGAAGGGTAAGATTTGTTTCTGTTCCCCCCTAAACGTTTAGTTTTAATGACGTTTTTTTTCTTACTTTGTAATTAACCCCACTTTTTTGCAGGAAGATCTTTCTGATGATGAAGGCGCCGCGCGACCCTCATCTCCTGGGGGCAACAAAACATCCGGTGGGGGGCCGATAACGTCTCAACCGACGCCCACGAAGCAACAGAACGCCCCCGTTTTCGCTATGCCAGCTCCCCCCACTGCTAATGTTGGTGAAAACGCCGCCTTAAACCAAGGGGATCATCCGGTTTACACCCCTGGTAAGAAATGTTGATGAGAAATTAGTTAATTCGATTTTTATGTGTCGTTTTAGGACTAACAAGTACCCCAAATAAGCAATGGTAACGAGAAAGGTAATTTAGAACGATTATAAAGTGGAATGAGTCGGATTGGAAGCGAATGTTGACCCAACACGTCGACTTAGACCCTTACTTTATTCCTTACCAAACCGTTAGTACCATAATTTAACAGTATTTTGTTCTTTTCGTTTACTTTTTATAGGTTATGTTCTTTTTTTGTTTACAATTTCGTTTTGTTAAGACTTGGGGGTTAATTTTTTTCTAAGTAGATGGATTTTAAGTAAAACAAATAATATTTTCGATTGTGATTTCGCTAATTTTGATGTAAATATTTAAGTTTTTATTCTAAGATCGTTTTGCAAGTCTTCAAACGACTTATCGAAGTACATATTGATTATAAATATATATATAATATGAATTAGGAGGTAATTCGAGTTTTAGCCTACGAGTTATAAGTAAATTCTAATTAAAACGAACGATATTCCGATTTAAAACTGTATTTATTGATGTCTAAATAGACTAAATAACGATTTTTTGAGGTTATAACCAGTTTAATAACGATTTATAGAAAGGAAATTGGTTGTAACTTAAAATTACTATTACTACATTAATTTCGTTGGTTTTAATATATCATTAACCAAAATCTTATTATTTTGGGTTTTATTCAATAACCTAAAATAAACCTAACCTCACATTTCACCAAATTCTATTTCTCCACTTCCTTAAATTATATTTTAATAATTTAATTAATCAATTTAAATCCAAAACTTGATACATTAATTAATAATAATTCAAATTATTATTATATTTTATTATTATTACATTAATAAAAAATGTCGATGAGCTTAAGTTGGTTAGAAATCACCATGGTAACGGCAGGTTGCAAACTTTTAAACAAAAAGTTATTTTAGTCACCAAATTTTCCTAGAATTTTCTGCCGATGTAATAAGAAATAAAACTAAACTAGAAATTGTCTCAAAATTTCTAGTTTTATTTCTAACACGAAATTAAATAAAATTTTTTTTTAATGGAACCTCAAAAAATGTCACTTGAAATAGACTTAAAGGAGATAACGCCATCTATTGGAAAAAATCTAAAAGTAATTTATAACTATCTTCTCATCATGTCAAATATTTTAACGTAATTTAAAACCATGAGAAACGCGAATTACGATTTGATTTTTTTGGTATAACGTGTATAAGTGGCTAAAACGGACTTCTATGGCGCAAATTTCTTTTCTAAAACTGATTGAGTTACAAATTTTTTTTATGAAACGTCAAAAAAAAGGTCATTTGAAAAAGTGAGGTTAGGTTGTGTTTGAAAAGTGAGATTAGAACCTCAAGAGACTTATTGATTATAAAATAAGAGGTAATTCGAGTTTTAGCCTACGAGTTCTAATTCTAATTAAAACGAACGATATTCCGATTTAAAACTGTATTTATTGATGTCGAAATAGATTAAATAACGATTTTTTGAGGTTATAACCAGATAAATAATGATTTATAGAAACGAAATTGGTTACAACTTAAAATTACGCATTAATTTAGTTGGTTTTAATATATCATTAACCAAAATCTTATCATTTTGGGTTTTATTCAATAACCTAAAATAAACCTAACCTCACATATCACCAAATTCTATTTCTCCACTTCCTTAATGAGTTTGGGGTAATTATATTTTAGATTATTAATAATTTAAATCCAAAACTTAAATACATTAATTAATATTTAAAATTAAATCAAGCACGTGGTAACTTTTAGCATTCAACAGTTGGTAGTGAATTTACCAGTTTAATACGCGTGTTAATAAATCACGTTCGAATCGTGTTTTGAATCCAAAAAATCGTTTTAAATATTGAAGATCGATTAAAATTGTCGATTAAAACGAAAAAGAAAGATTTTGTGAAAATAAAAAATGTTTGGCAAACCGGCTTTTATGGGTAGAGCAGAGTGACGTTCGCGCACGCGCCTTCACACCGATCAGAGAGCGACCGAAAACGTACGGCGCGCGGGGCAACAAAGAGAGCGACGACGACAAAATTCCGCCATTTTGCTAAAGTGAGATAGACGGTCGTGTTTTCGGGAGATATCACGTTGATTTGGGGCCCCCGGAGGCCCGATTGCGCACGTTACGGACGCTGGTGATGTTCCGGAAGCGATTCTCGGGCGGTTGAAGCTGGTTCGACGGCGCCTCGCGGCCCCAACATTCACCGACTCGGACGGATCGACGGCGTCACCGACGAAGGTTAACTCTAACTTCATCTCTCGTCGTCGTCGTCAGTAAGTTTTGTCTTCTTTGTTACTTTATCGTCTTATTTCATTTTAGTTTTAGTTTTGTGTCTTTGTTGTGTTGGAAAGAGATCATTTTTTTAACGGAAAGATTTTTTTTGCAATTTTAGTTTTAGATTTTTTGGAGGTTAGTTTTTTTTTAATGGGCGACTTTTTTCTCGTCGCTTTTTTTTAAGTACGACTGGTACAAATAAGTGATTTTATTTTTTTTTTGTTTAGTACCAACTAAACTTTAATTACCAACTATCTTCGCGATTGTTTACCATTTAATTTAAACAAACTCATTTTAGTGTCTCACTTCACGTTTGTTTACTAATTTAAATTTTTTTTGCAGGTTTTCTTAATTTTTTTTTTAGATACGACTTAAATTACGCAAAATGTTCGATCCAAATTCGATGACCACCCAACAAAATCAAATATACACCCAACAGCCGCAAGATAAACCGGATAAATCGCAGGATTTAACCCCAAAAACGCAGCAACAACAGCAACAGGTGCAACAACAATCGCAACAAACGCAACAATTTCCGTCGTTTTGTTACGCGAACGTCAACATGATCCACAAGCTGGATCAGCCGCACAATTCGACGGTTAATATGTCGCAATTATCCGACGAAAAATGTTACATAACCCAACCGTTTAGTTACAATTACGCCTTGGTCAATCAAATGAACACCATCACGTTTAAATGCGAAATTTGCGGTTTAGTTTTCACGCATCTCACACTGCTGAATCATCACAAACGCGTCCATCAGCAAGAACAAGGCGCTCAACAGCAGCAACAAACGCAACAAATCACCGTGCAAGTGCAACAACAGCCCCAGCAGATACAAATTGTTTCAGCGGATCGAATTCGATTTGGTTGCGAGGAATGCGGGATGACTTTTGGGACGCAAGCGGATTTAAAAACGCATAAAATGACGGTCCATCAACAAACGAACCCCGGGCAGGGACAAATTCAGCAGCAACCAGGTCAACAGCAACCTCAGCAACCCCAACAGCAACAACAACAGCAACCGGGACAACAAAATACGTTGAAAATAAAGAATTGCGAAACGTGTGGGGCTCCACTTCCGCAAGACACCAATAAAAAACGCGCTGTTATGAAGGTAAATGTAGTTTTAGTTTTATTTCTAACGCAAAATTAAAAAAAAATTAATAAAAAAAGTGTTTTATAACGAAATGTCAAAAAATGTCCATGATGGTTAGAAATCACCATGGTAACGGCAGGGTTGAAAACTTTTAAACAAAAAATTATTTTAGTCAATAAATTTTCGAACTTTCCTGTCAATGTAATAAGAAATAAAACTAAAACTAAAAATTTTCTAGTTTTAGTTTTATTTCTAACGCAAACTTAAATCAAATTTTTTTTTAATGAAACGTCAAAAATGTCACTTATAAAAGACGCTTAGGGTTAGCGCCATCTAGTGAGTTTTTGTAACATTAATTAATGTTTTTTTTAATAACTTTTTATTGAATTTTGGTTATAGTAGCGCTTAATTACATCGAAAATCATTGGCATAACCTCAAAATTTCTTGTTTTAGTTTTATTTCTAACCCAAAATGAGTTAAAACATTTTTTAATGAAACGTCAAAAAATGTCACTTGAAAAAGACGCTTTTGAGATAGCGCCATCTGTTGGAAAACTTCTAAAAGACGTAATTTGTAACTATCTTCTTATCATGTCAAATATTGTAACCTAATTTAAAACCACGAAAAACGCGAATCATCGTTTGATTTTTTTTTGGTTTAACGTGTACGAGTGACTAAAACAAACTTCAATGACGCAAATTTCTTTTCTAAAACTGAGTTACACAATTTTTTAATGAAACGTCAAAAAAAATGTCATTTAAAAAAGTGAGGTTAGGTTGTGTTTGAAAAGTGAGATTCATCATTTTCTAGCACAACTTTAAACCAACACGGCCGTAAATTTTCTTTTTAAATTAAATTGTTAATTTTAATTCGTTTTAGGTGAAATGCGAAACTTGTTTAAGCGCCGAATCAATTCAACCTCAAATTTTATTTGTGGCCGCAGCTCCGGATTCTTCAACAACGGTCAAATTCGAAGAATCGACGCAAACCCAGCAGCAACAACAACAACAGCAGCAGCAACAGCAACAATCGCAGCAACAAACGACCAATTTGGGTTCGCAAAATTCGATTCCGATAGGCGTCAAAAATAATCACCCGGTGAAACGACGCGGTGTCGCTTCCGTTACGAAATGCACCAAGTGTAACGGTTCGGGAATTATTTTTATAGGTGGTGCGAAAAACCAACAGAACAACGTTGACAAACCGTTCCACTGTAACATTTGCAACGGGAGTTTTTCGCGGTACTCGTCGCTTTGGTCGCATAAGAGACTGCATACAGGCGAGAAGAACTTTAAGTGCAATATCTGCGGGTTGGCGTTTGCGAAGGCTGCGTATTTGAAAAATCATTCGAGGATCCATACCGGGGAGAAGCCGTATCGGTGTAATGTATGCGGGATGCAATTTTCGCAAAGTCCGCATTTAAAAAATCATGAAAGGATACATTCGGGGGAGAGACCATATGTTTGTGAGGTAAAAAAATCTAAATTAAAATGTTTTTATTTTTGTAGGTTAAAAAAATTTTATTTTGACAACTGTCAATTCAAATAATTGAAAGGTAACTAATTTCACATTGGTGATCTATAACCTTAAAAATTTCTTTATAAAACTTTTTTTTTTGTATTCAATCATTTTTAAATTGCATACTATGGAATAACAAAGTTTATGTGGTGCGTCAAGCCAGATGACTTCTTATGAAACGCTAAAATTAAAAAAAAAGTTTTATAACGATATGTCATAAAATGTCGATGAGGTTAAATTGGTTATAAATCACCATAGTAACGGCAGGGTTGGCAACTTTTAAACCAAAAATTATTTTAGTCACAAAATTTTCGTACTTTTCTGCTGATGCAATAAGAAATAAAATTAAAACTAGAAATTTTGTAGGTTGAAATTTCTAGTTTTAGTTTTATTTCTAACTTAAAATAAGTTAAATACATTTTTTTTTTTGAAACGTAAAAAAAGGTCATTTGAAAAGACGCGTAGGAGGTAGCGCCATCTAGTGAGATTTAGTAACATTAATTAATATTTTTTTAATAACTTTTTATTGAATTTTGGTTATAGTAGCGCTTAATTAAATCGAAAAGCATCGGCATAACCTCAAAATTTCTAGTTTTAGTTTTATTTCTAACTCAAAATGAGTTAAATACATTTTTTTTAATGAAACGTCAAATAAAAATGTCATTTGAAAAAGTGAGGTTAGGTTGTGTTTGAAAAGTGAGGTTAGAACCTCAACATCATTTTCTAGCACAACTTTAAACCAACACGGCCGTTTTCGAAGATATCGGCCGTCCCCGGCCATCGCGGGCTCTAAAACATTGATTTTTGACTCGTATTTGTGAAAATGAACATTTGTATCCTCGGGGGGCGGCCGACGTCTTCGAAGTCGGCCGAGTTTACTTTTTATAGTTGTGACTTTTTATGAATCGCTAAAATTATTTTTTATGAAACGTCAAAAAAAACGTCATTTGCAAAAGTAAGGTTAGGTTGTGTTGTAATTCATTAAAAAAGTTTAATGTACTTACTCTGTCTTAAAAACGGATCTTTCAGCTTCATTTAATGCAAAAATTGTTTAATATAATTATTGAAAAACGTTCTTTTGGTTTTTTTAAAAGATGGTGCTAATATCCAAGAAAATAAGATAATCTATCTTTGTAGGTTAGAAAAATTTTACATTGTCAACTGTCATTTGGAATAATTAACATGAAGTGTGATTCACACATTCGCCAACTTCACATCATTAAAAAACTGTTTATAAAATTGTTTATTCGACGACACAGAAAAACTTGCTTCATAAAACTGTTTATTTTATTATTTTTTTCTTGTATTCATTCACATTTAAATTGCGTACTATGTAATAACAAAGAAAATAACATAATAAAACTTTGTAGGTTAGAAAAATTTTACATTGACAACTGTCACTTGAAATAATTGACATGAATTGTTTTCACCAACTTCACATCTTTAACCATAACCTTAAAAAAAATTTTAAAATTGTTTATTTACCTTATTTCTTTTTTAGGTTTGCGATAAATCTTTTGCACGTCACTCAACACTTTGGAATCACCGACGAATCCACACCGGTGAAAAACCATATCGTTGCGACATTTGCGGTTCATGTTTCAACCAAGCGACCCATTTAAAAAATCACGCAAAAGTCCATTCAGGTGAAAAACCATTTAAATGTGACATTTGCTCGGTGGGATTTTCAGATCGCTTCGCTTTAAAACGTCACAGGAACATCCACGAGAAATATGGTCGAACGAAACCGAACAGCGTCGTGGTTCAGCAACAAAATCAAGATCCAAACAGTGTCGGTGTCGATAACGCGTCCGATGCGACGCAAGGGGGCGCAAACGGCGACGCTACCGGTGGTTTACAACAAGATGTGGTGAATAATACGGATGGGACTGACGATATGGTCGTTGAAAGCAAATACGAGGAGGGAAAGTACGAGGTTTCTGATGGCACGGTGGAAATTGGGGAAGAAATTGGGGAAATGACGGAGTTGCACGTTCAATTATCGTAATTAGAGGAGAAGATGGGGAAAAGTGAATTTGAGGGAAACAGTGATTCGAAAATGAAGGGATTGGACCGGAAGAGACGCAAAATTAAGAAACGAAGAGATAATTTTTTTGTTTTTGAAAATTTAAGGTTGTATTTTATTTTTATTCTGTTAATCCGATTTTGCGGATCTTTTTCGTTTACCGAATTGATTAATTTTTAAATGAAATGTGTAGGAGACCTACGAAAAGAAGAATTTATCATTGAAGAAAGAAAAAAGGTTTTATTTTGAATTAGAAATTGGATTTTCTTTTTCATTTTCTTTTATATATACTTTTTATTACTAAAATCACTATTAATTTTCTTTGGTTATCCTTGTAAATAGACTAAAAGAACTGGAAAAAAAGAAATTATCAAATTTTATATATCATTGAAGAGACAAAAAACGGAGGATAATGAAAGATTGAAAATAAAAAAATTGATGCAGTTAGATTATCATAATAAATTACGTTATTACTAAAAGTTAGGTTAAGTAGAAGTGTACATATAGAGGCGGACGATTTATAGTAAGCTTGTAATGAGTAATTAAAGATAAATGAGTGATAATGAGGGATATAAGGTGAGAAAAAGCCGATTACAAGCTAAAACGATGAGAAGCAATTGAAAATTAACACGAATAAAAAAAATTTGTTTAAAAACATTCATGTAATTTACTTTTCCAGTCATTTTTCTCCTATATCTTAGATTTTATTCGTTAATTTTGATACAATCATGTTTTTTTTTAAGCTAGGAAAGAATCAAAGAGAATTTTGGAGTTCAGTAAATAAATCACTTTAATTTGGAGAGCAATGTTTAAGAAGGTGGAAATTAAAAATGAAGATGAAAAAATTAACACAGATGGATGTGGTCCCCATCAACTTTTTTTATTTTATTAAACTATAAAGTATCAAGGGATAACCTCAAAATGACTCTTGTCACTTTTAGGGTGCGTTCTAAAGGTTCTAAATTTACAGTTAACAAGTTAGGTTATGTTTAGAAAAATGCACAACAATTTTTACAACGCAATAACAACTAATCTTGTCTAATATACTTACTTTGTCTTAAAAATGGATCTTTCACCTTCATTTAATGCGAAAATTGTTTAATATAATTGTTATAAAACGTTCTTTTGATGCAACAAGTGATTTTTTTTAAAGGTGTCGGGCGTGTTGATAAATCACCATGGTAACGGCAGGTTGGAAACTTTTAAACAAAAAAATATTTATGTCAAAATTTTCCTATTATAGTTCTAGTGCAAGTGTTAGTTCTAGTTTTAATTGTTATTCAGCGCTAAGTTGTATATTTTTAAGTTTCGGGTTTAGCCCTGTGTCTTCAGACGCTGAATGTTAGGTAAGGTTAGTTTTGTTTACAAACATTAATTATACCATGAAGTATTCTTTGGCAATTAGTAATGGCAATTATAGCGTGAAGTTTTCTTTTGTAATGTCAATTATAGCGTGAAGGAATGTGAGGTAAGGTTAGTTTTGTTTACAAACATTAATTATACCATGAAGTTTTCTTTGGCAATTAGTAATGGCAATTATAGCGTGAAGTTTTCTTTTGTAATGTCAATTATAGCGTGAAGGAATGTGAGGTAAGGTTAGTTTTGTTTACAAACATTAATTATACCATGAAGTTTTCTTTGGCAATTAGTAATGGCAATTATAGTGTGAAGTTTTCTTTTGTAATGTCAATTATAGCGTGAAGGAATGTTAGGTAAGGTTAGTTTTGTTTACAAACATTAATTATACCTTGAAGTTTTCTTTGCTAGTTTTAGTTTTATTTCTAATACAAAATGAGTTAATTTTTTTTAAATGAACCGTCAGAAAATGTCATTTAAAAATGACGAGTGGGAGTTAGCGCCATCTACTGAAATTTAGTAACATTAATTAATTTTTTTTAATAACTTTTTATTGAATTTTGATTATAGTAACCAGTAACACTTAATTAAATCAAAAATCATCGGCATAACCTCAAAATTTTTAGTTTTTTGTTTTATTTTTAACGGAAAATTAGTTATATAAAAATTTTTGTTAAGGCAAGCGAGGTTAGGTTGGGTTCGAAAAAGTGAGGTTAGGACGAACTACAAACAAATCTTCAACAAGTTATCGCAGCACAAATTCCAACCCATTACTTTATTTTCTTAATAAAAAAAGGATTAAAACGAAATTTAACTAAACGTAAGTATCATTTTATGGTACCTTTTGATATAGTTAAAATTAGGATTTATCAAATAATCTTAATTAATTCTAAATTTACAGTTGGTAACACGTTTTATATATTTATTTCAATTATGTATTTAATTGAAAATTTCTTCATAATATGCAAAATTATTATTAGTATTAATTAATTATTGTTAATTAAATTAGAGAAAATTAATAATTTTAGTTAAAATTTTTTATGTTGGTATTATTAAGTACAATTTTGTAGTTGACTTTGACAGCCCACAACAATCTAAAATAAGTTTATAACAAAGTTAAAAAAACGTTAATGCACAATGAATTCGTGTCGATTTTGCATTAAATACAACGAAAACATGAAATATTCAGTATAAATTTTTAAAATTATATTTATTTCTAATAAATAAGTTGATAAGTGAGAAGTTGGCTTCTAAAAAGAAAAGTGACAGAAAAGAAAATATAACCTCAAAATTAATTTTGAGAATTTTATTTTAATATGTGATAAAATTGGTACAAAACCACAACGTACGACACAAGCAACGTCATTAATAACTGCACCGTTGTGTTATTCAACAAAAAGAACCCCCCCGCTGTAAACGCGGGGTACCTCCAAGTCGCATATTTCAACAGCAACAACACACAGCGATGAAGCTCCCTTTCCATCGTATCTAATTCGCACCTTTGAAGTAAACTATACGCATAAAACGCAGTACGATCGACTTCTTTCGTAACTCTCCTACATACACCAGTCAGTATTAAAACTCCAGCCTAAAACAAACTCATCATACCCCATTTTTTTTGCAGCAAAAATACTTTACCAATCCAAAAATCATATGAATTATTCCCCACATGTTGTATCGACGAACATTGAAAGCCTTATCCCAAGTAAGAGGCAAATTAACCGCGATTAAAAAACAACTTATCAAATAAATAAAAACGCAGAATATGGAGAAGCCGAATACTCGATTAAACTCATTTACAGCTTCTTCAAGAAGCTCATAACACTTTGTTATATCCTTAACCGTTCGTAACACATTTTTAGCTGCAGAAAATGTTCTAATGCTAACGCTGGGATAAAGTGGGTCATCACACAAGATAATTAACACCGAATTAATTGCTTTACAGACGTTGTAAATTTCGTTTATTACGCTGTAAAGATACAAGATGATTATTCCCAATCGAACGCGTAAGATACTCTCTAAAACGACGTATTGGTACTGCTCAAATGGTATTGCAGTAATTTGCATTTGAGAATCATACGCTCCGGGGATTGTAAACATTACGTACAAAAAGGTGATTTTATTTTCTGTGTTGTATCCAGGTAAATATTTATTGAGAATTAATTCTAATTGATGTAGTTTTTTGGTAAACTTTCGAAACGATCTTTTTTGAATGATTAACGATATCGTAATTGAAGAATTTGCTATTGAAATTGCAAACAAAGCGAGACTTTCCGTGATTATTGAGGTGCTTTGTAACTCTTTGAATTTGTAAATTGATCGGCCTATCATCTGGTGGAAATATCCTAATGTGATGACGCCAATGATGAGATGAGGAGCGTATTTATTAAAATATTTGCAATGATTTCTTTTGATGATAAAAGGAACTACAAGGAAAAATTTTGTTGTTACGATTATTAACTTTGGTATTGACATTTTGACAACTAATACATTTATAAAGCTTTTAAGCTTTATTTTTCGATCAATATTTATGGTATTACTGTTTTTATAAAGATTGCTTTTAATAAAGGTGCATTACCTTTTAGAATTGATTTAAAAAAAAATTAATTTAAATTGGAATTGTCAAAAAAAAATTTTTTTTTATTTAATTTTATGTTGGCAGATTTGAAAATCGTCCATTTTGGTTCACTTTGTTGTTGGTTGTAATCACACCTCAACTTGACGTTTATAAAAATAAGAATTAATTAAGATTATTTGATAAAATCGAATTTTAATAATATTAAAATGTGTTACCATAAAATACGTACGTTTTTAGTTGAATTGAAGATGCTGAAGAATACCAATTAAAGGGGTAATTTAATTTGTTTACGTAATGTCAATTTTGACAGGTGTTAAAAATGTTGATGCCTTTTTTTATTTAGTTTTAGTTAGAAATTAAAATAATTGTTGGAATTGGCGCCGAAATACCTTGTTAACGATTTCATAACCTCACCTTTTGAAACCCACCCTAACCTCACTTTTCTTCTTCACAAAAATTTTTATAACTCATTTTGCGTTAGAAATAAAACTAAAACTAGAAATTTTCGATAACGCACGGCATAACCTCAAAATTTGTAGTTTTAGTTTTATTTCTTATTATATCGGCAAAATTTTTTAATTTATATTTGACACTCGTGTTAAGGCGCCATCTTTTGGTTTTAATCAGTACTACATTTGATTTTAATTCTGTAATTAATTAAAAAGAATTGTAATTAATTTAAAATTGGGTCAAAATCAAATTGAAATTGATAATAATAATTACAATATTGATTTTTATTAATTAATAATAATTATTAAATTAAAAAAAAAATAATGGATCGAAATTGCTTTAACACCGCCATCTATTGAACGATAATTAAATTTTGTACGATTATCTAACTTCACTTCATAATGTCAAGTTATAAAAAGCGTCATAACAAACTTTTTGATTATATTTCGTTTTTTCGCTTAATTAAGCCGTATTTTAAGAAATATCAACGATTTACGTAAGTTTTACTTTAATTGTTTGAGTTAATCGCTATCTCCTATGCGTCTTTTTCAAGCGGTATTTTTTGACGTTTCATTGAAAAAAATTTTATTTAACTCATTTTGTGTTAGAAATAAAACTAAAACTAGAAATCTTGAGGTTATACCGTCTTTGACGCATGGCATAACCCGAAAATTTCTAGTTTTAGTTTTATTTCTTATTACATAGGCAAAAATTTTTAATTTAGATTTGACACTCGTGTTAAGGCGCCATCTTTTGGTTTTAATCAGTACTACATTTGATTTGAATTCGGTAAATAATTAAAAAAAATTGTAATTAATTTAACATTGGATCAAAATCAAATTAAAATTGGTAATAATAATTACAATATTGATTTTTATTAATTAATAATAATTATTAAATTTAAAAAAAAAATAATGAATCGAAATTGCTTTAACACCGCCACCTATTGAACGATAATTAAATTTTGTACGGTTATCTAACTTCACTTCATAATGTCAATTTACAAAAAGTGTCATAACAAACTTTTTAATTATATTTCGTTTTTTACGCTTAATTAAGCCGTATTTTAAGCTATTTAAAGTAATATTAATCATTTACAAGTTTATTATCTATTATTTAAAAAGTATTTAACCCATTTTGTGTTTGACTTGTTATAGCATCGTTACCATGGTGATTTATCAATAAGCACCATAAGCACCAGACATCTTAATAAAAATGACTTGTTGCATCAATAGAAAGCTTTATCAAAATAATCACGATTTAACGACGAAAAATTTAATAAAAAGGAATAGAAAAATGAATGGAAAATGATGTTGAAAATTTCTGTAAGTATCAATTTTAAATCCATCTTAACCTTCTAACACAATCTAACCTCACTTTTTCAAATGACATTTCATTAAAAAAATTTTAATTTTAGCGATTCATCTCGTCCGAAACAAGTACAAAAAATGAACTCAGTTGACTTTGAAGACTTGAAAATGTTTAAAAAAAATCATCTTTAAGGTTAAGAGATAATAAAAATACTTAAATCTGATTTAGTCCGACGTAATTAAGTTTAATTCAACGAAAACATTTTAGAAAAATTCGTTTTAATGATAGTTTTGTTGTGGTCGGTAAAACAGTTTTAATTGACATTTAAATTTTTTTTGACAACAGATGTCGCTGGTTAATTTAATTCGTTTTAAATAAATTTAAACATTTTTTTTTATTAAACAAATTAAATTACAAACGCAATATCGATTAATCACTTATCCAACCCAACATACACAATTTCCATGACATAAATTTTTTTGGTTAATTTTAATAATGATTAATTTTCTTCGTTTTCTAGTTCACCCTCTTGTTCGTCATCGAATTCGTCCTCCACGGCGGCCTCTTGGTACTGTTGGTATTCGGACACTAAATCGTTCATGTTTGATTCGGCTTCGGTGAATTCCATTTCGTCCATGCCCTCGCCGGTGTACCAATGCAAGAAGGCCTTTCTACGGAACATAGCTGTGAATTGCTCGGAGATGCGCTTAAATAGCTCTTGAATGGCTGTTGAATTTCCGATGAAAGTCGAAGCCATTTTTAACCCTCTTGGAGGGATGTCGCAAACGGCTGTTTTAACATTATTCGGGATCCACTCGATGAAATAACTGCTGTTTTTGTTTTGTATGCTAAGCATTTGGTCGTCCACTTCTTTCATGGACATCCTACCGCGGAAGATGGAGGCTACCGTTAAGTATCGTCCGTGGCGAGGATCGCAAGCTGCCATCATGTTTTTGGAGTCGAACATTTGTTGGGTGAGTTCCGGTACTGTTAATGCTCTGTATGCTTGACTTCCCCTAGCGGTTAATGGAGCAAATCCGGTTATGAAGAAGTGAAGCCGAGGGAAAGGCACCATGTTAACGGCGAGTTTCCTTAAATCGGCGTTTAATTGACCCGGAAAACGAAGACAAGTAGTGACCCCAGACATGGTAAGCGACACCAAATGGTTTAAATCGCTGTAATTAGGCGTTAACAACTTCAACGTTCTAAAACAAATATCGTACAAGGCTTCGTTATCGATGCAAAACGTTTCGTCTGTGTTTTCAACCAATTGGTGAATAGACAAAGTGGCGTTGTAAGGTTCAACTACGGTATCAGACACCTTCGGAGATGGCACAACCGAGTAAGAATTCATAATTCTATCAGGGTACTCCTCCCGAATCTTTGAAATAAGCAAAGTTCCCATCCCCGACCCAGTTCCGCCACCTAAAGAATGAGTTAGTTGAAAACCTTGGAGACAATCGCATGATTCGGCCTCTTTTCTGATTACTTCCAACACCGAATCGACTAATTCAGCCCCTTCGGTGTAATGACCTTTAGCCCAAATATTACCAGCTCCAGATTGGCCAAAAACGAAATTATCCGGGCGAAAAAGTTGCCCGTATGGGCCGGATCTCACTGAATCCATCGTGCCGGGTTCTAAATCGACCAAAACTGCGCGTGGAACGTAATTTCCACCGTTTCCTTCGTTGTAGTAAACGTTAATCCTTTCCAATTGGAGATCGGTGTCTCCTCGGTAAATCCCTTTGGGGTCAATCCCATGCTCATCGGAAATTATTTCCCAAAACTATAAAAATCACATATAATTAAAAAAAAAATGTCCTCTAAATTGTTAGATAACGATTAAATCCTCCAACTCACTTTCGACCCGATTTGATTACCACATTGGCCGGCTTGCACGTGGACGATTTCCCTCATTTTCTTTTACAATTATGTATAATTAAGAACTAATTTATTAAAACGCCAACGTTTTCTTTATATAAAAAGAAGGAAATATCGCCCACTCAACCCACTTAAGATTCAAAGTGGAATGAGCTCATCTCAGGTATATAGATAACAAAGATAATGATTAAGATGAATTCAGGTACTTTAAAAGGCGTGGTGTTTTCTAATAAGATTTTGTTAATAAATGTTATAAACGAAATGAATCGTAAATTAAATTAATAATTAAATTTTATTAAACGTGATTTTTTTATTTTAAAATCTAAATTATTTAAATTTAAAATGTTGTAAATTAAACCGCCATCTGTTGGTGGAATTAAAAAAATTAAGCAGTGTGAAGTTGGCTTCGAAAAAGAATTTGAGGTTAATGAGAAATCAGCGTTTATTTTTGTTGTTGTTTTCAACTTTAACATTTTTTTTATATCTTTTTTCTAGTGAGGATAAGAAAAATCGTTCAAAATAACATAAAGAAACACCGATAAACCATGGAACGTGGAATAAAGTTCGAAGTACTCAATGAAAAGATTCCGGAGAGACTTGAAACAGTCTTGGAAGATGTTTACGTTAAACAAGTTAAATTCCTTCAAATATTGGAGCACTTCATTTCATGATTCACAAAGAATGTAATGTAATCAAAGTGTACTAAAATTAAGAGTGCCGAAGAAGTTATGGTTCAATTAAATTGAGTTTAAGATCAATTTTATTAATTCTACATCTTGTATTGGATCATATACAAGTAAGTAATGATTTATTTTTAATCTGTTGGTCAAATTATTAATTGAGGTTAGGAAAATTAATTTGTTTGCTTGTCACTTTTGACAGTTGTCAAAACTGTTGGCTTTTTTATTAACTTTTAGTCAGAAATTAAAATATTGTGTTGGAATTGGTGCTGCGATACCTTGTTAAGGATTTCTGTTTGTTATCTATCTTATGTTTGTCCTAACCTCACTTTTCTTAACAAAAAATTTATATACATAACTCATTTTGGGTTAGAAATAAAACTAAAACTAGAAATTTTGCGGGTTTATTATATAATGGTTCAATTAAATCGAGTTTAAGATCAATTCTACATCTTGTATTGGATCATTTACAAGTAAGTAATGAATTTTTTTTTAATCTGTCAAAATAAAATTTTTAATTGAGGTTAAGAAATGAATAAAAAAGTTTTAAAATAATATTATTATGATTTATAAGAAGCCATATCGCTTGAAACAGCGACAAAAAGTGAACTCGGCTAATTTCAAAGACGTAAAACACGAAATGTCCATTCTCACAAATGCGAGTAAAGATCAAACTGAAGGTTTTTAGCGCCTGCGATGGCCGGGGGCGGCCGATGTCTTCGAAAACGGCCGTGTTGTTTGAAAACCGTGCTAGAAAACCTCAATTTCTTAACACAACCTAACCTCACTTCTTGAAATGACATTTTTTTGACATTTATTAAAAAAAAATTTATTTAACTCACACAGTTTTATTAGAAATTTGCGTAATAGAGTTCGTTTTAATTACTTATACACGTTTTACGTTATAAAAAAATAAATTCGTGTTTATCGCGATTTTAAATTAGGCTAAAATATTTGACATGATGAGAAGATAGTTACAAACGTATATTTTTAGACTTATCCCAACAGATGGCGCTATCTCCTATGCGTCTTTTTCAAGTAATTTTTTGACGTTTCATTAAAAAAAAATTTTGTTTTACTCATTTTGTGTTAGAAATAAAACTAAAACTAGAAATTTTGCAACCTCAAAATTTCTAGTTTTAGTTTTATTTCTTGTTACATCGACAGAAAAGTACGAAAATTTTGTGACTAAAATAATTTTTTGTTTAAAAGTTTTCAACCCTGCCGTTACCATGGTGATTTATCAATAAACACTGACATCTTTAAAAGAAATTACTTGTTGCATTGAGAGAAAGTTTTATCAAAATAATCACAATTTAATGACGAAAAATTTAACAAAAAGAAATAAAAATGTTAGTTTAAAGCTGTGCTGATAATCTAAGTACTATAATAAATCCTAACCTTTCTTTTCCAACCTAAACTCACTTTTTTAAATGACGTTTCATTAAAAAAAAATTTTAATTTTAGGCGTACTAAAATTTGGGATTGCCAAAGAAGTTATGGTTCGATTAAATCGAGTTTAAGACCAACTTTATTAATTCTACATATTGTATTGGATCATTTACAAGTAAGTAATGACTTTTTTTCAATCTGTCAATGTTAAATTTTTAATTAAGGTTAAGAAATGAATAAAAAAGTTTTTAAATTATATTATTGTAATTTATAAGAAGCCATCTCGCTTGAAACAGCTACAAAAGTGAACTTGGCCGCCATCTAAAGCATGAAATGTCCATTCTCACAAATGCGAGTAAAGATCCACCTGAAGGTTTTTAGCGACTGCCAGGGGCGGCCGATGTCTTCGAAAACGGCCGTGTTGTTTTAAAACCGTGCTAGAAAATCTCAATTTCTTAACACAACCTAACCTCACTTCTTGAAATGACATTTTTTTGACATTTATTAAAAAAAAATTTATTTAACTCACACAGTTTTATTAGAAATTTGCGTAATAGAGTTCGTTTTAATTACTTATACACGTTTTACGTTATAAAAAAATAAATCTAATAGTAATTCGTGTTTCTCGCGATTTTAAATTAGGTTAAAATATTTGACATGATGAGAAGATAGTTACAAACGTATATTTTTAGACTTTTTCCAACAGATGGCGCTATCTCCTACGCGTCTTCAAGTGACATATTTGACGTTTCATTAAAAAAAACTTTAACTGATTTTGAGTTAGAAATAAAACTAAAACTAGAAATTTTCAACCTCAGAATTTCTAGTTTTAGTTTTATTTCTCATTACATCGGCAGAAAAGTACGAAAATTTTGTGACTAAAATAATTTTTTGTTTAAACGTTTTCAACCTGCCGTTACCATTTTGACATTTCGTTAAAAAAAAATTTTTTTTTAATTTTAGCTATTAAATAGAGTAAAAATCCAACTAAGTTTTCTCAACATCTCAACGCATATCATGACCGGTGTTAATTTAAAACTGTGATATTGAGGATTTCTATAAGTATCAATTTTAATCCATTCTAACCTCACTTTTTTAAATGACATTTTTGACGTTTCACCTAAATGAAGTTGGTTAGTATTAGATTTTGTAATTGAGTGAAGTTCGTATCGGGCAAAAATAATGATAAAAAACATGATAGTACTCAAATTTCATTTAAAAATGAGATAAAATTGATACAAAACCACAACATACGACACAATCAACGTAACGAACAGCTGCACCGTTGTATTGTTCAACAAGAAAAAACCTCCGGCTGTAAACTCGGGGTACCTCCACGTGGAACATTTTAACAGCAACAAAACACTTTGATAAAGCTCCATATCTTTTGTCGTTTTCAAACTGCACCTTTGAAGCAAATTATAACTTAAATGAGTCGTTAGATTGACTTCATTCGTAACTTTTCTGCATATACTAGTAAGGAGTAAAACGCTGGCCTAAAATTAAAACCTACAGTACAATTTCATTGCGCAAAAAATTAATTTACCATCCCAAAAACCATGTAAACTACCCCCCATAGTGTGTATCGGCCTACATTAAACGTTTTGTCCCAAGTAAGCGGCAAATTAAACGCGATCAAAAAGCAACTCATCAAATACATGTAGACACAAAATATAGGGAAGCCGTATAATTTATTAAACTCGTTTACGGCGTTTTCGAGGAGTTCGTAACATTTTGTTGCATCCCTCACCGTTTGCAAAACATTTCTAGCCCCAGAAAATGATTTAATGACGGTGGAATCGTCGCATAAAGTCCGCAAAATAGAATTAATTGATTTTGAGGCATTGTAGAGTTCGTTTATTGTACTGTACAGGTATAAGATGATTACAGCTAACCTAATTCGTAAAATACTTTCTAATACTATGTATTTGTATTGCCCAATTGGTACTGCTGAAAATTGCATTTGAGAGTCGTACGTTCCGGGGGAAGTAAATGTAATGTAGAGAAGCGTCATTTTTTGTTCTATGTTGTATCCGGGGAGATATTTATCGAGAATTAATTGTAATCGAGTTAGGATTTTCGAAAACTTTCTAAACGATCTCTTTTGTAGGATTAACGATGTGGTAATTGAAGCGTTTGCAGCTGAAATTGCAAATAAAGCGAGGTGTTCCGTGATTATCGAGGTACTCGGAATTGTAAATTTATTAATTAAGCGTCCAATCATCTGGTAAAAGTACCCCAATATAATAATACCAACAGCGAAGTGAGGGGCGTATTTGCTAAAATGTTTATAACGCTTTTTAAGAATAAACGGGGTTATTAACAAAAATTTGCTTGAAAATATTATTAACTTTGGCATGGACATGGTTGCGACTAAATAATTTTTTAAGCACTCATTTATGATCGACGCTTATTAGAGAGCACTTTAGGTGTTTTAGCTTTTAACTCGCAAAATTGATTCGATTAAATAAACGATTTTTCACTTATTAGGATCATTACAGCAATTATTTTGAGGTTATAATGTCAACAAATTGTTGTGAAGTTGGTTACATTTGGCAAATAATTTTTCGATTTTATAATTATACTTAAATAATTTATTATTTATTTTACTATAAGTTATGGTAAATTTGTTGTTGTGTAATTTTTTTAATTCGTAACTTAATTTCAAATATAAGACTCAAAATTTTTTAATTTCGATTTGACACTCGTGTTAATGCGCCATCTTTTGGTTTTAATCAGTACTACGTTTGATTTTAATAAAATAATTAATTAAAAAAAATTGTAATTAATTTAAAATTGACTCAAAATCAAATTGAAATTGGTAATAATATTGATTTTTATAAATAATTATTAAATTAAAAAAAAATAATGAATCGAAATTAAAATAAACGTACAGTTTTAGACTTTTCCCGATAGATGGCGCTATTTCTTTACGTCTTTATCAAGAGACGTTTTGACGTTTCATAAAAAAAAGTGTTTAACTCATTTCGTGTTGGAAATAAAACTAAAACTAGAAATTTTGAGGTTACGCTACACGTTAAACGTTTAAATTAAATTTTAGGTAAAATGAATCGACTTACAAATATTTATAAATTGACGTAAAAAAGTAAGGTTATCTTTAAAACTTTATTCCGAGATAAAAATCGTTTCGTGGCGTCTAAAATCGCTTTAAGCGAGCGGTTTGGATGTTTAAAAATGACTTTTTCGGTTGAATCGCAACCTTTTTTTGGTAAAAATTAATAATTTTTGTCAATGTCAAACATTTAATGTGGGGGGTAACCACGAGATGGGGGTGAAAAAAGAATTTAATTAATAAATTTAAAATAATTTAGAAAAATTTTATGAAAATTATGTTTATTTTTAAACAAATCGATGATTTTCGATTTAATTAAGCGTTAATATAACAAAAATTCAATAAAAAGTTATTAAAAAAATAATTAAAATTAATGCTTATAAATTTTACTAGATGGCGTTACCTCCTACGCGTCTTCTTCAAGTGACATTTTTGACGTTTCATTAAAAAAAAACTTTAACTGATTTTGAGTTAGAAATAAAACTAAAACTAGTATAATAGTTTTAGTTTTATTTCTTATTACATCGCTAGAAAAGTACAAAAATTTCGTTACAGAAATAATTTCTTTTTTAGAAGTTTTCATCCCTGCCGTTGCCATGGTGATCTATCAACAAGCACCGACATCTTTAAAAAAATCACTGGTTCTATCAAAAGAACGTTGTTTTATGAAAATTATCACGATCATTAGGAGTTATGGTTCAATTAAATCGAGTTTAAGATCAATTTTATCAATTCTACATCTCGTATTGGATTATTTACAAGTAAGTAATAAATTTTTTTTTAATCTGTCAAAGTTAAATTTTTAATTGAGGTTAAGGAATGAATAAAAAAAGTTTTCAAATTATATTATTATGATTAATAAGAAGCCATCTCGCTTCGAAGCACGAAATGTCCATTCTCACAAATACAAGAACTTAAGGTTTTTAATGTTTTAGAGCCCGCGATGGCCGGGGGGCGGCCGATGTCTTCGAAAACGGCCGTGTTAATTTAAAATTGTGCTATAAAATAACGTTGAAGATTCCTAATCTTACTTTATTAGCACTATCACTTTTTCAAATCACTTTTTTTTTGACGTTTTATTAAAAAATTAGGTTAAAATATTTGACATGACGAGAAGATAGTTACAAACGTCGATTTTTAGATTATTCCCAACAGATGGCGCCATCTCATACGTTTTTTTTAAGTGGCATTTTTGACGTTTCATTAAAAAAAATTTAATTTTACTCGTTTCGTGTTAGAAATAAAACTAAAACTAGACATTTTTAGGTTATTTCTAGTTTTAGTTTTATTTCTTATTTCATCGTCAGAAAAATAGAAAAATTTTGTAACTAAAATAATTTTTTGTTTAAAAGTTTTCAACCTGCCGTTACCATGGTGATTTATAACCAATCTAACCTCATCGACATTTTTTTGACATTTCGTTATAAAATTTTCTTTTAATTTTAGCGATTCATAAGAAGTTTTTCAAAAGAGATTCATAAGAAGTTACAAGAAGTCAAGATCAAGATTATTCCATAAATAATGAAGACGATTAATTTAATTAAAAACACCAAGTAAATATTATTGTCACTTTTGACAGATGTCAAAAATCCTTAAATTTCATTTTAATCGTATTTCTTTTTATTTAGTTTTACTCAAAAATTGAAATGGAATCATGCTGAATCGATGGGTTAATAAAATAGCGATTGTAACTGGAGCTAGTTCAGGAATTGGAGCCGCGATAGCTCAAAAATTAGTTCAAGGAGGATTAATTGTAACGAAAATCTTGGATTAACCCATTTAATTTGACCAAACCACTTTTAATTAGGTCGTTGGAATCGCAAGGAGAGTGGAATTGATCCAAACGATCTCGGAGAAGTTAAAAAATGCGAAAGGGAAGCTTATTCCGTTTAAAGCGGATGTCACAAAAGAAAAAGATATCCTCGCCCTCTTTGAATTTGTCAAAACTAAATTAGGACCGGTTCATGTTTTGATTAATAACGCGGGAATTACACGAAACACAAACCTTTCTGATGGCGATACTTCTAAGTGGAGAGAGATTTTAGAAACGAACGTTTTAGCTCCGTGTGTTACAACGAGAGAAGCAATCAGAGTCATGAAAAAGCACGCAATTGAGGGACAAATAATTCATATTTCGAGCGTTTTGGGGCACTACGTGGCTCATATTCCTAATTTGAATATGTATCCAGCTTCGAAATTTGCAATTAGGGCTTTGACGGAGACTTTGAGGCAGGAATTTTTGGCTGAAAACGTTCCAATAAGAGTTTGTGTAAGATTTTGAGTAATTTTTGTTGTTGTAATAATTAATTTTGTTTGTTTTAGACGATTAGCCCAGGTCCCACTGATACGGAAATTAATAAATTACACTCGAATAATGGGAGTTTTGCTAATATCATTGATGCAATGCCTAAATTGAAAGCGGAAGATGTTGCTGATGCTATTGTTTATGTGTTATCCACCCCTCATCGTGTGCAGATTCAAGATATTATGATTCGACCACTTGGAGAACCTGTTTAAGTGAATTTGTGATCAAAAATAAATTATTTTGTTTATTTATTGTTGTTTTATTTATTTATAACAAAACTTATTTATCCAACTTTTCGTTTTCGGGGAGATTTTTCTCAAAGTATTAAATTTTTAAAGTTTTCGATTCATTTTTATCTAGGTCAAGGTGAATTAGAGGTCATTCAAGGTGAACTCAAGGAGACATCCTTAAAGTTTCGAGAAAAATTTTCAATTTTAACTAGGTCAAGGTGAATTAGAGGTCATTCAAGGTGAACTCAAGGAGACATCCTCAAAGATTCGAGAAAAATTTTCAATTTTAACTGGGTCAAGGTGAATTAGAGGTCGTTCAAGGTGAACTCAAGGAGACATCCTCAAAGTTTCGTGAAAAATTTTCAATTTTAACTAGGTCAAGGTGAATTAGAGGTCGTTCAAGGTGAACTCAAGGAGACATCCTCAAAGTTTCGAGACAAATTTTCAGTTTTAACTATATTCAAAAACAGAAACCTGTAAATTTTAGTTCTTAATTATCTCAATAGATGGCATATTTAATTAATTTTTTTTTGAATTATTTAAAAAAAAACGACAACAAAAACAACATTATAGGTTTAATAATAATTTATTTTAAATATAGATCAACTTTACAAAAGAAGTACAAATAGCATTTTTTTGGTATTCCATGTTTTTATGGTATACAGCAGCTTCTTCTTCTATTACATCTTTTCCTTAATCGTAGGATAAATCGCAAAGAAACCGTCTCTTTGCAACCCCTAAAAAACAAATAAAGCATTACTATTTAGATTAATTTAACCATTTAAACCTTACCAGCAACATCAATCCATTGAAAGATTATTTTGCGTTTTTAAAGCATTTCGTTTAATATTCACTCGATTTAATTAAAATAAGACACAAAAGAAACGAATAAAATAACATAACCTATAAATACAAAACAAAGTGACAAATGACAGATTTCGATTAAATCAATTATGATCGATTTTAAACAATTCGGGATCGAAATTTGGGTTTTAATCGGAATTTTAGCTTACATTTTAGCAATTTTATTCGGTAAGATCGCAATTTTAATCAATTCAATTAATCCGATTTTAATTTTAGTGTTATATTTACGATTTTGCGTTAAATCGAACCCATTTAAATGCCAACTGTGTAAACCAAAAGAATCCAATTTTAAATGTCACTTTTGCGTTTCAATTTCATCCTGTTCTTGTTGCAAATTTTTAATTAATAAAGTAAGATGTTATTATTATTATAAAATGTTTAATTAATTAATTATTTGTTGTAGAAATCTTGGTGTAAACCGAATCTTCCCGCTTTGAGGTGCACTTATTTCGCCCCAAATTGTTCTTATTGCTATTTGTGTTGTTGCGAAATCTCCGTGGAGTACGATTTTAAAAGAAAATTTATAACTGAAAGCGTTTAAACATAAATAAATCTTTTTTTTATTGTTAATGATATAAATAGAGGTGTTTATTTAATTAAAAAAGATTTTGATACAACAACGAAGCTTAACGATAAATTCAACAAAAAAACTCCATGATAAATGTCTTTTATTTCCTTATTTTTTAAATAAAATGAGATGGAATGTTATTAATTTGATTTAATTTAACGTATTATAATTTCCCCTCAAAATATCTTTTTGATTTTCACGTCTTAGAAAAATACTCGCTAAAAACTCTATCCATTTAAAATATGTACTTTAGATATATCGTGATTTAATATATTGAGCTGTTATTTTAAAAAAAATTAAATTAAAGAATTAAATTAATTGGGTAACTTGTTAGTTCGATAAAAACTAATTTTTTTTGTTGCTAAACTTAAAAAGAAATTAACAAGTATAGATATATTCTCCTAAAAAGTAAGCACCTTCTTATTAAAAAAATTTGCACCTTTTTAATTTAAATCATTTTACTTGAAACGGGAGCGGGGATTCTAGAAGTTTGCAAATTCGGCCTCGAATCTTTCCTTGTACTCCTCTTAACAACATCATCATTGAACTCATTCAACGAATTCTGACTAACGTATTGCTTCAACAACTTATGAACCTCCTCAACCATGCTCGTCTCATCGTTCGAATGCTTCGCTGCGTTGATCAATTCTTGACGTAGATTCAATTTGGTCGGGCTGGTATTCGCCGATTGTATCTTCCTAACGGGGGAAGATGTCGCGATGCTCCTCCTCGCCGGGGAAGCCCTCGAAAACGGCGAGGTAAAAGTTTCGCTCGTCAAACTAGGCCGAGATTGCTTTTGGCGCCCATTCAAGCTCCCAGTTCCGCTTGAATTCTTTTGAGACATCTTCCTCGGCGAAACCGGCGGGATTTTAGTCATCTCGATGACGTCGATTGAATTAGAGCGCCCCGGCATCTTCGGCGACGCCACTTGATGGTGATTCGTGGTTAACGGCTTGACGAATTTCGGCACATCCGGGTTATCCTTGTAAATCTTCTCGGAGAAGTGAGTTTTTCGCAGCCCAACATCGTTCGTGTCATCGACGTCGTCGATATCTTGATGCTCTAATAAAAAAAAAATTTTAATTATTAATTTGATTGAGATAAATCGATGGGGAATTAAAAATCGCGTGGAATGAGTACCAACTCGACGTATCTACGACGTTTAGTTCGCGAGATATCGAAGATTTAATTTTTTAAAAAAATCAAAGATGGCCGAAAAAACAAAATAATTTTTAATGTCAAAAATCGATTGAAACGAGTCCAAACTCGACTAATTTATTCGATATAGTTTAAGAGATAACTCGATTTTTGTGTTTTTGATTAAATCCAAGATGGCCGAAAAAACAAAATGGATGATAAAAAACGATTTTGTAATAAATACGGAGTGTGATACATCAAATTAGGGTAAAATTGTCTGATTTGAATGAAAATGTTGTTATAAATGAGTTATTTTTAATTAAAAAAAAATTGAGTTTAAAAATTAATTTTTTAATATTAAAAATCGATTGGGGATTAAAAATCGATTGAAACGAGTCCAAACTCGACTAATTTATTCGATATAGTTTAAGAGATAACTCGATTTTTGTGTTTTTGATTAAATCCAAGATGGCCGAAAAAACAAAATGGATGATAAAAAACGATTTTGTAATAAATATGGAGTGTGATACATCAAATTTGGGTAAAATTGTCTGATTTGAATGAAAATGTTGTTATAAATGAGTTATTTTTAATTAAAAAAAAATTGAGTTTAAAAATTAATTTTTTAATATCAAAAATCGATTGGGGATTAAAAATCGGTTGAAACGAGTCCAAACTCGACCACTTTATTCGATATAGTTTAAGAGATAACTCGATTTTTGTGTTTTTGATTAAATCCAAGATGGCCGAAAAAACAAAATGGATGATAAAAAACGATTTTGTAATAAATATGGAGTGTGATACATCAAATTTGGGTAAAATTGTCTGATTTGAATGAAAATGTTGTTATAAATGAGTTATTTTTAATTAAAAAAAAAATGAGTTTAAAAATTAATTTTTTAATATCAAAAATCGATTGGGGATTAAAAATCGGTTGAAACGAGTCCAAACTCGACCACTTTATTCGATATAGTTTAAGAGATAACTCGATTTTTGTGTTTTTAATTAAATCCAAGATGGCCGAAAAAAACAAAATGGATGCTTAAAAAACGATTTTATACTAAATATGGAGTGTGATACATCAAATTGAAGTGAAATTATCTGATTTGAATGAAAATGTTGTTATAAACGATTTATTTTTAATTAAAAAAAAATTGAGTTGAAAAATTAATTTTTTAATGTCAAAAATCGATTGGGGATTAAAAATGGATTGAAACGAGTCCAAACTCGACTAATTTATTCGATATAGTTTAAGAGATAACTCGATTTTTGTGTTTTTAATTAAATCCAAGATGGCCGAAAAAAACAAAATGGATGCTTAAAAAACGATTTTATACTAAATATGGAGTGTGATACATCAAATTGAAGTGAAATTATCTGATTTGAATGAAAATGTTGTTATAAACGATTTATTTTTAATTAAAAAAAAATTGAGTTGAAAAATTAATTTTTTAATGTCAAAAATCGATTGGGGATTAAAAATGGATTGAAACGAGTCCAAACTCGAATAATTTATTCGATATAGTTTAAGAGATAACTCGATTTTTGTGTTTTTAATTAAATCCAAGATGGCCGAAAAAAACAAAATGGATGCTTAAAAAACGATTTTATACTAAATATGGAGTGTGATACATCAAATTGAAGTGAAATTATCTGATTTGAATGAAAATGTTGTTATAAACGATTTATTTTTAATTAAAAAAAAATTGAGTAGAAAAATTAATTTTTTAATGTCAAAAATCGATTGGGGATTAAAAATCGATTAAAATGAGTCCAAACTCGACTAATTTATTCGATATAGTTTAAGAGATAATTCGATTTTTGTGTTTTTGATTAAATCCAAGATGGCCGAAAAAAACAAAATGGATGCTTAAAAAACGATTTTGTAATAAATATGGAGTGTGATACATCAAATTAGGGTAAAATTGTCTGATTTGAATGAAAATGTTGTTATAAACGATTTATTTTTAATTAAAAAAAAATTGAGTTGGAAAATTAATTTGTTAATGTCAAAAATCGATTGGGGATTAAAAATCGATTAAAATGAGTCCAAACTCGACTAATTTATTCGATATAGTTTAAGAGATAATTCGATTTTTGTGTTTTTGATTAAATCCAAGATGGCTGAAAAAAACAAAATGGATGCTTAAAAACGATTTTATACTAAATATGGAGTGTGATACATCAAATTGAAGTGAAATTGTCTGATTTGAATGAAAATGTTGTTATAAACGATTTATTTTTAATTAAAAAAAAATTGAGTTGGAAAATTAATTTGTTAATGTCAAAAATCGATTGGGGATTAAAAATCGATTAAAATGAGTCCAAACTCGACTAATTTATTCGATATAGTTTAAGAGATAACTCGATTTTTGTGTTTTTGATTAAATCCAAGATGGCCGAAAAAAACAAAATGGATGCTTAAAAAACGATTTTATACTAAATATGGAGTGTGATACATCAAATTAAGGTGAAATTGTCTGATTTGAATGAAAATGTTGTTATAAACGATTTATTTTTAATTAAAAAAAAATTGAGTTGGAAAATTAATTTGTTAATGTCAAAAATCGATTGGGGATTAAAAATCGATTAAAATGAGTCCAAACTCGACTAATTTATTCGATATAGTTTAAGAGATAATTCGATTTTTGTGTTTTTGATTAAATCCAAGATGGCCGAAAAAAACAAAATGGATGCTTAAAAACGATTTTATACTAAATATGGAGTGTGATACATCAAATTGAAGTGAAATTGTCTGATTTGAATGAAAATGTTGTTATAAAATGAGTCCAAACTCGACTAATTTATTCGATATAGTTTAAGAGATAATTCGATTTTTGTGTTTTTGATTAAATCCAAGATGGCCGAAAAAAACAAAATGGATGCTTAAAAACGATTTTATACTAAATATGGAGTGTGATACATCAAATTGAAGTGAAATTGTCTGATTTGAATGAAAATGTTGTTATAAACGATTTATTTTTAATTAAAAAAAAATTGAGTTGAAAAATTAATTTGTTAATGTCAAAAATCGATTGGGGATTAAAAATCGATTAAAATGAGTCCAAACTCGACTAATTTATTCGATATAGTTTAAGAGATAACTCGATTTTTGTGTTTTTGATTAAATCCAAGATGGCCGAAAAAAACAAAATGGATGCTTAAAAAACGATTTTATACTAAATATGGAGTGTGATACATCAAATTGAAGTGAAATTATCTGATTTGAATGAAAATGTTGTTATAAACGATTTATTTTTAATTAAAAAAAAATTGAGTTGAAAAATTAATTTGTTAATGTCAAAAATCGATTGGGGATTAAAAATCGATTAAAACGAGTCCAAACTCGACTAATTTATTCGATATAACTTAAGAGATAACTCGATTTTTGTGTTTTTGATTAAATCCAAGATGGCCGAAAAAACAAAATGGATGCTTAAAAAACGATTTTATACTAAATATGGAGTGTGATACATCAAATTGAAGTGAAATTATCTGATTTGAATGAAAATGTTGTTATAAACGATTTATTTTTAATTAAAAAAAAATTGAGTTGAAAAATTAATTTGTTAATGTCAAAAATCGATTGGGGATTAAAAATCGATTAAAATGAGTCCAAACTCGACTAATTTATTCGATATAGTTTAAGAGATAACTCGATTTTTGTGTTTTTGATTAAATCCAAGATGGCCGAAAAAAACAAAATGGATGCTTAAAAACGATTTTATACTAAATATGGAGTGTGATACATCAAATTAAGGTGAAATTGTCTAATTTGAATGAAAATGTTGTTATAAACGATTAATTTTTAATTAAAAAAAAATTAAGTTGGAAAATTAATTTGTTAATGTCAAAAATCGATTGGGGATTAAAAATCGATTAAAATGAGTCCAAACTCGACTAATTTATTCGATATAGTTTAAGAGATAACTCGATTTTTGTGTTTTTGATTAAATCCAAGATGGCCGAAAAAAACAAAATGGATGCTTAAAAAACGATTTTATACTAAATATGGAGTGTGATACATCAAATTAAGGTGAAATTGTCTGATTTGAATGAAAATGTTGTTATAAACTATTTATTTTTAATTAAAAAAAAAATGGAGTTGAAAAATAAATTTTTTAATGTCAAAAATCGATTGGGGATTAAAAATCGATTGAAACGAGTCCAAACTCGACTAATTTATTCGATATAGTTTAAGAGATAACTCGATTTTTGTGTTTTTGATTAAATCCAAGATGGCCAAAAAAAACAAAATGGAGGCTTAAAAAACGATTTTATACTAAATATGGAGTGTGATACATCAAATTAAGGTGAAATTGTCTGATTTGAATGAAAATGTTGTTATAAACTATTTATTTTTAATTAAAAAAAAAATGGAGTTGAAAAATAAATTTTTTAATGTCAAAAATCGATTGGGGATTAAAAATCGATTGAAACGAGTCCAAACTCGATTAATTTATTCGATATAGTTTAAGAGATAACTCGATTTTTGTGTTTTTGATTAAATCCAAGATGGCCGAAAAAACAAAATGGATGCTTAAAACACGATTTTATACTAAATATGGAGTGTGATACATGAAATCTATATAAAATTGCCCGATTTAACCGAAAATCGAATTTATTTTCAATTTTTAATAACTAAAAAATTAATTTTGTAATAAATACGGATTGTGACACATCAACTCAGGCTAAAATAATCTAATTTGAACGAAAACGTTATTCTTACCGCTTAATTCTGCATCCTCGGCCGAGTTTTGGCTGTAAATCGAGTTCCTATTCCTCCTATCGCCTTGCACCACCCCCAAACTTCGATACCCCTCGTCGGAAACTTCGGATGTGTTATCACTATGGTCCGTGCTGTGATCAGAGACGTGCAAGCTCGCCTCCGTTTTACAATGAACCGGAATTTGGAGACTCGAAATGATATTTGACGCGTTTTTCGCGTTCGCGTGTTTCGCCAATTTGATCGGACTCCCGTTTTGCGATTTCGTTTCATTAAAATTCGTTTTTGATTCATTTAATTTTGTTTCGTTTAACTTGGTTTCGTTTAAGTTAGGTTTTTCGTTATTTGGAATATAAGGTAACGACGATGGGCCGTGATTATTCTTCATTGTCCATTTGGTGTGAGATACAAAATTGGGGGTTGGACTCCTGGATCGGCTTATTGGGACGGAAAGTTGTTTTCGTTGTATGTTGGGGCTTAAAGATCTTCTGGTTAAGGGTTGAGATGGGGACCTTGATCGGCCGCGGTCTGAATGCGGGAGGCTAAGATATTGTTTGGGGGTTTCTTGATTTTGTGTGTTGATTCTCTCGTAATGAACATGCGCCCCCACTAAATCGTTAGTTCCGGGTTTATTAATTAATTTCGCGCTTTGCGTGGTGGGCCTATGTTGGGCGCGACACCTACAGGGGTCGTGTTTATCTAAATAATGAGCCAGGGTGTCCCATCCGCCCCCGACTCGCACCATAACGTGATTTCTTAGAATCTAAAAATCAAATTAAATTTTTTTAATTTATAGATAAGATTGTTGTTGTAAATTTAATTGATGTAGTGCATTTAGATACAAATCTATTGTTGCGATTAGATTGAAAATACTCACTCGAACAAAAATAAGAACTTTTGTGTCGCCGATGCGATATTTTCCCTCCGAAACGCGAATCATGGGGAACTGAGTGGGGCAGGTACATTGAGCCACCAAATCCCGAACCTAAAAAAATTCACAAAAATGAATAAAGCGATTAAATCCGATTAAAACGAGTACAAACACGACCTATCTAGGTGATTTGGTTCGCGAGATATGAACAATTAAAAAAAACAAGATGGCGCGAAACAAAAGAAATCTAATGTATCGCTATCTTTGTTTAATTCCTATTTTATTTCGCACGTAGGTGTTGTTGGGCATCATTTCGGGTTGGATTGTTCCGATTTGCACGAAAATCGCGGTTATTTGGGAATTGGGGAAAGTTTTTAGAAAGTTGAGTTCCGAAACTCAACTAATTAGAAGACAATAATGATTGTTTATTCTAAAACAATGCGATTCGAGTTTATATAACATTTCAAAGAAAATTGGGTTTTTATTATTTTTTTTGTTTTTTGAATTAAGTTGAAAAAATTCATTTGTAATGAAATGGGGGTTAAAAATCGATTGAAACGAGTCCAAACTCGAACGATTTATTCGTTATAGTTTAGGAGATAGCTCGATTTTTGTGTTTTTGATTAAATCCAAGATGGCCGAAAAAAACAAAATGGATGCCTAAAAAACGATTTTGTGATAAATATAGGGTGTGATACATCAAATTAAGATGAAATTGACTGATGAGAAGGAAAATGTTGTTATAAATGATTTATTTTTAATTAAAAAAAAAATTGGGGTTGAAATATTAATTTTTTAATGACAAAAATCGATTGGGGATTAAGAATCGATTAAAACGAGTCCAAACTCGACTAATTTATTCGATATAGTTTAAGAAATAATTCGATTTTTGTGTTTTTGTTTAAATCCAAGATGGCCGAAAACAAAATGGATGCTTAAAAAACAACTTTGTTATAAATATAGGGTGCGATACATCAAATTAAGTCAAAATTGACTAAGGAGAAGGAAAATGTTGTTATAAAAGATATATTTTTATTTTAAAAAAAATCACGATAAAAATTAATTTTTTAATGTCAAAAATCGATTATTTTTAATAAATAGGGTTGATTGGAATTAAAAATCGTTTGAAACGAGACCAAACTCGACTGATTTATTCATTATAGTTTAAGAGATAAGTCGATTTTTGTTAAATCCAAGATGGCCGAAAAAACAAAATGGATGCTTAAAAACGATTTTGTAATTAATATGGAGTGTGATACATCAAATTGGGGTAAAATTGTCTGATTTGAATGAAAATGTTGTTATAAATGATTTATTACTAATTTAAAAAGAATTGAGGTTGAAAAATTAAATTATTAATGTCAAAAATCGATTGGGGATTAAAAATCGTTTGAAACGAGACTAAACTCGACCCATTTATTCCATATAGTTTAACAGATAACTTGATTTTTTTGTTTTTGATTAAATCCAAGATGGCCGAAAACAAAATGGATGCTTAAAAAACAATTTTGTTATAAATATGGGGTGTGATACATCAAATTAAGACTAAACTGACTGAGGAGATGGAAAATGTTGTTATAAATGATATATTTTTATTAAAAAAAAAATCACGATAAAAATTAATTTTTTAATGTCAAAAATCGATTATTTTTAATAAATAGGGTTGACTGGAATTAAAAATCGTTTAAAACGAGACCAAACACGACCGATTTATTCGTTATAGTTTAAGAGATAACTAGATTTTTGTGTTTTTGATTAAATTCAAGATGGCCGAAAAAATAAAATGGATGCTTAAAAAACGATTTTGTAATAAATATGGAGTGTGATACATTAAATTAAGGTGAAATTGTCTGATTTTAATGAAAATGTTGTTATAAACGATTTATTTTTAATTAAAAAAAAATTAAGTTGAAATATTAAATTTTTAATGACAAAAATCGATTATTTTTAATAAAAGGGGCTGATTGGGACTAAAAATCATTTGAAACGAGTCCAAACTCGACCACTTTATTCGATATAGTTTAAGAGATAACTCGATTTTTGTGTTTTTGATTAAATCCAAGATGGCCGAAAACAAGATGGATGCTTAAAAAACGATTTTGTAATAAATATGGAGTGTGATACATCAAATTAGGATAAAATTGTCTGATTTGAATGAAAATGTTGTTATAAATGATTTATTTTTAATTAAAAAAAAATTGAGGTTGAAAAATTAAATTTTTAATGTGAAGAATCGATTGGGAATTAAAAATCGCTTGAAACGAGTACAAACACGACCGATTTATTCGTTATAATTTAAGAGATAACTCGATTTTTGTGTTTTTGATTAAATCCAAGATGGCCGAAAACAAAATGGATGCTTAAAAAACGATTTTGTAATAAATATGGAGTGTAATACATCAAATTAGGATAAAATTGTCTGATTTGAATGAAAATGTTGTTATAAACGATTTATTTTTAATTAAAAAAAAATTAAGTTGAAAAATTAATTTTTTAATATCAAAAATCGATTGGGGATTAAAAATCGTTTGAAATGAATACAAACACGACCGATTTATTCATTATGGTTTAAGAGATAAATCGATTTTTAATAAATCCAAGATGGCCGAAAACAAAATGGATGATTAAAAATTAATTTTATGATAAATATGGGGTGTGATACATCAAATCAAGGTGAAATTGTCCGATTTGAACGAAAATCGCGTTTATTCGTTACTAAAAGAAACTTTTTAGAAAGTCTAGCTCCGAATCTCAACCAATTAGAATACAATAATCTTTGTCTATTCCAAAACAATGCGAATCGAGTTTAAATAACGAATCGAGGAATTAATTAACGCGTTTAAGCGAGCCGCAAGTCTTGAGAGTTTTTTGCGGTTTATATATAAAATTTCAGGCGCCACAAAAGTCGACTCTTTCAAGGTTGCACAACGAAACACACTTCCTGGATACTACATACATTTTTTCAATTTTGAAATTTTAAATTTCCCAAAAAAAAAAAGAGAATCCCATTTTTTTTTGTATTCAAGTGGCTATTTGTGTAACAAATCCTTTTTATCATCGTCATCATTGTCGTATCGATAAACGGTTCGAGATAAATAAATAATAAATCGGCATTACATGGTCCGCATCACGTTTTCCACCTAACGCTATTTTGCATGCCACCTGATTGCGATTGTAACTCGCGATTTCTAGCCTAAGGCGGACGAGTATGTGTGTTTGTGTGCGTGCTATTTAAACTCAAAGAGAACCGCGTGGGACGATCGTTACAAAACAGAAATTCCACCATGGTTGTGTTGCATAAAAAATTCAATGATATATACTATACATATATAGAGTAGTTTAATTTTTTGTATCCCAATTATATAAAAAACAATTTATGACCCAATTTAACTATTTAAATAGATTGATTAAAAAAAAAAAATACAATAAAGGCACGTGTGAATGTGGGTAGATGAAAAACAGGTGTTCTAACAATGCGTGAACTTCTCATATTAAGTGCAATAAAAAAAAATGATATCTTGGGTCTCTATTTACTCACGCGTTCCAATTCAGAAATCACCTTTTCATTTCAACACAAAAGAAAGAAATTAAATCAAAAAAAGAACCAAATTTTATTAAACTCACCATCTCATCCAAACTCTTTAAATCGTTGGTGACGATTTGAGGGGTTGGCCCATAACTCAACATGATCTGTTCGTCTTCGATTTCGCTGTCGGAATCGTCGTCTTGGAGTTCGCATTCGTTTCCGTTTCCTTGGGCTCGTTGGTCCGCGAGAATTTCGCGATCGATTTGACGCTCCATTTGGACCAACATCGGGGCTAACATCCCGAATCGTGCGCCCCTTCTCGCCACTTCCAAAAGGCACAAAATAACGTGTTTCTCGTTTTTCCTCAGAATCAAATCGTCCGATTCGAAAAGAAGACACTCGAGGATCTGCAACGATTGGCGACACCACTGGATGAAATTGCTTACGTTATCGCTGTATAAAAAGATATTGTTTTTAAATAAAAAAATGAAATTGATTTATTGATTTTAATATTTACCGGGCGAAAAACGTTTGGGGCTTAGCGGTTGCGAAAAATTTCACGTCGGCGATATCGACGAGCTTTTGAGCTTGAAATAACGATCCGGTCACTGAGCGGGTCATCATTTTCCTCGCTTGCTTCTTTTGGACGTATTCCGCAGCTTGTACTTTAACCGCGTTCGCATGCTGTAACAAAAAAATCCAATTTAATCATCATTTTAGAATTCTCCACGAAAAATCCTTTAAAATGAGACCAAACATGACATATCTATCTTTAAATTTGATTTGGTACCGTACCAAATTCGACAAAAAATTTTTATTGTCATTTTCAAATTCTACACGAAAAATGCTTTAAAATGAGACCAAACACGACGTATCTACCATTAAATTTAATTTGGTACCCATTTAGACGCCATTTTTGGTACCGTTTAGGAACCATTAAAAAAAATTTACATTTCTAAGCTGGATGATGATTAAAATGATGTATTAAAACAAAGTATCTTTAGGGAATACCTCTAATTTCCCATTAATATTTTTGAATGAAACTTTTTGGTACAAAAAAAATTGGTACCGTACCAAAAAATCGGCGATACATTAAAATCTACGTTATTATACAACAAATTGAGATACATAGGATTGCTTGATACAAATTTTTTGAAAAAATTAATTTTATTATTACTTTATGGGTTGGTACCATACCAAAAATTGGGTACCAAATCGATTATGAACATAAATTAGGGTTGTGACACATCATTTCTAGGTGTTTTTGGTAACATTTTTCGTTTTTAATAAAGATTTGAAAAAATTTTTATTTTATTTTACTAAATGAGGTTGGTACCATATCAATAAGTGGTACCAAATCAATAATAAAGTTTAGTTATGGTTATAATCGATCAAATCGATGAATTTTTGACAAATATTTATCAAAAAAATTAGTTTATGGTACCAATAAGTGATGGTACCATGTCAAAAATAGGTACCAAATCGATTATGAACCTAAATTATGGTTATGACATATCATTTTAAGGTGTTTTTGGTAACATTTTTCGTTTTTAATAAAGATTTGAAAAAGAAGTTATTTTTTGGTACCAAAATAGATAGGTACCATATCAATAAGTGGTACCAAATCATCGATAAACTTGAAATAACGTTATGATCCATCAAATCAATGAATATTTGAATAATCTTTCTATTTCTGATAAATTTGTAGTAAAGAAATGCTTTAAAATGAGACCAAACATGACATATTTATCTTTAAATTTAGGTACCATACCAAATCTTTTAACAAAAATTTTTTTTTTAACAATTTTATTGTCATTTTCAAGTTCTACACGAAAAATGCTTTAAAATGAGCCCAAACACGACGTATCTAACATTAAATTTAATTTGGTACCCATTGAGACGTAATTTTTGGTACCGTTTAGGAACCATTTAAAAAATTGACATTTCAAAGCTGGATGAAGACCTTGATGTATTAAAACAAAGTATATTTCGGGAGTACCTTTAATTTCCGATTAATATTTTTTAATGATACTTTTTGGTACCAAAAAAATTGGTACCGTACCAAAAAATCGGCGATAATTTAAAATTTACGTTATTATACAAGAAATTGAGATAGAAGCAATGCCTTGGTCAAATTTTTTTGGAAAAATTAATTTTTTTATTACACTTTGGGTTGGTACCAAATCAAAAATGGGTACCAAATTGATTATGAATTTAAATTAGGGTTGTGATATATCATTTCAAGGTGTTTTTGGTAATACTTTTCGTTTTTAATGAAGATTTGGAAAAAAAGTATTAAAAAAATTTATTTTGGTACCAAAAAGTGATGGTACCATATTAAAAATTGGTGCAAAATCGGGAAAATTGTTAGAAAGAGGTTGTAATAAACGAATTTGAGATACAATTCATTATTCTTTGATACTTAATGATCTATTTTGAAAAAAATTAAAATTTTTGATAAGGTACCTATCAAAAATTGGTACCAAATCGAAAATTAACTTAAATTAAGATTGTAACTCATTAATTCAAGGTGTTTTTGGTACCATCTTTCGTTTTTAAGGAAGATTTAGAAAATTAATTAGTTTTTGGTACCAAAGGTGGCCAAACAATTGGTACCAAATAATGATAAAGGTTATGATCCATCTTAAAATAGGGTTGTGGCATATCAAACCGCACTAATTTTAACTCCTTTTTCTATTTTTCAATAAATTTTCCACCAAAAATCACTTCTTAATTTAATTAAATTTGGTACAACACCAAAAATGAACTCATTTCATCATTTTTTTCTTATTTTATAATAATTTTAGAATTCCCCACAAAAAATCTATTAAAACGAGCCCAAACATGCCGCATCTATCTTTAAATCTAATTTGGTACCATTTTGGGTACCAAATCATTAACTTTTAAATTTAGCACCAACTTTGGTTATATAAAATTAAAGTTATAACGAATTAAATCGGACTTTTTTATATTATTTTCGTTTAAAAAGATTTCAAAACAATTTTATTTCATTTTTGGTACGGTACCAAATCGATTTTTTAATTTTTATCTTAAAGTGGGGTTGTAGCGCATCGAATCGCACTAATTTTAACTCCTTTTTCCATTTTTTAACAAAAAAATCGTTTTAATACATTTTTAAATTTAATTTGGTATCATATTTTTGGTACCAAATCGCAAAGTTTTTATTTTATGATTAAATTAACGTTGTAATACATAAAATCGGGCTCATTTTATCTCCTCTTTTAATTATTGTCTAAAATGAAACAAATTTAATTAATTTTTGGTACGGTACCAAATCGATTTTTTAATTTTTATCTTAAAATGGGGTTGTAGCGCATCGAATCGCACTAATTTTAACTCCTTTTTCCATTTTTTAACAAAAAAAATCGTTTTAATAGATCTTTAAATTTAGTTTGGTACTTATTTTTGGTACCAAATCGCAAAGTTTTTATTTTATGATTAAATTAACGTTGTAATACATAAAATCGGGCTCATTTTATCTCCTCTTTTAATTATTGTCTAAAATGAAACAAATTTAATTAATTTTTGGTACGGTACCAAATCGATTTTTTAATTTTTATCTTAATGTGGGGTTGTAGCGCATCGAATCGCACTAATTTTAACTCCTTTTTCCATTTTTTAACAAAAAAAATCGTTTTAATAGATCTTTAAATTTAGTTTGGTACTTATTTTTGGTACCAAATCGCAAAGTTTTTATTTTATGATTAAATTAACGTTGTAATACATAAAATCGGGCTCATTTTATCTCCTCTTTTAATTATTGTCTAAAATGAAACAAATTTAATTAATTTTTGGTACGGTACCAAATCGATTTTTTAATTTTTATCTTAATGTGGGGTTGTAGCGCATCGAATCGCACTAATTTTAACTCCTTTTTCCATTTTTTAACAAAAAAAATCGTTTTAATACATTTTTAAATTTAATTTGGTATCATATTTTTGGTACCAAATTGCAAAGTTTTCATTTTATAATTAAATTAACGTTGTAATACATAAAACCGGGCTCATTTTATCTCCTCTTTTAATCTTTGTCTAAAATGAAACAAATTTCATTAATTTTTGGTACGGTACCAAATCGACTTTTTTAATTTTATCTTAAAGTGGGGTTGTGGCATATCAAATCGCACTAATTTTAACTAATTTTTCCATTTTTTAACAAAAAAAATCGTTTTAATACATTTTTAAATTTAATTTGGTATCATATTTTTGGTACCAAATCGCAAAGTTTTTATTTTATGATTAAATTAACGGTGTAATACATAAAATCGGGCTCATTTTATCTCCTCTTTTAATCTTTGTCTAAAATGAAACAAATTTAATTAATTTTTGGTACGGTACCAAATCGATTCTTTAATTTTTATCTTAAAGTGGGGTTGTGGCACATCGAATCGCACTAATTTTGACTCCTCTTTTCATTTTTCAACTAATTTTCCACCAAAACTCGCTTTCTAACTCCATTAAATTTAAATATGATTAATAATTATGATTTTTTTTATATAACTTTTACCTTGGCATTGAAATTTTTTCGAAAAACCATTTTCGTATAAACAAAACGTCGTCGAGGTCGTTTTCAAAGACCGCGCCATATTTGGTGCATACACACACAAACTCGAGGTTTCCTACCAAATATGGCCACGCGAGCTCGGTCGCGGTTTTCCTCGTTCTCTCCTCGAGAGATCTTGGCCCGTTTTCTCTTTCCTTAGGCGCCATATTCGGACAAAAACCCCGCTTTTGTCGGTGTTAAACAAAAAATAGGGTTAACCTCGCTAATAAGGTGAATCATTTCCTTTTTAAACTTTGCGTTCAAGCTACAATTTTCTTGAGTAATTTCGTTTCATTTCGATTAGAAATATATCCCATTGTTTTTATTTCATCCTTATCGATACACCGGATGTGCGCAAAAGAAACGCGCCGGTTTTAGTCATCTTTAATAATGAAGCATCATTTTAACCACATTACATTAATTTAAATGCTTTTTATCTCTTTCGTTTTGTCACCAGATGTGTTGGATCCCTTTTTTTTGTTTCAAATAAGGTTATAGACCCCACTGGGATCTAACAAACAGTCTTAATTGTTTCGTTTCTTCCACAAAGAGGGGTTTTTAAAAATAAAATGTTTCCTCCCCCGGGTTGGGTTGAAACGATAAAATTAAATACCAATTAGTTTTAGCCTCTCAAGATACTCTTCGCGTCTTATTTTCAATTGGAAATGTCGCGTGTTGCCGTGATGACTCACCCGAACTTCCTGGCTGTTATAAAACTTGCAAACGAACGTTGACGATTTGAAAAGAATTTTAAATATAAATAAATAAAAACAAGTTTTCGCCAAAATTTCTTCATACTCGTGTTTTGAAACGATGATCTAATAGAGCAAATATATCGCGATAAAATTTAATATTCAAGATAACAAGTTAAAACAAAAATTAAATTTTTTTGGTCTTCATAAACAAGCTCTCGCTTAGCTAATTAAGCAAATCGTTCTGTTTAGAATTGAGGGGCACGTTTCAATTGCGCGAAAGTGATTAATATTAAAATGCTTGCCTCTCATTAAAATCGCGTCATCGCCGTTTCATAACTCGTTCGAACAAAAAAAAATCAAAGAAAATTTCTTCTAGTTTAATTTAAATCGTGGAAAAATCGTTGAAAACGTAACGGTATCTAAGAGTAAGCGTCGTTTCAGAAAAATAACCAATTAAAATGCAAGCACACGTCCCGAAAGTGCGACGTGATCCGTTCGGTAATTGCGTATTTAGCGTTTTGCTGAATGGAAAACTTTACACAATCGAAAATGAAGCCTTCCGGATGGATAAAACGGCTTTAAATCGAGTTATTGGGGATAATAAGTCGAAAATTGAGTTATACGAAAATATTTTTTTTAAATATCTTGATTTAACCAACAAAAATGAAAAGAGCGGGAAAAAATAGATTGATTTGATGTGCCACAACCTTATTTAAACTCTATGATTGGTTTGGTACCAATTTTTGAAAAGGTACCAACTCAAATAAAAAAAAAAAACTTTAAGTATGAAAAAATAATGAATTATACTTCAAATTAAACCCCATTTTAGCAATCTCGTCGATTTTAAACCAATTTTTTGGTTTGGTACCATCACCTTTTGGTACCAAAAAATAATTTTTTTTCTAAATCTTTATTAAAAACGAAAAATATTACCAAAAACATCTTAAATTATTGTGTTTTAACCCTAATTTAACTTAATTTTCGATTTGGTACCAATTTTTGATAAGGTACCAATTCAAAAATTTGTTTTTTTTTTAAATAAATCATTAAGTATCAAAGAATAATAAATTGCACCTCAAATTTATTTATTACAACCTTGTTTTAATAATTTTATGCATTTCGGATTAATTTTTGGTATGGTACCATCACTTTTTGTTACTTTTTTTTTAATAAAAATTCATCAGAAATTCAAAGATTATTCAAATATTCATTGATTTGATGAATCATAACGTTATTTCAAGTTTATCGATGATTTGGTACCACTTATTGATATGGTACCTACATATTTTGGTACCAAAAAATAACTTCTTTTCCAAATCTTGACTAAAAACGAAAAATATTACCAAAAACACCTTGAATTAATGTGTTTTAACCCTAATTTAACTTAATTACCGATTTGGTACCAATTTTTGATAAGGTACCAACTCAAAGAAATGTATCTTTTTCAAAATAAATCATTAAGTATCAAAAAATAATGAATTATACGTCAAATTCATTTATCATAACCTCATTTTAACAATTTTCTCGGTTTTGCAGCAATTTTTAAAATCACTTTTTGGTACCAAAATTAATTTTTTTAATAATTTTTTCCAAATCGTCATTAAAAACGAAAAGTATTCCCAAAAACACCTTGAAATGATATATCACAACCCTAATTTAAATTCATAATCGATTTGGTACCCATTTTTGATTTGGTACCAACCCATATAGTAATAATAAAATCAATTTTTGCAAAAAATTTAATCAAGGCATTGCTTCCATCTCAATTTCTTGTATAATAACGTAAATTTTAACGTATCGCCGTTTTTTTGGTACGGTACCAATTTTTTTGGTACCAAAAAGTATCATTAAAAAATATTAATCGGAAATTAAAGGTACTCCCGAAATATACTTCGTTTTAATACATCAAGGTCTTCATCCAGCTTAGAAATGTCAATTTTTTTGAATGGTTCCTAAACGGTACCAAAAATGACGTCTAAATGGGTACCAAATTAAATTTAATGGTAGATACGTCGTGTTTGGGCTCATTTTAAAGCATTTTTCGTGTAGAATTTGAAAATGCCAATAAAATTGTTAAAAAAAAAATTTAGTATGGTACCAAACGAAATTTAAAGATAGATATGTCATTTTAAAGCATTTTTTTAATAAAAATTCATCAGAAATTGAAAGATTATTCAAATATTCATTGATTTGATGAATCATAACGTTATTTCAAGTTTATCGATGATTTGGTACCACTTATTGATATGGTACCTACCTATTTTGGTACCAAAAAATACCCTTTTTTCCAAATCTTTACTAAAAACAAAAAATGTTACCAAAAACACCTTAAATTGATATGTCACAACCATAATTTAAGTTCATAATCGATTTGGTACCTATTTTTGATATGGTACCAACCCATATAGTAAATATAAAATAAATTTTATCAAAAATATTTTATCAAGCAATGTGTTATACCTCAATTTGTGATATAATAACTTCATTTCAACAATTTCGTCGATTTGGCACCAATTGTTGTTACGGTACCATCACTTATTGGTACCATAAACTAATTTTTTTGATAAATATTTGTCAAAAATAGAAAGATTGGTGAAAAATTCATCGATTTGATCAATTATAACCCTAACTGACCATTATTATTGATTTGGTACCACTTATTGATATGGTACCAACCTCTTTTAGTACCTTAAAACAAATTTTTTTTCTAAATTTTTATTAAATATGAAAAATGTTACCAAAAACACCTTGAAATGATGTGACACAACCTTAAATAAATTTCATTCTCGATTTGGAACCTATTTTTGATATGGTACCAACCTCATTTAGTACCATCAAATAAAATTTTTTTCAAAATTTTTATTAAAATTAAAAAATGTTACCAAAAACACCATGAAATGATGTATCATAACTTCAATTTAACAATCTGATCGATTTCGTACCAATTTTTGATATGGTACCATCACATTTTGGTACCATAAAATAATTTTTTTAACAAAAATTCATCGGAAATCGACATAATAACCAAAAATCCCCCTATATTATGGATCATAACCTTATTTACACTTTATCATTGACTTGGTACCATTTATTGATATGGTACCAACCTCTTTTAGCAAAACAAAATAATTTTTTTTCTAAATTTTCATTAAAAACGAAAAAGTTACCAAAAAAACACCATGACTTGATGTGTCATAACCCTAATTTTAGTTCATCATCAATTTGGTTCCCATTTTTGATATGGTACCAACCCATTTTGTAACTAAAATTTTCATAAAATATCAAATAGTAATGAATTATATCTCAAATTAATACAACGCAACCTCAATTTAACGAATTAATCGATTTCGAATTAATTTTTGGTATGGTACCATCACATTTTGGTACCACAAAAATTTTTTTTAATAAATATTCATCAAAAACAAAAAGAGTGATACAAAATTCCCCGATCTAATTAATTATATTTTTATTTCAACTCAATTTTTAATTTGGTACCATTTATTGATGTGGTACCAACCTCTTTTAGCATAATAAAATAATTTTTTTTTGTAAATATTCATTAAAAACAAAAAAAGGGGCCAAAACACACCAAGTTAATGCGTCACAACCCCAATTAAAATTTTAATTCCATTTTTTGGTGTGGTACCAATTCATTTTGGTACCAAAAAGAACCTTTAAAAAAAGATTAATCGAAAATGAGAGAGAACACCCAGAAAATAATTTGATTTAATACATTTAATATTTAGAAATGTGAGATTTTTAGGTTGGTTCCAAAGTGGTACCAAAAATAACGTACCAAATTAAAATTAAAGGCAAATACGTCGTGTTTGGTCTCATTTTAAAGCATTTTTCGCATCGAATTCGAAAATGACAAAGTTGTTATAAAAAAAATTTTTTTTTTCAAAAATTTGGTATGGTACCAAATCAAATAAAATTAAAATTGATGCAAATTTTGTTAAAAATTGATAGAGGGGTTAAAATTGGTGCGATTTGATGTGCCACAATCATATTTTAAATTAAAAAAATCGATTTGGTATGGTACCAAATTAAATTTAAAGATAAATGTGTCATGTTTGGGCTCATTTTAAAGCATTTTTCGAATCAAATTCGAAAATAATAAAATTGTCAATAAAAAAAATTTTTTTTCGACAATTTGGTATGGTACCAAATCAAATAAAATTTAAAATTGAAGCAAATTTTGTTAAAAATTGATAGAGGGGTTAAAACTGATGCGATTTGATGTGCCACAATCGCATTTTAAAATTAAAATTAAAAAAATCGATTTGGTACCGTACCAAAACGGTACCAAATTAAATTTAAAAATAAATGTGGCATGTTTGGGCTCATTTTAAAGGATTTTTCGCGTGGGATTCAAAAATAATAATCAAATTGCAAAATTTTCGACGAAATTAAATTAATTTTCGTTAAAATAAAGGAAAATTTTTATTTTTTCTCGAACGGCCTACGAATGCATCTCAAAATGGTAACAGAAGCCGTCTCTGAGTCACTCGGCGCGATTTGACTTTTTCAATTCCTTTTTCAATTCTCAATAACAACAACAAAAAAAAAAATAACCTTAACTTAATAGTTATTAAGTTGATAAAACGGTCGTAAATCTGGTCATCGTTATCTCGTTACGCTAGTTTTTTGATATTAAAAGTGAAGGTTAAGTGCGAATATTTCAAATCATTTTTTAATAATAAGATCATTTAAATCGATAGCGAATTTTTTTTAATGATATTGCATTTATCAAATGTCTATTTGATAATTTCGTTATCGCTTTTCATTATTAAATCGATACATTTAAATTGCGATAAATTAATTTTTTTAGAACAACCGCAATTTTTTTTAGCAATGAGTAATGTTAAGAATTCGTGTTTCGTTGGAATCGAGTCTTAATCACGATTTAAGCTGGGTTTAAATACTTAAAAAAATATTAATTTTGTTATTTATTTATTTACCTCGCATAAAGCCACCCCTGTTTCGAGTCTATCCAAGAAATTTTCCGGATTGATCCTCAAATGGGGGTACAACGTTAATAACCATTCGGCTAAATCTTCTTTCATCGCGTACAAATACTCCTCGCTCGATTTGAACGGGCGAAAAGGCCTCGCCTCCAATAATGGAGCCCCCAACGACATTTTTACCCTTAACTTTACTCACACCCTTAACTTTAATTCAAATTATTTTATTGCAAAAATTAAATTCCATTAATTTTTTTTAATCAATTAAACTTTAAACAATCACCAAAAAACAACATTAACAAAAAAAAAACGATACAATTATTTTTTTTGCGCCCGAAATGAACCGACGCGAACCGACGTTCGATTCAAACTGAGTTTAGCGCATTGCGCGTCGCGTAGATATAGCTATACTGTATATATCGACTATTTGGAGAAGGAAATTCAAGTAGTGGGGGTAACAAATTAACTTAAAAACAAAAATCTTTATGATTACAACTGTTTTAAGTGGGGGTAGACCGCTTCACCCAAGTTCAAAAAGCGCAAAGTAGGCGCGAACTTTCGGGACGGCCTGTACCCCTCAAAAAATTATTAAAAAATCATTTAGGCATAACCTAAATTTTTTAAATTAAGCCAAGCGTCACCAAGGCTCGTATATTTTCCTTACTCATGAGTTTAAGGCACAAATAATTTTGAGTCGCCCCATCATTAATGTAGTAACAAAAAAACATCGTTGCAATGAGAAAGCGGAAAGCGACATCTATCAATTAATAGCTCAATTTGGTTCCGCGAAAATTAAAGGTTGATTTTTTTTAATTAAATTATTAATTAAATAGAATTAAAATAATCTTACCTTGTTTGGAATTTAATTTGTTCTACGATGAATCGATTTTAGTTGGAACAAATCATTAGGAGAATTCACTCGAAGAATTAACTTGAACAATTTCGTCCTCATATCTAGAACAAAATAATCGGTATAAACGATTTAACAATAAATGAAGTAACTATTTATTAAAAGAAATTAGATGTGTTAAATATTACCAAATTACTTTGCTAACTTCATCTTTTACGATTTATTCCAAAAAATTATATTTTTAGGTTATTATAAATGTTGTAATAATAAACGTCGTTGTGATAAATAACGCCTTTCGATACCTTTTTTAATAATTAAAAACCGTAAATTAACAATTCCGATTAATTTCAATAACATAACCTAACTTTTAATATTCTTCTCTAATAACAATGACGCGCCAACAGATGGCGCTTATAGTATGAATCGTTGAATTATTAAAATAAATAATAAAATTTATTTTCACTTAACTTTTATGATATTTCCAATTTTATTATCAAAATCACTCCAACACTATAATTTTAATAACCTTTTCTTTTGCAAGAAACGACAAAAAAAGAAATTTCGTAATTTAACCTCACTTTTTTCCTCCTAACGTTCTTCTACGAAATCCTTTTTAACTTTTACTACTCCGTTAAATTTCTCTTACCAGATTAAAATTGGGTTGTCCCCAAGGCTATTATTTCTTTAATATTAGTTGATTTTGTTAACTTTTAAGCAAAAATTTTATGTTATATTCTCAACTGTCATTTACAATCAAACTTATGTCAATATTCCTAATTTACAAAACTCCTAATATCGAAATGTAATAAAATTTTATAATAAAACGATTACAAAAGTAATCTTTTTGCTTGGAAATGTTTTATATGCATGATCAAACTGGGAGGAAGAGAATAATGGAAGAAAAAACACTTCCGACAACTTAATAAACTCACCATAATAACTAAATCCTTTCAGCTTTTCATTACAGCTGAAACATCTACATTACAATAATTATAAATATCGGAAATATGACCTTTAATTCTTTAAAATCGTAGAGCAAAAAACATCTCCGTTGACACTTCTGACAACTTGGTTGTCCATTTTCTCATTATCTTCATGATTTTTAAAATTCTTTGCTTACATAGGTTTTAAAATCACCCACCAAGGAGATATTAACTTCATCTTACAAGATTTATTCCAAAAAATCATATTTTTAGGTTATCTTTTCTTGCATCAACCTCGATTTTTCTATTCGTCTCATACCTTGATTATAAATGTTGTAATAATAAACGTCGTTGTAATAAATAACGCCTTTTGGTACGTTTTTTAATAATTAAAAACCGTAAATAAACTTAATTTCGATTAATTTTAATAACATAACCTAACTTTTAATTTTTCTTTTTAACAACTATGACACGCCGATAGATGGCGCGTTAAATCGTCGATTTTTTTTTTAATTTTTATTAAATAAAACATAATTAAAATGTAATTGTACCTTATTCCGCGTCTAATTAGTTCTACAATGAAACGATTAATGAAACTCGAAGAATTAACACGGAGAATGAACTCCAACAATTTCCTTTAATTTTTTTCTTCTAGTAACTATAACACGCCGATAGATGGCGCGTTAAATCTTTAATTTTTAAAATAATTAATAAAATTTATTTTTATTAAACTTTTATGGTATTTTTTAGTTCTATTATTTATACCATTGAAAAACATTAATTTTAATAATTTTTTCCTTTTCAAGCAACAAAGAAAACTAATTTTTTATAATTTAACCCCACTTTTCTCTCTTAATCCTTATTTATCACTTTTTCGCAAATTTCTCTTACCGGAATATAATTGAGTCGCTCCTGAGGCTATTATTTCTTAAATATTATTAATAACTCTACCATCGTAGAGTTATTTAACACTTCCGTCAACTTGGTTGTTATTTCTTTTTGCATAATCCATCATTTTTAAAGTTTATTACTTATAGAGGTTTTAAAATCACCCACCGAAGAGATATTAACTTCATCTTCCAAGATTTATTCCAAAAAATCATATTTCTAGGTTATCTTTTCTCGCATCAACCTCGATTTTTCTCTTCGTTTCATACCTTGGTTATAAACGTTGTAATAATAAACGTCGTTGTGATAAATAACACCGTTTGGTAGCTTTTTAATTATTAAAAAGCGTAAATAAACTTAATTTCGATTAAATTTTATGACATAACCTATCTGTCAATTTTTCATTTTAATAACTATGACAAGCCGATAGATGGCGCGTTAAATCGTCGATTTTTTTTTTAAACTTTAATTAAGTAAAAGATAATTTTACCTTATTCCGCGTCTAATTCGTTCTATAATGAAACGATTAATGAAACTCGAAGAATTAACTCGGAGAACGAACTCCAACAATTTCCTTTAATTTTTTTCTTCTAGTAGCTATAACACGCCGATAGATGGCGCGTTAAATCTTTAATTGTTTAAAATAATTAATAAAACTTATTACTTTTATCTCCTATTTGTTTAATTTAATCTTCGAATCTTCATTTTTGGTTGTATTTTCGATGTTAATCATATTCCGTAATAAAATAAGTTTAAATCTTAAAATAATCTAACCTCACTTTCCTCCATTTCTTCACAAAATCCTTCACTATAGCGAAAAATTCTTCTTATTAGATTAAATTGGATCATCTTGACACAATAATTTCTTAAATATTAATTGATTTAATTAATTTTTAAGAATCAAAAATATTTTAGTCTCTGTCACTGTCACTACATTAAAATCTGTCAATTTTCCTAATATACAAAATCCCTAAAATCGAATTCAAAAATGTAAAGTTGATTTCTAATTTATACAAACATTTATTTATTACACCAATTATATTTAACAATAAATTTCACCTCTTCTCCAAATCGTTTAGTTCCAAATGATTCTTCATACCTTTATTAACCGGTTCTAAAACCTCAGGGGGGCTTCGACTCAACGCGTTAAAACTGGACCTCTCCTTCAACAAATCTAAGCCGTTCAACGAAATCGATCGATTATCCGCTTCCCCGTTCTCCAAAATAACATTTTCCTTCATTTTAAGCACTTTAAACGGCGTATTTTGGTGGCTCTTCGACCTCGTATTTCTACTTTGCTGATTATAATCCAAATTCAAACTAAAATCTAATTGATCCAAATCGCTGGTCGTCATAAAATGATCGGTTGTGCTCGAAAACAAGCTGGGGGTGTCGTATTCGCTCGTGTTGTCATCTGAAGGTGAAATAGGAGATGAGATTTGTTGGGTTAATAAGCTTTTTAGGATAGAATCGACTGGTTTTTCGGTTTCGATGACGATTTCTGTCGTGTATTGAGGAGTTGGGGTTAGGGGTGAGGCGGCCGAGCGGAAATTGGAGCTTAAAATGGGCCATTTCGTGTCTTTATCTAAATCGCGCTCGATTGCTAAATATTTCCGCTTCGATTTATTGATATCGTGGAATTTGTAGCGCAATCGCTTAAAAACTAATTTATCGACGATAAAAATTTCGACTAAAAGTGCTAAAACGAAGTTGATTAAGCCGTAAATTACTAAAAAGACGCGGAAATTAACATCGGAGGGGATGATTAACTCGAAACTATCTTTTAAGAAGTCTAAATTACAAAAAGCTAAATAAATAGAGAAAATAGTGACTAAAATCGTTGAGATGATCATCCCATAATTGGTGAAAATACTTTTCCGGTACGGTTTACCCTTGCTAAAAACAACGGCTAAAATGATATATTGGAAGCTTGATATTGTAAAAATTGCGTAATTTTCGTAACAACCGACGTCGTCTTTATGCGCGTCTTCGCTGGGTTGAAACGGGGTGAACCACGGTTGGCTTAATAAATGTAAATAACTCAAAACTTGGAACGATACCAATAAAATTAATTGCAACAACAACGACAACACCGGAGTGAAACTAATTAAGCTATTTAGGGGGGTTTCGGAGACTAAGGGGCCATCGTACGCTTCGGTCCTCCCAAAGAAAAACGCAACCACCGAAATAATAAATAAATCAATGTACAAAAATTCGATGTCGGTTAAATTTGAATCGATACTATACAAAATCATCACCGAAACGAATTGGCACAAACTATAAGACGCCATATATTTGAATATTCCAAAGCTGGTTACTAAAGCGGCGCGTCCTTCTCTGATCACGTTTAAAACGCAGGTTATGTCGGGGATTTTTGATGTAAAAGGGGATGCTACGGATGATTCGGCGTCGGAGAGGGATATCCCGGTGTGGGCCGCTTTTAAAGCGCCGCAATCGTTGGCTCCATCACCACACATTCCTAAAATACAAAGAAATTTATTTAAATCGAATCAAATTTGTGAAGCAACAATTTTGAATAAAGTTTAAACGTCAATGTGACATAAATTCAAAGTTACCAACTGTAACCAACTTCACAACAATTTGTCAAAAATAAATGACAATTTTATGAAACGACATATTTTTTTAATGAAAATTAATTAATTTATGCTTAAATCATACGAAGAAAGGGATTTGTTTACGTTTTATTAATGCCAAACCTTTAGAAAGTCCAAATTAAATAATTAAATTGAATTAATACTAGACCTAGAAACGCCATCTAGTAGTAAGAGACTGCAACGATGACTCATTACTCATAATTACAAGAATTTATATTAGATATGTCCGGTTCTTCTATTGACCATTTTGTACTTTCAAACATCAAAAGAAAAATGTTTTAATTAATTAACTAATTGAAAAATTACAAAAGCGGTTTCATAGTGTGGGAAATCGAAAATGCTTCAAAATGAGTCCAAACTCGATGTGTTTATCTTAAAAAATGGCGGAGATATTAAGATAATTAAAAAAAATCAAAATGGCGGCCATTTTGTTGATTATAACCTAACTTTTTTCTTGTTTTTATCGTAAATATGTCGTGTTTGGTATCAAATTAAATGGTTTTTAGTGTAGATTATGGATTAATCGATGAAATAATTTTAAAATTTTGATATAATTTTTTTAAATCATATTGCATTTGTTTTTAATAAAATAATCGTAAAGATAATTAAAAATGCTTTAAAATGAATCCAAACTCGACGTATTTATCTTAAAAAATGAGGGAGATACGAAAATTTAAAAAAAAAAACAAGATGGCGGCCATTTCGTTGTTCATAACCTAATTTTTCTAATTTTGATCGTAAGTATGTCGTGTTTGGTATCAAATTAAAGCATTTTTAATGTAGGTTACGAATTAACCATTAAAAAAATTATAAAATTTCGTGTTGCATATTTTAATGATACTAAATGCATTTCTAATAAAATCGTCGTAAGAATAATTAAAAATCGTTTAAAATGAGTCTAAACTCGACGTATTTATCTTAAATAATGAGGGAGATATGAAGAAAATTAAAAAAAAAACAAAATGGCGGCCATTTGGTTGATTATAACCTAACTTTTTTAATTTTTATCGTAAATATGTCGTGTTTGGTATCAAATTAAAGCATTTTTAATGCAGATTACGAATTAAACAATAAAAAAAATTTTAAATTTCGTGTTGCAAATTTTTTAATTATATTAAATGCATTTCTAATAAAATCGTCGTAAGAATAATTAAAAATCGTTTAAAATGAGTCTAAACTCGACGTATTTATCTTAAATAATGAGGGAGATATCAAGAAAAATAAAAAAAACAAAATGGCGGCCATTTGGTTGTTCATAACCTAACTTTTTTAATTTTGATCGTAAATATGTCGTGTTTGGTATCAAATTAAAGCATTTTTAATGCAGATTACGAATTAAACAATAAGAAAAATTTTAAATTTCGTGTTGCAAATTTTTTAATAATATTAAATGCATTTCTAATAAAATCGTCGTAAGCATAATTAAAAATCGTTTAAAATGAGTCTAAACTCGATGTATTTATCATAAAAAATGAAGGAGATATAAAGAAAATTAAAAAAAACAAAATGGCGGCCATTTGGTTGATTATAACCTTACTTTTTTAATTTTTATCGTAAATATGTCGTGTTTGGTATCAAATTAAAGCATTTTTAATGCAGATTACGAATTAAACAATAAAAAAATTTAAATTTCGTGTTGCAAATTTTTTAATGATATTAAATGCATTTCCAATAAAATCGTCGTAAGCATAATTAAAAATCGTTTAAAATGAGTCCAAACTCGACGTGTATATCTCGAAAAATGAGGGAAATATGAAGAAAAATAAAAAAAAATCAAAATGGCGGCCACTTTGTTGATTATAACCTAACTTTTTTAATTTTTATCGTAAATATGTCGTGTTTGGTATCAAATTAAAGCATTTTGAATGTAGATTACGAATTAATCAATAAAAAAATTATAAAATTTCGTGCTGCAAATTTTTTAATGATATTAAATGCATTTCTAATAAAATCGTCGTAAGCATAATTAAAAATCGTTTAAAATGAGTCCAAACTCGACGTATTTATCTTAAAAAATGAGGGAGATATAAAGAATATTAAAAAAAACAAAATGGCGGCCATTTGGTTGATTATAACCTAACTTTTTTAATTTTTATCGTAAATATGCCGTGTTTGGTATCAAATTAAAGCATTTTTAATGTAGATTACGAAAAAATTATAAAATTCTTTGATAATCTAGGGACCATATTTAAAAAGTTGTAAAGATAGTTTTGTTATAGCAACCAAAAGTAAACTAAACAGTATTATTTTCAATACAAATAATAATAAAAACCACCACTGACAAAATTAATTAAAAAAAGAACTTACCAACATAATACCCAATTCCTTGTAATTCCTGAACGAGTTGTTGCTTTTGATCAGGAGACATCCGGGCGAAAACGCTCCCACGAGTTACAAATTTCGGAATCAACTCCGCAAAATGCTCTTTAATCACCATCCAAACCTTTCCGGTTAACGCAAATCGATAATTATTATTAAATAAACTTTGTGGTTTCGAAACTTCATTTGTAATCGTCCCCATTTGTGACTCTAACGTATCCAAACTCTCGATGCTATTCGAATTGGATAATAAACTCAAATCGTTGTTACACTTAACGTTTTTAATCGCCGTTTGGAGCGTAAAAATTAATTTTGGATCTTGGCTCGTTTCGTCGACGTTGATCGCAATGACGCTTTGGTTTTCGGAGATTATCCCGCAATCTCTCGCTACGCTCAAAGCCGTTAACATGTTATCGCCGGTTACCATGACGATTTTAATTTTTGCCTCGTTTAACGTTTTGATCGATGGCTCAGTGTTGGGTTTTAAACGATTTTCCAAAACTATTAGCCCCAAAAGGGTCATATCGCGCTCTAAAACTTCCCTTTGCACCTTTTGGACTTTGGTGTAAGACATCTTTTTTAACTCCCGGTGAGCTAACGCGATCACTCGGTACCCTTCAACCGTGTAACTCTCGAGGACGTCGTGGAAATTTTTGGGAATCGTCTCAGCGTCGACGAAATTTAAAATCATCTCCGGCGAACCTTTGCAATAATACTCGTAGTTGCGGGCTCCTAATTTACGGATTATGACGCCCATTCGTTGGAGCGATGAGGAGAATGGAAATTCTTTGATCACGCCGATTTCGGTCTCAAATTCGCCTGGTGATATTAAAGAATTTTGAGATTTTTGCGGCGGTTTAAACACGGTGGGATAAATCACGTCGAATTTTGAATTGTCGGATATATCCGGTTCTTCTATTGACCATTTTGTACTTTCAAACATCTAAAAAAAAATGTTTTAATTAAGTAACTAATTAAAAAATTATAAAAAGGGTTTTATAGCGTGGGAAATCGAAAATGCTTCAAAATGAGTCCAAACTCGATGTGTTTATCTTAAAAAATGGCGGAGATATTAGGAGAATTAAAAAAAAACAAAATGGCGGCCATTTTGGTGATTATAACCTAACTTTTTTTATTTTTATGATAAAGAGGGCGTGTTTGGTATCAAATTAGAGGGTTTTCAGCGTAGATTACGAATTAATCGTTAAAAGATTTTTAAATTTTCGTGTTGCAATTTTGGAATAATATTAAATTCGTTTCTAATAAAATAGTCGTAAAGATAATTAAAAATGCTTTAAAATGAGTCCAAACTCGATGTGTTTATCTTTAAAAATGGGGGAGATATAAAGAAAATGAAAAAAAAAACAAAATGGCGGACATTTCGTTGATTATAACCTCACTTTTTTTATTTTTATCGTAAATAGGGCGTGTTTGGTATCAAATTAAAGGGTTTTTAATATAGATTACGAATTAATCGATACCAAAATTATAAAATTTCGTATCACAATTTTTAAATGATATTAAATGCATTTCTAATAAAATCGTCGTAAGCATAATTAAAAATCGTTTAAAATGAGTCCAAACTCGATGTATTTATCTTAAAAAATGAGGGTGATAGGAGGAATATTAAAAAAAATAAAATGGCGGATATTTCGTTTGATCATAACCTAACTTTTTTTTAATTTTATCGTAAATATGTCGTGTTTGGTATCAAATTAAAGCATTTTTAATGTAGATTACGAATTAATAGAAAAAAAATTAAAAATTTTGTGTTACAATTTTTTTTAATGATATTAAATGCATTTCTAATAAAATCGTCGTAAGCATAATTAAAAATCATTTAAAATGAGTCCAAACTCGATGTATTTATCTTAAAAAATGAGAGAAATATAAAGGAAATTTAAAAAACAAAATGGCGGACATTTCCTTTGATCATAACCTAACTTTTTTTTAATTTTATCGTAAATATGTCGTGTTTGGTATCAAATTAAAGCATTTTTAATGTAGATTACGAATTAATCAATAAAAAAATTATAAAAGTTCGTGTTACAATTTTTTTAATGATATTAAATACATTTCTAATAAAATCGTTGTAAGCATAATTAAAAATCGTTTAAAATGAGTCCAAACTCGATGTATTTATTTTAAAAAATGAGGGAGATATGAATGTTAAAAAAAACAAAATGGCGGCCATTTGGTTGATTATAACCTAACTTTCTTAATTTTTATCGTAAATATGTCGTGTTTGGTATCAAATTAAAGCAGTTTTAATGTAGATTACGAATTGATTAATAAAAAAATTATAAAATTTTGTATTACAATTTTTTTAATGATATTAAATGCATTTCTAATAAAATTGTCGTAAGCATAATTAAAAATCGTTTAAAACGAGTCCAAACTCGACGTATTTATCTTAAATAATGAGCGAGATATGAAGAAAATTAAAAAAAAACAAAATGGCGGCCATTTGGTTAATTATAACGTAACTTTTTTAATGTTTTTCGTAAATATGTCGTGTTTGGTATCAAATTAAAGCATTTTTGATGTAGATTACGAATTAATCAATAAAAAAAATTTTAATTTCGTGTTACTTTTTTTCTAATCATATTAAGTGCATTTCTAATAAATTCATCGTAAGCATAATTCTAAATCGTTCAAAATGAGCCCAAACTCGATGTTTTTATCTTAAAAAATGAGAGAAATATAAAGGAAATTTAAAAAACAAAATGGCGGACATTTCGTTTGATCATAACCTAACTTTTTTTTAATTTTATCGTAAATATGTCGTGTTTGGTATCAAATTAAAGCATTTTTAATGTAGATTACGAATTAATCAATAAAAAAATTAAAATTTCGTGTTACATTTTTTTTAGTGATATTATTACATTTCTAATAAAATCGTCATAAGGATAATTAAAAATCGTTTAAAATGAGTCCAAACTCGACGTATTTATCTTTAAAAATGGGGGAGATATGAAGAAAATTTAAAAAAAAACAAAATGGCGGCCATTTGGTTGATTATAACCTAACTTTTTTAATTTTGATCGTAAATATGTCGTGTTTGGTATCAAATTAAAGCATTTTTGGCGTAGATTACGAATCTAATTAGCTCACCTTTAAATCAAGCGGATCCCCGGTGATTTTTTTATTAATAATCGTTAGGGAGTGACACGAAACCAATCCACCCAACAACAAATCATTAGGGAGAGCCTCCACGTTTTTAACCGGCTTGACAAAGTGGTGATTTTCGACAGGAACGACGCAAAGCAGATCTAACCCATCTTCCGTTAAAGTCCCCGTCTAAAAAACACAAAAAAAATCAAATCTAAAATGACCAATAATTAATTAACTTACTTTATCGAAGCAAACGCAATCGATCGATCCCGCGACGTTAATCGCGCGGGGCGAGATGCAAAAAATTTGATTCTTTTGGAGCCGATTTTGCGCGTAATATCTCCCAACTGTCATCGCGGCCGGTAAAGCAGGTGGCACCACGATCGTTATTAAATCGCAAGCTTCAAACACTATATCCACCGTTGGGACTCCTCTCATAACCTTCGTTATGACGGTATAAATGAACCCAATTCCTGCGATGCAAGCTAATAACGCAACAAATCGATACGAATCCTTTTCAAATCGGAAATCGACCGGGGGAGGGTACAAAATGCTCCTCACCAAGCCTCCTTTCGCCGTTGAAAATCCCGTTCTTATTACAACGGCTAAAACTTTTTCTCCCCCGAAATATCTCGTTTGAATCACGTGAGTTCCGCAGAAAAGTGTGTGTCTTGCGTGTTCTTTAGGATCATAGTGGTAATTGGGTAAATTTGGGAAAGGTGTCTTTGTAACAGGAACTGATTCCCCGGTTAACATCGATTCATTAACGATGCAATTTCCGGTTAATAACAAAGCATCGCATTGCATCATGCACCCATCGCCGGGGATTTCTAAGATATCCCCAGGGACTAAATGACTCGTCGAAATCAATTCAGTTTCGAAACTTATTTGATCATCCCCCGAGGAAGTCGTTTGATTCGAAATTTTTTTCCGCAACACTTTGCAGATGTCGGAACTTTGAACGGTCGATTTCAAATTTCTTTGATTCCTCCTCGTTTGAATCACTGTCATCACGATTCCAAACGCCGACATCAATAAAATCGCCGCCGCGTAATAATAATAATTATCGACGAACCACAAAACGAAACTAAATAATTGGAAGATGTAGAACGGGTTAAGTACTTCTAAAAAAAGTAGGGTTAAGATCGGTTGCTCCTTCACCAAAATTTCGTTCGGCCCATAAACTAACCTCCGCATGAATTGTTCGTTTTTGCTTAACCCCTCTTTATTCGAATGGAAGATTTCCGCGGTTACATCGACGTCTAAACCCCGAAGCTTAACGAATTCGCTTTTTTGAGGGTGCCAAAAATACGTTACTTTTTTACAATCGAAAAGGAGTAATTTATCGATTTCTTTAAAAGCCCCATTTCCGAAATGTACCGAGAGTTGTAAATCGCAATCGAAATTGTTCTCTTTATCGAGTAAGTTGTCTCGTTTTTTGATTTTTTTTAATAAATCGCTTGTTAATACTTTAACCGGTTTGACGTGGTAAATTTTGTGCTTTTTGTTGTACAACTCGGTGATTAAGACGTATTCAGCTTCGGCTACTCGACACTGGATGGCGCGCGCCTTCAAATACCAATGCGGGACCCAATGGAAAACTAACCTCAATAATCCCGCGGTTATTAAAATTAAAAAATAAGTTATTGTTGATCGAATCGGAGATGTTTTGTACCCGCAAACGTCCATTTCGTCGTCTTGACCCGTGTTTAATCGCATTATAAAGCGGTGATGAAGTACTTGGTTATCTAAAAAATAAAAAAAATTGTTTTTTAGTTTCATTTTTTATTAATTAATCGAAATTAACGGTTTAAATTTGAGGAACCTTTTAATAATCCGGTTTCTTGTTCTCCAATAAGCTCCCTCGGTGGGTTTTGTGGGCAAAGAGCCCTCCATTTCTCCTTCAGGAACCCCATTTTTTTAATTAATTAATTAATTCACCACAACAAAGTTTATTTATTTATTTAATTTTAAGTTCTAAATAAAAATAACACTAAAAAATTGTTTATTTCACTTTCAATCTCTTCTCTTTGAATTTGAATCCTTAAATCCTTCCTAATCGTTTTCTTCTCCGACTCACGAAGCGAATTAACTCCTTCAATTTCGTTTTTTTTGTTTCAAAGATCTATTTCTACCTTTAAAAAATCCACAATTTTACTTTAAATCGTTTTAAACCCCATTTTTCCATCCAAAAACCAAATAAACGAACATCCGGTGCGCTCCTCAATCAACGAGATTGAAGAGCGACAAAAATACGATTATGTTTAAACGGTTTCGTTTCAAATAATATTATATCTAACGAGCCGCGCGTTTTATATTGAATTCGGTTCCCTAAAGTCCTTGCGGACTAATAAAGAAAAAAGGAGGCCTTTTTTAAAGAGAGACGGAGTTTTTAATTTTAATTTTATCATTTTTATTCTACTCCGAGTTTTGAATTTCGCTTATTTTGATTTATTACAACTTTTAAATGAGTCGGCGTAATTTTTTTTTGACGAAATTACTTCATAAACGTGTTCGGCGTTGGAAATGCTTTGAAATGAGCCCAAACTCGATGGGGTTAACTTTAAAATTGATTAAGATGGGAAAATTTTCAATTAAAAAAACAAGATGGCGGGGATTTTTAAAAAAATTGATAAAATGATTTAGAATCGGACAGAAAATTGAAAATCCTTTAAAATGAGTCCAAACTCGGTGGGGTTATCTTTAAAAATGGCGGAGATAAATGAGGAAAATACTTATCAAAGTCGGCCATTTTGTTTTTTAACTTTATTGAAAACATGTCGTGTTTGGTATCAAATTAAAGGATTTTTAATGTTGATGGATAATTAAAAAAAAAATATGTAAAAAATGTTGATTGAATAAAAACAAGATGGCGACGATGTCTAAAAATTTCAAAAAATGGTTTAGAATCGGAGGGGGAATAAGAAAATTGAAAATCCTTTAAAATAAGTCCAAACTCGGTGGGGTTATCTTTAAAAATGGCGGAGATAAATAAAAAAAATACCAATAAAAGTCGGCCATTTTGTTTTTTAACTTTATTGCAAATATATCGTGTTCGGTATCAAATTAAAGGATTTTTAATACTGATTGTTAATTTTAAAAAAAAAATTACTAAAAAAGTTGATTGAAAAAAATCAAGATGGCGGCGATTTTTTCAAAAATTTCAAAAAATTATTTAGAATCGGAGAGAGAATAAGTAAATTGAAAATCCTTTAAAATGAGACCAAACTCGGTGGGGTAATCTTTAAAAATGGTGGATATAAATGAGATAAATACTAATAAAAGTCGGCCATTTTGTTTTTTAACTTTATTGAAAATATGTCGTGTTTGGTATCAAATTAAAGGGTTTTTAATGCTGATTGTTAATTAAAAAATAAATATGCAAAAAAAGTTGATTGAATAAAAACAAGATGGCGGCGATGTCTAAAAATTTCAAAAAATGATTTAGAATCGGAGGGGGAATAAGAAAATTGAAAATCCTTTAAAATGAGTCCAAACTCGGTGGGGTTATCTTTAAAAATGGCGAAGATAAATGAGGAAAATACTTATCAAAGTCGGCCATTTTGTTTTTTGACTTTATTGAAAACATGTTGTGTTTGGTATCAAATTAAAGGATTTTTAATGTTGATGGTTAATTAAAAAAAATATGTAAAAAATGTTGATTGAATAAAAACAAGATGGCGGCGATGTCTAAAAATTTCAAAAAATGGTTTAAAATCGGAGGGGGAATAAGAAAATTGAAAATCCTTTAAAATAAGTCCAAACGCGGTGAGGTTATCTTTAAAAATGGCGGAGATAAATGAGGAAAATACTTATCAAAGTCGGCCATTTTGTTTTTTGACTTTATTGAAAACATGTCGTGTTTGGTATCAAATTAAAGGATTTTTAATGTTGATGGTTAATTAAAAAAAATATATAAAAAATGTTGATTGAATAAAAACAAGATGGCGGCGATGTCTAAAAATTTCAAAAAATGGTTTAGAATCGGAGGGGGAATGAGAAAATTGAAAATCCTTTAAAATAAGTCCAAACTCGGTGGGGTTATCTTTAAAAATGGCGGAGATAATTAAAAAAATACCAATAAAAGTCGGCCATTTTGTTTTTTAACTTTATTGAAAATACGTCGTGTTTGGTATCAAATTAAAGGGTTTTTAATGCTGATTGTTAATTACAAAAATAAATATGCAAAAAAAGTTGATTGAATAAAAACAAGATGGCGGCGATGTCTAAAAATTTCAAAAAATGATTTAGAATCGGAGAGAGATTAAGCAAATTGAAAATCCTTTAAAATGAGTCCAAACTCGGTGGGGTTATCTTAAAAAATGGCGGAAATAAGATAAAATTTTCAAAAAAATTGCGGCCATTTTGTTTTTTAACTTTACCGGAAATACGTCGTGTTTGGTATCAAATTGAAGGATTTTTGATACTGATTATTAATTTAAAAAAAAATTTGCTACAAATTATAATTGAAAAAAAACAAGATGGCGGCGATTTTTCAAAAAATTTCTAAAATGTCAATTGATATAGAATTGAAAAAAAAACCAAAAATCCCTTAAAATGAGTCTAACCGCAATGGGGTTATCTTCAAAAATGACGAAAATAACAAAAAAAAACTACCAAAAAGTAGCGGCCATTTTGTTTTTTATTTTTAACTAAAACATGTCGTGCTTGGTATCAAATTAAAGGATTTTTAATGCTGATTATCAATTTAACAAAAAAATATGCAAAAAATTTTAATTGAAAAAAAAACAAGATGGCAACAATGTTACTAAAAATATCAAAAAATTAAAAATGATTTAAAATTGAAAAGAAAACCAAAAATTATTTCAAACGAACCCAAACTCGATGTGGCTATCTTTAAAAATGGCGGAGATAACAAAGAAAAGCTACCCAAAAATGGCGGCCATTTTGTTTTTTATTTTTTATCGAAAATATGTCGTGTTTGGTATCAAATTAAAGAATTTCTTATCATCCTTAACAATTTCCTATTTTCAACGAGATTAAAGCAAAAAAGTGAAAATCGATTTTTTGACATTTGACATTTTACTCAAAATTTTTTGTTAGTTTTTAACGAAAATGCACCCTTTTGAGACTATAAAATCGTTTAAAAAAGATTAAAAATTAATTAAAACTGTACATATTTTAATTAAAAAAAAAAAAAAAAAAAAAACAAGATGGCGGTGATTTAACCTAACTTTTTTGTTTTTTAATCGAATTAGATCGTGTTTGGTATCAAATTAAAGGATTTTTCATCCTGCATAATAATTTCTCATTTTTATTGGATTTTATAGTAAAAAAATGAAGATCGATTTTTTTGACATTTGACATTTACCTCAAAATTATTTTATTTTTTAAGGAAAACGCATCATTTTGGGACACGAAAATCGTTTAACAAAGATTAAAACTTGATTAAAACGGTACATATTCTAATTAAAAAATAAAAAAAATAAGATGGCGGCGATTTAACCTAACTTTTTCGTTTTTGAATACAAGTATATCGTGTTTGGTATCAAATTAAAGGATTTTTCATCCTATATAATAATTTCCCATTTTCATTGAAGTTAAAGCAAAAAAATTAAAATCGATTTTTTGGCATTTGACGTTTAAACTTTTTTTAACGAAAACGCGGTGTTTAAAATCTAAGCTATTTTTAGAATGGAATTTAAAACATCGAATCTCTCCTTCTCTTTCTCTCGCTTGAAAGCAAAAAAATTTTGGCTCATTTTAGCCACTCGCGTTGGATTTTCCAAGGATAAACAAGGATCAAAGTGTGATTTCGATGATTCATTTTTTTTTCTAAGAACTAATACATTCATTGTAATTTCTTTGCGGTTTGGTTAACCTTGATTAAATTGAACCGATTCAATTTTTATCTTTTATTTGAACGTGTTAAAGCGTGTGCGAGCTTATCGGCTTAGATAACGAATGCAATTCAAGGTATTTTTAGTCACGGTGCGCAAAAAAGAAGAATTTTTTTTTAATTTTAGTTTCAAGATGGAAAAATGGCGGAGATTATTTTTAATTTTCTACCTTTTTCTTAGCGGCTATCAAATAACTATTAGAAGATGCTCGTATCCCAGCATAAAATTCAAACTGTGTCAGTCTCCGGGATCGTTCTTCGCTCTGTATCCAACTCTAGGACGATCAAATCCTGCGCTATCCAACACCTCCACCATCTTATTCGTGCACAAAAACGTGGTCTTGTTCTGCCTCAAACCGAATTTATAATCGTATTCAAATTCACCTTGTTGCATATTTTATCAAAAAAACACTGTTTTAATTTTAAAACACAAAAAAATCAAAACCTAACGTTCTTCGTCTTCAAATCAACAAAAAAACTTAATTCAACTCAACTTGAAAATCAGTCACAGGACTTCTAATGATCAATTGAAACATCAAATACGACTTATTCACCTTCATTTTTAAACGTAACCACTTTATTAACACAATCACTTTGTAAGTCACGAAGATAACCACTTAATATTCAAGCGAGCACGATGCAATCACGAAGAAAACGCGAGAATAAATGGATTTCGACTAGAAATGTCAAAATGACGTTTAACGGAAACGTCAATGCGAGTTAGCGCCATCTATTAATGAAGTGCCAATTCAACTTCTTATTTTATTTAATTTTTTTGGTTTATTAACATAATTAATAAGTTTGAATCAATAAATTTAATAAAAAAAAATGATTAAACTCACCCAACAAAGATTTTAAACCAATTCGGATTTGAAACGAGATTAAAACGAAATAATGCGTCTTTATCGTTTTATTAATAAAAATTTAATATGATTGTTGTTCATCTTTAAGTGGTTCTCCGATAATAATCGAAGCATTATCTGTATTCGTTTCATTTTAAATCCTTAATTTAAAAAAAAAATTACCTTAATTCAACAGATCCTGCTGCCATCTCTTTTCAAATTTGACACTTCTCTTAATTTATTTCATCACTTCTAATTGTTTAAATACACGATATTTATTGCAAAACTTAACAATTTGTTTTAGAAATGAAAGTTAACTCAACAGGTGATGATGATGTTGATGATGACGTGAGCACACCTTGAAAACTAAAAAATATTTAATCGCAACTTTATTATACCAAAATTATCTCATTGTATTTTTTTATTACTATCATCAAATTACGTGGTTAATTTTTGTCGTTAAATTATTATTAATAAATAAAAAGCGATTTTTATTATTTATTTTTAAATAAAAAATTAAATTTGACGTAAACGTCAAATGAAAAAGTGAGGTTAACCCGAAAATCCCGCGCTAAGTTTACCCCCTAAATGATAAACGCGGTGGTGTTTAACGATGGCTAAGGTTCAACTTTGTAATATAACGGTGATGGATAATCCGAGTGCTTTCTCGAATCCGTTTCAGTTCGAAATAACGTTCGAGTGCATCGAAGAATTAAAAGAAGGTGATTTAACCTCAATTTTTTTGATTTTTTTTGTTAATAACGTTTTTTTTTTTTTAGATTTAGAATGGAAAATGATTTATGTGGGTTCCGCGGAAAGTGAGGAGCACGACCAAGTTCTCGATTCGGTTTTCGTTGGGCCCATTCCTGAGGGAAAACACATGTTTGTGTTTCAAGCCGATCCACCGAACGTGCAAAGGATACCCGAAAACGATGCGATTGGTGTTACGGTTGTTTTGTTAACGTGTTCGTATAAAGGACAAGAGTTTATTAGGGTTGGTTATTTTATAAATAACGAGTATTACGATCCTGAGTTGAGGGAGAATTTACCGAGTCCACCTCAATTCGATAAAGTCGTTAGGAATATTTTGGCCTCCGAGCCGCGAGTAACTAGGTTTAAGATTAATTGGGAGGACCAATCTGGGGGGGTTATCGAAAATTCTGAAGAAAGTGCTAATACGGCTAGTTTGGAGTGTGTTTAATTTAATGTTGTCTAAAATATACTATTTTTTAAATTAAATTTGTTTGTTTATTTATTTTACACAATTAATTGACATTATAGTAATTAATAATTAAAATAGAGAGTTGAGAGAATAAAAATAAACATTAATCGGAAGGTATTTAATAAAATTATTGCATATCAAAGTAAAAATTGATTAATTCATTAAGAATCAAATCAAGGATATTAGTTTATTGTAATTATAATTTATGAGCCACAAATCGCATTTAAATAGCGATTGAGAGTTAAATAAGTAATTCTAACCTCACTTTTAAATTTGACATAATTATAATTTAATTTTTTAAAAAATTCTTTATTAAAAGATATTAAACCGACTTAAATATTATAATTAAGGTACTTATTAATTAGTTTAACGATAATTTGGAGCTTGATAACACTTATTTATCGATGAAAATCTCTTTCGTAGTTGCAAAGTTTTCACATCAAAATTCATAACGGAGGGTGAAATTTTCGTTCAAATCTTTTGGTTAATTCTGAAAGAAAAGAATAATAAATCGTTATTTGGGGAAATTCGAAGGAATAGGGTTGAATTTAATAAAATTGGTTTTATAACCTCAAAATAATAGGAATATTAAAAAATGGAAGATGCAAGGAAAAATTCAACCAATCAGAGAGAACCGATTTTCGTTTGTTTTAGTAAAATCCTATATAAGGGGTGAAATTTTCGGAGGAGGACAGTCGATTTTACAGCGTCTTAGCGTACACGTCGTTTTGTTAAAAAATTTGTTTTATAACCTCAAATTAATTAATTAATTCAAAGTGTATGGAAGAAAACTTACCCACAATAACATCCGTTCCTGTTATCAAGAAAAAGATCCCGATCCAGACACAACCAAGTTTCCCGTCCAAATTCTTCGTTTCATCCTAAACAAAACCAGATAAGTGATAACGATTAATATTTTATGTAATACTCACGTTTTTTGGAGAATTACAAAGTTCATTTCACACAACCTAAAAATTCTCTGATTAATAGGTTATGTTAACCTTACCTTTACTAACAATAAGACGTATATGCTCTGTGGCGCCATCTGTTAGAGATATTTTGAAATTATTCAGCTAAGAATCGAACCTATCTTTTGTGACAAATTTTAAAACATTTTATAGAAATTAAGAATATATCAAAACGACATTGACATTTCAAACCGGAAGTTGCTTATATCTCGAGTATAAGTTAAAGGATTTTTTCACGACGATTACAAATATGTCAAAATTGGGGTTGACATTTTACACCTGAAGTTAGTTATCACATAATAGACAAATGGGCAACTTCATGGTGCTCTTTAATGTCAACTTTAATTTTATTATTATTTTATATTATAATAAATGTTATTATATTTTATATTATTAATGTTATTTTGAAGTTTAAAACATCAATGTCGCAGGAAAAAATGCCATTTTGAAGTAGAAAGTGTCAACTTTACACTGATTTATGTCGTTTTTGTATTAAAAAAATAAAAGAACTAATACAAGACCTAAAAAACATTCAAGTGTTAATGTCAACTCTAATTTTCTTATTGTATTCGTAATCTTTATAAAATAATCTTTAAAATGAGTCCAAACATGACGCACTTATCTCAAAAAACAAAAAAGATAGAATAAAAAACATTAAACCCGAAGTTAGCAACAATTTAATTTTTAAATATTAATACCAACCTTAATTTTTGATTATTTTTTATTTTATATTTGTTTTTGTGACAAATTTTAACACATTTTATAAAAATTAAGAATACATCAAAATGACATTGACATTTCAAACCGGAAGTTGCTTATATCTCGAGTAATATTGGAATTAAACGTATCATGTTTGGGCTTATTTTAAAGGATTTTTCACGACGATTACAAATATGTCAAAATTGAGGTTGACATTTTTAACCGGAAGTTGACTATAACTTCATTAATATTGAAGATAAATATGTCGTGTTTGTACCCATTTTAAAGGATTTTTAATGAATATTACAAATATGTCAAAATTGAGGTTGACATTTTAAACCTGAAGTTATGAGAACTGACATTTGATAGATAAAAAATGACATTTGATAGATAAAAATGACATTTGACAGATTAGAATTAAATTTGTCATATAAATTATGACATTTGACAGATAAAAATTAAATTTGACATATAAAAAATGACATTTGATAGATAAAAACTGACATTTAACAGAGGAGAAATGATATTTGACAGATGAGAAATGACATTTGATAGATAAAAATGACATTTGACAGATATAAATTAAATTTGACATATAAAAAATGACATTTGACAGATGAGAAATGACGTTTGATAGATAAAAATGACATTTGACAGATAAGAAATTACATTTGATAGCTAAATATGACATTTAACAGATTAGAATTAAATTTTTCATATAAAAAATGACACTTTCCATATAAAAAATGACTTTGACAGATATAAATTAAATTTGTCATATAAAAAATGACATTTGATAGATGAGAAATGACGTTTGATAGATAAAAATGACATTTGACAGATAAGAAATTACATTTGATAGCTAAATATGACATTTGACAGATATAAATTAAATTTGACATATAAAAAATTACATTTGACAGATGAGAAATGGCATTTGATAGATAAAAATGATATTTGATAGATTAGAATTAAATTAGTCATATAAATTATGACATTTGACAGATGAAAATTAAATTTGACATATAAAAATTGACATTTGACAGAGGAGAAATGACATTTGACAGATGAGAAAATACATTTGATAGATAAAAATGACATTTGACAGATATAAATTAAATTTGACATATAAAAAATTACATTTGACAGATGAGAAACGACATTTGATAGATAAATAATGATATATGACAGATGAGAAATAACATTTGACAGTTGAGAAATGACATTTTCCATATAAATAATGACATTTGACAGATAAAAATTAAATTTGTGATATAAAAAGTGACATTTGACAGATGAGAAATGATATTTGATAGATAAAAATGACATTTGACAGATGAGGAATGACATTTGATAGATAAGTATGACATTTGACAGATTAAAATTAAATTTGTCATACAAAAAATGTCATTTGACATTTAAAAATTGATAGATAAAAATGACATTTGACAGACAAAAAATAAATTTGTCATAAAAAATAACTTTGACAGTTAAAAATTAAATTTTCCATATAAAAAGACATTTGACATTTAAAAAATGACATTTAACAGACGAGAAATGACATTTGATAGATAAATAATGACAGATGAGAAATGACGTTTGACAGTTGAGAAATGACATTTTCCATATAAATAATGACATTTGACAGTTAAAAATTAAATTTGACATAAAAAATGACTGATAGATAAATTTCGAAAAACAAAAAAATTAGAATAAAAAACATTGAACCCGAAGTTAGCAACAATCAAGATAGAAATTTAATTTTTAAATATTAATACCAACCTTAATTTTTGATTTCTTTTTATTATTTTTTTGTTTTCGTGACAAATTTTAAAACATTTTATAAAAATTAAGAATACATCAAAATGACATTGACATTTCAAACCGGAAGTTGCTTATATCTCGAGTAATATTGGAATTAAACGTCGATTACAAATATGTCAAAATTGAGGTTGACATTTCCAACCGGAAGTTGACCATAACTTCATTAATATTGAAGATAAATATGTCGTGTTTGTACTCATTTTAAAGGATTTTTAATGAAGATTACAAATATGTTAAAATTGAGGTTGACATTTTAAATTGGAAGTTAGTTAATACAAATAATATCAGTATACATACTACTATTCATTTGATGGATACAATTTCTTTGCTACCACCGTTCCTAGAAATATATTCTGAAGCAAGCTTTTCATCAAAACCAATTCCGCAACTCTTTCCGCTCTCTCTCTCTCTCTCTGTTTGCATGCCACTTTATTCTTTTTCATCTCATTCAATTGAGTTTTTTTTCCATCAAAATGTCATTTGATAGCTAAATATGACATTTGACACATTAGAATTAAATTTTCCATATAAAAAATGACATTTGACAGATCAGAAATGGTATTTGATAGATAAAAAATGACATTTGACAGATTAGAATTAAATTTGTCATATAAATTATGACATTTGACAGATAAAAATTAAATTTGACATATAAAAAATTACATTTGACAGATGAGAAATGACATTTGATAGATAAATAATGACATATGACAGATGAGAAATGACATTTTCCATATAAAAAATGACATTTGACAGAAAAATTAAATTTGTCATATAAAAAATGACATTTGATAGATAAAAAGGACATTTGTTAGATAAAAATGACATTTGATAGATAAGAAATGATATTTGATAGATAAAAATGACATTTGATAGCTAAAAATGGCATTTGATAGCTAAATATGACATTTGAGATTAGAATTAAATTTGTCATATAAAAAGACATTTGACAGAGGAGAAACGACATCTGATAGATAAAAATGACATTTGACAGGTGAGAAATGACATTTGATAGATAAAATGACTTTTGACAGATTAGAATTAAATTTGTCATACAAAAATGTCATTTGACATTTAAAAAATGACATTTGAAAGATAAAAATGACATTTGACAGTTAAAAATTAAATTTGACATATAAAAAATGACATTTGAAAGAGAAAAATTAAATTTGTCATAAAAAATAACATTTGACAGTTAAAAATTAAATTTGGAATATAAAAAATGACATTTGATAGATAAAAAGGACATTAGACAGATAAGAAATAACATTTGACAGATAAAAGTTAAATTTGTCATATAAAAATGACATTTGACATTTAAAAAATAACATTTGACAGATAAAAATTAAATTATACATAAAAAATGACTTTTTTTGACGCACTTATCTCGAAAAACAAAAAATCATTAAACCCGAAGTTACCAACAATCAAGATAGAAATTTAATTTTTAAATACTAATACCAACCTTAATTTTTGATTTTTTTTATTATGTTTTTGTTTTTGTGACAAATTTTAACACATTTTATAACTGACATTGACACTTCAAACCGGAAGTTGACCATAACTTGATTAATATTGAAGATAAATATGTCGTGTTTGTACTCATTTTAAAGGATTTTTAATGCAGATTACAAATAAGTCAAAATTGAGGTTGACATTTTAAACTTGAAGTTAGTTAATACAAATAATATTAGTATACATACTACTATTCATTTGATGGATACAATTTCTTTGCTATCACCGTTCCTAGAAGTATATTCTGAAGCAAGTTTTGTACCATTCCTCATCTCCGTTTGCATGCCACTTTATTCAATTGAGTTATGTTCACAGTTCATCACTAAATAAACACACATCATTACAAAACATAGCTTTGTCTTTAGAAGAATACTCACCAAGATATATTATTCGTTCTTTATTTGTCTTGCCCATGGCCATGTTATTTCATGAGTTGAGGCTCCTCCTTTTTGCACTAAACTTTTTTTTTGATGACAAGCCTTCAAAAGCCATGCATCCTTCGAGTTAAAATTAAACTAACTTATTTTATTAACAGATTTTATTAGCTCGATTAAAGCTTATAAGGGGGGAAATAGTTATAAAAAAAAATATTTACAAAGTTTTAATCAATACAAATTAATCTTTGGTGATTATATCGATAAATTATTTACAATTTATACATAAAAATAAGAGATCAAAAAAAAATTAATACATTTTGAGTCAAATTAAATCAATATTAACTATTATTATTAATCACCCTCTTATCGACCAACTTAACGTCCTTAACTTGCAAATCAAGTTCGCTTTTCGCGGCGAATTGGATCACCGCTTGCGTCGAAACTTGCGTCGAGTGTCTTAAATCTAACCTAGTCAAACTTTTGCATTTCGCCAACTGTTCTAAACTCACTTCCGTAACTAATTTTGATCGACTCAAATCTAAACTAACTAAATTATTGACCGTAGGGGCCGGTTTCGTGCTTAATTGCGCGATCCCCGCGTCGGAAATCCTCGGACAACAACTCAAACTTAACATTTGCAAATTCGGTAGGTATTGGGTCACGTATCTCATCGCTATGTCGGTAATATCGGTCCCCGCTAAATTTAAACTCTTCAAATTACGAAATCTTATTTTCTCATCGGTTAAACCACGCCTTGAATCGTTGTTTGGTCCCAAAATTTCCCTCAAAGCTGCGTCGTTAAACCCGGAGATGTACGAGACGTCCAAATTTTCGAGTTGAGACACCGCGTTTAAACAGGTCCGTAACGAAATGATCGATTTTATGTTCGTTCCGATTAAAGATAAAGTTTTTAAATTCGTTAAGCGTTGTATTAACCACGGTAGTTGGTATTTATTGATTTGGCACCAATCGAAAATTAACACTTCCGGTTGTCTTCGCACGATGCCTTTTAAATGTTCCGACGATATTTGGCGTTTCGTGAAATCCATTCGTTTCCACAACGAGGGGTCGATCGAGAAATGGGCCCAAGTTTTACAAACTAACGAACATTTATTTAACTCGCGGGTATTTAAATACTTAAAAACGCTCAAAATCACCTTTTTATCCAAAGTTAAGTTGGTACCGATCGAATTTAGGACCGGTATCGAAGCTGGGCGAACCACAAACATAGGTTTTTTTAAGATTTTCCCGGAATTACTCGCTAATTGTTGCGCTAATTGAACTCGTAAAGCTTGTTTCCTAGGGGGTTCACCGTTACTCAAGTTATTCACCACCAAATTGTTTTTATTTTCACTCTCACAACTCTCGGAACTCCTCCGCTTCTTCACCACCATGTTTTGATACCCCAACATGTTTATTTCATCCTTGTTATCGTTTTCCGGGCCCGAATCATCCCCGCTTTGCTCCAAACGATAATCGTCGTTCCTCTCCAACATTTGCTGCTTCAAATTCGCATCTAACGGAGCGCTCGCGTCGGAACTAATCGACATTCGGCGCATATCGCTCGATTTTTGGCGAGCGCGAAAATGCCGCGGACGATAATCCGTGTTTTTACCCAACTTACAACATTGAGGACATTCCCAAGAATTGGGCATATCCTCGTTGATGTAACCCGTAAATTGAGGACATAAACGTTGTACGCAAGCCGGGTGGGCTATCTCATAACACACCTAAAATAAATCAAAAAATTTAATTTGACAGATAAAAAATGACATTTGACTGATGAAAATAAATTTGACAGATGAGAAATTACATTTGATAGCTAAAAATAACATTTGACTGATGCGAAATGACATTTTCCATGTAAAAAATGATATTTGACAGATGAAAATTAAATTTGTCATATAAAAAATGACATTTAACAGATGATAAATGACATTTGATAGTTAAATATGACATTTGACAGACTAGAATTAAATTTGTCATATAAAAAATGACATTTGACAGATAAGAAATGACGTTTGATAGATAAAAATGACATTTAACATATTAGAATTAAATTTGTCATATAAAAAATGACATTTTACATATAAGAAACGAAACTTTCCATATAAAAAATGACATTTTCCATATAAAAAATGACATTTTCCATATAAAAAATGACATTTGACAGATGAGAAATGACGTTTGATAGATAAAAATGACATTTGACAGATAAAAAATGACATTTTACATATAAGAAACGACACTTTCCATATAAAAAATGACATTTGACAGATATAAATTAAATTTGACAGATGAGAAATGACGTTTGATAGATAAAAATGACATTTGACAGATACAAATTAAATTTGACATATAAAAAATGACATTTGACAGTTAAGAAATGACATTTTCCATATAAAAAATAACATTTGACAGATGAGAAATTACGTTTGATAGATATAAATTAAATTTGACATATAAAAAATGACATTTGACAGATGAGAAATGACGTTTGATAGATAAAAATGACATTTGACAGATATAAATTAAATTTGACATATAAAAAATGACATTTGACAGATGAGAAATGACATTTGATAGATATAAATTAAATTTGACATATAAAAAATGACATTTGACAGATGAGAAATGACGTTTGATAGATAAAAATGACATTTGACAGATATAAATTAAATTTGACATATAAAAAATGACATTTTCCATATAAAAAATGACATTTTCCATATAAAAAATGACATTTGACAGATGAGAAATGACGTTTGATAGATAAAAATGACATTTGACAGATAAAAAATGACATTTTACATATAAGAAACGACACTTTCCATATAAAAAATGACATTTGACAGATATAAATTAAATTTGACAGATGAGAAATGACGTTTGATAGATAAAAATGACATTTGACAGATACAAATTAAATTTGACATATAAAAAATGACATTTGACAGTTAAGAAATGACATTTTCCATATAAAAAATAACATTTGACAGATGAGAAATTACGTTTGATAGATATAAATTAAATTTGACATATAAAAAATGACATTTGACAGATGAGAAATGACGTTTGATAGATAAAAATGACATTTGACAGATATAAATTAAATTTGACATATAAAAAATGACATTTGACAGATGAGAAATGACATTTGATAGATATAAATTAAATTTGACATATAAAAAATGACATTTGACAGATGAGAAATGACGTTTGATAGATAAAAATGACATTTGACAGATATAAATTAAATTTGACATATAAAAAATGAGATTTGACAGTTGAGAAATGACATTTGATAGATAAAAATGACATTTGACAGATACAAATTAAATTTGACATATAAAAAATGACATTTGACAGTTAAGAAATGACATTTTCCATATAAAAAATAACATTTGACAGATGAGAAATTACGTTTGATAGATATAAATTAAATTTGACATATAAAAAATGACATTTGACAGATGAGAAATGACGTTTGATAGATAAAAATGACATTTGACAGATATAAATTAAATTTGACATATAAAAAATTACATTTGACAGTTGAGAAATAAAATTTGTAGCTAAAAATGACATTTGACAGATGAGAAATGACGTTTGATAGATAAAAATGACATTTGACAGATATAAATTAAATTTGACATATAAAAAATGACATTTGACAGATGAGAAATGACGTTTGATAGATAAAAATGACATTTGACAGATATAAATTAAATTTGACATATAAAAAATTACATTTGACAGTTGAGAAATAAAATTTGTAGCTAAAAATGACATTTGACAGATGAGAAATGACGTTTGATAGATAAAAATGACATTTGACAGATATAAATTAAATTTGACATATAAAAAATGACATTTGACAGATGAGAAATGACGTTTGATAGATAAAAATGACATTTGACAGATATAAATTAAATTTGACATATAAAAATGACATTTGACAGATGAGAAATGACGTTTGATAGATATAAATTAAATTTGACATATAAAAAATTACATTTGACAGTTGAGAAATAAAATTTGTAGCTAAAAATGACATTTGACAGATGAGAAATGACGTTTGATAGATAAAAATGACATTTGACAGATATAAATTAAATTTGACATATAAAAAATGACATTTGACAGATGAGAAATGACGTTTGATAGATAAAAATGACATTTGACATATAAAAAATGACATTTGACAGATATAAATTAAATTTGACATATAAAAAATGACATTTGACAGATATAAATTAAATTTGACATATAAAAAATGACATTTGACAATTAAGAAATGACATTTTCCATATAAAAAATGACATTTGACAGATGAGAAATGACGTTTGATAGATATAAATTAAATTTGACATATAAAAAATTACATTTGACAGTTGAGAAATAAAATTTGTAGCTAAAAATGACATTTGACAGATGAGAAATGACGTTTGATAGATAAAAATGACATTTGACAGATATAAATTAAATTTGACATATAAAAAATGACATTTGACAGATGAGAAATGACGTTTGATAGATAAAAATGACATTTGACAGATATAAATTAAATTTGACATATAAAAAATGACATTTGACAGATGAGAAATGACGTTTGATAGATAAAAATGACATTTGACAGATATAAATTAAATTTGACATATAAAAAATGACATTTGACAGTTAAGAAATGACATTTTCCATATAAAAAATGACATTTGACAGATGAGAAATGACGTTTGATAGATATAAATTAAATTTGACATATAAAAAATTACATTTGACAGTTGAGAAATAAAATTTGTAGCTAAAAATGACATTTGACAGATGAGAAATGACGTTTGATAGATAAAAATGACATTTGACAGATATAAATTAAATTTGACATATAAAAAATGACATTTGACAGATGAGAAATGACGTTTGATAGATAAAAATGACATTTGACAGATATAAATTAAATTTGACATATAAAAATGACATTTGACAGATGAGAAATGACGTTTGATAGATATAAATTAAATTTGACATATAAAAAATTACATTTGACAGTTGAGAAATAAAATTTGTAGCTAAAAATCACATTTGACAGATGAGAAATGACGTTTGATAGATAAAAATGACATTTGACAGATATAAATTAAATTTGACATATAAAAAATGACATTTGACAGATGAGAAATGACGTTTGATAGATAAAAATGACATTTGACATATAAAAAATGACATTTGACAGATATAAATTAAATTTGACATATAAAAAATGACATTTGACAGTTGAGAAATAAAATTTGTAGCTAAAAATGACATTTGACGGATGAGAAATGACGTTTGATAGATAAAAATGACATTTGACAGATATAAATTAAATTTGACATATAAAAAATGACATTTGACAGATGAAAAATGACGTTTGATAGATAAAAATGACATTTGACAGATATAAATTAAATTTGACATATAAAAAATGACATTTGTCAGATGAGAAATGACGTTTGATAGATAAAAATGACATTTGACAGATATAAATTAAATTTGACATATAAAAAATGACATTTGACAGATATAAATTAAATTTGACATATAAAAAATGACATTTGACAGATGAGAAATGACGTTTGATAGATAAAAATGACATTTGACAGATATAAATTAAATTTGACATATAAAAAATGACATTTGACAGATATAAATTAAATTTGACATATAAAAAATGACATTTGACAGATGAGAAATGACGTTTGATAGATAAAAATGACATTTGACAGATATAAATTAAATTTGACATATAAAAAATGACATGACAGTTAAGAAATGACATTTTCCATATAAAAATGACATTTGACAGATGAGAAATGACGTTTGATAGATAAAAATGACATTTGACATATAAAAAATGACATTTGACAGATATAAATTAAATTTGACATATAAAAAATGACATTTGACAGTTGAGAAATAAAATTTGTAGCTAAAAATGACATTTGACGGATGAGAAATGACGTTTGATAGATAAAAATGACATTTGACAGATATAAATTAAATTTGACATATAAAAAATGACATTTGACAGATGAAAAATGACGTTTGATAGATAAAAATGACATTTGACAGATATAAATTAAATTTGACATATAAAAAATGACATTTGTCAGATGAGAAATGACGTTTGATAGATAAAAATGACATTTGACAGATATAAATTAAATTTGACATATAAAAAATGACATTTGACAGATATAAATTAAATTTGACATATAAAAAATGACATTTGACAGATGAGAAATGACGTTTGATAGATAAAAATGACATTTGACAGATATAAATTAAATTTGACATATAAAAAATGACATTTGACAGATATAAATTAAATTTGACATATAAAAAATGACATTTGACAGATGAGAAATGACGTTTGATAGATAAAAATGACATTTGACAGATATAAATTAAATTTGACATATAAAAAATGACATGACAGTTAAGAAATGACATTTTCCATATAAAAATGACATTTGACAGATGAGAAATGACGTTTGATAGATAAAAATGACATTTGACATATAAAAAATGACATTTGACAGATATAAATTAAATTTGACATATAAAAAATGACATTTGACAGTTGAGAAATAAAATTTGTAGCTAAAAATGACATTTGACGGATGAGAAATGACGTTTGATAGATAAAAATGACATTTGACAGATATAAATTAAATTTGACATATAAAAAATGACATTTGACAGATGAAAAATGACGTTTGATAGATAAAAATGACATTTGACAGATATAAATTAAATTTGACATATAAAAAATGACATTTGACAGATGAGAAATGACGTTTGATAGATAAAAATGACATTTGACAGATATAAATTAAATTTGACATATAAAAAATGACATTTGACAGATATAAATTAAATTTGACATATAAAAAATGACATTTGACAGATGAGAAATGACGTTTGATAGATAAAAATGACATTTGACAGATATAAATTAAATTTGACATATAAAAAATGACATTTGACAGATATAAATTAAATTTGACATATAAAAAATGACATTTGACAGATGAGAAATGACGTTTGATAGATAAAAATGACATTTGACAGATATAAATTAAATTTGACATATAAAAAATGACATGACAGTTAAGAAATGACATTTTCCATATAAAAATGACATTTGACAGATGAGAAATGACGTTTGATAGATAAAAATGACATTTGACAGATAAGAAATTACATTTGATAGCTAAACATGACATTTGACAGATAAGAATTAAATTTTTCATATAAAAAATGACACTTTCCATATAAAAAATGACATTTGACAGTTGAGCAATGACGTTTGATAGATAAAAATGACATTTGACAGATAAAACTGACATTTGACATATAAAAAATGATATTTGACAGATAAGAAATAACGTTTGACAGATAAAAATTAAATTTGTCATAAAAAAATAACATTTGACAGATAAAAATTAAATTTGACATATAAAAAATGACATTTGACAGATAAAAAAATGAGGTTATATAATCACTTACGGAACATTCCATTAAAGTACTCGCACTTTCGCATCGTTGGGGCCCCTTCTGTAGAGGAACAACGGGGGTTTGGCCCCATCCGTCCAATCCGCAATGCGTACAAGCCGCCGTAACCGGAAGCATCGGCTGCAAACACTGCCTCATGTTGCAGGTTTGTTTCGCCCGGCCCGGACCGCCGAATTTAACCATGTCCAAGCAAAAACTGCACTCGCCGCAATCGCTTCGTTGACACGCCTCGCATTTTTTACACCTAAAAGGTAAATAATGATGATTAATATTGACATAACCTCAAATTAAAAAGAAGAAAAAATTTTTTAATATTTTTTAGGATTTTTTTTTATTTCGGGGTTGGTATTAACGAATTTGCCGAAATAAATCGGTAACGCCATCTTTTCGAAATTTTAGTAAGTTATTAAATGTGACAGATAAACAAGGAAATTGAGGTTACAATCGATTATTATTAAATAATTAACGAGAAAATTAATAAATAAACATAAAACTTCTCGAAATACAAGGTAAACAAGTTCTTTTTGATGATATTGAAGTTTTTATTTTAGTAGGAACTCCGAATAAGAAAAGTTTTTGTCCTAAAGGAATTAAGAAAAGTTAAGGAATAACACCAAAAACTTTAGTGAATAATTAAATTGTTTTGGAACTTTTTATAACGAATAAATGAACGAATAATTTTCTGTAATGCTGAAGACTTTTGAAAAATTAATTAATGTCATTTAATAGTAAGAAATGTCATTTTGACGTTCGTTATGACATTTTAAAAGTAAAAAATGTCATTTTGAGGTTCATTATGACAATGTAACAGTAACAAATGTTATTTTGACATTGATTATGACATTGTAACAGTAACAAATGTCATTTTGACGTTTGTTGTGACATTGTAACAGTAGCCAATGTCATTTTGATGTTTATTATGACATTGTAACAATAAACAATGTCATTTTGTGGTTCATTATGACATTTTAAAACTAAGAAATGTCATTTTGAGGTTCATTATGACATTGTAACAGTAAAAAATGTCATTTTGACGTTTATTATGACATTGTAACAGTAAAAAATGTCATTTTCACGTTCATTATGACATTGTAACAGTAAAAAATGTCATTTTGACGTTCATTATCACACTTTAAAACTAAGAAATGTCATTTTGAGGTTAAATAAATGAACGTACCCTAATTTACAGTTTTCCTCGTTTCACAAAAATGTTGATATTTCTATCAACAATTAATTCTTTAAATTGATTTATCAAAAAAACGTTTTATAACAATTTCATTCTTACCCTTAAAGCGTTTTAATCATTTAAATTTAACGAAAATTTTAATAAAAATTTAAGAAATGTCATTTTGACGTTCATTATGACATTGTAATTGTTAAGGGAAAACTCTCAATGTGTTGCCCATCTGTACGTTTATATACATCCGCTAGATGTCGTTAGTTATAAGAATATTTTATAGAAAACTTTAAGTTGACAGTTGTTGTAATGGTTTCATGGTTTAGTTCAGTATTATTTTTAATACGCTGTTTTTCTATCAACGGTTCGTTGTTTTAATAAAAACTTTTTAGTTGTTGCAAGTAACAAATGTCATTTTGACGTTCATTATGATATTTCAAAAGAAAAAAAGTTTAAATTGTCAACCTCAAAAATGATTTCAAAATATTAAATGGATAAATGAACGTACCCTAATTTACAGTTTCCGTTCTTTCACAAAAATGATTCTTTCGATTAATTCTTTAAATTGATTTATCAAAAGAAAACGTTTTAAAACAATTTCATTTTTACCCTTGAAGCGTTTTAAATATTTAAATTTAATGAAAAAAAAATTTTTTTACCTCACTTTTTTCATATAACAATTTTATTTCATTTATAGAATAAATATTTATTGTCACTGACAGCTCAATAGTAGCGACATCTATGAGTGACAGTTTTATTTTGATAATATTAATATTAATAAATGTATAAAAACTCATAGTTTACCTAGAAATGATCAAAAACCAGTCGATTCTTGATATTAATGTGTAATTAAACATTTAATAATTATAGTAAATAAAATAAATTTCACTTCAACTTTGAAAACAATCTGATTCTGTCAATTGTCAGAAATCAATCAGTATGAAAGGAAGGGCTACCAACCTCATTTTTTCTTAATCTTATTTGTTAACATAAGATATCACTATGTTGCATATTTTAATTGACCTAAAACTAGAACTAACACAAGACCTAGAACTAGAATCATTCGGGTTTAGCCGTCTTGAGAGACGTGCGGCTAAATCTGAATGTTTCTAGTTCTAGCTCTAATGTTAGTTTTAGTGATAGTGCTAGGTAGCGCTAGTTAGCATTAAATATCATTGTGTTGTATATTATTATTGCTAGACTAGAGATTTTGATGTTTTTTGGCAGAATTTCGACGCACGGTTAAGAAAAAAACATTCAAGTATTAATGTCAATTCTTATTTTAACCTCAAAAATGACATTTCAAAATATGAAATGGATAAATGAACGTACCCTAATTTACAGTTTTCCTTCTTTCACAAAAATGATTCTTTCCAATTCATTCTTTAAATTGATTTATCAAAACAAAACGGTTTAAAACAATTTCATTTTTACCCTTAAAGCGTTTTAAGAAGGTTGGAAGGGCTACCAACCTCATTTTTTCTTAATCTCACTTGTTAACATAAAATATCACTATGTTGCATATTTTTATTGACCTAAAACTAGAACTAACACTAGACCTAGACCTAGAAACGTTCTAGGAAACGAATGATTCTAGTTCTAGGTCTTGTGTTACTTCTAGTGATAGTAGTAGGTAGCGCTAGTTAGCATTAAATATTGTGTTGTATATTATTATTGCTAGACTAGACCTAGAATTAGAAATATTCGTGTTTAGAAGTGCGCCTAAATATAATTTTGATGTTTTTTGACAGAATTTCGACGCACGGTTAAGAAAAAAACATTCAAGTGTTAATGTCAACTCTAATTTTAACCTCAAAAATGACATTTCAAAATATTAAATGGATAAATGAACGTACCCTAATTTACAGTTTCCTTTCTTTCACAATAATGATTCTTTTAATTAATTCTTTAAATTGATTTATCAAAAGAAAACGTTTTAAACCAATTTCATTAAAGTGTTTTAAATATTTAAATTTAATTAAAAAAAAAATTTTTACCTCATTTTTTTCATATAACAATTTTATTTCATTTATTTTATAAAATAAATAAAAAATAAATATTTATTGTCACTGACAGCCCAATAGTAGCGACATCTATGAGTGACGTTTGATGACAGTTTTATTTTGATAATATTAATAAATGTATAAAAACTCATAGTTTACCTAGAAATGATCAAAAACCAGTCGATTCTTGATATTAATGTGTAATTAAACATTTAATAATTATAATAAATAAAATAAATTTCACTTCAACTTTGAAAACAATCTGATTCTGTCAATTGTCAGAAATCAATCAGTGTGAAAGGAAGGGCTACCAACCTCCTTTTTTCTTAATCTTATTTGTTAACATAAGATATCACTATGTTGCATATTTTTATTAACCTAAAACTAGAACTAACACAAGACCTAGAACTAGAATCATTCGGGTTTAGCCGTCTTGAGAGACGTGCGGCTAAATCCGAATGTTTCTAGTTCTAGCTCTAATGTTAGTTTTAGTGATAGTGCTAGTTAGCATTAAATATCCTTGTGTTGTATATTATTATTGCTAGACTAGAGATTTTGATGTTTTTTGACAGAATTTCGACGCACGGTTAAGAAAAAAACATTCAAGTATTAATGTCAATTCTAATTTTAACCTCAAAAATGACATTTCAAAATATTAAATGGATAAATGAACGTACCCTAATTTACAGTTTCCTTTCTTTCACAAAAATGATTCTTTCAATTACTATGTTGCATATTTGTATTGACCTAAAACTAGAACTAACACTAGACCTAGAACTAGAAACATTCGGGTTTAGCCGTGCGTCTCTTAAGACGGCTAAACCCGAATGATTCTAGTTCTAGGTCTTGTGTTAGTTCTAGTGATAGTGCTAGGTAGCGCTAATTAGCATTAAATATTGTGTTGTATATTATTATTGCTAAACTAGACCTAGAATTAGAAATATTCGTGTTTAGAAGTGCGCCTAAATATAATTTTGATGTTTTTTGACAGAATTTCGAAAAAAACATTCAAGTGTTAATGTCAACTATAATTTTAACCTTAAAAATATTAAATCCATAAATGAACGTACCCTAATTTACAGTTTCCTTTTTTTCACAAAAATGATTTTTTCCATTATTTTTTTTTCATATAACAATTTTATTTAATTTACTCACCGAGTTCTTCGCCTCCTTGGTCCCCCTTTATCACCAGCAACTCCTCCACCACCATTAGGACTCCCTTTTTGCGACTTAACCCCACTTCCGGTCACCTTTGGTCCTTTAAAACCATCCTTAAACCCGCTTTTAAAAGCCCCCCTTTGAATATACCCCAATTTACTTTTACTTTCCATGTTAGTCTCATCAGGAAGATTCAAAATCGGCCTACCCGTAATCGCCAATTCCCTCACATCTTGTCGATGTTGTCCGATTAACGTTCGAACGTCTTGAATTAAAGCAACCGGATCTTTGATTAATTCTGGTACATTTTTTTTATTCGCCGGTAACATGTGGAGGAATAAAACGATTTCCTTTAACCCATGTAATTCAGAATGGGTTAAATGAACGTGTTGTTGCTTTTCTGTTGGCGAAAATTCGTTGGTTGAGGTTAGATGTGATCGTCCGAGTAAGCAAAAAACGTAACGTTCGAGTACGTACCATAACATTTCGGTGAAAAAGGGGTAACGAAATTTTTGGGGGACCTTCGTCGTGTCCTCAACTTGCGCTATTTTTAATTGTTTATCAATTCCGAAGGAATGCAAAAAATTCCCGCCAAAAACTAACGAATCGCACGGAGTATAAACGGCGTGAATCCACCCAGTTGGGATAAAAAACGTATTTCCCTCCAACAAAGTTATTCTTGCACACTTTTCGACGGAATCCCCAAAGAAAATATCCGATTGTTTACCAGATAAAACCCACCGTTCGTACAAATCTAGGTTATGTTTCGTCGGGGGGATTAACCAAAACACTTTACACCCTTTTAAAATGTGATACCACACCGAAGTCCCCCCAAAATCGACGTGAAAATCAGTGTAGCACCCTTTAACACTCATCAAACAATATTTTTGAACTTTGGGGTATTTCATATCATCCAAAACGTTGGTCGCTTCGGTTTGGCTCTCTTTTAGATGTCTCGGCCAAACGCAATCCACCCAATCTAATAATCGAACGATTGTGGGGCTTTGAACGTAATTTTCTAACTTAGTGTGTGAAAATTCCAACGAAATCACGTTTAATAATCGATCTTTATTTTGATCTTCGTAATATTTTTGCCACTCCTTCATGGTCATTTCACTATTTTTTTGTGTATTAACGTCCATAACGTCGAGGATACGTCTCGAACCAACGCACATTCGAACGTCGTTTATCGTAAAGTTATTCGTGGGGACGCGGAGCCCCAACCCCGATTTTTCTTTAAACAATAAAGGCGTGTTGAAACCGTTCCGTTGGAAATAAGAGACGGTTAATTCCGATCCGTGCATCTCTTTAACCATACAATGCGAGGCAAAAGTGGGATCTTCGAGTTTTTGTTGAATCGAAAATGTTCGTCTTCCTTCGATGTCGTCGTCGTTTAACGCCCAATCTTCCGAATAAAGCTTTTTTTGTTTGCGTTCCCTCTAAAAAGAATTTTAAATTAGTTAGTTGTGGTGAAATGGAAATTTTTTTGAGGTTATGTACCGTCCGAAACGAGTAATCTTTATTTATGCTGGATTTCTTTGATTTAACACTCGCCATATTGCGTATTACATTAAATGGAGGCCTCGTGAACGCGGAGCTGCTGCGGTTGTTGCATTACTGCCGTTTCTGCCGTTTAGTTTGAGAGGCACCGCAACAAGCAGCAACTCAATCCGATCATGCGCAGAAGACATATTATAAATTTTAATTAAAATTAATTTCTGCTTCGAGACTTTTATTTGAAATTGGATTAAAATAGAACTTACCCTATTTAATTTATTAATTAATTAAGCTTTTTGTAATAAATTGATGTTGAAACGTCAATTAAATGTCAATAAACGACATAACTTGGACGTAACCTCACTTTTCTTTTTTTTTTTTGCCGAATTGTAATTAGTTAATAAATTTAAATGTTTCAAATCAACAATTTAATAATAACCGTTTTTTTAAACAATTTCGACTTATTTCAATTTAATTAAAGTAAACAGTTAATTAAAATTGTGTTAAATAAAAAATTAATACCAACCCAAGAAATTCCCCCAAATAAAATCCCCAAAAATAATAAAAAACAAATTTTTTGTAATAATCATTTCGAAAATCGCTTAATTCATTAATTTCGACTTATTATTATTAAAAATTAGTTTATTATTATTATTGTTTACAACATGTCAACCTCAAAATGTCATGTTTGCAGTAATAAATATCATTTTGACATTTGAAAAGTAAGAAATGTTAATTTGAAGTTTAAAACGTCAATGTCAAAGAAGAAAATGTTATTTTGAAGTTGAAGGCGTCAACTTCACACTGAATTATGTCGTTTTTGTATCAAAAAAAATAAAAGAAATATATTAGTATTGAACTAAAACTAGAACTAACACTAGACCTAGAACTAGAAAATATCGGGTTTAGCCGTGCGTCTAGACGCACGGCTAAACCCGAAACTTTCTAGTTCTAGGTCTAGTGTTAGTTCTAGTTTTACACTATCGCTAGAACTAACGCAAGACCTAGAACTAGAATCATTCGGGTTTAGCCGTCTTGAAAGACGTGCGGCTAAACCCAAATGTTTCTAGTTCTCGATGTAGTGCTAGTTCTAGTAACAGTGCTAGGTAGCGCTGGTTACCATTAGATGTCACTGTGTTGCATATTATTATTGTACAATAACTAGAACTAACGGTTAAGAAAAAAACATTCAAGTATTAATTTCAACTTTAATTTTATTGTTATATTCGTAATCTTTATAAAATAACCTTTAAAATGAGTCCAAACATGACGCACTTATCTCAAAAAACAAAAAAGTTAGAATAAAAAACATTAAACCCGAAGTTAGCAACAATTTAATTTTTAAATATTAATACCAACCTTAATTTTTGATTTTTTTTATTATATTCTTGTTTTTGTGACAAATTTTAACATTTTATAAAAATTAATGTCAAAATGACATTGACATTTCAAACCGGAAGTTGCTTATATTTCGAATAATATTACAATAAACGTATCATGTTTGGGCTCATTTTAAAGGATTTTTCACGACAATTACAAATATGTCAAAATTGACGTTGACATTTTTAACCGGAAGTTGACCATAACTTCATTAATATTGAAGATAAATATGTCATGTTGGTACTCATTTTAAAGGATTTTTAATGAAGATTACAAATATGTCAAAATTGAGGTTGGCACTATAAACCTGAAGTTAGTAACATACAATAGACAAATGGGCAACTTCATGGTGTCGTTTCAAGATGCTTCGTGAACGTGGAGCTGCTGCAGTTGTAGCATTACTGCCGTTTAGTTTGAGAGGCACCGCAACAAGCAGCAACTCAATCCGATCATGCGCAGAAGAGATATTATAAATTTTAATTAAAATTCATTTCTGCTTCGAGACTTTTATTTGAAATTGGATTAAAATAGAACTTACCTTATTTAATTTATTAATTAATTAAGCTTTTTGTAATAAATTAATGTTGAAACGTCAATTAAATGTCAACAAACGACACAACTTGGACGTAACCTCACTTTTCTTTTTTTTTTTTAATCGAATTATAATTTAAATGTTTCAAATCAATAATTTTATCGTCTTTTTAAACGATTTAGATTAATTTAATTAAAATAAGAAATTAATTTATAGCAACAATTAAAGTTAAATAAGTTAAAGTTAATTAAAAAAATTAATACCAACCCAAAAAATTCCCCCAACTAAAATCAAAAATTTTCCTAATAATCGCTTAATTCATTAATTTCGATTTATTATTATTAAAAATTAGTTTATTATTATTATTATTACCTCAAAATGTCATGTTCGCAGAAATAAATGTCATTATGACATTTTAAAAGTAGAAATGTTATTTTAAAGCTTAAAACGTCAATGTCACAGGAGAAAATGCGATTTTGAAGTCGAAGGTGTCAACTTCACACTAAATTATGTCATTTTGTATAAAAAAAAAAATAAAAGAAATATATTTGTATTGAACTAAAACCAGAACTAACACTAGACCACTGTAATAATTTAATGTTGAAACGTCAATTAAATGTCAACAAACGACATAACTTGGACGTAACCTCACTTTTCTTTTCTTCTTTTGCCGAATTATAATTAGTTAATAACTTTAAATGTTTCAAATCAATAATTTAATAATAACCGTCTTTTTAAATGATTTAGATTAATTTTAATTTCATTAAAATAAGCAATTAATTTAAAGCGACAAATAAATTGTGATAATTAAAAAATTAATACCAACCCAAAAAATTTCCCCAAATAAAATCCCCCAAAAATAATAAAAATCAAATTTTTTGTAATAATCACTTCGAAAATCGCTTAATTCATTAATTTCGACTTATTATTATTATTGTTTACAACATGTCTACCACAAAATGTTATGTTCGCAGTAATAAATGTCATTTTGACATTTTAAAAGTAAGAAATGTTAATTTGAAGTTTAAAACGTCAATGTCAAAGAAGAAAATGCTATTTTGAAGTTGAAGGCGTCAACTTCACACTGAATTATGTAGTTTTTGTATTAAAAAAAAATAAAAGAAATATATTTGTATTGAACTAAAACTAGAACTAACACTAGATCTAGAACTAGAATGTTTCGGGTTTAGCCGTGCATCCTCAGACGCACGGCTGAAGGATTTTTCACGACCATTACAAAAATGTCAAAATTGACGTTGACATTTCTAACCGGAAGTTGACCATAACTTCATTAATATTGAAGATAAATATGTCATGTTGGTACTCATTTTAAAGGATTTTTAATGAAGATTACAAATATGTCAAAATTGAGGTTGGCACTATAAACCTGAAGTTAGTTATCATATAACAAACAAATGGGCAACTTCATGGTGTCCTTTCACGATGTATTCTTTATTAAAAACTCTTTAAAATGAGTCCAAACACGACGCACTTATCTCGAAAAACAAAAAAGTTAGAATAAAAAACACTAAACCCGAAGTTAGCAACAATTTAATTTTTAAATATTAATACCAACCTTAATTTCTGATTTTTTTTTTATTATACTTTTGTTTTTGTGACAAATTTTAAAACATTTTATAAAAATTAATATGTCAAAATGACATTGACATTTCAAACCGGAAGTTGCTTATATCTCAAGTATTATTGGAATTAAACGTATCATGTTTGGGCTCATTTTAAAGGATTTTTCACGACGATTACAAATATGTCAAAATTGAGGTTGACTTTTTTCGAATGTAGGTATTTACTTCTCGGTTTAGTGCTAGTTCTAGTGGTATATTTTTATTGAACTAAAACTAGAACTAAAATTAATGTTGAAACGTCAATTAAATGTCAACAAACGACATAACCTCACTTTTCTTTTTTGTAATCGAATTATAATGAATGAATTAATTTAAATGTTTCAATTCAATAATTTTATCGTTTTTTTAAACGATTTAGATTAATTTCAATTTAATTATAATAAACAATTAATTTATAGCAACAAATTGTGTTAATTAAAAAAATTAATACCAACTCAAAAAATTCCCCCAACTAAAATCCCTAAAAATAAAAATCAAAAATTTTCGTAATAATCTAAACTTAAAACTAAAAACATTCCTGTTTAGCCGTGCGCCTAAAAATAATTGTTTGTACTCATTTTAAAGGTTTTTTTAATGAAGAATACAAGAATGTCAACCTCAATTTTGTCATATTTATAATCTTCATTAAAAATCCTTTAAAATGAGTACAAACACGACATATCTATCTTCAATATTAATGAAGTTATGGTCAACTTCCGGTTAGAAATGTCAACCTCAATTTTGACATATTTGTAATCGTCGTGAAAAATCCTTTAAAATGAGCCCAAACATGATACGTTTAATTTCAATATTACTCGAGATATAAGCAACTTCCGGTTTGAAATGTCAATGTCATTTTGATTCTTAATTGTTGTAAAATGTTTTAAAATTTGTCACAAAAACAAAAATATAATAAAAATTAAGGTTGGTATTAATATTTAAAAATTAAATTGTTGCTAACTTCGAGTTTAATGTTTTTTATTCTAATTTTTTTGTTTTTTGAGATGAATACGTCATGTTTGGACTCATTTTAAAGGTTTTTTAATAAAGATTACGAATATAATAATAAAATTAAAGTTGACATTAACATCTTCAATATTAATGAAGTTATGGTCAACTTCCGGTTAGAAATGTCAACCTCAATTTTGACATATTTGTAATCGTCGCGAAAAATCCTTTAAAATGAGCCCAAACATGATACGTTTAATTCCAATATTACTCGAGATATAAGCAACTTCCGGTTTGAAATGTCAATGTCATTTTGATATATTCTAAATTTTTATAAAATGTCTTAAAATTTGTCACAGAAACTAAAATATAATAAAAAAAATCTAAAATTAAGGTTGGTATTAATATTTAAAAATTAAATTGTTGCTAACTTCCGGTTTAATGTTTTTTTATTCTAATTTTTTTGTTTTTTGAGATGAATACGTCATGTTTGGACTCATTTTAAAGGTTTTTTAATAAAGATTACGAATATAATAATAAAATTAAAGTTGACATTAACATCTTCAATATTAATGAAGTTATGGTCAACTTCCGGTTAGAAATGTCAACCTCAATTTTGACATATTTGTAATCGTCGCGAAAAATCCTTTAAAATGAGCCCAAACATGATACGTTTAATTCCAATATTACTCGAGATATAAGCAACTTCCGGTTTGAAATGTCAATGTCATTTTGATATATTCTTAATTTTTGTAAAATGTTTTAAAGTTTGTCACAAAAATGTAATTAAAAAAGTCAGAAATTAAGGTTGGTATTAATATTTAAAAATTAAATTGTTGCTAACTTCAGGTTTAATGTTTTTTATTCTAACTTTTTTGTTTTTTGAGATAAGTGCGTCATGTTTGGACTCATTTTAAAGGTTATTTTATAAAGATTACGAATATAATAATAAAATTAAAGTTGACATTAACATCTTCAATATTAATGAAGTTAGGGTCAACTTCCGGTTAGAAATGTCAACCTCAATTTTGACATATGTATTTGTAATCGTTGTGAAAAATCCTTTAAAATGAGTCCACACATGATACGTTTAATTCCAATATTACTCGAGATATAAGCAACTTCCGGTTTGAAATGTCAATGTCATTTTGATATATTCTTAATTTTTATAAAATGTTTTAAAATTTGTCACAGAAACAAAAATATAATAAAAAAAATCAAAAATTAAGGTTGGTATTAATATTTAAAAATTAAATTGTTGCTAACTTCCGGTTTAATGTTTTTTATTCTAACTTTTTTGTTTTTTGAGATAAATGGGTCATGTTTGGACTCATTTTAAAGGTTTTTTAATAAAGATTACGAATATAATAATAAAATTAAAGTTGACATTAACACCCGAAACTTTTTAGTTTCCGGTTTCTGGTTTTACACTTAACCGTCTTGAGACACATGTGGTCATTTACAAACATAACCTCTAAAACTCTCTTAACATACTTATATCTCCAACTCAACTTAAGAGTTAATATTGTTGCCTATATCTTATTTAATTAATTAATTTTCTTGTAATAAATTAAATTAATGAATCTTGAAACGTCAATTAAATGTCAACAAACGACATAACCTCACTTTTTTTTTAATCGAATTATAATTAATTAATTAATTAACTTAAACGTTTCAACTCAATAATTTTTTCGTCTTTTTAAATCATTTAAATTAATTTAATTAAAATAAGAAATTAATTTATAGCAAATTGTGTTAATTAAAAAATTAATACCAACCCAAAAAATTCCCCCAACCAAACCCCCAATGATAATAAAAATCAAAATTTTTCGTAATAATCGTTTCGAAAATCGCTTAATTCATTAATTTCGGTTTATTATTATTAAAAATGAGTTAAAAACGAAAAGAAATCGCTTTATTTACACAATTTAATTGTGTACGTGATGAAATACGTGCGAATAATGGCGGATCCGATTTTTGTAAGATCTTTCTTTTGGGGTTAATTTAAATGAATGAACTCACCAATTGTCTGAAGGCGTGCCGCCGGTGATCGTGGGGTTCCTCTTCGGCCATTTCTTTCACCTCGCCCGGCACCACCAGGTCCCCACCGAGGACGACAACAACAATCACACCGCGTTTTTAATAATCTTCTTTTGACAGATCACAATTTTTTTATCGTTCTCGTCGAGGAGATCAGCGCGGATCTAAAATTAACTAGAATCAACTTCAATTTTGATTCAATCCGACAAGATCGACCAAGATTGACCGAGATGTGTAGAGGAAAAGTAGAAAAAATGGTTAAATGAGGGTTAACGACGTGATGTTGATTGATTTTGTTAGATGGCGCTGTTACGGATGGTAAAAAAGATTTTTTTTTTATTTTTATTTTTGCTTTATTTTAATTATAAATAATTTTTCGTTTTAAATAAACTATATAAAAATAAATAAATTAAGATTTAAAACGCCATCTTTTATGATTCGATTGTAATTAATTTATTCAAACAATAAACTAATTAATTAATGAATAAACATTACCAAGAAATGAATGAATCATGAAATTTTCTACTTTCTCAATCGTTTTTAACGAGGAAGACCTTTGAACGACTCAATAACAAGATAAAGCAATGATTTAGATCCGACCAAATCGTTTTAGAAACTTAATCACTTTAAAGCCGCTACGAATCTTAATTTGGTCGATTGTGCAAAAGAAATAAGGATAATAGCGTCTCTTCGTTTCTTGGTAGTTTATAAATGGTCAAAACAAGCTAAAGAAGGTCAGTTTGATTAAAACCTTGCAAGCAAAGACACCAAAAATGTTTTTTAAATTAAACGTATTTCTTGTGTTATTTATCGTATACACGGAGCAACATTCTTATAATTTGGGCGAATGCCCCTTGGTTGCACCGCAAAGCGATTTTAGAATGGAAAATGTAAGTAAAAAAAATACCTGGCTTTGTTTAATCCATTTGTCAATTTGAGTAAGTTGGGTTGCCTATTTTGAACCTAAAAATAAGAATTTAGATGTTGGGAATTGTTTGTAATAAAAAAAACGAGTACATTAATTATTAAGATTACAAATATGTCAAAATTGAGGTTGACATTTTACACTTGAAGTTAGTTATCATTTATCATATAATAGAGAAATGGACAACTTCATGGTGTTCTTTTATGATGCATTCTTTATTAAAAAAAAAACCATTAAAATAAGTCCAAACATGATGTTGCTAGATATCACTATGTTGTATATTTTTATTGCACTAAAACTAGAACTAGCACTAGACCTAGAACTAGAAAAATTCTAAATTTTAATTTTGTAATTATATTCGTAATCTTTATAAAATAACCTTTAAAATGAGTCCAAACATGACCCATTTATCTCAAAAAACAAAAAAGTTAGAATAAAAAACATTAAACCGGAAGTTAGCAACAATTTAATTTTTAAATATTAATACCAACCGTAATTTTTAATTTTTTTTATTATATTTTTGTTTTTATGACAAATATTAAGACATTTTATAAAAATTAAGAATATGTCAAAATGACATTGACATTTCAAACCGGAAGTTGCTTATATCTCGAGTAATATTGGAATTAAACGTATCATGTTTGGGCTCATTTTAAAGGATTTTTCACGGCAATTACAAATATGTCAAAATTGGCGTTGACATTTCTAACCGGAAGTTGTCCATAACTTCATTAATATTGAAAATGTTAATGTCAACTTTAATTTTATTATTATATTTGTAATGTTTATTAAATAACCTTTAAAATGAGTCCAAACATGACGCATTTATGTCAAAAAACAAAAAAGTTAGAATAAAAAAACATTAAACCCGAAGTTAGCAACAATTTAATTTTTAAATATTAATACCAACCTTAATTTTTATTTTTTTTTATTATATTTTTGTTTTTATGACAAATATTAAGACATTTTATAAAAATTAAGAATATATTAAAATGACATTGACATTCAAACCGGAAGTTGCTTATATCTCGAGTAATATTGGAATTAAACGTATCATGTTTGGGCTCATTTAAAAGGATTTTTCACGACGATTACAAATATGTCAAAATTGAGGTTGACATTTCTAACCGGAAGTTGCCCATAACTTCATTAATATTGAAAATGTTAATGTCAACTTTAATTTTATTATTATATTCGTAATCTTTATTAAAAAACCTTTAAAATGAGTCCAAACATGACGTATTTATCTCAAAAAACAAAAAAGTTAGAATAAAAAAACATTAAACCCGAAGTTAGCAACAATTTAATTTTTAAATATTAATACCAACCTTAATTTTTATTTTTTTTTATTATATTTTTGTTTTTATGACAAATATTAAGACATTTTATAAAAATTAAGAATATATTAAAATGACATTGACATTTCAAACCGGAAGTTGCTTATATCTCGAGTAATATTGGAATTAAACGTATCATGTTTGGGCTCATTTTAAAGGATTTTTCACGGCAATTACAAATATGTCAAAATTGGCGTTGACATTTCTAACCGGAAGTTGGCCATAACTTCATTAATATTGAAAATGTTAATGTCAACTTTAATTTTATTATTATATTTGTAATCTTTATAAAATAACCTTTAAAATGAGTCCAAACATGACGCATTTATGTCAAAAAACAAAAAAGTTAGAATAAAAAACATTAAACCGGAAGTTAGCAACAATTTAATTTTTAAATATTAATACCAACCTTAATTTTTATTTTTTTTTATTATATTTTTGTTTTTATGACAAATATTAAGACATTTTATAAAAATTAAGAATATGTCAAAATGACATTGACATTTCAAACCGGAAGTTGCTTATATCTCGAGTAATATTTGAATTAAACGTATCATGTTTGGACTCATTTTAAAGGATTTTTCACGACGATTACAAATATGTCAAAATTGAGGTTGACATTTCTAACCGGAAGTTCACCATAACTTCATTAATATTAAAAATGTTAATGTCAACTTTAATTTTATTATTATATTTGTAATCTTTATAAAATAACCTTTAAAATGAGTCCAAACATGACGCATTTATGTCAAAAAACAAAAAAGTTAGAATAAAAAACATTAAACCGGAAGTTAGCAACAATTTAATTTTTAAATATTAATACCAACCTTAATTTTCATTTTTTTTTATTATATTTTTGTTTTTATGACAAATATTAAGACATTTTATAGAAATTAAGAATATATCAAAATGACATTGACATTTCAAACCGGAAGTTGCTTATATCTCGAGTAATATTGGAATTAAACGTATCATGTTTGGACTCATTTTAAAGGATTTTTCACGACGATTACAAATATGTCAAAATTGAGGTTGACATTTCTAACCGGAAGTTGTCCATAACTTCATTGATATTGAAAATGTTAATTTCAACTTTAATTTTATTATTATATTTGTAATCTTTATAAAATAACCTTTAAAATGAGTCCAAACATGACCCATTTATCTCAAAAAACAAAAAAGTTAGAATAAAAAAACATTAAACCCGAAGTTAGCAACAATTTAATTTTTAAATATTAATACCAACCTTCCATTCAATAAAAATATGCAAAATAGGGATATCTTATAAAAAAATACCAAAAAACTTTATTTTTAGATCTAAAAGCCTAATAAAACTTCTAAAAAACTTATTTCGTTAAGATCGAATCATTTTTTCTTTATAATCCGCCATTTTGTTTTTGTTATTATCGAATTTGATTAATCCAACATCGTATTCGTGATCTACATTAAATTCTCTTTAAAACGAGCCCAAACTCAATGGGGTTATCTTAAAAGATAACAAACTTCCGGTTATCACTTTTTTGAGGTTATGTCAAAATTAAACGTGGGATATCGCGGGTGTTTCTTGAGATAATCGAGTCGAGTTTGGACTCAATTTTGAAGCATTTTTAATTCCCCACACGATCGTGAATAAATAAAAAACCTAACCTGTAATATGTCAAAATTGAGATTGACATTTTAAACCTGAAGTTAGTTATCATATAACAGACAAGTGGAACTTCATGGTGTTCTTTCATGATGTATTCTTTATTAAAAAACCTTTAAAATGAGTCCAAACACGACACACTTATCTCAAAAAACAAAAAAGTTAGAATAAAAAACATTAAACCTGAAGTTAGCAACAATTTAATTTTTAAATATTAATACCAACCTTAATTTTTAATTTTTTTTATTATAGTTTTGTTTTTATGATAAATATTAAGACATTTTATAAAAATTAAGAATATGTCAAAATGACATTGACATTTCAAGCCGGAAGTTGCTTATATCTCGAGTAATATTGGAATTAAACGTATCATGTTTGGGCTCATTTTAAAGGATTTTTCACGACGATTAAAAATATGTCAAAATTGAGGTTGATATTTCTAACCGGAAGTGGACCAAAACTTCATTAATATTGAAGATGTTAATGTCAACTTTAATTTTTTTATTATATTCGTAATCTTTATTAAAAAACCTTTAAAATGAGTCCAAACATGACGTATTCATCTCAAAAAACAAAAAAATTAGAATAAAAAAACATTGAACCGGAAGTTAGCAACAATTTAATTTTTAAATATTAATACCAACCTTAATTTCTGATTTGTTTTTATTATATTTTTGTTTTTATGACAAATACTAAAATATTTTATAAAAATTAAGAATATGTCAAACTGACATTGACATTTCAAACCGAAAGTTGCTTATATCTCGAGTAATATTGGAATTAAACGTATCATGTTTCGGCTCATTTAAAAGGATTTTTCACGACGATTACAAATATGTCAAAATTGAGGTTGACATTTCTAACCGGAAGTTGCCCATAACTTCATTAATATTGAAAATGTTAATGTCAACTTTAATTTTATTATTATATTCGTAATCTTTATTAAAAAACCTTTAAAATGAGTCCAAACATGACCCATTTATCTCAAAAAACAAAAAAGTTAGAATAAAAAAACATTAAACCCGAAGTTAGTAACAATTTAATTTTTAAATATTAATACCAACCTTAATTTTTATTTTTTTTTATTACATTTTTGTGTCTGTGACAAATTTTAAAACATTTTATAAAAATAAGAATATATCAAAATGACATTGACATTTCAAACCGGAAGTTGCTTATATCTCGAGTAATATTGAAATTAAACGGATCATGTTTGGGCTCATTTTAAAGGATTTTTCACGACGATTACAAATATGTCAAAATTGAGGTTGACATTTCTAACCGGAAGTTGACCAAAACTTCATTAATATTGACGATAAATATGTCGTGTTTGTACTCGTTTTGTACTTATTTTGAAATGATTGAAATCATTTTGACACCCACCAACCAACTTTTCGCGTGTTTTAAATTTTTTGAATCTTCTAGAAAACATCCCATTTGACTCTATTAATTTATTCTAGCCACCTTAAGTAAGAAAAAGATGTTTTAAGTCGATTTCAGCAATTTTGACACACACCAATAAGTTTTTTCTATTTTTTGGCATCTTTGAAACTCTTGCAAAACAGATTAAAATCATTTTTTTCGAATTAAAACTAGAACTAACACTAGACTTAACGAGTAAAAATAATTTTGACGTTTTTTGAAAGAGTTTCGACGCACGGCTAAGAAAAAAACTTTCAGGTGCTAATGTCAACTTTAATTTTATTACTATATTCGCAATCTTTATAAAATAACCTTTAAAATGAGTCCAAACATGACGCATTTATCTCAAAAAACAAAAAAGTTAGAATAAAAAACATTAAACCGGAAGTTGGAAACAATGAAGATAGCAATTTAATTTTGAAATATTAATACCAACCTTAATTTTTGTTTTTTTGTGACAAATTTTAAAACATTTTATAAAAATTAAGAATATGTCAAAATGACGTTGACATTTCAAACCGGAAGTTGGATAATTTCATTAATATTGAAGATAAATATGTCGTGTTTGTACTCATTTTAAAGGATTTTTAATGAAGATTACAAGTATGTCAAAATTGACGTTGACATCTCTAACCGGAAGTTGACCGTAACTTCATTAATATTGAAAATGTTAATGTCAACTTTAATTTTATTATTATATTCGTAATCTTTATTAAAAAACCTTTAAAATGAGTCCAAACATGACCCATTTATCTCAAAAAACAAAAAAGTTAGAATAAAAAACATTAAACCGGAAGTTAGCAATTTAATTCTTAAATATTAATACCAACCTTAATTTTTAATTTTTTTTATTATATTTTTGTTTTTATGACAAATATTAAGACATTTTATAAAAATTAAGAATATGTCAAAATGACATTGACATTTCAAACCGGAAGTTGCTTATATCTCGAGTAATATTGGAATTAAACGTATCATGTTTGGGCTCATTTAAAAGGATTTTTCACGACGATTACAAATATGTCAAAATTGAGGTTGACATTTCTAACCGAAAGTTGACCATAACTTCATTAATATTGAAGATGTTAATGTCAACTTTAATTTTATAATAATATTCGCAATCTTTATTAAAAAACCTTTAAAATGAGTCCAAACATGACGCATTTATGTCAAAAAACAAAAAAGTTAGAATAAAAAACATTAAACCGGAAGTTAGCAACAATTTAATTTTTAAATATTAATACCAACCTTAATTTTTATTTTTTTTTTATTATTTATTTGTGTCTGTGACAAATTTTAAAACATTTTATAAAAATTAAAAATATATCAAAATGACATTGACATTTCAAACCGGAAGTTGCTTATATCTCGAGTAATATTGGAATTAAACGTATCATGTTTGGGCTCATTTTAAAGGATTTTTCACGGCAATTACAAATATGTCAAAATTGGCGTTGACATTTCTAACCGGAAGTTGGCCATAACTTCGTTAATATTGAAGATAAATATGTCGTGTTTGTACTCATTTTAAAGGATTTTTAATGAAGATTATAAATATGTCAAAATTGAGGTTGACATTTTTAACCGGAAGTTGACCAAAACTTCATTAATATTGACGATAAATATGTCGTGTTTGTACTCGTTTTGTACTTATTTTAATCGATTGAAATCATTTTGACACCCACCAACCAACTTTTCGCGTGTTTTAAATTTTTTGAATCTTCTAGAAAACATCCCATTTGACTTTATTAATTTATTCTAGCCACCTTAAGTAAGAAAAAGATGTTTTAAGTCGATTTCAGCAATTTTGACACACACCAATAAGTTTTTTCTATTTTTTGGCATCTTTGAAACTCTTGCAAAACAGATTAAAATCATTTTTTTCGAATTAAAACTATAACTAACACTAGACTTAACGAGTAAAAATAATTTTGACGTTTTTTGAAAGAGTTTCGACGCACGGCTAAGAAAAAAACTTTCAGGTGCTAATGTCAACTTTAATTTTATTACTATATTCGCAATCTTTATAAAATAACCTTTAAAATGAGTCCAAACATGACCCATTTATCTCAAAAAACAAAAAAGTTAGAATAAAAAACATTAAACCGGAAGTTAGCAACAATTTAATTTTTAAATATTAATACCAACCTTAATTTTTAATTTTTTTTATTATTTTTTTGTTTTTATGACAAATATTAAGGCATTTTATAAAAATTAAGAATATGTCAAAATGACATTGACATTTCAAACCGGAAGTTGCTTATATCTCGAGTAATATTGGAATTAAACGTATCATGTTTGGGCTCATTTTAAAGGATTTTTCACAACGATTACAAATATGTCAAAATTGAGGTTGACATTTCTAACCGGAAGTTGGCCATAACTTCGTTAATATTGAAGATAAATATGTCGTGTTTGTACTCATTTTAAAGGATTTTTAATGAAGATTACAAATATGTCAAAATTGAAGTTAGTTATCATATAATAGACAAATATTATTCGAAAATTAAATAATAACCTTTTTGGAAAATAACCTATAACATTAGTTTCGAAACAAAAAATTAAATATTTTATTTCTCATAAAGAGTATTTACTTTTTCCTATATTATTTTAATTATTTGAGAAAATAAGTTATTTATCGCACCACAAAGCGATTTTTGAATGGAAAATATAAAATAAAAAATACCTGTCATTTTTTGATCCATTTGTCAATTCGAGTATGTTGGGTTGCCTATTTTGACGTGTGGTATAACCTAAAAATACCTGCCATTTTTTTTTAAATCCATTACTTAATTTGTGTATATTGTGTTGCCTATTTTGATGTTTAATATAACCTAAAAAATTTAAAATTTAGATGTTGGGGGAATGGTTTGTAATAAAAAAGACGAGTACATCGAGTTCTTGCATCATTTACAACTTTACGTCCACCTCGGAGCCGAATCATTATCAATTGGAGCAAATTAGCAACACTTTTATCCCACTAAAACACAACTACCATTACACCGGGGAGTTAATCGTTCAGGATCCAACAGTTCCAGCAAAAATGAAAGTTAAATTTCCTTTGAGTGAGTTAACTACAAAAAAAAAAAATAATAACAAAGATAATTTTAACCATTTTAGATTTAGGTTCGGCTTCTTACACCGTTTTTATGACAGATTATCAAAATTACGCGGCTATTTTTACTTGCCAAAAATTACCGTTAAGTAATCGCCAATCTGTTTCTATTTTATCCAGGAAAAAGGTTTTGGATAAACTTTATTTGGATAAGGTAAATTTTTTAATTATTTAATTATAAAATGATTAAACAATGATTTTAGATTCAACAAAGAATGAGTAGTTTCGGGGTAAACCCCTATGATTTATCAATAATTAATCAAAACGATTGCAAAAAGAACATTGATGGTTATAACTGGAATGTAGATGATGACACCTTCTCTGTAAAATCGGTAGCTGGCGTTATAAGAAAAGCTGGTGAAAAAATAGGAGATGGTTTCGAATATGTAGCTGAAGGAGCAAAAAAATTAATTAATAAAGGTGGTGATGAGACAAAACAAGTCGAGAGAAGAGTAGGGCAAGTTGCAATAGACCCTGATGCTGAATGGATACCTTAAATTAAAAAAAAAAACTTGATTAATACACAATTAAGACTAACATTAATAAAATGAGATTTAAACCACTCAAAATTTTTAATTTTAAAGTTAAGAAGTCACAAAAATTTAATAAAAACAATTTCACAGATTCAAAGAAAAAAAATCACCAAAAAACCATATTCAGGTCCAAAACGAGCTTCTTTTAAGCTAATCATTAAAAAAAAAATATATAGAGAAATTCCCCTCCCTCTCGCCAGATTAAGTTGAGTAAGAAATTATTGAGCAACCAATCCCACACCTAAAAGCATGAAGGCCGACATCAAAATGTTGGTGATTAATTTGGCCGCTCCTGCGGTTGTTCCGTCTTCCGTGGTGTCGTCACGGAAGCTGGGCGCGACGTCAGATCGTTTGAAATTCGGAACTGAGTTGCATTCCGTTGGAACGTTCGCCCCCAAAGCCCTACAAATCGTCAACATCCAAGCTTTCACGGCAGCCTGATCTTGAGTTTTACTCTGTTTCTCGTCAATCACAACAAATGGTTTATAATCGACGGCAAAACGTTTTAGATTTTTCATCATTTCACCAATTGATGCTAGAAAAATAAATAAATTATGTTAATTTCGTTTTAAAACATTTTTTATAACAAATATATCACAAGATATAATCATGGAAAGATTTAAGTTGTTTGCCAAAGACTAGATGCTTTTTAGAAAATAAAACTATTTCCAGAAAACCAAATGTTGCTTCTAGAAGACTAAATTTGACTTCTAGCAGATTAACACTGATGCCAGAAGTCTAAATACTGATGCCAGAAGACTGAATATTGTGTTCATTGCTAGCAAAAGATTGATTATTGCTGCTTGAAGACTAGATACTGTTTCCAGAAAACTAGATATTGCTTCAAACTGTTAAATACTGCTTTCAGAAGATTAAATATTGGTCCAAAGGACTAAATAATGTTTTCAGAAGAGAAATATTGCTAGCAAAAAACTAGTTACTGCATCCAGAAGATTAGATATTGCTCCAGAAGACTAAATATTGTTGTCAGAAGACAAACTTTGCTACCAAAAGACTGAATACTGATTGTAGAAGATTGAATATTGCTTTTGGAAGACAAACATTGCTACCAAAACACTGGTTACTGTTTCCAGAAAACTAGATATTGCTCCAGACTGTTAAATACTGCTTCCAGAAGACCAAATATTGCTCCACAGGACTAAATATTGTTTTCAGAAGAGAAATATTGCAATCAGAAGATTAGATATTGCTCCAGAAGACTAAATATTGTTGTCAGAAGACAAACCTTGCTACCAAAAGACTGAATACTGATTGTAAAAGATTGAATATTGCTTTTGGAAGACAAACATTGCTACCAAAACACTGGTTCCTGTTTCCAGAAAACTAGATATTGCTCCAGACTGTTAAATACTGCTTCCAGAAGACTAAATATTGCTCCACAGGACTAAATATTGTTTTCAGAAGAGAAATATTGCAATCAGAAGATTAGATATTGCTCCAGAAGACTAAATATTGTTGTCAGAAGACAAACATTGCTACCAAAAAATTGATTACTGTTTCCAGAAAACTAGATATTGCTCCAAACTGTTAAATACTGCTTTCAGAAGATTAAATATTGGTCCAAAGGACTAAATAATGTTTTCAGAAGAGAAATATTGCTAGCAAAAAACTAGTTACTGCATCCAGAAGATTAGATATTGCTCCAGAAGACTAAATATTGTTGTCAGAAGACAAACTTTGCTACCAAAAGACTGAATACTGATTGTAGAAGGTTGAATATTGCTTTTGGAAGACAAATATTGCTACCAAAACACTGGTTACTGTTTCCAGAAAACTAGATATTGCTCCAGACTGTTAAATACTGCTTCCAGAAGACTAAATATTGCTCCACAGGACTAAATATTGTTTTCAGAAGAGAATTATTGCAATCAAAAGATTAGATATTGCTCCAGAAGACTAAATATTGTTGTCAGAAGACAAACATTGCTACCAAAAAATTGATTACTGTTTCCAGAAAACTAGATATTGTTCCAGACTGTTAAATACTGCTTGCAGAAGACTAAATATTGCTTCAAAGGACTAAATATTGTTTTCAGAAGAGAAATATTGCTACCAAAAAGCTGGTGACTGCATTCAGAAGATTAGATATTGCTCCAGAAGACTAAATATTGTTGTCAGAAGACAAACATTGCTACCAAAAGACTGGATACTGATTGTAAGAGACTAAATATTACTTTTAGAAGACAAACATGGCTATTAAAAGACTGATTACAGCCTCAGAAGACTAAATACTGCTTCCAGAAGACTAAATATTGCTTCTAGTAGCCTAACGCTCATACCAAAAGACTAGATACTGCTCTAGACTACTAAATACTGCTTCTAGAAGAGTAAATATTGCGTTCAGAAGACAAATATTGCTACCAAACAACTAGATAGTGTTGCCAAAAGACTAGATACTGCTCCAGACTATTAAATGCTGGTTCCAGAAGACTAAATATTCTTTTCAGAAGACAAATATTGCTATTAAATGACTTGTTACTGTTCCCAGAAATTAGATACGGTGTCGAGAAGACTAAATATTGCTTCCAGCAGACTAACATTGCTACCAAAAAACTAGATACTGCGTTCAGAAGACCAGATATTGTTTCTAGGAGACAAACATTGCTACCAAAAGACTGAACACTGCTCCAAAAGACTAAATATTGCTTCTAGAAGGGAAAGTATTGTTTTCAGAAGACTAAATGCTGCTTCCGGAAAACCAAATATTGCTCCCAGCAGACTAATACTGCTATCAAAAGACTAGATACTGCCCTGAAAAACTAAATACTGCATCCAGAAGACTATATATTGCTTCTAGAAGCTAAAATATTGCATGCAAAAGACTAAATACTGGTTTCAGAAGATTAAATATTACTTCCAGTAATCTAACACTGTTCCAAGAGACTAGGTTACAGCAACCAGAAGACCAAATATTGCTTCCAGCAGACTAATACTGATAATAAAAGATTAGATACTGTTCTGAAAGACCAAATACTACAACCAGAAGACTAAATATTGCTTCTAGAAGCCAAAGTATTGCTTTCAAAAGACTAAATAAGATTGCTTTCACACTGCCTTCACAAGATTAAATACTGCTTCGAGCAGTATAACACTATTCCAGGAGACTAAGACTAACACTGCTACAAAAGATTAGATACGACGTCCAGAAAACCTGATATTGCTCTTAGGAGACAAACATTGCTACCAAAACACTGGAAACTGCTCCAAAAAACTAAATATTGCTTCTAAAAGCCAATATATTACATTTAGAAGACTAAATGCTGCTTCCAGAAGATTAAATATTGCTTCCAGCAGTCTAACACTGTTCCAGGAGATTAGATGCGGCATCCAGAAGACTAAATATTGTTTCCAGCAGACTAATATTGGTACTAAAAGACTAGATACTGCTCTGAAAGACTAATTACTGCATCCAGAAGACTAAATATTGCATCTAGAAGCGAAAGTATTGCTTGCAGAAAACTAATATTGCTACCAAAAGATTAAATACTGCTCTGAAAGACTAAATACTGCTTCCAGAAGACTAAATATTGCATCTAAAAGCTAAAGTATTGCTTGCAGAAGACTAAATACTGCTTTCAGAAGATTAAATATTACTTCTAGTAATCTAACACTGTTCCAGGAGACTAGATACGGCGTCCAGAAGACTAAATATTGCTTCCAGCAGACTAATACTGCTACCAAAAGACTAAATACTGCTCTGAAAGACTAAATACTGTATTCAGAAGACTAAATATTGCATCTAGAAGCTAAAGTATTGCTTGCAGAAGATAAATATTGCTTCCAGTAGTCTGACACTGTTCCAGGAGACTAGATACGGCGTCCAGAAGACTAAATATTGCTTCTAGCAGACTAATACTGCTACCACAAGACCAAATACTGCTCTGAAAGACTAAATACTGTATCCAGAAGACTAAATATTGCATCTAGAAGCTAAAGTATTGCTTGCAGAAGATTAAATATTGCTTCCAGCAGACTAACATTGCTACAAAAGACTAGATACGGCGTCCAAAAAACCAGATATTGTTCCTAGGATACAAATATTGCTACCAAGAGACTGGATACTGCTCCAGAAAACTTAATATTGCTTCTAGAAACCAAAGTATTACTTCAGAAGACTAAATGCTGCTTTTAGAAGACTAAATATTGCTTCTAGCAGACTAATACTGCTACCAAAAGACCAAATACTGCTCCCAGAAGACTAAATATTGTTTCTAGCAGACTAATGTTGCTACCAAAAGATCAAATACTGCTTCCAGAAGACAAAAAATTGCTTTCAGAAGATTAATACTGCTACCAAAAAATTAAATGCTGCTCTAGAAGGCTAAATACTGCTTCCAGAAGAGTAACATTGCGACTAAAAGAGTAGATACTACTTCAAGAAGACTAAATACTGCTAGTAGAAAGCAGATAGTGACGGTAAAAAACAAGATACTACTAATAATGACCAAAATGAACTTCCTCCTTATAGAAAATCAGACATTGTTAACTAAATACTGCTTCCAGAAGATAAATACTACGTCTACTAGACTAAATATTGCTTTCAGAAGACTAATACTGCTACTAAAAGATTAGATGCTGCTCTAAAAGGCCAAATACTGTTTCCAGAAGACTAACATTGCGACCAAAAGAGTAGATACTGCTTCCAGAAGACTAAATATTGCTTCCAGAAGACCAAATACTGCAGCCAAAAGACCAGATACTGCTAGTAGAAAGCAGATAGTGATGGTAAAAAACAAGATACTATTAATTATGACCAAACTGGACTTCCTCTTTATAGAAAATAAGACGTTAACTAAATACTGCTTCCAGAAGACCAAGCATTACTTCCAGAAGATAAATACTGCGTCTACTAGACTAAATATTGCTTGCAGAAGAGTAATACTACTACCAAAAGATTAGGTGCTGCTCTAAAAGGCTAAATACTGTTTCCAGAAGACTAACATTGCGACCAAAAGAGTGGATACTGCTTCCAGAAGACTAAATATTGCTTTCTGAAGACCAAATACTGCAGCCAAAAGACCAGATACTGCTAGTAGAAAGCAGAGAGTGATAGTAAAAACAAGATACTATTAATAATGACCAAAATGAACTTCCTCTTTACAGAAAATCAGACATTGTTAACTAAATACTGCTTCCACAAGAGCAAGCAATGCTTCCAGAAGGTAAATACTGCGTGTACTGGACTAAATATTGCTTTCAGAAGACTAATACTGCTATCAAAAGATTAGATGCTGCTCTAAAAGGCTAAATACTGTTTCCAGAAGACTATCATTGCGACCAAAAGAGTAGATATTGCTTTCAGAAAACTAAATACTGCTTCCAGAAGACCAAATACTGCAGCTAGAAGACCAGATACTGCTAGTAGAAAGCAAATAGTGATGGTAAAAAACAAGTTACTACTAATAATGACCAAAATCAACTTTCTCTTTATAGAAAATCAGTCATTGTTAACTAAACACTGCTTCCAGAAGACCAAGCATTACTTCCAGAAGATAAATACTGCGTCTAGTAGACTAAATATTGCTTTCAGAAGACTAATACTGCTATCAAAAGATTAAATGCTGCTCTAAAAAGCTAAATACTGTTTCCAGAAGACTAATATTGCGACCAAAAGAGTAGATACTGCTTCCAGAAGACCAAATACTGCAGCTAAAAGACCAGATACAGCTAGTAGAAAGCAGATAGTGATGGTAAAAAATTAGATACTACTAGTAATGACCAAAATGAACTTCCTCTTTATAGAAAATCAGACATTGTTAACTAAACACTGCTTCCACAAGAGCAAGCAATGCTTCCAGAAGATAAATACTGCGTCTACTGGACTAAATATTGCTTTCAGAAGATTAATACTATTACCAAAAGATTAGATGCTGCTCTAAAAGGCTAAATACTGTTTCCAGAAGACTAACATTGCGACCAAAAGAGTAGATATTGCTTTCAGAAGACTTAATACTGCTTCCAGAAGACCAAACACTGCAGCCAGAAGACCAAATACTGCTAGTAGAAAGCAAATAGTGATGGTAAAAAACAAGATACTATTAGTAATGACCAAAATCAACTTCCTCTTTATAGAAAATTAGACATAGTTAACTAAACACTGCTTCCAGAAGACCAAGCATTGCTTCCAGAAGATAAATACTACGTTTACTAGACTAAATATTGCTTTCAGAAGACTAATACTGCTACTAAAAGATTGGATGCTGCTCTAAAAAGCTAAATACTGTTTCCAGAAGACTAATATTGCGACCAAAAGAGTAGATACTGCTTCCAGAAGACCAAACATTGCTTCCAGAAGATAAATACTGTGTCTAGTAGACTAAATATTGCTTTCAGAAGAATAACATTGCTACCAAAAGACAAGATATTATCAGTGAAGATCAGAACCTGCTTATAGAAGATTAGACAATGATGACAGAAGACTAAATACTGTTTGCAGATGATTAGATACTACTCGTGATGATAAAAAACAAGATACTACACCAACGAAAACCAGTATCTGTTTATAAGAAGTTAGACAGTGATGGCAGAAGACTAAATACTGTTTCCAGATGATTCGATACTACTAGTGATGGCAAAAGACAAGACACTACGTGAGGACCACAACCTCCTTATAGAAAATTATACACTGATAGCCAATATAAACAACAGTGATTAAGAAGAATAACATTAAAATTTCAAAATATTTTAATAAACCTGCACAATTAAAATCATTCAAAGCGGGCCTGTTTTTACTATTCAACAGTAAAAAAGAGAAATAATTTGTTGAAAATAATATAAGATGACGCCCGTTTTTTCTAATAGCTTTCATCAATTCTTGTAGATTTAAAATATGCTTAAATCAAACTTTCTCACTATCAACTCATTTTAATCAGCAAAAATTGACGTTTTGAAATGTCAAAAATAAGATTTAATTCGAGTAATTACCGATAGATGGAGTGACATATTACAACATAACCTATAATATACATTTAACGTAATTTAAAAGTTAATTTTTTTTACCTTGTTCGGAGACGCATTTTTCAACTTTATCTTTGACATCTTTAATTTGATCTCCGCACGGTTCCAAGTCGACTTTCGGGGGGTTCATGGTGCAAGCGACGTATTTGATCCCTTGGGTGGCATCGCGCTCCCCATCTTTCTCCGGGGACAACGCGTCAAAAGCGCAAGCTTGGTGTAAAGTCGCGTTCGCCTCCGAATCGCCACCGTCGCAAGTCAATTTCGAATCATCAAACTAAATTTATTAGTTATTTCAAATTAATTAATAAAAATAAAACGTTTAATAAAATAATAATTACCGTGCAAGCAGCGATGGGGTAAAGATTCAAACTGACAAATTCGGCGAAGATATTCTTTGACATCTCGGAGACAGATTCTTTGATAAATTCCCCCGATTTTTGATCCATCGGCGAATAGAAGATGTCCACTTTCAGCTGGAAAAACGAAAAAGATTAAAAATTTAATTTGATTTTTTTTGGGGGGGCCAAATCGAAACCTTTTTAGCTTCGACATCACTTTGTGCGATCAAAACGATTAGGAACAGGGTGATTAATGAACGATGAGAGAATTGATCGTGTTTTGCCATCTTCTTGTTGGTGCTCGATTTCTTCTCGTTGAAAGTTTTTTTTTTGTTACAAATTAAAGCATTAAGCCTTTGTCGAAAGATATTACAGTTTGAAGTTGATAAAAAAAACTCGTTTGACTCGGTTGTCACGACGACCGACGACAAAAAGAAAACGATAGCTTTCTCGAAAAATTTTTTTTTAAATATATTTTATCACAAACGATTTGATTTCTTTAAAAAATCAAATTAAATAAATTTAATTAAGCGCCATCTGTGAATGAAAAGTCGAAACTAAAAATTTAACCTCAAAATTTATTATTTTTGACGTTTCAAAATTAATTTTGACGTTTAATTATTAATATGATTATAAAAATCATTTTTCTTTAGGTGATTTTAAAAATTTTTTATTCTCCAAAAAGTTCTTACCCACTTTGAACAATTTTGCAAATATAGAATTAGTTTCTAATAATTTTGAACAATTTGGTAGAACAAAAAATCATTTAGACAAACTTTCAATGATTGCCATGAAGCTTTGACTCATTTTGAACAATTTTGCAAAGTTATAATTAACACCCATTCATTTTGCAACAACTTTGGAGAACTTAGTAGAGCAGAAAAGTAACTTACAACCATTTAGACAAGCTTCCAATGATTGCCACGAACCTTAATATCATATATAACAATTTTGCAAAGTTGCAATCACTTCTTAATCGCTTTGCAGAATTTTTTAACAACTTAAAAATGCAATAAACCTTCTTTTAAGCATTTAGACAGACTTCTAATAACCCCCCAGATGTTTAAAATAACTTGCACACATTTTGGACAACCTAGAAATCACTTTCAATCATTTAGACATGTTTTCAATAATTCCATGAACCTTACCAATCATTTTTGACAATTTTTGCAATCACTTTACCGTTTTGCAGACATTTTTAACAGCTTAGAAAGGCAATAAACATAGTTTTAAGCATTTAGACACACTCCTAATTATTACCAGGCAGATGATAACCATTTTGAATAACTTTCCAATACGTTAATCACTTCTCAACTGTTTTGCAAAAATTTTTTAGGCAAAAAATGTGTTTCTAACTATTTAGACAAGGTTTCATCGATTACCAAGAAGGTTTTAATCATGTCGAACAATTTTGGAAAGTTGCAATCACTTCTCTACCGTTTTGCAGAAATTTTTAACAACCTAAACAGCAACGATTAAATTTTTAATCATTTAGACAACGTTCCAATGAGTTCCAAAAGTTTATAACCATTTTGAACAATTTTGCAAAGTTATAATTAACACCCATTCATTTTGCAACAACCTTGGAGAACTTAGTAGAGCAGAAAAGTAACTTCCAACCATTTAAACAAGCTTCCAATGATTGCCATGAACCTTAATATCATATGTAACAATTTTGCAAAGTTGCAATCACTTCTTAATCGCTTTGCAGAAATTTTTAACAACTTAGAAAAGCAATAAACCTTCTTTTAAGCATTTAGACAAACTTCTAATAACCCCCCAGATGATTAAAATAACTTGCACACATTTTGGACAACCTAGAAATCACTTTCAATCATTTAGACATGTTTTCAATAATTCCATGAACCTTACAATCATTTTTGACAATTTTTGCAATCACATTACCGTTTTGCAGAAATTTTTAACAGCCTAGAAAGGCAATAAACATAGTTTTAAGTATTTAGACACACTTTTAATGATCAATAATCAGATGATAACCATTTTGAATAAGTTTCCAATACTCCAAATAAGCTCTTAATTGTTTTGCAGAAATTTTGAGCAATCTGGAAAGGCAAAAAGTGTGTTTCTATTCATTTAGACAAGTTTCTAATGATTACCAAGAAGGTTTGAATAACTTCGAACAACTTTGGAAAGTTGTAATCAACTGCAAAATGATTTGCAGAAATTTTGAACTACTTAGAATAGCAATTAATCGATTTTTAGCGATTTAGACAACCTTCCAATAAGTCCCAAGAAGTTTCTGATTACTTTGAACAATTTTGCAAAATTGGAATGACTTCCTAACCAGTTTGCAGAAATTTTGGACAACTTAGAAATGCAGAAAAGTTATTTCTAATGATTTAGACAAATTTCTAATGACTACCAAGAGGATTTGTATCATTTCCAACAAATTTGGAAAGTTGTAATCGACTCCCAAATAATTTGCAGAAATCTTGAACTACTTAGAATAGCAATAAATCGATTTGTAGTGATTTAGACAACCTTTTACTACGTCCCAAGAAGTTTCTGATCATATTGAACAGTTTTGCAAAATTGCAATGGCTTCCTAACCAGTTGGCAGAAATTTTGGACAACTTAGAATGGCAGAAAAGTTATTTCTCAGCAACCCATGACAATCTTATTTTTAAAATAATAAGGAAAAACGATATTTATGGTAAAAAAAATTTTGAATTCAAATTTTACTGATTTATTTGAATCGAGCAGCTCGAATTTGTTCGAATCGACACCCAACACGGATAATTTTCGATTAAAAATTAATTTTGACAGATCGCCATTTTGATTTATCTGTCATTACAAAAATTAAATTATCTCGAGAACGCGTTGAGATAAAGTAGTCGTGTTTAGTGTTAAATTAACGCGTTTTTAACGCTTAATGCGACTAAATGGTTTATAATTAATAAAAAACATATCAAAAATTATTCATTTTTAAAATTTTTTAAAATCGGCCATTTTGAGTTTAAAAATTCTTCAAATCCAAATTTTAATGATTTATTTGATTCGAGAAGCTCGGGTTTGTTCGAATCGACACCCAACACGGACAATTTTCGATTAAAAATTGATTTTGACAGGTCGCCATTTTGATTTATCTGTCATTAAAAAAATTAAATTATCTCGAGAACGCGTTGAGATAAAGTAGTCGTGTTTGGTGTTAAATTAACGCGTTTTTAACGCTTAATGCGACTAAATGGTTTATAATTAATAAAAAACATACCAAAAATTATTCTTTTTTTTAAATTTTTTAAAATCGGCCATTTTAGAGTTTAAAAATTCTTCAAATGCAAATTTTAACGATTTATTTGAATCGAGAAGCTCGGGTTTGTTCGAATCGACACCCAACACGGACAATTTTCGATTAAAAATTGATTTTGACAGGTCGCCATTTTGATTTATCTGTCATTAAAAAAATTAAATTATCTCGAGAACGCGTTGAGATAAAGTAGTCGTGTTTGGTGTTAAATTAACGCGTTTTTAACGCTCGATTCAACTAAATAGGTTATAATTAATAAAAATATATCAGAAAAAAATTAATTACTCATTTTTTTTTCTTTTTCTTATATAAAAAATAAAATTTTACTCTAAAATAATAAGGAAAAAGAATATTTATGGTAATAAAAAAAATTTAGGTTGGAATTAAAAAAAAAAATTCAAAATCGGCCATTTTGAATTTTGAAAATTCTTTGAAAACAAATTTTAATGATATATTTGAATAGAGAAGCTCGTATTTGTTCGAATCGACACCCAACACGGCTAATTTTCGATTAGAAATTGATTTTGACAGGTCGCCATTTTGATTTATCTGTCATTAAAAAAATTAAATTATCTCGAGAACGCGTTGAGATAAAGTGGTCGTGTTTGGTGTTAAATTAACTCGTTTTTAACGTTCGATTCAACTAAATAGGTTATAATTAATAAAAATATATTAGAAAAAAATTCAATTACTCATTTTTTTTCTTTTTTTTATATAAAAAATATAATTTTACTCTAAAATAATTAAAAAAAGGATATTTATGTTAATAAAAACAAATTTAATATGGAATTCAAAAAAAAAATTCAAAATCGGCCATTTTGAATTTTGAAAATTCTTTGAAAACAAATTTTAATGATATATTTGAATAGAGAAGCTCGTATTTGTTCGAATCGACACCCAACACGGCTACTTTTCGATTAAAAATTGATTTTGACAGGTCGCCATTTTGATTTATCTGTCATTACAAAAATTAAATTATCTCGTGAACGCGTTGAGATAAAGTAGTCGTGTTTGGTGTTAAATTAACGCATTTTTAACGCTCGATTCAACTAAATAGGTTAAACTTTAAAATAAATTTTAACATTAAAATTATAAATCGGACCAACGACAAAAAAGAAAATTTTTTTTATAGAAATATTAAATAACAACGATTTGATTTCTTTAAAAAAAAATTAAATTAAAAAAATAATTAAATAATTAATTAAGCGCCATCTATGAGTGAAAAGTCGACACTAAAAATTTAACCTCAAAATTAATTTTGAAACGTCAAAATTGACGTTTAATTTAATAATATGATCACAAAAATCGTTTTAATTATAATATGTGTCGTTGAATTGTTACAAACGAGCGAATATCTCCACGAACGAGTGCTTATTAATAACTTTTACAGTAATAAATCAAATGATTAATTTTCTTTTAGGTGATTTTAAAGATTTATTATTCCGCATTGGACCCGACGTGTTTAGATTTTTTCCGGCACGAATTAAACGATTTAATCAGTTCGCAATTGGTGTATTACATCCACATCGAAATGCACCCCTTCGCCGGTTGCGATTACAACGAAGAAACGAAATACATTTATTGCAAATTAGGGCAAGGCGAGACGATATCGAACATGCACCATCTATGCGCCATGCACCAAATTAATACTTTACTACCGAAAGCGCCCGAAACTAGTTATAACATCGATGCGATCCGTTACATTGTGTGTACGTTAAAGGAGGATGAAGCTATAGAAGATCGATTGATTAATGTGGAGAGTTGCTCGAAATACACCAAAGATATCGATGAGGAAATCGATGATTGCGAAGAATCGAATCGGGACGTTTTTATTTCGAATTTAAATCATATTAACTCGGTTAATCTAACGGAGATTCCTATGATTGTTATTGCGGAGTCGGAGGAGGGGCTTTTTGAGCGGAGACAAAAGATATTAGAAGAAATGTGTAAGCTGTTAGGGCCGTATAGGAGCCACGAGTGTCTTAATAGAACGGGTTATAACGATAATGATATGGTGAGATCGAGAGGAAATCGATTAAAAATGATTAAAAATTATTTTTGGTTATTTTTATTAATGTCATTGTAATCTATAATTAAGTTCTTCAATATAACGTTTAAGATAAGCTAAAAGTTTTTAACCTGGTGATTTATCACAATAAAGTTTTATAAAAAATATCGTGAAAAAAGTTATTTCCAATCGTTTAGACAAATTTTCAATGATTACCATGAAGTTTTGTATCATTTTGAACAATTCTGCAAAGCTTCTAATCATTTTGCAATAATTTAAAACAACTTGTTAGAGCAAAAAAGTTATTTCCAATCATTTAGACAAAGTTCCAATGATTACCACGAAGTTTTGAATCATTTTGAACAATTTTGCAAAGCTTCTAATCATTTTGCAATAATTTAAAACAACTTGTTAGAGCAAAAAAGTTATTTTCAATCATTTAGACAAACTTCCAATGATTACCACGAAGCTTTGAATCATTTTGAACAATTTTGCAAAGTTATAATTAGCTTCTAATCATTTTGCAATAATTTAAAACAACTTGTTAGAGCAAAAAAGTTATTTCCAATCATTTAGACAAACTTCCAATGATTACCACGAAGTTTTGAATCACTTTGAACAATTTTGCAAAGCTTCTAATCATTTTGCAATAATTTAAAACAACTTGTTAGAGTAAAAAAGTTAGTTCCAATCATTTAGACAAACTTCCAATGATTACCACGAAGCTTTGAATCATTTTGAACAATTTTGCAAAGTTATAATTAGCTTCTAATCATTTTGCAATTATTTCAAATAACTTGGTGGAGCAAAAAAGTTATTTCCAATCATTTAGACAAACTTCTAATGCTTACCACGAAGCTTTGAATCATTTTGAACAATTTTGCACAATTGAAATCACTTTTTAATCGCTTAAAAAAGCAATAAACTTAGTTTCAAGCATTTAGACACACTTTTAATGATCCCCCAGGAGATTAGAATAATTTTAAACAATTTTGCAAAACTTAAATCAACTCCCAACCAGCTCGCATACATTTTGGGCAACCTAGATCTCATTTTCAACCCTTTAGACAAGCTTCCAATGATTGCCATGAACCTCACAATTACTTTTAACAATTTTGCAAAGTTGCAATCACTTGTTAACCGCTTTGCAGAAATTTTTAACCACATCAGAAAGCAATAAACTTAGTTTTAAACATTTAGACACACTTTTAATGATCACCAAGGAGATGATAACCATCTTGAATAATTATTTCAATGTTTTAATCAGCTCTCAGCTGTTTTGCAGAAATTTTGGACAATTTAGAATTGTAGAAAAGTTACTTCTAATCGTTTAGACAAATTTCTAATGATTACCAAGTAGGTTTGAATCATTGTGAATAATTTTGGAAAGCTATAATCAACTCCAAAACAGTTTGCAGAAACTTTGAACTAATTAGAATAGCAATGAATCAATTTTTAGTGATTTAGACAACGTTGTAATAAGTCCCAAGATGTTTCTGATCACATTGAATAATTTTGCAATGACTTCCTAATCAGTTTGCAGAAATTTTGGACAACTTAGAACGGCATAAAAATAATTTCTAAGCAACCCATAACAATCCTACTTTTAAAATAATAAGCAAAAAAATTTTGGTTGCAAATTTAATGATTTATTTGAATTAAGAAGCTCGAATTTGTTCGAATTGATACCCAACACGGCTAATTTTCGATTAAAAATTAATTTTGACAGGTCGCCATTTTGATTTATCTGTCATTAAAAAAGTTAAATTATCTCGAGAACGCGTTGAGATTAAGTAGTCGTGTTTGGTGTTAAATTAATGCGTTTTTAACACTCGATGCGACCAAATGGTTTATAATTAATAAAAAACATACCAAAAATTAATCTTTTTTTTTTAATTTTTCAAAATCGGCCATTTTGGATTTTAAACATTCTTCAAATGCAAATTTTAACGATTTATTTGAATCGAGAAGCTCGAATTTGTTCGAATTGATACCCAACATGACTAATTTTCGATTAAAAATTAATTTTGACAGGTCGCCATTTTGATTTATCTGTCATTAAAAAAATTAAATTATCTCGAGAACGCGTTGAGATAAAATAGTCGTGTTTGGTGTTAAATTAAAGCGTTTTTGACGCTCGATACAACTAAATAGTTTATAATTAATGAAAAAGCATAAGAAAAATTATTCATTTTTTTTCATTTTTTGTAACAAAAATAAAATTTTACTCTAAAATAATAAGGAAAAATGATATTTATGCTAAAAAGAAAATTTTTAAGATGGAATTGTAAAAAAAATAATTAAAATCGGCCATTTTGGATATTAAAAATTCTTCAGATGCAAATTTTAACGATTTATTTGAATCGAGAAGCTCGAATTTGTTCGAATTGATACCCAACATGACTAGCTTTCGATTAAAAATTAATTTTCACAGGTCGCCATTTTGATTTATCTGTCATTAAAGAAATTAAATTATCTCGAGAACGCGTTAAGATAAAGTAGTCGTGTTTGGTGTTAAATTAACGCGTTTTTAACGCTCGATGCAACTAAATGGTTTATAATAAATAAAAAAGCATACTAAAAATTATTCATTTTTTCTTTTTTTATAACAAAAATAAAATTTTACTCTAAAATAATAAGGAAAAATGGTATTTATGCTAAAAAGAAAATTTTTAAGATGGAATTGTAAAAAAAATAATTAAAATCGGCCATTTTGAATTTTAAAAATTCTTCAAATTCAAATTTTAATGATTTATTTGAATCGAGAAGCTCGAATTTGTCCGATTTGATACCCAACATGACTAATTTTCGATTAAAAATTAATTTTGACAGGTCGCCATTTTGATTTATCTGTCATTAAAGAAATTAAATTATCTCGAGAACGCGTTGAGATAAAGTAGTCGTGTTTGGTGTTAAATTAACGCGTTTTTAACGCTTGATACAACTAAATAGTTTATAATTAATGAAAAAGCGTACCAAAAATTATTCATTTTTTTTTTTTTTATAACAAAAATAAAATTTTACTCTAAAATAATAAGGAAAAATGATATTTATGCTAAAAAGAAAATTTTTAAGATGGAATTGTAAAAAAATAATTAAAATCGGCCATTTTGAATTTTAAAAATTTTTCAAATTCAAATTTTAATGATTTATTTGAATCGAGAAGCTCGAATTTGTCCGATTTGATACCCAACATGATTAATTTTCGATTAAATATTAATTTTGACAGGTCGCCATTTTGATTTATCTGTCATTAAAGAAATTAAATTATCTCGAGAACGCGTTAAGATAAAGTAGTCGTGTTTGGTGTTAAATTAACGCGTTTTTAACGCTCGATGCAACTAAATGGTTTATAATAAATAAAAAAGCATACTAAAAATTATTCATTTTTTCTTTTTTTATAACAAAAATAAAATTTTACTCTAAAATAATAAGGAAAAATGGTATTTATGCTAAAAAGAAAATTTTTAAGATGGAATTGTAAAAAAAATAATTAAAATCGGCCATTTTGAATTTTAAAAATTCTTCAAATTCAAATTTTAATGATTTATTTGAATCGAGAAGCTCGAATTTGTCCGATTTGATACCCAACATGACTAATTTTCGATTAAAAATTAATTTTGACAGGTCGCCATTTTGATTTATCTGTCATTAAAGAAATTAAATTATCTCGAGAATGCGTTGAGATAAAGTAGTCGTGTTTGGTGTTAAATTAACGCGTTTTTAACGCTCGATCCAATTAAATAGGTTATAATCGAAAATCGGGCATATTGAATTTTGAAAATTTTCAATTTGCAAAAAATTTGGACAATTTAGAATGGTTATTTCCAAGCAACCCATGACAATCTTATTTTCTTTTTTAATAAACGTCAAAAAATCAAAAATTTTTCGATTACTATTAATAAATATTAACCCAAAATGGAATCAACTTACATAGTAAGCCAAATTTTAATGTTAACGAAAAAATTAACGTAATTTTAATTAATTTTAGGTCGAAACCCATAATTGCCCCTTCATCGGGATCGAAACCGACGACGTTTACTCGTGTTTTCGAAACGAGGCGTGTTGCGAGGGCGGTTGTTGCCCAAAACCGTATTTAACGACGTTTCGGATGTGTTACGTCTGGTTAACGATAGCCGCGGTGCTTTTCGTGTGCTCGGGGGGGCTAAAACTGTGCAAATCCCGCCGGAGATTAACCCAAAATCGATTTTTAAACCAAAATAATACTCCCAATAACCAAGATGTTCACGAAATCGCCAATTTACAACTATATTTAAACAACCCCCCACCCAGATTATCAAACTTAGACGAACAAATTAATTTGAGAAGTCTTTTAGGATCAACCGATGCGTGTCACATCGCCATCGATCGATACATCGCGTGTAGAAACGGCAAGAACCAATTCATTCCAATTTAATTTGATTAATTTTAATTTTTTAGCGAGGACTCGTTTGAATGCTTGTTCGAATTTACCCCCACCCTATAACTCGGTCGGTGCAAAAGAGACCAGTTGTGACCCGTTCGATCCCCCACCACATTACAGCACGCTCGTTTCCGATTCGACCGCACCAAAAACGAACGTTCCCGAAGTTCAAAATCCCCACTCGGAAATCCGTTCGGAAATCGGGTTGGAACAAGTTAACCCCCACGATTTAGAACGAGATGGCGATAAAAATTGCAATAATAACGAAGATGTTTAAAAAAAATGAAATCAAATATGTTTAACTAAAATCATTTGGAAAAAATAAATAATAACAACAACGAAGTTAGTTGCGATTCGTTCGGGGAGAAAGAGAAAATCAATAGATTAAGGCGTCGCGACGTTGGGCGTCGACCCGTTCGGTGTGAGAAAATCGCCGTGTTGGTTTTTGAGGGGTTTTAAATTTTTAAAGTTAATCAATCGGATTAATTAATAATTAATCGACGTTTTAAAAGTTTTAAAAGTGGACAAAAAATATTAAGGAGTGGTTTTTAAGCACATTATGAGCGTCAAGGTTAGTACATACACATTAATGAATTAATAAAAAAATTTTTTGCACCTAAAAAATTGTTTTGAATCGGCTTAAACAAATTACGTAGTGTTTGAGTTGAAAAATCTGTTTCGATATACGTTTTCGCTTCCAAGGTTATATTTAAATATCGGGAGAGCGAATTAGATCGTGGAGGGGGGATTTATAAACACTTAAAGATGGAATGTTTATTTTCAATGTACCGGGATGAGATAAAATTTTATTTTTTGGATAATATTTAAGTGATTGTTGATAAATTTGACTAGGGGAGGGCGGGTTTGCTCGAATCGATACCCAACACGACCACTTTTTGATTGAAAATAAAGGTGTTGATTTTGACAGGTGGCCATCTTTATTTTTTATCACCACACAATCGATTTTATCTAATTTGTCTTTAATCAAAATTAAATTATCTCGAAAACAAAGATTGAATTAAAAAAAAATAATCAAAATCGACCGTTTTGAATTTTGAAAATTCTCTAAATGCAAATTTTAATGATTTATTTGAATCGAGAAGCCCGAATTTGTTCGAATCGATACCCAACATGACTATATTTCGATAAAAAATGGCGTTGACGTTTTAATTTTGACAGATCGCCATTTTGATTTATCTGTCATTAAAGAAATTAAATTATCTCGGTAACGGATTAAGATAAAGTGGTCGTGTTTGGTGTTAAATTAACGTATTTTTAACGCTTTATTCGATTAACAAGGTTATAATTAATAAAAAATGTAAAAAAAAAATTACTGATTACTTTATTATAACGAAAATATATAATTTAACTCTAAAATTATAAATGGGAAGAATATTTGGTGTTAAATGAAAAAATTTTGAGATAGAATTAAAAAAAAATTAATCAAAATCGGTCATTTTGAATTTTGAAAATTCTCTCAATGCAAATTTTAATGATTTATTTGAACCGAGAAGCCCGAATTTGTTCGAATCGATACCCAACATGACTATTTTTCGATACAAAATGGCGTTGACGTGTTAATTTTGACAGGTCGCCATTTTGATTTATCTGTCACTAAAGAAATTAAATTATCTCCGGGACGGATTAAGATAAAGCGGTCGAGTTTGGTGTTAAATTAACGCATTTTTAACGCTTTATTCGGTTAACAAGGTTATAATTAATAAAAAATGTTTTAAAAAAAATTGCTGATTACTTTTTTATAACGAAAATAAAATATTAACTTTAAAATTATAAATAGGAAGAATATTTAGTGTTAAACGAAAAATTTTTGAGATTAAATTTAAAAAAAAATTAATCAAAATCGGCCATTTTGTATTTTGAAAATTCTCTAAATGCAAATTTAATGATTTATTTGAATCGAGAAGCTCGAATTTGTTCGAATCGATACCCAACATGACTATTTTTCGATAAAAAATGGCGTTGACGTTTTAATTTTGACAGGTCGCCATTTTGATTTACCTGTCATTAAAAAAAATAAATTATCTCGGTGACGGATTAAGATAAAGTGGTCGTGTTTGGTGTTAAATTAACGCGTTTTTAACGCTCGATCAAACTAAATAGGTTATAATTAATAAAAATATATCAGAAAAAAATTCAATTACTCATTTTTTTTCTTTTTTTTATATAGAAAATAAAATTTTACTCTAAAATAATAAGAAAAAAAGATATTTATGGTAATAAAAAAAAATTTAAGATGGAATTAAAACAAAATAATCAAAATCGGCCATTTTGAATTTTGAAAATTCTTTGAAAACAAATTTTAATGGTTTATTTGAATCGAGAAGGTCGAATTTGTTCGAATCGACACCCAACACGGATAATTTTCGATTAAAAATTGATTTTGACAGGCCGCCATTTTGATTTATCTGTCATTAAAAAAATTAAATTATCTCGGAAACGCGTTGAGATAAAGTAGTCGTGTTTGGTGTTAAATTAACGCGTTTTTAACGCTCGATTCAACTAAATAGGTTATGATTAATGAAAATATATTAGAAAAAACTCAATCATTTTTTTATATAAAAAATAAAATATTACTCTAAAATAATAAGGAAATGAGATATTTATGTTAATAAAAAAATTTAAGATGGAATTAAAAAAAAATAATCAAAATCGGCCATTTTGAATTTTGAAAATTCTTTGAAAACAAATTTTAATGGTTTATTTGAATCGAGAAGCTCGAATTTGTTCGAATCGACACCCAACACGGCTAATTTTCGATTAAAAATTGATTTTGACAGGTCGCCATTTTGATTTATCTGTCATTAAAAAAATTAAATTATCTCGAGAACGCGTTGAGATAAAGTAGTCGTGTTTGGTGTTAAATTAACGCGTTTTTAACGCTCGATTCAACAAAATAGGTTATAATTAATGAAAATATATTAGAAAAAAAATCAATTAATCATTTTTTTTCTTTTTTTTATATAAAAAATAAAATTTTACTCTAAAATAATAAGGAAATAGAATATTTATGTTAATAATTAAAGAAAAAATAATCAAAATCGGCCATTTTGAATTTTGAAAATTCTTTGAAAACAAATTTTAATGATTTATTTGAATCGAGAAGCTCGAATTTGTTCGAATCGACACCCAACACGGCTAATTTTCGATTAAAAATTGATTTTGACAGGTCGCCATTTTGATTTAACTGTCATTAAAAAAATTAAATTATCTTGGAAACGCGTTGAGATAAAGTAGTCGTGTTTGGTGTTAAATTAACGCGTTTTCAACGCTCGATCCAACTAAATAGGTTATAATTAATGAAAATATATTAGAAAAAACTCAATCATTTTTTTATATAAAAAATAAAATATTACTCTAAAATAATAAGGAAATGAGATATTTATGTTAATAAAAAAATTTAAGATGGAATTAAAAAAAAATAATCAAAATCGGCCATTTTGAATTTTGAAAATTCTTTGAAAACAAATTTTAATGGTTTATTTGAATCGAGAAGCTCGAATTTGTTCGAATCGACACCCAACACGGATAATTTTCGATTAAAAATTGATTTTGACAGGCCGCCATTTTGAATTATCTGTCATTAAAAAAATTAAATTATCTCGGGAACGCGTTGAGATAAAGTAGTCGTGTTTGGTGTTAAATTAACGCGTTTTAAACGCTCGATCCAACAAAGTAGGTTATAATTAATAAAAATATATCAGAAAAAAATTCAATTACTCATTTTTTTTCCTTTTTAAATAAAAAACCAAATTTTACTTTAAAGTAATAAGGAAAAAGGATATTTATGTCAATAAAAAAAATTTAAGATGGAATTAAAAAAAAAATAATCAAAATCGGCCATTTTGAATTTTGAAAATTCTTTGAAAACAAATTTTAATGATTTATTTGAATCGAGAAGCTCGAATTTGTTCGAATCGACACCCAACACGGCTAATTTTCGATTAAAAATTGATTTTGACAGGTCGCCATTTTGATTTATCTGTCATTAAAAAAATTAAATTATCTCGAGAACGCGTTGAGATAAAGTAGTCGTGTTTGGTGTTAAATTAACGCGTTTTCAACGCTCGATCCCACAAAATAGGTTATAATTAATAAAAATATATCAGAAAAAAATTCAATTACTCATTTTTTTTTCTTTTTTTATATAAAAAATAAAATTTTACTCTAAAATAATAAGTTAATAGAATATTTATGTTAATAATTAAAGAAAAAATAATCAAAATCGGCCATTTTGAATTTTGAAAATTCTTTGAAAACAAATTTTAATGATTTATTTGAATCGAGAAGCTCGAATTTGTTCGAATCGACACCCAACACGGATAATTTTCGATTAAAAATTGATTTTGACAGGTCGCCATTTTGATTTATCTGTCATTAAAAAAAATTAAATTATCTCGAGAACGCGTTGAGATAAAGTAGTCGTGTTTGGTGTTAAATTAACGCGTTTTTAACGCTCGATCCAACTAAATAGGTTATAATTAAAAATAAAGCATGCAAAAAAATCGTTAAATTAAATTTTTGGTAAATTTTCACTCCCGACGTTTACATTTAACACAAGCGACGCACAAAACGTTTTATTTTTTTTACCTGAAAATGTATGCACGCAAAACGCGCATGTTCCGAGGCGGTTTTATTTACAAAATAGGTCTCGGTTATCGTTTCGCTCTCGCCAATTCTCGGGACAGTACTCCAAATCGCTTCAAACGATTTGGATCATCGCTAACATAAAATTTTCATCGGATACAAAAATACGATAAATTAAGTTTTTTAATAAAAGTGGAGGTGAGTTAAAATCGATTTAAACAAAAATTGGGTTTATTGATGAATTATTTGGTGTAATGGGAGGATGTCGTGCCCTTTGCTACATACTCGGAAAGAAAGAGAGAGAGTAAATGTGATCGTCAAGTGTATAATGACGGTTTTTGCGCTATAAATAACGACAATTTGAGATCATTTCGAATTCGATGATAATAATAATAATTATGTAATAATAATAACATTCTTTTTGATTAGATGACGAAATATAAACATGCAGATTTCGCAGATGAAGATAGCATCGGAAGTGTTCAACTTACCGAAGGTAAATAATTAATTAATTAATTAAAATTACCTTATTTATTTATGTTTTTGAACAGGAATAAGCACGAGCGCGACTCACATCCGTTATCACACCGGTTCGAGCATGTGGCGGAGACGTTCAATGTTAGAAAAAGGTCTTTTGGTCATGGTCGGAACGTTACTTTTCGTCGTTATCGTTTTAGCGATCCTTTTAAACGGCGCCGATAACACAATTCATGAACAAAGAGTAAACAAAAATTGAATAAATTTAAACAAATATTGAATTTAAAAATTCTCTTTTAGATTAAAAACTCCCAAAACAACGCAACAAAAAATCTTCCATGTTTAAACGAGACCTGTATTCACATAGCCAGTACCATATTGGGATCGATGGACTCCAATGTAGATCCTTGCGACGATTTTTACGCTTACTCCTGCAACGGTTGGATTAAAAATAACCCGACGCCCGAAGGGAAAAGTTCGTGGAGTACATTTTCGAAATTAGAACAACAAAATCAACTGGTAATCAAACACGTTCTCGATAAACCCATCGAAACGCTCAAATCAAAAGCGGAGCAAAAAGCGAAAATGTATTATCAATCGTGTTTGGATTCGAATGAAACGATTGAGGCGTTGGGGGCGAAACCGATGTTGGATTTATTGAGGAAATTGGGCGGGTGGAATGTGACCACCGCTAATTTTACGTTGGATTTGGAAAGGTGGGATTTGCAAAAAATTATTCAACCCATCCAAAACAAATATAATGTTGGAGCGTTATTTTCGTACGCTGTCGGCGAGGATGATCGAAATTCGAGTAGACATATCTTGCAAATTGATCAGAGTGGGTTGGTTTTACCAACGAGGGAGTATTATTTGAATAAAACCGAACATGGGAAAGCCGTTAAAGCTTATTTGGAATATATGACTAAAGTAAGTTAAAAAACATTAAATTTTTTAACGATTTTATGGTCCACTTCCGGTCTATCGACCATCTTGAAAATATCTTAGATCAAAAAATCGAAATGAACATCCCATATACACAAAATTTTAAAAACATAGTTGCAATGACATCAAAAAAAACAATGTTGCCGACTTTTTGGAGGACACTGTATATTTCTGTACAGTAAGCGTCATAAGTAGGGTGCTTCAAATTCAATTAATTATTAATGTTAAAATTCGTAATCTACGATAAAAATCCTTTAAAATGATACCAAACACGACCCATTTACGATTAATTTCAAATTACCGATTTCGGTTTCGAATTCGCCTGATGATGCTAATTTCAAAAAAATTTTTAAAAAAAGAATTTTTTGATCGGTGATTCTACAAGAAATTGGAAACGTTTCAAGATGTCTTAAATAATTAATTTGTGTATCTTTCAAATATAAATAATCAAGATAGGTAGCTTCCTTTTTCTAATTTTTAGTAAGAAATTCGTAATCTACATGAAAAACCCTTTAATTTGATACCAAACTCGCCATATTCACGAGGATATAAAAAAAAACAAAATGGCGGCCACTTTGGTGATTCTTAACCTAACATTTTTAGTTTTCAATATAAATATATCGTGTTTGGTATCAAATTAAAGCAAATTCAATTTTATAAACGATTTTAGTCACCAAAATATCGATTTTAATTAATTAATTCTTTCTTGCGAAATTAATTAATTCTGCAAAATCACTTAAAAATTTTATTTTGATGGAAAATCGTAATCTGTATTAAAAACCCTTTAATTTGATACCAAACTCGCCATATCTATGATTATATAAAAAATAAAAGTGAAAAACAAAATGGCGGATTTTCTATTGATTTATAACCTAACTTTTTTAAGTTTCAAGATAAATATAGCGTGTTTGGTATCAAATTATAGCAAATTCAATTTTATAACCGATTTTAAAAGCGAAAATATCGATTTTGATTAATTAATTTTTTTTTGCGAAATTATTTAATTCTACAAAATCGCTTAAAAAGTCTAATTTCAATGAGAAATCGTAATTTGTGTTAAAAACCCTTTAATTTGATACCAAACTCGCCATATTCACGAAGAATTAACAAAAAAATCAAAATGGCGGATTTTTTTTTTGATGCATAACCTAACTTTTTTAACTTTCAATATAAATATATCGTGTTTGGTATCAAATTAAAGCAAATTCAATTTTATAACCGATTTTAAAAGCGAAAATATCGATTTTAATCATTTAATTTTTTGTTGCGAAATTATTTAATTCCACAAAATCGTTTAAAAAGGTTAATTTTAATGAGAAATCGTAATCTGCATTAAATACCCTTGAATTTGATACCAAACTTGCCATATTTATTATGAAATAAATAAATAAGAGAAAAACAAACAAAATGGCGGATTTTTATTGATTCATAACCTAACTTTTTTAATTTTTAAGATAAATATAGCGTGTTTGGTATTAAACTAAAGCAAATTCAACTTCATAAACGATTTTAACCGCGGAGATATCGATTTTAATTAATTAATTTTTTTTTTGAAGTAAATAATTTCACAAAATCGCTTAAAATCGGTTGATTTCAATGAGAAATCATAATCTGTATTAAAAGCCCTTTAATTTGATACCAAACACGCTATATTTATGATGAAATGAAAAATTAAAAGAAAAAAAAACAAAATGGCGGATTTTTATTGATTCATAACCAAACTTTTTTAATTTTTAAGATAAATATAGCGTGTTTGGTATCAAATTAAAGCAAATTCAATTTTATAAACGATTTTAACCGCGAAGATATCGATTTTAATTAATTAATTTTTTTTTTGAATTAAATAATTTCACAAAATCGCTTAAAATCGGTTGATTTCAATGAGAAATCTTAATCTGCATTAAAAGCCCTTTAATTTGATACCAAACACGCTATATTTATGATGAAATGAAAAAATAAAAGAAAAAAAAACAAAATGGCGGATTCTTATTGATTCATAACCTAACTTTTTTAATTTTTAAGATAAATATATCGTGTTTGGTATCAAATTAAAGTAAATTCAGTTTTATAAACGATTTTAACCGCGAAGATATCGATTTTAATTAATTAATTTTTGTTTTGAATTAAATAATTTCACAAAATCGCTTAAAATCGGTTGATTTCAATGAGAAATCTTAATCTGCATTAAAAGCCCTTTAATTTGATACCAAACACGCTATATTTATGATGAAATGAAAAATTAAAAGAAAAAAAAACAAAATGGCGGATTTTTATTGATTCATAACCTAACTTTTTTAATTTTTAAGATAAATATAGCGTGTTTGGTATCAAATTAAAGCAAATTCAATTTTATAAACGATTTTAACCGCGGAGATATCGATTTTAATTAATTAATTTTCTTTTTTGAATTAAATAATTTCACAAAATCGGTTTATTTCAATGAGAAATCTTAATCTACATTAAAAGCCTTTTAATTTGATACCAAACACGCCATATTTATGATGAAATGAAAAAATATAAGAAAAAAAAACAAAATGGCGGATTTTTATTGATTCATAACCTAACTTTTTTAATTTTTAAGATAAATATATCGTGTTTGGTATCAAATTAAAGCAAATTCAATTTTATAAACGATTTTAACCGCGGAGATATCGATTTTAATTAATTAATTTTCTTTTTTGAATTAAATAATTTCACAAAATCGGTTTATTTCAATGAGAAATCTTAATCTACATTAAAAGCCTTTTAATTTGATACCAAACACGCTATATTTATGATGAAATGAAAAATTAAAAGAAAAAAAAACAAAATGGCGGATTTTTATTGATTCATAACCTAACTTTTTTAATTTTTAAGATAAATATAGCGTGTTTGGTATCAAATGAAAGCAAATTCAATTTTATAAACGATTTTAACCGCAGAGATATCGATTTTAATTAATTAATTTTCTTTTTTGAATTAAATAATTTCACAAAATCGGTTTATTTCAATGAGAAATCTTAATCTACATTAAAAGCCCTTTAATTTGATACCAAACACGCTATATTTATGATGAAATGAAAAATTAAAAGAAAAAAAAAACAAAATGGCGGATTTTTATTGATTCATAACCTAACTTTTTTAATTTTTAAGATAAATATATCGTGTTTGGTATCAAATTAAAGCAAATTCAATTTTATAAACGATTTTATGAATTTTTTAGGTCGGTGTTTTATTAGGTGGTGAACCCAACTCCACAAAAGAACAAATGTCGAAAATAATCGAGTTCGAAACGAAATTGGCCAACATAACAACACCGAGCGATCAACGCCGCGACGAAGAAACCCTTTACAACCTAATGACCATCAAAGAATTACAAGATAAAGCGGGATTTGTAAGTATTAGCCTCATTAAAGTAAATTTTAAACAATTAACTCGTTAATTTTAGTTGGATTGGAGAAGCTTCTTTGAAAACGCGATGAAAATCGTCAACAAAAAGATCACCATCAAAGAAAACATCGTTGTTTACGCCCCGGAATATTTAGGAAACCTAACATTACTTATCAAAGAATATAACAAAACGGAAGAAGGAAAAATGTGAGTTAATTTAAGTTTTAATCAATTAATTTATAATTGATTTATTAATTTTTAGAATCTTAAACAACTATTTGATTTGGAGAACCGTCCATACCTTCACAGGGTGTCTCTCAAAAGTCTTCAGAGATGCTTATAAAGGATTACGAAAAGTTTTAATCGGAACCGAAAGCGGGGATGAACCCCAATGGCGATTTTGCGTAAGCGACACAAATAACGTTTTAGGATTCGCAATCGGTGCTATTTTCGTGCGAGAAGTATTCGACGTTGAATCAAAAATTCACGCCGAATCGATGATAAACGACGTTCGTAACGCTTTTAAACGCAACTTTAAAAATTTAAACTGGATGGACTCAGAAACGAGGAAATTAGCCGAAATTAAAGCGGATGCAATAAGCGATATGATCGGTTACCCCGAATTTATACAAGATCCTAAATTACTAGACGATCGTTATTCGAATTTAACCGTACGAAATGATACTTATTTCGAAAACAACATAAACGCGAATTTTTATAATTTAGTTAAAAATTTAGAAAAAATTAACGAACCAGTTAACAAAACAAGTTGGAGTATGACCCCATCAACAGTCAACGCTTATTACAGCCCAAGTAAGAATCAAATGGTTTTCCCAGCTGGTATTTTACAAAGCCCTTTTTACGACTCAAAATACCCGGCGAGTTTAAACTTTGGTGGGATGGGGGTGGTTATGGGGCACGAATTAACCCACGGATTCGATGATCAAGGCCGCGAATTCGATAAAGACGGGAATTTGCATCAATGGTGGAACAACGACACAATCAAATTGTTTAAAAATCGCACCGAGTGTTTCTCGAAACAATACAGCAAATACCAAGTTAATGGAAAAAACTTAAACGGCAACCAAACCTTAGGAGAGAACATCGCGGATAACGGCGGATTAAAAGCGGCTTATCACGCTTATTTAGCTTACTCAAAAAATAAACCAAAACCCGACGCGTTACCCGGACTAAAATTAACCGATAAACAATTATTCTTTTTGGCTTTCGCGCAAGTTTGGTGCTCGACGAATACGGTTGAAACGGCCAATTTAGAGATTATTAAAGATCCGCATAGTCCCGCTAAATTCCGGGTTATCGCGTCGTTAACTAATTTGAAGGAATTCAGCGAGGAGTTTAATTGCCCGGTTGGGGCGAAAATGAACCCGAAGGAACGATGCGAATTATGGTAAAAATTAAATTTAATTCATTCAAAACAGTACTTATTTAATTAAATTAATTTTGAAATCGTTTATATAGGCAACTTATTTAACACGCGAATTCAAATTTATTTTACTTACCGATAGATGGCGCAAAAACCGGAATTTCTAAATTTTCCCCTGAAAAATAAAAATTATTTATTATTATTTTCAACAACAATAATTAAATATAATTAATAATAAGTTAATTTTTAAAAATGTTTAAAATTTTGAGGTTAGCGTCTTTTTTTTAGTAATTTCTTTTTTGCTAATTTGACGTATAACCTCAAAATTAAAAAAAAACTGAAGTTTTGGGCTGTCATTAAATTATTTTTTTTATGTCAATTCTCCTAATTTACAAAATCACTAAAATCGTAAAACGTCAAATTTAAAATTATATCGCATAAACGTCAAAGTGAATTTGAATGAAATAATCACCTTATTTTTGTTAAGTTCATCGCCAGATTTGACTCCGTTGCACTTTCTATTGCTCCAAATCCTTAAAAACATCAAAGCTTTTATAAGCTATTCCAAGAGATTTTGAGGTTGACGCTGAAGATGGTTTGGGACGTCTTGTTATAAAGCTGGGCGCTAGATGGCGCTGGTTTCTTCGACCATCTTGTATTAATTCTAGAATGAGAAAATGGCGTTATATGATAAGCTGTATAACTCAAAAACAGAAACAAAATCATATCGAGAAGCAAATCATCGAAGGTAGAGGCAAAATATCGGGGGCACAACAACATCGGCATCATTTCCAGAAGGTGCAGAAACAAGATAATGATTATTTCTAGAAAAAAATATGTGCAGAAGAGAAGAATCAGATGTAGTAGTCATATTATAGCAAATCCAGAAAAAAACATCATGGGCAGAAACATTTTATCATTGCCAAAAAGACGCTTAGCATTAATCTAATCATTTCCAGAAGAATACATTATGTGTAGAAGAGTAAAATCAGGTGCAGAAGTCATATTATAGTTATTTCCAGAAGAAAACATCACGGGCAGAAGCAAAATATCATGGGCAGAAACATTTTGTCATTGCCAAAATGAAGCTTAGCATTAATCTGATAATTTCCAGAAGAATACATTATGTGCAGAAGAGAAAAATTATATGCAGAAGTCATATTATAGTAAATACAGAAGAAAATACCATGGGCAGAAGCATTTTATCATTACCAAAAGAAGTGTTAGCATTAATCTGATCATTTCCAGAAGAATACATTATGTGCAGAAGAGAAGAATCAGATGTAGAAGTCATATTAAAGCAAATCCAGAAGAAAACGTCATGGGCAGAAGGAAAATATCATAGGCAAAAACATTTTATCATTGCCAAAAAGAGGCTTAGCATTAATCTGATCATTTCCAGAAGAATATGTTATGTGCAGAAAAGAAAAATCAGATGCAGAAGTCATATTATAGTAAATTCGAAAGAAAACATCAAGGGCAGAAGCGAAATATTATAGGCAGAAACATGTTATCATTACCAAAAGGAGTGTTAGCATTAATTTGATCATTTCCAGAAGAATACATTATGTGCAGAAAAGAAAAATCAGATGTAGAAGTCATATTAAAGCAAATCCAGAAGAAAACATCATGGGCTGAAGGAAAATATCGTAGGGAAAAACATTTTATCATTGCCACAAAGAGGTTTAGCATTAATCTGATCATTTCCAGAAGAATACATTATGTGCAGAAAAGAAAAATCAGATGTAGAAGTCATATTAAAGCAAATCTAGAAGAAAACATCATGGTCAGAAGGAAAATATCATAGGAAAAAACATTTTATCATTGCCAAAAAGAGGCTTAGCATTAATCTGATAATTTCCAGAAGAATACGTTATGTGCAGAAGAGAAAAATTATATGCAGAGATCATATTATAGTAAATTCAGAAGAAAACACCATGGGCAGAAGCAAAATATCATAGGCAGAAACATTTTATCATTGCCAAAAGAGGCTTAACATAAATCTAACCATTTCCAAAAGAATACGTTATGTGCAGAAGAGAAGAATCAGATGCAGAAGTCATATTATAGTAAATTCAGAAGAAAATACCATGGGCAGAAGCATTTTATCATTATCAAAAAGAGTGTTAGCAGTAATTTAATCATTTTCAGAAGAATACATTACATGCAGAAAAGAAAAATCAGATGCAGAAGTCATATTATAATATATTTAGTAGAAAACATCATGGGCAGAAGCGAAATATCATAGGCAGAAACATGTTATCATTACCAAAAGGAGTGTTAGCATTAATTTGATGATTTCCAAAAGAATACATTATGTGCAAAAGAGAAGAATCAAATGTAGAAGTAATATTAATGCAAATATAGAAGAAAACATCATGGGCAGAAGGAAAATATCATAGGAATAAATATTTCATCATTGCCAAAAAGGGGCTTAGCATTAATTTGATCATTTCCAGAAGAATACATTATGTGCAGAAGAGAAGAATCAGATGTAGAAGTCATATTAAAGCAAATCCAGAAAAAACATCATGGGCAGAAGGAAAATATCATAGAAAAAACATTTTATCATTGCCAAAAAGAGGCTTGGCATTAATCTGATCATTTCCAGAAGAATACATTATGTGCAGAAGAGAAGAATCAGATGCAGAAGTCATATTATAGTAAATTCAGAAGAAAATACCATGGGCAGAAGCATTTTATCATTATCAAAAAGAGTGCTAGCAGTAATCTAATCATATACAGAAGAATACAGGATATGCAGAAGAGAAAAATCAGATCCACAAGTCATATTATAGTAAATCCAGAAGAAAATACCATGGGCAGAAGCATTTTATCATTACCAAAAAGAGTGCTAGCAGTAATCTAATCATATACAGGAGAATACAGGATATGCAGAAGAGAAAAATCAGATCCACAAGTCATATTATAGTAAATCCAGAAGAAAACATCATGGGCAGAAGCAAAATATCATAGGCAGAAACATTTTATCATTGCCAAAAGGAGTGTTACCATTAATCTGATTATTTCCAGAAGAATACATTATGTGCAGAAGAAAAGTATCAGATACGGAAGTCATATTATAGTTATTTCCAGAAGAAAACATCACGGGCACAAGTATCATTGCCAAAAAGAGAGTTAGCATTAAATTGATCATTTCCAGAAGAATGTCAGAAACACCATCGAGCGTAGAGAAATTTGATGCTTAGCATGTAAAAGATTAGGAACAAAAATAATGTCATGGCCAGATGTAGAATGAACTAGGAAGTAAATAACCATAGGCAGAAACAACTTATTAGCTGTAAAAGTGAAATATCAAGTGTAGAAGTTGCACCATAACGTTTGCACAAAAAGAAACCAAGTGCAGAAGCAAAATATCTTGTTCAGAAAGTGAATATCAGTCGGAATCGAAATATCATTGGTGGAAATAACTTTATTGATGAAGGCAGAAAAAATCATTACAAGAAAAAACGAAAAATAAAGAGAAAAATTGAAATATCAAATGTGGAAGTTACACCATAACGTTTGCAGAAGCAAAATATCTTGTTCAAAAACTAAATGTCACTCGGAATCGAAATATTATTGGTGGAAATAACTTTATTAATGAAGGCAGAAGAAATTATTACAAAAAGAAGCAAAATATCTTGTTCAGAAACAAAATGTTGCTAGGAATCGCAATATTATTGGTGGAAATAACTTTATTAATGATGGCAGAAGAAATTATTGCAAGAAGATGCAAAAAATAAGAAGAAAAAGTGTAATGGTGGTCATTTTGCGGAAGAAATCATTATGCCAAAAGCATAATTTCATTGCCAAATGCAAATTATTTGGTGAAAAAGTGAAATATCGAGTGTAAAAGTTGCACCATAACGTTTGCAGAAGAAAAAATTAAGTGCAAAAGGAAAATATCTTGTTCAGAAACAGAATGTTGCTCGGAATCGCAATATTATTGGTGGAAATAACTTTATTGATGAAGGCAGAAGAAATTATTACAAGAAGAAATGAGAAATAAGGAGAAAAAGTGTAATGGTGCTCATTTTGGGGAAAAAATCATTTTGCCAAAAGCATAATTTCATTGCCAAATGCAAATTATTTGATGAAAAAGCGAAATATCAAGTGTAAAAGTTGCACCATAACGTTTGCAGAAGAAAAAATTAAGTGCAGAATGAAAATATCTTGTTCAGAAACTAAATGTCATTCAGAATCGAAATATTATTGGTGGAAATAACTTTATTAATGAAGGCAGAAGAAATTATTACAAAAAGATGCAAAAAGTAAGGAGAAAAAGTGTGATGGTGATCATTTTGAGGGAAAGATCTTTTTGCTAAACGCGTAATATCATTGCCAAATGCACATTATTAGACGTAGAAGTGAAATATCAAGTGTGGAAGTTGCACCATAACGTTTGCAGAAGAAAAAATTAAGTGCAGAAGGAAAATATCTTGTTCAGAAACTAAATGTCATTCAGAATCGAAATATTATTGGTGGAAATAACTTTATTAATGAAGGCAGAAGAAATTATTACAAGAAGAAACGAGAAATAAGGAGAAAAAGTGTAATGGTGGTCATTTTGGGGAAAAAATCGTTTTGCCAAAAGCATAATTTCATTGCCAAATGCAAATTATTTGATGAAAAAGTGAAATATCAAGCATAAAAGTTGCACTATAACGTTTTCAGAAGAAAAAATTAAGTGCAGAAGCAAACTAACTTGTTCAAAAACTAAATATCACTCGGAATCGAAATATTATTGGTGGAAATAACTTTATTGATGAAGGCAGAAGAAATTATTACAAAAAGATAGGAGAGAAAGTGTGATGGTGGTCATTTTGGGGTAAAAATCATTTTGCCAAAAGTATAATTTCATTGCCAAATGCAAATTATTTGATGAAAAAGTGAAATATCGAGTGTAAAAGTTGCACTATAACGTTTGCAGAAGAAAAAATTAAGTGCAGAAGCAAAATATCTTGTTCAGAAACAAAATGTTGCTCGGAATCGCAATATTATTGGTGGAAATAACTTTATTGATGAAGGCAGAAGAAATTATTACAAGAAGAAACGAGAAATAAGGAGAAAAAGTGTAATGGTGGTCATTTTGGGGCAAAAATCATTTTGCCAAATGCATAATTTCATTGCCAAATGCAAATTATTTGGTAAAAAGTGAAATATCAAGTGTAAAAGTTGCACCATAACGTTTGCAGAAAAAAAAATTAAGTGCAGAAGCAAAATATCTTGTTCAGAAACAAAATGTTGCTCGGAATCACAATATTATTGGTGGAAATAACTTTATTGATGAAGGCAGAAGAAATTATTACAAGAAGAAAGGAGAAATAAGGAGAAAAAATGTAATGGTGGTCATTTTGGGGAAAAAATCATTTTGTCAAAAGCATAATTTCATTGCCAAATGCAAATTATTAGATGTAGAAGTGAAATATCAAGTGTGGAAGTTGCACCATAACGTTTGCAGAAGAAAAAATTAAGTGCAGAATCAAAATATCTTGTTCAGAAACTAAATGGTGCTCGGAATCAAAATATTTTTGGTGGAAATAACTTTATTGATAAAAACCCCAGTCTTTTACCCCAATTTTCTGTCAATTTAAACGCTTTCCTAGTTTTATATCAACATAAAAATCAAAAATGTTGAGTGTAGACCACTCAAATAAATTTTTTTGCTTACAAATTACCAACAATATAAAATTAAACGATTTCAACATCAATTTAATGCAAGGTTCAGTGGCGTAACATTAAGTTATTAAAAATGACAACTTTCCGAGCGAGGTTAAGTTTAAATTTCGCGCCGTTACGCCACTGGCTCTAAATCTGTCAAATTAATTTCGAATCTCAATTTGATGAAATCAACCGATATTTTATAAATATCGCGTTACTTTTGTTTTAATTTTAATGAAATAACCAAACAACGCTTATATAATCGTTAAAATGTTTAAAAGATGTCGTTTTTAAGATCTAAATGAATTAAGACAATTTTTTTAGGATAGGAAATAAATTTTATTAAAACAAAATGATGATATAGTGCCATAATTTGTAATTAATTAATTAATTGGTTTAATCTCTCTGATCCTTTTGTTAGCTTAGATAATTTATAGCGAAAAAAGAAAATTGGTATTTTTTAAGAAAACGCATATTTTTACCTGTGATATAAATAAATGTATTAATAAAAATGAATTAAAACAACAAATATGTTATTATTTAATGTCAAAATTTAATTTTTGACGTTGATTTTATTATGTGATGTGTACTTACCCTTCAATAATTTTAATTATCTCCTTCATAATCCTCTTTATATCCGGATACATTTATTTAAAATCAAAAGTAAGTTTTTTTTATTTAAATAAATAAAATTAAATCGAAATTGCGCCATCTATTAGTGGGGGACTCACCTTTAATAATTCGAATTCGCGCGGAGAGATGGCGCAATTAATTTATTTTAAATTAATTTATTTTGAAATAATTTTTTTATTATTTCTTTAGGATAAAAAGTGCAAAGATTGCGAATCAATAAAAGGATTTTGCCCGATTCACTCAAATGGGACATGCCAAACCCATTTGTGTCAACACCCGTAATCATTAATGCAACTTTTAACCTCTTCCGGTACGTTATAATTTGTTTATCTGCGTTAAAAACTAAAAAAAAATCATTAAAACGCGAATTATATCATTCCATTCCCACGTTCTCATAATAAACTAACAACAATGAGATGGTGACTCACGCGAAAATTGTTTAAAAAAAAATAAATAAACTAACCTGTTTTTTTTTTTCCTTTTTCTTTTAAATCGTTTCATTTCCTTGCAGAGTTAAAGTTTTAAATCATCTAAATTGATTTTAGGTTAACGTCAAAATATTAAACGTCAAAACAATTCGTTAGTGGCGCGAACATTCAACAGGTGACCGCTACCGAAACTAAATTAACCCCGTGACGTCACATAAAAAAATGGCTACGAATTACGAATTTTATTTTCGCGATTTTACCCCGAAAAATCACCAAGCACCGCGAAAAATCGTTCCTGGGGGATGAATCGGGACGCGAAGAACACGTTTCGAACACTTTTAACAGTTAAATCGACGATTTTCCCGGAAAAATCACGAAAAATTCACCGCACGTAAACAAACCCGCAACAAGTGTCAACAAACAAAAACGAAGAGGGTGAAGTTGGTTGCGTTAAGATTATTTTTAAATTTATTGATTATTAATGGATAATTAATTAATGATTAATTAATAATTAATTAATAAAGGGTGATTTGGGTTAATTAAAATAATAATTACAAATTAATTCGGTTTATTTATTTGTGGGACAAGTTGGGTGAGTTAGACAATTAGGGTGAAGTTGGATCAAATAAAATAACGTTAATTAATTGGTGAAAACAACTTTATTTATTGATTTTAACAACAAATTGGGTCATTATTTTGTTTAATTAATCGAAATTGTTACATTTTATGTATAAATAAGATTATTTAAAAAAAATTAAGTAATAATTAAGTAATCAGCGCCATCTTTTGGGGGATTTTATAATTTATTTTTAAATTTAAATAATTAATAATTAATTGATTTAGCTTTTTTGGTACACACCTGAATCTTTGCTCACCTAGTTATTAAAATTACAGGAAAAACAAAGTTCAAGCGTGTATTTGTAAAGCTTGGATTTAAATGCTTTTGATTTTGTGAAATCTTCTTTTGTTGTTGATTAATTAGCTTTAACACACCTGAAACTTTGCTCACCCTTTTCGAAAAAAATCCGGGTTAAGGCAAAATTTCAAGCTTGCCAAAATTAATTTTATTTCGTTGACCCACCTAAGTTAGCGTTCTAAAGGTTTCTGTAACGAAGAGATGTTCTTCTTGGCGTTTCTTAAAGGTCTCTGAACTCTCTCCTCTTCTACTTACTCCCGGCGAAGAGAACAAAGCCGCAAATTGTGACCTAGTGAACAGTATTGGTTTGAAAAAAATTATTTTTTTTCTACACAAATAAAGCTTTAATGAAACGGGGCGATTTAAATAAAAAAGTTGATATGAAAATGTTTTTTGTTGATTAATTAAAATTAAAAATTTAAAAAATGTTCTGATTAAAATTTGAGAATTTCGGAATTTTCGCATTTTCCAAGGGCGCAACTCCCATAATCGAGTTCTAATAATAACCCAATGATCTAAATGCGCTAAAATTGACGTAGTGTTGGATTTAAAAGTTTTTGTTTTTTTAATCTTTTTTTAATTAATTAATTAATTAACCCAACTTAACGATTAAATTTAAGTTAACCTAAAAAATTTTAAAAAAAATAAATAAAAGAAAAAGAGAGCATCTGCCCCCGATTCTCATCATTTCCACCTCTATTGTTCTTTTAAAATACTTCCTGTTTAACCGGAAGTTAAACAACAAAAACAAAAAAAAATTTTTTTAATCAAACTCACCCATTTCATTTCTCCTCCCTTAATTTAATCCAAAAAAAATTAATTAATTAATTAACCACTCAATTTAAAACAATTTTTTCCTCAAACAAACAAAAAACGATTTTTTCTTTTTTTTTTTCTTTTTCGTTGTTTTTTTTTTTTTTGTTTAAAAGAACTGAACGCGAAGTGATCCGGTGCAATCCGGTGCTACACTAAAAGCAAAGCGCTTGTTTGTATTTGTAGACCAAAGTTGGCGACGGCTTCGGTTATATTCGTTAGAATTCGTAAAGGTTGAGTCGATATAAAAGAGTGAGAGAAAAAAAATCGAGGAAGCGGCGCGTCTCTGTGTGTGTGAGCGTGCGAAGCGGGAGTTGGTCACCCACACAAACGGAAGGTAGGCAACCGGAGGAGAAAGAGATGGTTTTACTACGTGTTGCGTCGTCATCGTCTTTATTTTCCCGTTAATAAAAAAATAAGGTCAAAAGAAAATCTTAAATTCTTTTTTTTTACGTTTAAAACGCGATTGCGAAAATAATTTGGGTTAAAACGCGGAAATAAGTTTAGATTCGTAATCTACGTCGAAAATCCTTTAAAATGACACCAAACACGATATAGTTATCTTTAAATTTATTTTTCAAGATGGCGGATTATTTTGTAGCGATTTTTAGGTTATTATTTTAATTTTTGAGATAACCCCATCGAGTTTGGAGTCATTTTAAAGGATTTTTCTTGATCTATAAGAAAACATTAATGAAAACAATTTTTTAATAAAAAAATAAAATTAAGTTAGGTGAGAAAATAATTTTTTAAATTTATATATTAAGATTCGTAAACTAGATTAAAAATCCTTTAAAATGATACCAAACACGATATGGTTATCTTTAAATTTATTTTTCAAAATGGCGGATTATTTTGTTGCGATTTTTAGGTTACTTCTTTATTTTTTGAGGTAACCCCGTCGAGTTTGGACTCATTTTAAAGGATTTTTCTTGATCTATAAGAAAACATTAATGAAAATAATTTTTTAATAAAAAAATAAAATTAAGTTGGGTTAGAAAATAATTTTTTTAATTTCTACAGTAAGATTCGTAATCTAGATTAAAAATCCTTTAAAATGATACCAAACACGATATGGTTATCTTAAAATTGATTTTTCAAGATGGCGGAATATTTTGTTGTAATTTTTAGGTTATTTTTTTATTTTTTAAGGTAACCAAGTCGAGTTTGGACTCATTTTAAAGGATCTTTCTTGATCTATAAGAAAACATTAATGAAAAAAAATTTTTAATACAAAAATAAAATTAAGTTAGGTGAGAAAATAATTTTTTAAATTTATACATTAAGATTCGTAATCTAGGTTAAAAATCCTTTAAAATGATACCAAACACGATATGGTTATCTTAAAATTGATTTTTCAAGATGGCGGAATATTTTGTTGTAATTTTTAGGTTATTTTTTTATTTTTTAAGGTAACCAAGTCGAGTTTGGGTTCATTTTAAAGGATTTTGCTTGATCTATACGAAAACATTAATAAAAATCGTCTTAACCTTAAAGACAAAATTAAATTGGGTTAGATTGACTCAAAAAATAATTTTTTCAAACTAATTCATTAAAATTCGTAATCTACATTAGAAATCCTTTAAAATGATACCAAACACGCCATATTTATCTCAAAACGATTTTTTTCAAAATGGCGACTTGATTTATTTAAATCATTTAGGTTAACTTTTTCAAAATTAAAGATAACCCCATCGAGTTTGGGCTCATTTTAAAGCATTTTTCATAACCTATAAGAAAACATTAATAAAAATCTTCTTAACTTTAAAGACAAAATTAAATTGGGTTAGATTGACTCAAAAAATTTTTTTTTAAACTAATTCATTAAAATTCATAATCTACATTAAAAATCCTTTAAAATGATACCAAACACGCCATATTTATCTCAAAACGATTTTTTTCAAAATGGCGACTTGATTCATTTAAATCATTTAGGTTAACTTTTTCAAAATTAAAGATAACCCCATCGAGTTTGGGCTCATTTTAAAGCATTCTTCATAATCTATAAGAAAATATTAATAAAAATCTTCTTAACTTTAAAGACAAAATTAAATTGGGCTAGATCGACTCAAAAAATAATTTTTTCAAACTAATTCATTAAAATTCATAATCTACATTAAAAATCCTTTAAAATGATACCAAACACGCCATATTTATCTCAAAATGATTTTTTTCAAAATGGCGACTTGATTCATTTAAATCATTTAGGTTAACTTTTTCAAAATTAAAGATAACCCCATCGAGTTTGGGCTCATTTTAAAGCATTCTTCATAATCTATAAGAAAATATTAATAAAAATCTTCTTAACTTTAAAGACAAAATTAAATTGGGCTAGATCGACTCAAAAAATAATTTTTTCAAACTAATTCATTAAAATTCATAATCTACATTAAAAATCCTTTAAAATGATACCAAACACGCCATATTTATCTCAAAACGATTTTTTTCAAAATGGCGATTGACTTATTTAACCCATTTAGGTTAACTTTTTCAAAATTAAAGATAACCCCATCGAGTTTGGGCTCATTTTCAAGCATTTTTCACGCCCTATAAGAAAACATTAATAAAAATCTTCTTAACGTTAAAGACAAAATTAAATTGGGTTAGATTGACTCAAAAAACTTGACTTGATTTGTTTAACTCATGTCTTTCATATTTATAGATAATCCCATCGTGTTTATACTCGTTTCAAATGATTTTCCATTTCCTTAATACTTATACAGACATTATATATATTAAAAAAATCCACTTTACTGAAAATATCACGTTACAATATCAACGGAAATAAAAACGAAGAGGGCCTTCGCGTAATAGTAGGAGTTCGCATCACATCGAAGGACACGAACCTCGTTAAAAGCTCCAGATTGATCGATTTGAACATCGTTCAGGCTCAAACTTATTTTTCAAGTTGACATTGACGTTGACATTGACGTTTTGTGTACTTTATTCGGTCTCCCAAAGAGGGCTCTGTGTCCACACAATTACCACGACTGATAATAAAAGACTAAGAATGTGCTGATCTAAATCGTGGAAGAGAGGAAATGTACAGGGTGTGTCAAAAATGCATTGAGTGACGCGCCGCAATTACGCGAGGAAATTGACAATTTCCTGCGGCGGCGAGAAGTCGAATAAAAATGGTTTGAGGGGGATGAATTTGTTGGGGGGGTGGGGTTGAATAAAAGAAGCGATATCTAGTAGTCTATAAATAAGGGGGTGGTGGAAAGGTTTTAAAGGCTCGGCCGGAGGTGCATTTAGCTGATTGAAGGTGTGTCTCGGCCCCGGTTTGGGGCGCCACACCTATTTGTTAAAGGCGCGCCCTCTATGCTTAATAATTGGATAAATGGATCCTAAATTAGAACACGAACTCTATCGCTTAATTAATTTTTTTAGTTGAATCATTTTTAAAAATTTTCAAATTAATAAAAAATAATTTTATTTATAAAATTGAATAGAAAATTGAAAATCCTGCAAAATGAGTCCAAACTCGATGGGGTTATCTTCAAAAATGGCGAAGATAACCTAAAAAAAAATCGGAAAATCGCCATTTTGAAAATGTGCTTTTTTTTGGATAACCCCATCGTGTTTGGTATCAAATTAAAGGGTTTTTAATCTAGATTACGAATCTTAATGCATGAATTTGAAAAAAATCTTTTCTAACCCAACTTAATTTTTTTTTGTGCTAAAAAATTTTTTTGTTAATGCTTTCTTCTACATCAAGAAAAATCCTGTAACATGAGTCCAAACTCGACGGGGCTATTTTTAAAAATGGCGAAGTTAACTTAAAAAAAATCGTAAAATCGCCATTTTGAAAAGGCGTTTTTTTTAGATAACCCCATCGTGTTTGGTATCAAATTAAAGGGTTTTTAACGTAGATTACGAATATTAATTTTTTATTTCTTTAAATCTAAAGAGTTTTGAAATAAAATAGAATTAAAAAAAAAATTTTTTTTTGTTAGTTTTAAAAATTAATTTATATTCTAAACCAAAAGGAAACAGCTGACTCGTTTTAAAACCAACGAAGCAGATGTGGGGTCTTAGCACCTGCCTCAAGAGAAACGGGGGTAATAAAAATGGTGTTGTGTCTGAGTCGAACCTAACCTCATAAAAAAAAAGTTCTTTTTAAATTTCTTTCTTAAACCATACCGAGTATAAAACGCGATCGTTTCAAGTCTTACCAAGCGATCTAAATAATAATAGTTGTTAAATACGCCTCAGACCCAATTTGTTGTTACAAAAGTGACATCACCTAATGTAATTTCGTTCTATTTTTAGATCCGATGATGAACTTCGTCATTTTTTATGCTCGCAATGTATCAATGCGTCAATTCAATAATAACAAACAAAAAAAAACATTAAAATTAACAAAAAAGAACTCATTAAAACAATAACAGAACCACTAAAATTATAAAATTAGATCGAAAATATCAATAAATCATTCATAAAAGGCGTTTAACGATCGGAAATTAGAGGTTTTCGTTCCAAGGTTCCCGCTTAAACAACAATGACGCCCAAAAGTAGCCGCAATTCGCGTTTAATCGGTTGTAAAAAAAATTAAAGAGGGCGCGGGGTCGTATTGTCTTATAAAAGGTGTTGCAAAAATTGTTTTGGGACCAGTTCCCGGTCGATTTCGACGAAAATAATGTCATACATGTTAAGCGAGATCATGGGCGGTGAAATCGACGATAATAACAGTGATTTGAGTGATCCACGATTTTTAACGAAAGGTAAAAAAATTGTTGAAATCGAAAAATATTACGGTTATCGTATTGGGGGTGAGAAGTGCTTTAAAATGAGTATAAACACGATGGGGTTATCTTTAAAAATGGAAAAGATAACCTATAAATTAAGACGCCATCTTGAAAAAGTAGAATTTAAGATAAATGTGGCGTGTTTGGTGTTGTTTTAAAGGATTTTTAATGGAGATGATGAATTTAAATTAATTAATTTGAAAAAATTATTTATTGAGTCAACCTAACCTAATTTAATTTAACCTATGGAGTTGAGAAATTTTTTGTTGACATTTTCTTGGAGAATATGAAAAATCCTTTAAAATGAGTCCAAACTCGATGGGGTTATCTTAAAAAATGAAAAAGATAACCTAGATGTTACAAATAAATCAAGCCGCCATTTTGAAAACATCGCTTTTAAGATAAATGTGTCGTGTTTGGTGTCATTTTAAAGGATTTTTGATGTAGAATACGAATTTTAATTAATTAATTCGAAAAAATTATTTTCAAACTTTAATTTTCTAACTAATTTACTAAAATCGATATTTTCGCGATTAAAATCGTCAATAAAATAGAATTTGCTTTAATTTGATACCAAACACCATATACTTATCTTAAAAGTTAAAAAAGTTAGGTTATGTATCAACAAAAAATCCGCCATTTTGATTTTTCTATTAATTCTTCGTAAATATGGCGAGTTTGGTATCAAATTAAAGGGTTTCTAATGTAGATTACGATTTATAACTCAAATTAGACTTTTTGATCGATTTTGTGGAATTAAATAATTTCACAACAAACAAATTAATTAATTAAAATCGATATTTTCGCGATTAAAATCGTCAATTAAATAGAATTTGCTTTAATTTGATACCAAACACCATATACTTATCTTAAAAGTTAAAAAAGTTAGGTTATGTATCAACTAAAAATCCGCCATTTTGATTTTTCTATTAATTCTTCGTAAATATGGCGAGTTCGGTATCAAATTAAAGGTTGTTTAATGTAGATTACGATTTATAACTCAAATTAGACTTTTTGATCGATTTTGTGGAATTAAATAATTTCACAACAAAGAAATTAATTAATTAAAATCGATATTTTCGCGATTAAAATCGTCAATAAAATAGAATTTGCTTTAATTTGATACCAAACACCATATATCTATCTTAAAAGTTAAAAAAGTTAGGTTATGTGTCAACTAAAAATCCGCCATTTTGATTTTTCTATTAATTTTTCGTAAATATGGCGAGTTTGGTATCAAATTAAAGAGTTTTTAATATAGATTACGATTTATAACTCAAATTAGACTTTTTGATCGATTTTGTGGAATTAAATAATTTCACAACAAAGAAATTAATTAATTAAAATCGATATTTTCGCGATTAAAATCGTTAATAACATTGAATTTGCTTTAATTTGATACCAAACACGATATATTTACCTTAAAAGATAAAAAAGTTAGGTTATGTATCAACAAAAAATCCGCCATTTTGATTTTTCTATTAATTCTTCGTAAATATGGCGAGTTTGGTATCAAATTAAAGGGCTTTTCATGTAGATTACGATTTATAACTCAAATTACAGTTTTTGATCGATTTTGTGGAATTAAATATTTTCACAACAAAAAAAATTAATTAACAAAAATTGATATTTTCCCGATTAAAATCGTTAATAAAATTGAATTTGCTTTAATTTGATACCAAACACGATACATTTATCTTAAAAGTTAAAAAAGTTAGGTTATGTATCAACAAAAAATCCGCCATTTTGATTTTTCTATTAATTTTTCGTAAATATGGCGAGTTTGGTATCAAATTAAAGGGTTTTTAATGTAGATTACGATTTATAACTCAAATCAGACTTGTTGATCGATTTTGTGGAATTAAATAATTACACAACAAAGAAATTAATTACTTAAAATCGATATTTTCGCGATTAAAATCGTTAATAAAATTGAATTTGCTTTAATTTGATACCAAACACGACATATTTATCTTAAAAGTTAAAAAAGTTAGGTTATGTATCAACAAAAAATGCGCCATTTTGATTTTTTTATTAATTCTTTGTGAATATGGCGAGTTTGGTATCAAATTAAAGGGTTTTTAATGTAGATTACGATTTATAACTCAAATTAGACATTTTGATCGATTTTATGGAATTAAATAATTTCAAAACAAAAAAATTAATAAATTAAAATCGATATTTTCGCGATTAAAATCGTTAATAAAATTGAATTTGCTTTAATTTGATGCCAAACACGATGTATTTGTCTTGAAAATTCAAAAAGTTAGGTTATGAATCAACAAAAAGTCGGCCATTTTGATTTTTTCGCTAATTATTTATATCGACGTAAATATGGCAAGTTTGGTATCAAATTAAAGGGTTTTCGATGTAGATTACGAATTTCTTGTTAAAAATGAAAAAAAATAAACCACCAAAAAGTAGGACGTTGTATCTTTGTTATTTTGAAAAATACATAAATTAATTTTTGAAACAATTTGAAACGTTTCTTATAAAGCAAAACCATAAAAATCGGCGATTAAAAAAAATTTTTTTTTAAATAACATCTTCAGCCGAATTTGAATCCGAAATCGGTGATTTTAAATTAATCGTAAACCGGTCGTGTTTGGTATCAAATTAAAGGGTTTTTGATGCAGATTACGAATTTTAACACAAATAATTTTAATTTTTTAGGCGCTTTCTTATTAACGCCATCTCACGATTTGAGCTTGGATAAGGCCGCGAATATCTGCGACAAATTGAATTTTAAGGGCAGTTTTAGTTTGACGAAAACGGCGACCGGGATTTTGTTCAAATTTAGCGAGCCTGAAGATTACCAGCAGGTTTTTCGGAAAGGTTTTCACAAGGTATTCAATTTTCGTTTAATTTTTAATTAAGGATAAGTAAAATAATTGGGAAAAATTTGTAGTTTTCCATTTTGGTTCAACAGGTAACCGGGGGTCGTTTGTATCGAAAAGTTGCGATTCCATGTCGACCTCAAAAAACTTTTTCGTTACTCGTCAATGAGGTTCCTTTGGATATTCCCGAAGACGATATTCGAGCGAGTTTATATCGATATACATCAGTGGTAAATTTCTTTTTTTTTGAGTAATTAGTTCTATTTAATTTAATTTATTTTAGGTGGAAGTAACTCGGGTTCCACCGAAGATGGATCAATTGCCCGGAAGTCCAAATCCGATTCGAATCACTTTAGCCTCCTTAGATGAATACAATAATTTGCTACAACAAGGATTGGATTTCTATGGCGCCACCTATTTCCCAACGGAACCCCACAAAAAAGACAGTTTAAAAGGAAGTAGGGAGGTTATGCCGGTTTTTGACGCTTCCGGCTTTACAAGAATACCCCCACCAGCGAGTAGATTGTTAAAACCGAGACAACAATAAAAAAATTATTAAACAAAAAATAACCAAGAAATTAAACGATAACAAAAAATAAAAAAATTAACTTCTCAAAAAATAAAAATAAATTTTTTTTTGCTAAAAATTGACGTTTAAACGTCAAAGTGACAAGTATGACAAATTTTTAATTATTATTAATCGCCGTTTTTGTTTTGATTTATAATTGAATTAAAAAAAATAAAAAGTTATAACTTAAACGGATTTTTTAATTCTTTTTTTAGGTGTAAAATAAATTAATCGCATTTTTATGTGAAAATTCGTAATCGTCTTGAAAAATCCTTTAAAATGAGTACCAACATGATGGGGTTATCTCAAAAAAAATTTCCAAGATGGCGACTAATTTATTAAGGTTATGTAGGTTATCTTTTTTAAAAATGAAGATAACCCCGTCGAGTTTGGACTCATTTTAAAGGATTTTTCATTTATTATAAGAAAATATTATTAAAAAAAGAATTTTAATAAAAAAATAAAATGAAGTTGGGTTTGAAAATAATTTTTTAAATTGATAAATTAAAATTCATAATCTACATTAAAAATCCTTTAAAATGATACCAAACACGATATGGTTATCTTAAAATTGATTTTTCAAGATGGCGGATTAATTTATGTTAATGTTTAGCTTAACTTTTTTGTTTTTTAAGATAACCCCATCGAGTTTGGACTCATTTTAAAGGACTTTTCATAATCTATAGGAAAATATTAATAAAAAATTTCCCAACCCTAAAGGTTGAGTTAATTTGGCTTAGGTTGCCTTGAAAAATATTTCTTTCAAATTGATACATTTAGATTCGTAATCTATATTAAAAATCCTTTAAAATGATACCAAACACGATATGGTTATCTTAAAATTGATTTTTCAAGATGGCGGATTAATTTATGTTAATGTTTAGGTTAACTTTTTTGTTTTTTAAGATAACCCCATCGAGTTTGGACTCATTTTAAAGGACTTTTCATAATCTATAGGAAAATATTAATAAAAAATTTCCCAACCCTAAAGGTTGAGTTAATTTGGCTTAGGTTGCCTTGAAAAATAATATTTTTCAAATTGATAAATTAAAATTCATAATCTACATTAAAAATCCTTTAAAATGATACCAAACACGATATGGTTATCTTAAAATTGATTTTTCAAGATGGCGGATTAATTTATGTTAATGTTTAGGTTAACTTGTTTGTTTTTTAAGATAACCCCATCGAGTTTGGACTCATTTTAAAGGACTTTTCATAATCTACAAGAAAATATTAATAAAAACTTTCCCAACCCTAAACGTTGAGTTAATTTGGCTTAGGTTGCCTTGAAAAATAATCTTTTCAAATTGATAAATTAAAATTCGTAATCTACATTAAAAATCCTTTAAAATGATACCAAACACGATATGGTTATCTTAAAATTGATTTTTCAAGATGGCGGATTAATTTATGTTAATGTTTAGGTTAACTTTTTTGTTTTTTAAGATAACCCCATCGAGTTTGGACTCATTTTAAAGGACTTTTCATAATATAGGAATATATTAATAAAAAATTTCCCAACCCTAAAGGTTGAGTTAATTTGGCTTAGGTTGCCTTGAAAAATAATTTTTTCAAATTGATAAATTAAAATTCGTAATCTACATTAAAAATCCTTTAAAATGATACCAAACACGATATGGTTATCTTAAAATTGATTTTTCAAGATGGCGGATTTATTTATACATATGTTAATGTTTAGGTTAACTTTTTTGTTTTTTAAGATAACTCGATCGAGTTTGGACTCATTTTAAAGGATTTTTCACGTACTACAACATAATATTAATAAAAAAATTCTCAACTCCATACATTAAATTAAATTGGGTTAGATTGACTTAAAAAATATTTCTTTTTAATTAATTAATCAAAATTCGTAATCTTCATTAAAAATCCTTTAAAACAACACCAAACACGCCACATTTATCATTTAATGTATATTTTCAAGATGGCGACTACATTTTTTAGAATATTTAGGTTATCTTTTTCGTTTTTAAAGATAACCCCGTCGAGTTTGGACTCATTTTAAAGCAAATTTCGTTTCTAGTACAATTCTCTTAATAAAAATTAATATTTCTTAAAATTATTTTGAAAGTAGTCATAAAATGTTGATTATCACTTATCACCACATTAAAATAATTGAAAATAAATAACCCAAAAAGGTTATATTTTTAATAATTTATTTTGACATCTTTCAAAAATTTCTAAAAGAAAAAGAAAATGTATCGAATGAATCAATCGGAAGCTGATAAATGGGTGTGCGAAGCTGAACAAAAACTATCGTTAAACACCGGGATAATGAGATTTTTCTTCGGGGGCCAAAAAAAAATTGATGATGCCATCGAGTGTTACAAAAAGGCGGGAAATTTATACAAAATTTCGAAAAATTGGGCCGAAGCAGCCGATTGCTACTCAAAAGCGGCCACTTTAACCGGATCTCACGAAAATAATAATAAACACCAAGCCGCTTTGGACTACGAACAAGCAGCGATTTGCTTTAAAAAAATTAACGCCCAACCGGAAGCCGAAAAAAATTATTTAAAATCGATCGATATCTATTTAGATTTAGGAAGATTTAACACCGCGGCGAAAATGCATGAAAATATAGCGGGGATGTACGAAAATGAATCGGAGGAAGTCGGAAAGATGTTGTATCATTACGAAAAAGCGGCCGATTTTTACAAAGGCGAAGAAAGTAGCTCATCGGCGAATCGATGTTTATTAAAAATCGCTCAACATTCCGCCGAAAACGAACGTTACGAACAAGCGATTCATATCTACGAGAAAATCGGGACGTATTCCTTAAAAAGCAGCCTTTTAAAATACGGCGCGAAAGAATACTTTTTTAAAGCTGCAATTTGCCGACTTTGTTTGGATCCGGGAGAAACGGGAAAACATTTAGAGAAATACGTTAAAATCTATCCCGCATTCGGCGATTCCAGGGAATACAAATTTTGTTCAAATTTAATAAAAAACATCGAAGAACAAAACGTCGATGGCTTAACTGATGTCATTAAAGACTACGACTCAATGCAAACCCTAGATCCGTGGTACACCACTTTATTGCTTAGGATTAAAAGGAAATTAGCTGATGAACCTGATTTACGTTAATTACTTACCTTTTCTTATAAAATCGTAATAAAATTATTTTTTGTTAACGATCATGTTTAATAATTAAATAAAAAAAAATTGATTAATGTAATGTTTTCTTATAGTACATGAAAAATCCTTTAAAACGAGTCCAAACTCGATGGGGTTATCTTTAAAAATGAAAAAGATAACCTACAAATTAATCCGCCATCTTGAAAATCAATTTTATGATAACGATATCGTGTTTGGCATCATTTGAAAGGATTTTTAATGTAGATTGTGAATTTTAATTTATCAATTTGAGTAAATTATTTTCCAAGCCAACCTAAGCCAATTTAACTTATCGTTTAGGGTTGAGAAATTTTTTATTAATATTTTCCTACTAATTATGAGAAGTCCTTTAAAATGAGCCCAAACTCGATGGGGTTATCTTAAAAAATAAAAAAGTTAACCTAAACATTAACATAAATTAATCCGCCATCTTGAAAAATCAATTTTAAGATAACCATATCGTGTTTGGTGTCATTTTAAAGGATTTTTAATATAGATTACGAATCTAAATGTATCAATTTGAAAAAATTATTTTCCAAGCCAACCTAAGCCAACTTAACTCATCCTTTAGGGTTGAGAAATTTTTTATTACTATTTTCGTACTAATTATGAGAATTCCTTTAAAATGAGTCCAAACTCGATGGGGTTATCTTAAAAAACAAAAAAGTTAACCTAAACATTTACATAAAGTAATCCGCCATCTTGAAAAATCAATTTTAAGATAACCATATCGTGTTTGGTATCATTTTAAAGGATTTTTAATATAGAGTACGAATCTATATGTATCAACTTGAAAAAAATATTTTCCAAGCCAACCTAAGCCAACTTAACTCATCGTTTAGGGTTGAAAAACTTTTTATTCATATTTTCCTACTAATTATGAGAAGTCCTTTAAAATGAGTCCAAACTCGATGGGATTATCTTAAAAAACAAAAAAGTTAACCTAAACATTTACATAAATTAATCCGCCATCTTGAAAAATCAATTTTAAGATAACCATATCGTGTTTGGTATCATTTTAAAGGATTTTTAATGTAGATTACGAATCTATATGTATCAACTTGAAAAAATTATTTTCCAAGCCAACCTAAGCCAACTTAACTCATCGTTTAGGGTTGAAAAACTTGTTATTCATATTTTCCTACTAATTATGAGAAGTCCTTTAAAATGAGTCCAAACTCGATGGGATTATCTTAAAAAACAAAAAAGTTAACCTAAACATTTACATAAATTAATCCGCCATCTTGAAAAATCAATTTTAAGATAACCATATCGTGTTTGGTATCATTTTAAAGGATTTTTAATATAGATTACGAATCTAAATGTATCAATTTGAAAAAAATATTTTCCAAGCCAACTTAACTCATCGTTTAGGGTTGAGAAACTTTTTATTAATATTTTCCTACTAATTATGAGAAGTCCTTTAAAATGAGTCCAAACTCGATGGGATTATCTTAAAAAACAAAAAAGTTAACCTAAACATTTACATAAATTAATCCGCCATCTTGAAAAATCAATTTTAAGATAACCATATCGTGTTTGGTATCATTTTAAAGCATTTTTAATATAGATTACGAACCTAAATGTATCAATTTGAAAAAATTATTTTCCAAGCCAACCTAAGCCAACTTAACTCATCGTTTAGGGTTGAGAAATTTTTTATTAATATTTTCCTACTAATTATGAGAAGTCCTTTAAAATGAGTCCAAACTCGATGGGGTTATCTGAAAAATTAAAAAAATAACCTAAAAATCGTTACAAAATAATCCGCCATCTTGAAAAATCAATTTTAAGATAACCATATCGTGTTTGGTATCATTTTAAAGGATTTTTAATATAGATTACGAATCTATATGTACCAATTTGAAAAAATTATTACTATTTTCTAACCCAACTTAATTTTACTTTATTGCTAAAAATTTTTTTCATTAACATTTTCTTATATATCATGAAAAAATCTTTAAAATGAGTCCAAACTCGACGGGGTTATCTTCATTTTTAAAAAAGATAACCTCAACAACCTTAATAAATTAAGTCGCCATCTTGAAAATTTTTTTTGAGATAACCCCATCATGTTGGTACTCATTTTAAAGGATTTTTGATGGCGATTACGAATTTTGACGTAAAAATACGATTAAATTATTTTGCTCGGTCAAATATAACCTCAAAATTAAATTCGAGCGAAAAAATTAAAAATTTTTGAAGTTAAAATTGTTTTAAAATTGGTGCCAACATTAAAAATTTAAATTTCTCCAAGAACGATGGATTAAAAGCATAGCTGTCAAATTTGGCGTGTAACAAAAACTCATTGAATCGACCTCAAAAACCACAAGAAATTACTCGAATCGTCGAAAATCATCGAAACAAACATCGAGACGAGATAATCGACGAAAAATCTCGCGAAAACACCTCACCGGAAGCGATTTAAAAGTGATTAAACGATCGGAGTAAGCGTAAGTCTTAGAATGAACTGTCAAAAAAGCTTAAAAGAAAGTGGGAATTAAAGAAATAATAATGACGATGAAGAAAAAAGCGTTTTAATCCAAAAAAAGATGTTTGTTTTTACAAGAATTATTAAAGCCGGATTAAATCGCGGGATTTCCGGTAAAAATGTTGGAAAATTTTTTTTAGAAAAGAAAGGTTATCCCAATAACTTAATAGGAGGTGCTTTTTCGATACACAGCGATGATAACGAAAGTAATAAAGGAAGTGGAGGTCGCAGAATACGATTGGTGCCGCAAGAATTAAATAAGGAAGCGAAAATCGAAAGGAGAATTAAAATTAATCCCAGAGACGTCAATTTTAAACAACAAAATATCGAAAACGAACGATTTCGCACTGCCAGACCGATTAAATCGGGCGATTTTTCTAAAATCAAAATGGAACCAACCGTGCAAAAGGTCATCCCAAAGTTACGAAAATCATTGCCCAAATTAGAACCGCCTAATCCGAAATTGGAAGAAATTTTTGTGGACGAAAACGTACTCAAAGAAGTCTTACAAAAGAATAGAACCAAATTTGAGTACGATAACAAAGAAAAAATCGTTTCGAAAAATATCATTTCAACGGTAACGCAAACAGATTCAAGCAAAAAAGGTAACGATGATAACGAACAAAACGAACAAGAACATTCCTGGCAAACGATGAAGTTCACTTTGACGCTTTTCGGGATTTCCTTCACCGGAATCGGATTATTTTTGATCATGGAATTGGGAAAGCCGAAAATTAATGAAGACGGGATAGAAATTGAGGACGAATTTTCGAATTTGTCGCTATTAGAGCAATATTTGTACAGAACCGCGGATCAATTAAATTATTATCGAAAGGTAAAACCCAACACAAAAATTTTATTAACAAAAATTAATATTTATTTAATTTAGAACAACTTTTATTCGAAACAATTTTCGATTAGAACGATTTTTTATGTTTAATATACAGGGTGGTGCAAAAATTAATTTTTTTTTTAGTTAATAAACGAGCCAAGCCGAGAAAAATTATTACCCGACGAATTAAAATATCCGTATCACCAACCGCCTTACACGTTAGTGTTGGAATTAAAAGACGTCCTCGTGCACCCCGATTGGACCTACAATACAGGGTGGCGATTCAAAAAACGACCGGGGATCGATCATTTCTTAGAAACATTAAATGGGATTTACGAAATCGTTATTTACACAGCCGAATTGGGAATGACGGTGTTTCCGATTTTGGAGGCCCTCGATCCCAACAACTTGATCACGTATAAGCTGGTTAGGGACGCGACGAATTTCGTCGATGGAAAACATGTTAAAGATTTGGATAAATTAAATAGGTCACTTCGAAAAGTGATTAATTCGGGTATCAAATTTTCGTAAATTTTTTTTAAATTTTAATTTTAAGGTTGTTTTGGTCGATTGGGACGAAGCGGCGATAACAGAAAATAGGGATAACGCCTTGTTAATACCGAGGTGGAACGGCGATGATGATGATACGGCTTTGTTGGATTTAGCGAATTTATTAAGAGGTAAAAACGATTTTTGTTAACATAACCTAAAAATGTAAGAGTGTGTGGCGCCCCCTAGCGGGAATTTCAAAAAAAATTTCGGATAAAAGTTGTTTCTTATTTGATTTTGAACAGTTATTGTTTGAAACATTTTTTGATTCGGGCAATAGTTATTGACATAACCTCAAAAAATTCTTGTTATATCAGCGTAGAGCGCCACTTAGCAATAATTTAAAAAAAAGTCATTAAAATAAAGTTTTCAAATCGCAATTTTAAGTAATTATTGTTTGAAACACTTTTTGATTCGGGCAATAATTATTAACATAACCTAAAAAAATGTGGTTATACCAGCGTACAGCCCCCTATTATAGATATATAAAAAACTTATTAAGATAAATGTTTCTAAATGCAATTACAAACATTTGTTGTTTGAAAAATTTTCTGATTCGAGCAATAATTATTGACATAACCTCAAAAAAATTGATTATAGCACGATACAGCGCCCCCTATTATAGATATATAAAAAACTTATTAAGATAAATGTTTCTAAATGCAATTTCAAACATTTATTGTTTGAAAAAATTTTTGATTCGAGCAATAATTATTGACATAACCTCAAAAATGTTGATTATAGCACGATACAGCGCCCCCTATTATAGATATATAAAAAATTTATTAAGATAAATGTTTCTAAATGCAATTACAAACAGTTATTTTTTGAAAAATTTTTTGATTTGAGCAATAATTATTGATATAACCTCAAAAAATTTGATTGTAGCACGATACAGCGCCCCCTATTATAGATATATAAAAAACTTATTAAGATAAATGTTTCTAAATGCAATTTCAAACATTTATTGTTTGAAAAAATTTTTGATTCGAGCAATAATTATTGACATAACCTCAAAAATGCTGATTATAGCACGATACAGCGCCCCCTATTATAGATATATAAAAAACTTATTAAAATAAATGTTTTTAAATGCAATTTCAAACATTTATTGTTAGAAATATTTTTTGATTCGAGCAATAATTATTGACATAACCTCAAAAAAATTGATTATAGCAGGGTACAGCGCCCCCTATCAAACATATATAAAAAATTTATTAAGATAAATGTTTCTAAATGCAATTACAAACATTTGTTGTTTGAAAAATTTTCTGATTCGAGCAATAATTATTGACATAACCTCAAAAAACTTCATTATAGCAGGGTACAGCGCCCCCTATCAAAGATATATAAAAAACTTATTAAGATAAATGTTTCTAAATCCAATTTCAAACATTTATTGTTTGAAAACCTTTTTGATTCGAGCAATAATTATTGACATGACCTCAAAAATGTTGATTATAGCACGATACAGCGCCCCCTGTCAAAGATATATAAAAAACTTATTAAGATAAATCTTTCTAAATGCAATTTCAAACATTTGTTGTTTGAAAAATTTTTTGATTTGAGCAATAATTATTGACATAACCTCAAAAAACTTCATTATAGCAGGGTACAGTGCCCCCTATCAAAGATATATAAAAAACTTATTAAGATAAATGTTTCTAAATGCAATTACAAACATTTGTTGTTTGAAAAATTTTCTGATTCGATCAATAATTATTGACATAACCTCAAAAAACTTCATTATAGCAGCGTACAGTGTCTTCTATCAAAGATATATAAAAAACTTATTAAGATAAATATTTCTAAATGTAATTACAAACATTAATTATTAGAAAAGTTTTTTGATTCGGGTAATAATTATTGACATAACCTCAAAAAATGAGGTTATACTAGCATACAGCGCCCCCTATCAAAGATATATAAAAAACTTATTAAGATAAATATTTCTACATGTAATTACAAACATATCTTATTAGAAAAATTTTTTGATTCGGATAATAATTATTGACATAACCTCAAAAATTAAATTTGTTATACCAGTGTACAGCGCCACCTATCAATTATTTTCAAAAAATGTATTAAAATAAAATTTTCTAAATTGTATTTTAAGCAATTATTATTCGAAAAAAATTTTGATTCGAGTAATAATTATTGACATAACCCCAAAAATTAAATTTGCTATACCAGTATACAGCGCCACCTATCAATTATTTTCAAAAAATGTATTAAAATAAAAGTTTCTAATCGTAATTGTAAACAATTATTATTAGAAAATTTTTTTAATTCGGACAATAATTATTGACATAACCTCAAAAATATATTTTTATATACCAGTGTACAGCGCCACCTATCAATTATTTTCAAAAAATGTATTAAAATAAAACTTTCTAATCCTCATTCTAAACAATTATTATTAGAAAAATTTTTTGATTCAGGTAATAATTATTGACATAACCTCAAAAATATCATTTTTTATAACAGCGTACAGCGCCACCTTTAATTATTTTCAAAAAATTTATTAAAATAAACATTTTTAAACGTAATTCTAAACACTTTTTATTTAAAAATTTTTTTGATATAGCTTCAATTTTTCATATCAATGTACAGTGTGGCGCAAAAATTTTCGTACAAGATAAATTAAAATAATGCTTTTTTTGCAGTTATAGCCATTTCTGAGATACAAGACGTAAGAGAAGTGTTACGATTTTACAAAGAATACCCAAACCCTTTGGCAGCGTTCCGAGATAGACAAAGGGAATTGGAACGAACGATGTATAATAAAAATAATTAATTCAAAAAAATCTTAATAATAGGAAAAGGAGAATCATTCATTTCTTTTTCTATGTCACTGTCAAAAAAAACATTGAATCATTACCAAAATCGATAAATTTGTGTTTTGAAGTAAGTGTTAAGATTAAGAAAGATGAAAAAAACTCGCCGTTTTTTTACTCAACATTCTTTTTTGTCGTTCTTAATAAAATATTAATTTTTTTTAGATAACATAAAAATTGTTTTGTTTTAATGAAACGTACAACCCGGACTTGACGATTATTTTGACGTCTGAAATGTAAATTTTTTTGTTTCGAGTGTTGTAAAATTATTAAATTGAGCAATTAAGCCGGGAAAGCCGAGATATGGAAAAAGTGAGTACGTAAATGGAAATTCCGATATTAATAACAATTAAAGGAATAATTAGCGCTCGTTGGATGTCGGTTATTAAAGGTGGATGAGAAGAAGGATCGATGAACGAATTTACGGGAATTTATTTCCGCGAAAACCACTTGATGGAGTTTCTAACCCTTAAAAGACGATTAAAAAAAATTTATGGGAAAAGAAATTTAATTAAAAGATAATAAAGTGTTTTTTTGGGAAATAATAAAAATTAAATTAAAATATATATTAAAATGAATAAAAAAAAAATATATAAAATTGACTCACCCTTAAAAAAATCAAAATTCTTTCTTCCTCGACATTCGGTTGTTTCGTGCCTCATTTCTTCATTTCCGAAATTTGTGGGGTTTTAAAAAATGTTGATAATCACCTGTAAAAACGAAAAACCTGTGACCTGTTGGAAGTCAGCTGAGTGAGGAGAATTCGGGGGGGTAGGTTCTTGTTGCCGTTGGCCTAGTTCTCGCATTTGCCCGCACTAATATCGGACTGGGGCATTTCATTTTGGCGCATGCTCCCCTCTGAAAACGGGGGGTTGCAAGCAACAGGCCGGATCAATATGAACAACTACTAAATACGACGAGGAAAGACCGAATGCGATTTTCTTTCTCTTTTCGCACTATACGATTTTGAATAAGGGAAGGGGTGAATCGAATAAACTTGTGGTGGGGGCTAAAACCAACGTAAACCCGATTTTGTCGGCCCCACGACTCCGAAACGGTCGGAGTCCGAATCGGCACTGAAAATCTTCTTACGGGGTGTCGTCAATATATAGATAGGGTGGGCGGAGCTACATCCCTCCATGTGCTAGTAAAATCGGGGGGATGAATAATATTTGAGGAAATGGAGGGGGTGATGGTTAAAAAATAATGATTTATTTAAGAATTTTGGTGTTTTAGCATTTTAAAAATGAAATATATCGTAATGGTTTTTTTTATTAAAAAGAATCGGAAAAAAAAATGATTTTAAAGGATAATTATTCCAAAAAAAATTTGATTCGGGTAATAATTATTGACTTAACCTCAAAAATTAATTTTTTATACCAGCGTATTGCGCCATCTGACGATAATTAAAAAAAAATTATTAAAATAAAATCTTCTAATCGTTATTTTAAGCAATTATTGTTTGAAAAAATTTTAGATTCGGGTAATAATTATTGACATAACCTCAAAAAACTTTTTTATAGCAGTGTACAGCGCCACCTAAGTAGTAATAATTTAAAAAAAATTGATTAAAATAAAATATTCTAATCGTAATTTTAAACAATTATTGTTTGAAAAATTTCTTGATTCGGGTAATAATTATTGACATAACCTCAAAAAACTTTTTTATATCATTGTACAGCGCCACCTAGTAACAATTATAAAAAAATTTATTAAAATAAAATTTTCTAATGATAATTTTAAGCAATTATTATTTGAAAATTTTTTTGATTCTAGTAATAATAATTATTATCGGGACATAACCTCAAAAAACTTTTTTATAGCAGTGTACAGCGCCACCTAGTAATAATTATAAAAAAATGTATTAAAATAAAATTTTCTAATGATAATTTTAAGCAACTACTGTTAGAAAAAAATTTTGAATTGGGTAATAATTATTGACTTAACCTCAAAAATTAATTCTTGATATCAGCGTACAGCGCCACCTATTAATTATTTTCAAAAAGTTTATTAAAATAAAATTTTCTATACGCTATTCTAAGTAATTATTATTTAAAGAATTTTTTGATTCGGGCAATAATTATTGACATAACCTCAAAAAACTTTTTTATATCATTGTACAGCGCCACCTATCAAAAATTATAAAAAAGTTTATTAAAATAAAACTTTCTAATCCTAATTCTAAGTAATTATTGTTTAAAGAATTTTTTGATTCGGACAATAATTGTTGACATAACCTCAAAAAACTTTTTTACATCAGTGTACAGCGCCAACTGACGATAATTAAAAAAAAATTATTAAAATAAAAGTTTATAATCGTAATTTTAAACAATTATTATTAAAAAATTTTTTTAATTCGGGTAATAATTATCGGCATAACCTCAAAAATTTAAATGTATACCATCATACAGCGCCATCTAGCAATAAGTTTAAAAAAATTGATTAAAATAAAAGTTTCCAATCGCAATTTTAAACAATTATTATTCGAAAAAAATTTTGATTCGAGTAATAATTATTAATATAACCTCAAAAATTAAATTTTACACCATCATACAGCGCCATCTAGCAATAAGTTTAAAAAAATTTATTAAAATAAAAGTTTTTAATGGTAATTTCAAACAATTATTATTAGTAAAATTTTTTGATTCGGATAATAAGTATTGACATAACCTCAAAAATTAAATTTGTTATACCAGTATACAGCGCCACTTAACAATAATTTAAAAAAAATGTATTAAAATAAAACTTTCTAATCCTAATTCTAAATAATTATTGTTTAAAAAATTTTTTGATTCGGGATATATTTATTGACATAACCTCAAAAATTAATTTTGTATACCACCGTACAGCGCCACCCGACGATAATTAAAAAAAAATACATTTAAATAAAATTTTCTAATCGTAATTCTAAGTAATTATTGTATAAAAAATTTTTTGATTCGGGTAATAATTATTGACATAACCTCAAAAATCTTTTTTATATCATTGTACAGCGCCACCTATCAAAAATTATAAAAAAATTTATTAAAATAAAACTTTCTAATCCTAATTCTAAGTAATTATTGTTGAAAATTTTTTTTTTATTCGGGTATTAATTATTGATATAACCTCAAAAAACTTTTTTATATCAGTGTACAGCGCCACCTGATAATAATTTTTGAAAAATTTATTAAAATAAAAATTTCTAATCCTAATTCTAAACAATTATTATTTAAAGAATTTTTTGATTCGGACAATAATTATTGACATAACCTCAAAAAACTTATTTATATCAGTCTACAGCGCCACCTATTAATAATTATAAAAAAATTTAATAAAATAAAATTTTTTAATCATAATTATAAATAATTATTGTTTAAAAAATTTTTTGATTCGGGTAATAATGATTCACATAACCTCAATTTTTTGTATTACCATACCAGTATACAGCTCCAACTATCAAAAATTTTTTAAAAATGTATTAAAATAAAAATTTCTAATCCTAATTCTAAGTAATTATTGTTTAAAAAAATTTTTGATTGGTGTAATAATTAGTGACATAACCTCAAAAATATAACTTTAAATCCGCGTACAGCGCCACCTATTAAATATTATCAAAAAATGTATTAAAACAAAAATTTGTAATCGCAATTTTAAGCAATTATTATACGAAAAAATTTTTAATATCCACACTTTTTAATTTTAATATACAGGGTGATACAAAATTATTTAAACCGAAAAACGTTTTATATTCAATTTAAAGCCATTGTTAGTTGTTACAAAACACCATTTAACCCAAATTCGATTAATTAATTGGCTTACTTCACTTAATCAATATAATTTAATTAAGTTTTCTCGCGCCAGGTTCGTCCCGGCACTTTGCAAACAAATTAGAGTCCCGTATTTTATAGTTTTTTTGCCCCAACCCTCCCGCCTCAGTACGTTTGTTAGTCCGCGTTACAACCCAACCCCAAAACCCCATAAAAATTGATCGACGACCACGATCAAAACAGCCTTGAAACAGGTAATTTTGTGTCTCTCGCAAATATGTACTCTCCATTCTATTTCTAATATACGCGTACCCTCGTTTTCGCCCGCAATAAGGGGGTGCCAATTTTATGGGACTTTTATCCGATCAATTCGATTTAAGTGAATTAAAAGCAATAAAATTAAAAAAAACGAATTTTTTAAACGTATCAGAATTGATTGCATCCGCGACCTTTTAGTACAACATAATGTCAACGTTACGGATACTTGGGCCGACTACCGTCCTGTGAAATACCAGGTCAAAACGGCATATAAACCATCCGGGAAATTAATCATCGAGGAAACAAAGAAAAAAGAATAAAAGACAAAATAAAAAAGGGGTTGGTTCATTGACTTACATAATTCCCTTAAGACTTCCCTTTTATTTTAATACCGCCTACTTCTCTTTACATTTTTTTTAATCCCCTCTTAATTTCAATTAAACAAGATTAAAAAAAACTATCAATAATCTTTTAATTAATAATAAAAGAGATTGTAAGTTTAAAGCGGTTCTTTTTTATTTGTGGAAATTGAAAACTGAAAATCCTGAAAAAAAAACAGCTTTTCCTTTTACGTTCTCCTCGTATATACGCTGTTGATTTAATCATTAGAGCGGTGTTTGCTGTGTATTAATGCCGGATCGGCGCCTCGTAGTCGGGACGCCGACGACGCCAGCGACGCGAACGGCGCCGGTCAGAAGTACGGGAGGCGTCGGGACGCCTTCCCCGGCTCTTCGCCGAACGGACGAGAATTTCCAGTGTACAGAATTTCATAATATAAAAGAGGAACCCCTACTAGCGCGTTGCAATGTGGGCCACAACAAAGTTATGCGTTATTAAAATCAAGGACACAAAAAGATGACACCCACAATGATTAATATAAACAATTTAAATCGATTCGTATTCGTAATCTTCATAAAAAATCCTTCAAAATGAGCACAAACACGACCTATCTAAGTGTTATAGTTCTCGAGATATTTAAATTTAAAGTTTTTTTGGAAAATCCAAGATGGCCGAAAATAAATTTTTTTTACAGTGTATGGTAGATAATTAAAAGACGTTTAAAATGAGTCCAAACTCGATATATCTAAGTGTTATAAAACCTAAGATATCTTAATTTTTATTAATTCAAGATGGCCGAAAACAAAACACTAATAAATAACGATAAAAGGGGATTTTAAGATAAATATAGAGTGTTACATATTAAATTAGGTTAAAATTTTCTGACTTTTACGAAAAACTTACTTATTTTAGCGAAATAAAAAATGTTGATTATTTTTATAAAAAAAAATTTTTTTAATTTATCTTTTTAAGTGATTTAAGGATAAATTTAAAATCTCCTTGGTATTTCCTTGAAAATGAGTACATACTCGACCTATCTAGATGTTATAGTTTCCGAGATATCTATATTTAAAGTTTTTGGAAAATTCAAAATGGCCGAAAATAAAAATTTTTAAAGTTTAGGTTAATTATTAAAAAAATTTTAAAAGGAGGCCTAACACGACATATTTAATTGTTATAAAACCTAAGATATCTTAGTTTTTATTAATTCAAGATGGCCGAAAACAAAACACTAATAAATAACGATAAAAGAGGATTATAAGATAAATATAGAGTGTGGCATAGTAAATTAGGTTAAAATTTCCTGATTTTTACGAAAAACTTACTTATTTTAGCGAAATAAAAAAATTGATTTTTTTTTTATATAAAAAAAAATTTTTTGAATTTATCTTTTTAAGTGTTTTAAGGATAAATTTAAAATCTCCTTGGCATTTCCTTAAAAATGAGTACAAACTCGACCCATCTAAGTATTATAGTTCCCGAGATATTTATATTTAAAGTTTTTGGAAAATTCAAAATGGCCGACAATAAACTTTTTTTTTAATTTATGGTTAATTATTAAAAAATGTTTAAAATGAGTCCTAACACGACATATCTAATTGTTATAAAACCTAAGATATCTCAGTTTTTATTAATTCAAGATGGCCGAAAACAAAACACTAATAAATAAGGATAAACCGGGATTTAAAGAAAAATATAGAGTGTGGCATATTAAATTAGGTTAAAATTTCCTGATTTTTACGAAAATCTTATTTATTTTGGTGAAATATAAAATTTTATTTTTTTTAAACTAAATTTTAAATGATTTAAGGATAAATTTAAAATCTCCTTAGTATTTCCTTGAAAATGAGTACAAACTCGACCTATCTAAGTATTATAGTTCCCGAGATATTTATGTTTAAACTTTTTGGAAAAATCAAAATGGCCGCAAACAAAACACTAATAAATAAGGATAAAACGGAAGTTTAAGATAAATATAGAGTGTGGCATATTAAATTAGGTTAAAATTTCCTGATCTTTACGAAAATCTTATTCTTTTCGGCGTATTTTGAAATTTATTGATACTTTTGTAATTTTTTTAATGAAGAAAAATTGAAACTATAAACGATAACTTAATAAGTTTCTTAAAACATCATTTAAAACCAACATAATATTATTATCTAAAGAAATAACCGCGATATTGTTTCTAAATGTCAACTTTAATCATCAATTTTCTTAATTTACATAAAAACCGTTCAAAATGAATTCAAATACGACCAATTTAGCTTTTCTTAGAATTTAAATTTAATAACTGCGTGGGAAAATCGTTTTTCCAATAACTCTAAAGCAGCTTGTTCAAAATAAATATGTTGGTAACAATGCGTAAAGTACCAGCGCCATCTTTCGTCATTGTGATTGATATTTCAATTGACAGCTTTAAAATTAAATTATTATAAAAATGATATTTTTCTGCTTAAAAGATCACACGGATATATTGCGTTAATAAAAATGAAGAAAGGGACAAAAACTGTTATTTATTGGCAAATAAAATCCCTGGGGAGGTGAACTAACAAGCTAAAAAACCTAAAGAGGGCGTTTCTTGTGTCCCATCGCAACGTTCCTATATTTCACATTACACGAGAAATGAGAATAGAAAGAAAAAAATAACTCCAACAGGTCTATTAGGTTAAGTAAAAAAAACAAGATGATTTATAACGAATTTAAACAAAATTTTTTAATTTTTGAGGTTAGAAATTTGAAATGTCATTTTGACGTTTCAAAAATGTATTTACGACGAGATAAAATCCGCGCCGCGGATGTTTATGTTTATTTACATTTTACATTGACGGGTACCGATTTGAAAAATATTCCTGTAAAAGGAAAGTTGTACAAGAGTAGGTTCTACTACTATTTAGAGTACACCCGAGATATCGTGGGAACCACACCATTCACTCCCATGTGAGCTCACTCTACTCTCCTTTTGAACCGACTTTGAAAAATAAAAAAAATATTTTTTCCACCTCTCTCTCTTTCATTTCAAAACTAAATAGGAGAAGAAGAGAAGTCCTCGCCAAGTCGCGTGTACCACATAGATTAAGTACCAAAGAGGTGGAAAAGATGTGGGTGTGGAGATTTCGCAATTTCAAATCGATCTTCAAACGATTTCTTTTGATTTAATACAACTTTTCGTTCAATCTTTTTTAAGGTAGGGCCCCTTTTTTAGTTTTATGCCGGAGTTGTTCGCATCAACCACGAAGTGCGCCCTAATTACGTAATCTTAAGGGCGTGGGGCCCCGGTGGCGTGTCGCGCACCCCGGGGGAACTCCATTAACTTAATAGAATCGTGTGCCGTAATCAGAAATAGCTGAAACCAAGCCCAGAGACTTGGTGGCCGTTCGATATTTCAAGCTGTCGCTTTTATTAGAGAGAAAGAAAAAAAATCCCAGGGATAAATAAAAAAAGGATATGCCATTGAAGGGTGAACGACAATCCGGACGTGAACCAAGCCCTTTTCCATCATAAATCACCCCAAGCTTAAAAAAATCGTTTCGAAAAAGATTTTGAGGTTATGTTTCTAATTTTAAGTCGATTCTTAGAAATTAGGTCACCGGGACCATCGGAACACATCAAACAACGACCGGATTTTAACCGGAACACGTGGATTCATGATTCACTCCGTAATTGCGAAATTAATTCCACAAAATTAAATTAATTTTGAATTAAAATGACATTTCAACAAAAATTACTTGTCAACAAAAACAAAGAAGACTTGGATTATTAAGTTTGTAAAAAGAATTTTTTGGTGACTTACCGCATCGAAAAACACTCACAAAACCACACTAGTTACACTTCAAAACGAGTCTATGCGAAAAAAGCGTAGGAAGTTTATTCAATACGCGAATAAATTTGCATATATTTGTAAACAATTACGCCATACTGTTCTAACAAGTTTGAACTGAAGTACGCGTGCGCAACTTCAGTTCAAACTTTGAATTAAAATCGATTAATTTTAATTCATCAACAAAATAATTAGGTGAACCGAATTAACCCAATTAGTATTTTAAAATTAATTTAGTTTATAAATTAACAATACATTTCAAAAATAAAAAAGAAATTAAAGAATTAGAACTGCGCATGCGCATAACAAATTCGGATTTTATTTAAACAAATTTCACTTAATTCATTTTTATTTATAAACGAAACGATTTAAATCGATTAAAACAATCCATTTCTGATCTAATTATTAAATAAAATCAATTTAAATCTATTTATTTAATAAAATAATTTTAATAAAGTCGAATCCCCCACTAGATGTCGCAACCGATTTGACGTATCACCATTTCTCTCTTTCTTACTAACCTCATCGATAGTAAACACGTTTCGTGTCCAAACGACTTAAAAAAGTAAGTAATTTTGAGTTTTAATCAAAAATATCTTCAAAAACCCACTTATTAAGCATTAATTTGAACTAAGAATTAATTTTGATTCAACGATTTTTAAAATTAAACCAGATATTTGTTGATTTCTTATTTTGAGGTTATGTAGACAAAAATTTTTAATTATACTTTTAATTCTTTTAAGTTATTTAATTAAATACGAACAAATTCAAATTTATTGTTGTTTTGGGCGATTTAATACAAATTATTTTATATAAATTGTATTATAAATTTAATAAAATTTTATTTTGAGGTTATGTCGTTTATTAATTAATTGATTTTTAATTCTTTATTTTAGTGCGTTACGTGGCTGCTTATCTTTTAGCTGTCCTTGGGGGAAACGCCGCCCCCAAAGCGGCCGATCTTGAAAAGATTTTAAGTTCCGTTGGGATTGAAGCTGATGGTGATCGTGTTAAGAAAATCATTGGGGATTTAAATGGAAAATCGATCGAGCAATTAATCACCGAAGGTAAATGATTAATTTTAACACAAAACGTTGTTATTATCATGATGATTTTCAACTTAACCATCTTTCGTATGAATTTTATGATTAATTATTTAATCTGATTTTGTTTCGATTTAAATTTGCTTAATCCTGTGGGAACGTTTTAATTAATTAATCGTTTTTAGGTAGAGAAAAACTTTGCTCTATGCCTGTTGGTGGAGGAGCAGCCGCCCCAGTTGCAGCTGCCGCAGGAGCCCCCGCTGCTGCTGAAGAAAAGAAAGGTAACTTGAAAATATTAAAAAATTCGAAAATTGGGGTTATTATGATGTTATTTAAACACCATCTTTCGAATGAAATTAATGATTATCTTTTTAATCAAACTGATTATGTTTTAATTAATAATTTTATGATATGATTTAGATTATTTTGTAACAATTTTTTTTATTTTTAGAAGAGAAAAAGGAGGAGAAGAAAGCTGAGTCGGAATCTGATGACGATGACATGGGCTTCGGTCTTTTCGATTAAAATGTTAATAAATTGACTTATTTTTAAGAATTTTTTAATAAATAAGTTTAAAATAAAATGACTTTTGACGTGTATGCAACCCAATTTGCACCACATTCTTTTTTTATTGATTTTGTATTTTATAAATAATTTAATTAATAACAAATACATTATTTTTATCAATTTTATTTGTTATCGTTAAAAAAGGAGTTAATTAATTCGGGGAGATACCGAATTCCTTGTCAATAATCGGGTGATGTCAAAAAAATTTTTATTTTTAAGGTTGGTACCCCTTCGTAAACTAGTACCGTTAAGAATATTAAAAAATGCGGTTTTATTTAAGTTTTAATTTAAGTCGAATTGATTGTAAAGTCAATTTTGGTGGGAATTTGTTGTGATTCCGTTTAAATAATTAATTTAAATTGATTTTATTTATCGGCGTAGGAATAAGTGGACAAGTCATAGCCCCTGAGAAGGTCGCCATTTTAACGTTGTCTGTCACCGTCGTTAAACATCATTTCGAGAGTTGTTCCCGAAAAACACGAATTAAAGCGGTTTAATTACTTTTCGGCTGTCGTTGCTAATTAACATTAGCAAAATGACGCAGCAATTACTACCGATACGTTTTCAGGAACACCTGCAGGTAAGATTTGAGGATAAATTTACGCCCCCCATTTTTTTAACCCCATTTCATGGCCCACAACTGCTCCACTTTCGATATTTCTTTATTAAATAAAGTTATTTCGGATTTATTTATCGTAAATTTCGCTTAAATGTTAAAATAACAACCGGTGTTAATGTTAATTTGACAGTTTGTTTTCTTGGAAATGTGTGGGCGGATGAAATCCGAGTTCTAAAAATAGTTCACCCCCTTTCTCGTTTTTTTTTTCTACAGAATCGAAAATCAATCGATTTTAAATGAAAATTGTCCCACTTTTTTGTTCTCATTTATAAATATCGAAAGAAAAAATTATTTTTATGAAATTGACGTTTCTTAAAATTTGACGTTTCTAAAAAAATTGACGTTTTAACATAACCTTAATATTTTTAGTTAACTGCAATTGGAATAAATGATACAAACATCTCTTTCGCGACTCTCACGATGGAGAGCGACAAATTTATTTGCGTTCGGGAGAAGGTTGGGGATACATCGCAAGTTGTTATCATCGATATGGCCGATCAAACGAATCCAATTCGAAGACCAATTACGGCGGAGAGCGCGATTATGAATCCTGCGTCGAAAGTGATCGCTTTGAAAGGAAAAGCTGGGGTGGAAGGTTCGTTTTTTGCTTTTTTTTGAATTTGTATTGCAATAAATGTAATAATATAACCAAGACATTCATTATTTTTTTTGAAATTTTACATAATTTTATTAATCATGGGTGAGGTTACAAATAATAATCATAAAAATTTGTTTTTGTATTAATAAAATGTTGCTGTTTACGTTATTTAGTCTATCTAATCCATGTGAATTTTGATAGTGACATAACCTCAAATTTCATTTTTCATTCATTTCTTATTGTAATTTATGTTCGTCTGGTTGAAACTATTAAAAACGATAATCTTAGCATGTCAAGAACCAAAACCATCCGTTATATGAGAGTTTTGATGAAGAAATAGAATTTTGACAGTGACATAACCTCAAATTTCATTTTTTATTAATTTCTTATTGTAATCCTCGTTTGTCCGGTTGAAACTATTAAATCTGATAATCTTAGCATGTTAAGAACTAAAACCATCCATCATATGCGAGTTTTGATGAAAAATTGGATGAAAATCTGTAAATTATATATTTGAATATTTTTGAAGCTGGACGTTGAAATCTAAAAGAAAATGTTGCGAAATTAGCACAAACAAGGTTAAAGCAATAAAACTATAACATTTCATGCATAAATATTGTTAAAATAGAAATTTTAATAATTTTTGATTAAATTTAATTAGTGACATTTGACATTTCGAAGTTGGTAATACCGGAGAAATTTAAATTACGAAATTCAAGTTGGAGAATTTGACCAATCAGAAGACGTTATTTAAAAGGGTCTTGCAATAAACAAACGAAACGGGTAGATTTTAGTGTCATTTTGAACGTGACGCGTGGCGTACGTTAATTTTTGTCCTAAAGTTAGGTTACTTGTCAATCACCATTGGGATATAACCTCAAAAATATTAAATTTATTATTTTAATAAGTTAAATAAGAAGATTATTCGAATTAAAATTAATCACCTTTAATAATAAACAAGAAAATTAATTGGTTCCTGATCCAATTAATTCGGTATTTATTAGTATTTTATTTGGTTATGTTGTTACAATTTCATTACCTTAATTTGATTAATTAATTTACAAGCCACCACAGTATCTAATTAATTTATTATTTTAATAGCTCAAAAAACCCTTCAAATATTCAACATTGAAATGAAATCGAAAATGAAGGCCCACGTAATGAACGAAGACGTGGTTTTTTGGAAATGGATTTCGTTAAATACTTTAGCCCTTGTTACCGAGAACACGGTTTATCATTGGTCGATGGAGGGCGATTCGCAGCCGGTTAAAATGTTCGATCGACACTCCTCATTGAATAGTTGCCAAATTATAAATTATCGTACGGATCCGAAACAAAATTGGTTACTTTTAGTAGGAATTGGAAGTCAACAAAATCGAGTTGTTGGGGCGATGCAGCTTTATTCCGTCGAACGGAAGTGTTCGCAACCCATCGAAGGTCACGCGGCGTCTTTCGCAACGTTTAAAATGGACGGAAATCCGGAACCTTCAACGTTATTCTGTTTCGCCGTTCGTACAACAACAGGGGGAAAATTGCATATAATCGAAGTGGGGCAAAGCCCTACAGGAAATCAACCGTTCCCGAAAAAAACCGTCGATGTTTTTTTCCCACCAGAAGCCCAAAACGATTTTCCCGTCGCGATGCAAGTCTCATCGAAATACGACGTGATTTATTTAATCACTAAATATGGTTATATTCACCTCTATGATATCGAAACGGGAACTTGTATTTATATGAATCGGATTTCGAGCGAAACGATTTTTGTAACTGCACCTCATGATAGTACTGGGGGGATTATTGGGGTGAATCGAAGGGGACAAGTTCTTTCTGTATCTGTTGATGAAGACAATATCATTCGTTATATTAACACGGCGTTACATAACCCAGATTTAGCGTTAAGATTAGCCGTTCGTAATAATTTGGCGGGAGCTGAGGAGTTATTTGTAAATAAATTTCAAATGTTGTTTCAAAACGCGCAATATGCGGAGGCTGCTAAAGTTGCCGCGAACGCTCCAAAGGGGATTTTGAGGACGCCTCAAACGATTCAGATGTTTCAACAAGTTCCGACTCCTCCGGGACAAAATAGCGCGCTTTTACAGTATTTTGGGATTTTGTTGGATCAAGGACAATTAAATCGGTAAATATAATTTTAAAGTTTATTAATAAAAAATATCGTTTTGGTTTTTTTTTTAAGATATGAATCCTTGGAGCTTTGCAAACCGGTTTTAATGCAAGGGAGAAAACAGTTGTTGGAGAAGTGGTTGAAAGAGGAGAAATTGGAGTGTTCAGAGGAACTTGGTGATTTGGTGAAACAAACCGATCCCACTCTCGCGCTTTCCGTCTATTTGAGAGCCAATGTTCCAGCTAAGGTGAAATTTATTTAATAGAGAATTTATTTTTGTGCAAACGGATTAAAAATGAGTTTCTTGGAAAGTCAAAAAAAATGTTTGAAGTGAAATTGGAATTTTTTGACCTGTCAAATTGAAATGTCAGATTAATATAACCTAAAAATGTATTCAGGAGGTTTGAAGTGAAGTTGGAGTTTTTCAATTTGTCAAATTGAAATGTCAGATTAATATAACCTAGAAATGTATCTGAATGACTTTTCCAAACTTCAGGGGTGATTTTTTAGCGAATTTTAAGAGTATTTTCTTATATGAACTATAAGCGACTTTAAAATTTTGAAACGTCAAGTAAACGAGCGTAAATGCGATAGGATTTTATTAAAAAAATTTTAAATAAAGCAGTAATAATAATAATAGTAAAAAAAACACTGACATTTAAATGTCAAAAATATTTCTGAAGAAAAGGGGAGTTTATAAAAAAGTTTATAGGGATGATTTGCAGTAAACAATCCTTAGGGTTTACTTAATGAAGATGAAAAAATAAAGAAAAATGATTTTGACTTTATTTTAAAGTGTTTTGAATAAGATAGGAAATAGAAAACTTTCATTGATGTAGGTCAAAATGGCTCAAATGAATTAAAAACACTTCTAGATTGCTTAATAAAGACGTAAGAAGTTAGAAAAATTAATGACAGTAATTTGCAGAAAATTCAAAAATTTTCTAATGTGGGAAAATATCATTGGTGTTAATGCAAATTGTTTTAATCAATTCAAAACATCGTTAAGATACTTAATTATTATGAAAAAATTAACTAAAATGATTTTGACTTTGTTTTAAAGTGTTTTGAATACCATAGGAAATAGAAAACTTTAATTGATGCAGGTCGAAATGGCTCAAATTGATTAAAAACACTTCTAGATTACTTAATAAAGACTATTTAAAGAATATTTTTAGATCAATTAAAATGTACAAGAATTTAGGGTTAAATAACAATTAAAACTAGAACTAACACTAGTCCTAGAACTAGAAACAGTCAGGTTTAGTCGTCAAAAAAACGTTCAGTTGTCAATGTCAACTTTAATTTTATTATTCTAAAATAATCTTCATAAAATAACTTTTAAAGTGAGTCCAAACTTGACGCATTTATCTCAAAAAACCAAAAAGTTCGAACTTTTAATTTTGACATATTTGTCAACTTCATAAAAAATCCTTTAAAATGAGTCCAAACTCGACATATTTAACTTTAATATTAATGGAAATACAATCACTTCCGGTTTGAAACGTCAACGTCAATTTTGACATATTCGTCATTTTCATTAAAAAACCTTTAAAATGAGTCCAAAGATGGCGCACTTATCTCAAAAAACAAGAAAGTTAGAATAAAAAATATTAAACCTGAAGTCAGCAATAATTTAATTTTTAAAAATTAATACCAACCTTAATTTTTAATTTTTTTCTCATTATATTTTTGTTTTTGTGACAAATATTAAGACATTTTATAAAAATTAAGAATATGTCAAAATGACATTGACATTTCAAACCGGAAGTTGCTTATATCTCGAGTAATATTGGAATTAAACGTATTATGTTTGGGCTCATTTTAAAGGATTTTTCACGACGATTACAAATATGTCAAAATTGACGTTGACGTTTCTAACCGGAAGTTGACCATAACTTCATTAATATTGAAGATAAATATGTCGTGTTTGTACTCATTTTAAAGGATTTTAAATGAAGATTGCAAATATGTCAAAATTGACGTTGACGTTTCTAACCGGAAGTTGACCATAACTTCATTAATATTGAAGATAAATATGTCGTGTTTGTACTCATTTTAAAGGATTTTTTTAAATGAAGATTGCAAATATGTCAAAATTGAGGTTGACATTTTAAATCTGAAGTTAGTTATCATCAGGGCACGGAACTTTTGTAACAAAACGATACGATTTCCCCCCTCCACTCGTTCTCAGCGGTATCCGCTGAGAAAATCTTGTTCCTGAAACAATTCTAAATCAACTTTGTCAACAATTTTTTTTTTGATTTAATCAATAATTAAGGAGATAACCTCAAAAATATTAATTTTTGTAGCATCCTGTTCAGTGGGAAATTAAAATTTCAAGTTAGAAAAAAATTGTGTTAACAAAAATTGTTCCTGAAACAATTCTAAACAAACTTTGTCAACAATTTTTTTTGATTTAATCAATAATTAAGGAGATAACCTCAAAATAATAATTTTTCCGTTTTTACACATATTTACACTTAGATGCTTAATTAATAGAGATGTAAAATTTTTTTATTAAGATAATTGATTCAAAATCGAAATTGAAACAAATTTTATTTAAAACATTTTTTGATAAAAACAATAATTATCGAGATAATTAATTTTGATAGCATACTATTCAGAGGGAAATTAAAATTTCAAGTTAGCAAAAAATTGTATTAACAAACACTGTTCCTGAAGTAATTCTAAACAAATTTTGTTAACAAAATTTTTTGATTAAATCAACAATAAGGATATAACCTCAAAAATATTAATTTTTGTACCATACTGTTCAGTGGGAAATTAAAATTTCAAGTTAGAAAAAAATTGTGTTAACAAAAATTGTTCCTGAAACAATTCTAAACAAACTTTGTCAACAATTTTTTTTGATTTAATCAATAATTAAGGAGATAACCTCAAAATAATAATTTTTCCGTTTTTACACATATTTACACTTACAATTAGATGCTTAATTAATAGAGATGTAAAATTTTTTTATTAAGATAATTGATTCAAAATCGAAATTGAAACAAATTTTATTTAAAACATTTTTTGATAAAAACAATAATTATCGAGATAATTAATTTTGATAGCATACTATTCAGAGGGAAATTAAAATTTCAAGTTAGCAAAAAATTGTATTAACAAACACTGTTCCTGAAGTAATTCTAAACAAATTTTGTTAACAAAATTTTTTGATTAAATCAACAATAAGGATATAACCTCAAAAATATTAATTTTTGTACCATACTGTTCAGTGGGAAATTAAAATTTCAAGTTAGAAAAAAATTGTGTTAACAAAAATTGTTCCTGAAACAATTCTAAACAAACTTTGTCAACAATTTTTTTTTGATTTAATCAATAATTAAGGAGATAACCTCAAAATAATAATTTTTCTGTTTTTACACATAATTACACTTAGATGGTTAATTAATAGAGATGTAAAATTTTTTTATTAAGATAATTGATTCAAAATCGAAATTGAAACAAATTTTATTTAAAACATTTTTTGATAAAAACAATAATTATCGAGATAATTAATTTTGATTGCATACTATTCAGAGGGAAATTAAAATTTCAAGTTAGCAAAAAATTGTATTAACAAACACTGTTCCTCAAGTAATTCTAAACAAATTTTGTTAACAAAATTTTTTGATTAAATCAACAATAAGGATATAACCTCAAAAATATTAATTTTTGTACCATACTGTTCAGTGGGAAATTAAAATTTCAAGTTAGAAAAAAATTGTGTTAACAAAAATTGTTCCTGAAACAATTCTAAACAAACTTTGTCAACAATTTTTTTTGATTTAATCAATAATTAAGGAGATAACCTCAAAATAATAATTTTTCCGTTTTTACACATATTTACACTTAGATGCTTAATTAATAGAGATGTAAAATTTTTTTATTAAGATAATTGATTCAAAATCGAAATTGAAACAAATTTTATTTAAAACATTTTTTGATAAAAACAATAATTATCGAGATAATTAATTTTGATAGCATACTATTCAGAGGGAAATTAAAATTTCAAGTTAGCAAAAAATTGTATTAACAAGCACTGTTCCTGAAGTAATTCTAAACAAATTTTGTTAACAAAATTTTTTGATTAAATCAACAATAAGGATATAACCTCAAAAATATTAATTTTTGTACCATACTGTTCAGTGGGAAATTAAAATTTCAAGTTAGAAAAAAATTGTGTTAACAAAAATTGTTCCTGAAACAATTCTAAACAAACTTTGCCAACAATTTTTTTTTGATTTAATCAATAATTAAGGAGATAACCTCAAAATAATAATTTTTCTGTTTTTACACATAATTACACTTAGATGCTTAATTAATAGAGATGTAAAATTTTTTTATTAAGATAATTGATTCAAAATCGAAATTGAAACAAATTTTATTTAAAACATTTTTTGATAAAAACAATAATTATCGAGATAATTAATTTTGATAGCATACTATTCAGAGGGAAATTAAAATTTCAAGTTAGCAAAAAATTGTATTAACAAGCACTGTTCCTGAAGTAATTCTAAATAAATTTTGTTAACAACATTTTTTGATTAAATCAACAATAAGGATATAATCTCAAAAAAAATTTTTATATATATATTTTTGTATGAAATTTTCTGCTGAGAACGAGTGGAGGGGGGAAATCGTATCGTTTTGTATATTAGATATCATGTTGTATATTTTTATTGCACTAAAACCTTTGATTATATACAGGGTGTCACACAAAAAACGCCCCAAGCTGTAACTCTGTCATTTATATTCCGATTTTCATGACCGAGGCATCAAATGAAATGGTTTGATGAATACTATGGTTCATGCTACAAAAAAATTTTTTTCAAGGCCATCTTCAATTTTAAGCGATTATTAACTTTTGTTTTTCAAATTGCTCCATATATTTTTGTTCACGTCATTAGATAGAGATTGTTTTTCTGAATCCACTGATGTGCAATACATCCACTTTGAATGTAATTTTAGCAGAAAAAAGACATCTGTATATACAGGTTGCCGCACAAGAACGCCGTAAGCTGTAACTCTGTCATTTAACTTCCGATTTTTATGAACGAGGTATCAAATGAAATGGTTTGATGAATGCTATGATTCATTCTACAAATAAACTTTTTCCAACGCCATCTTCGATTTCAAGCGATTATCAACTTTTGATTTTCAAATTGCTCGGTATGTTTTTCTTAACGTTATGGGATAGAGATTTTTTTCTGAGCCCATCGATCTACAATACATTAACATTAATTGTAATTTTAGCAGAGAAAACCAATTAAAACATTTTCCGAACATTGTCTTAGTCACTTCTGTAATACTGCAGTGTGCCATGGAAAAAAATAACACGCAAAACTGATAACAGTCATTAAATGCTATGTCAATGCCCGAAGCAGTTGTAAATGATACTTATAAGTTGTTTTTTCATGTATCCCTTGGCACACTACAGTATAACACAAGTGACTTTAAGAGAATGTTCAGAAACTATTTTAATGTTTTTCTATGCTACAATTACAATTAATGTTGATGTGTTGTACATTAATGGATTCAGAAAAAAAACTCTATCCAATAGCGTGAAGAAAAACATACCGAGCAATTTGAAAATCAAAAGTTTATAATCGCTAGAAATTGAAGATGGAGTTGGAAAAAGTTTATTTGTAGCATGAATCATAGTATTCATCAAACCATTTCATTTGATAGTTGAGTCATGAAAATTGGAAGGTAAATGACAGAGTTACAGCCAGCGGCGTTCTTGTGTGGCAACCTGTATATACAGGTGTCTTTTCTCTCCTAAAATTATATTCAAAATGGATGTATTGTACATCAGTGGATTCAGAAAAACAATCTCTATCCAATGACGTAAAGAAAAATATATAGAGCAATTTGAAAAGCAAAAGTTAATAATCGCTTAAAATTGAAGACGGCCTTGGAAAAAATTTATTTGTAGCATGAATCATAGTATTCATGAAACCATTTCATTTGATAACCCGTTCATGAAAATCGGAATGTAAATGACAGAGTTACAGCTTGGGGCGTTTTTTGTGTGACACCCTGTATAATATGGCTTGAGCTAACTGAATATATCTACTAACAAAAATGTGGCTCAAGGTGAATAGACGCAGATGGAAAGCGATAATGTGAAAGTGTAACAAAGATAGACATAAAACGGTACTAAACAGACGGCGCATGCGCACAAAAGTGTCAAACCTCTTCCATTTGACGTTTATCGTTTTGTTGTGTCGCAGCCAGTCACACCGTTATGTTTAAAAATGTATTGTTTCGTGTGCAAAGTTCGCGATAATACAGTTTCACATCACCTATAAGTATTATAAATGTTACTTCTAATTGATAGTTTTTTATCTTATAAATTAACGCACGCCCATTATATGTCAGTACGCTTCTATGTCTATCTCGGTTCGATCACCTTGCGCAAGCTATCTCTCTCGTTGGCTCAATCCATATTATATATAATCAAAGACTAAAACTAGAACTAACACTAGACTTAGAACTAGAAACATTCGGGTTTAGCCGTCTTTAGAGACGCACTGCGTTCTATATCTAGTGTTCGGAATTCGAGGTACTTGACGATCTCGGATATCTAGATTCATGTTATTAGACTACTAAAATTTTACGTCATCGTAAAGAGAAAACAAATCTATCAAATGAGCTTAACGAAAGGATACATTGCCATTTAAAAAACTTCAAGTATTATTCCTTGCTCATTTATTTTCTGAAATAAAAACAATTGAATGCCTTATTATGGCAAACAAAATATTAAACAACTTTTGTATAAATTGTTTTTTTATAAAGTTGATATTTACCAAGATATATCCATACATAATGGACACCTGTATATTATATTATACTTTTCCTCCAATGACGTCACGTTTCCTTCCTTACCCCGTCAACGTCAATTTGTTCGAGTTGGATAACTTTATAACCAATACTCAATGGACCTTGCCTAGATGATCAAAATACCGCGGCTTGCCGCCATTTTGGTTTGAAAGTCAAGCGGGAAATTTAAAACTAACATCGATCTGTCAAATTAAAATGTCAAATTGAAATGTCAGATTGATATAACCTAAAAATTAAAATTATAAACAATTAAAAAGGATCCGTTTGCACAAAAAATGAACAGGATTGTTAAATTTATTAAATAATTATTTTTTTTTAGGTTATACAAAGTTTTGCGGAAACTGGTCAATTTCAAAAAATCGTTCTTTACGCCAAAAAAGTATCTTACACCCCCGACTACATCTATTTACTCCGTTCAGTGATGCGCACCAACCCAGATCAAGGCGCAATTTTCGCAACAATGCTTGTAGCAGACGAAGAACCTCTCGCCGATATAAACCAAATCGTCGATATCTTTATGGAACAAAACATGGTTCAACAATGCACTTCATTCTTGTTGGACGCGTTAAAAAATAATCGCCCGGAAGAGGGACACCTCCAAACCCGATTAATCGAGATGAATTTAATGAGCGCCCCACAAGTAGCAGACGCAATTTTGAGTAATAACATGTTTACTCACTATGATAGACCTCACGTAGCGCAATTATGCGAAAAAGCGGGGTTGTTACAAAGAGCCCTCGAACATTACACCGATTTATACGATATAAAGCGAGCTGTGGTGCACACCCCTTTATTACCAGCTGATTGGTTGGTGAGTTTCTTTGGCACATTGAGTGTTGAGGATAGTTTGGAATGTTTAAAAGCGATGTTAACGGCTAATATTCGCCAAAATTTGCAAATTTGCGTCCAAATCGCCACGAAATACCACGAACAACTAACCACAAAAAGTTTAATCGATTTATTTGAAAGTTTTAAAAGTTACGAGGGGTTATTTTATTTCCTCGGCTCCATCGTTAATTTTAGCCAAGACCAAGAGGTCCATTTCAAATACATCCAAGCCGCGTGTAAAACCGGCCAAATCAAAGAAGTCGAAAGAATCTGCCGCGAAAGTAATTGCTACAACCCCGAGAGGGTTAAAAATTTCTTAAAGGAAGCCAAATTAACCGATCAACTCCCGCTAATCATCGTTTGCGACCGATTCGATTTCGTCCACGATTTAGTTTTGTACCTATATCGAAACTCTTTGCAAAAATACATCGAAATTTACGTGCAAAAAGTAAATCCGAGTCGACTTCCCGTCGTCGTTGGCGGTTTATTAGACGTCGATTGTTCCGAGGATATAATTAAAAACCTTATTATGGTGGTTCGTGGTCAATTTTCAACCGACGAATTAGTCGAGGAAGTCGAAAAAAGGAACCGCCTCAAATTGTTATTACCCTGGCTCGAAAGTAGAGTCCACGAAGGTTGTGTTGAACCCGCAACTCACAACGCCCTAGCTAAAATCTATATCGACACAAACAACAACGCCGAACGATTCTTAAAAGAGAACCAATGGTATGATTCGAGAGTCGTGGGGAGATATTGCGAGAAAAGAGATCCTCATTTAGCATGTGTCGCTTATGAACGGGGAAAATGTGATCGGGAATTAATCGCGGTTTGTAACGAAAATTCGCTTTTTAAATCTGAAGCTCGTTATTTGGTGCGTAGTCAAGACGCGGATCTTTGGGGCGAAGTTCTAAGCGAAGATAACCCATACAGACGCCAATTAATCGATCAAGTCGTTCAAACCGCTTTAAACGAAACCCAAAATCCCGAGGATATATCAGTAACCGTTAAAGCATTTATGACTGCCGATTTACCAAACGAATTAATCGAGTTATTAGAAAAAATTGTTTTGGAAAATTCGATTTTCTGCGATCACCGTAACTTGCAGAATTTGTTAATTTTAACCGCGATTAAAGCGGATCCAACTCGCGTTATGGACTATATTAATCGATTGGATAATTACGACGCGCCCGATATCGCCAATATAGCTATTAATTCGCATTTATACGAGGAAGCGTTCGCCCTCTACAAGAAATTTGATGTTAACACCTCCGCTATTCAAGTTTTAATCGAACAATTAAACAATTTAGACCGCGCTTACGAATTTGCGGAACGCTGTAACGAACCGGAAGTGTGGAGTCAACTGGCTAAAGCTCAATTAAATCAAGGATTAGTTAAAGAGGCCATTGATTCTTATATTAAAGCCGATGATCCCAGTGCTTATGTTGCGGTCGTTGAGACTGCTTCGAAAAATAATTCTTGGGAGGATTTGGTTCGGTAAGAAAAAAATTATTTAATTATTTTTTTATAAAAAATTCTTTTATTTAATTTTTTGACGTTAAAATTGACAAGATAGGCAACCAAATACACGTACCATAAATTTGTGTTGCCTATATGATTTTAAAAAAAATCTATTTTTTTAGATTAGTTTTCAAATAACTTCAAATGCCTCGTAAAAAAGCTCGCGAATCCTACATCGAGTCAGAATTATTTAAAAAATATTATTTTTAATTATTTTTTTTTATACAAAATTGTCTTAGGTTATTTTTGGCATTTAAATTGACAAGATAGGCAACCAAATACGCGTGCCATAAATTTGTGTTGCCTATCTGCATTAAAAAAAAAGTTTTTTTAAAATTAGTTAATAATTTTTTTTTGTTAAATAGATATATTCTAAGAAAATACATTTTTTATATAAAATTCTTTTCCGTTAGGTTTTGACGTTTAATTGAGAAGATAGGCAACCAAATACACGCAGCATAAATATGTGTTGCCTATCTTATTTAAAAAAAATATTTTTTGAAATTAGTTAATATTTTTTTATTACATAGATTTACAAATTTGTTGTTTTCCTGATTTTTAGTAACATTTTCAGTAACTAAATAGTTGAGGTTACAATACTAATACATTTTTAGATAAATACGATTTTAAGGCAGTACATATTTATTGTAAAAACGTGCTACAAACTAATGAAATAGAACAAAACACCTTTTCTAGGCAAACAAATGGCAAATAAACGCAAATTTCTTGCGTTCATTTTGTTTTAAAGCTCAAACAAACGTCAGTGTGACATATTTATTTCAAAACATGATAAAACAAAACTCCCTGGTAATTTTGGCAACTTTACAACAATTTAACAGGTATTATAGGAAAAAAGAACGAACCATAGGTTATTTTTTGACGATTAATTGAGAAGATAGGCAACCAAATACACGTAGCGTATATTTGTGTTGCCTATCTTATTAAAAGAAAATTTTATTTTTTTAAATTAGTTAATAATTTTTTTTGTTAAATAGATATATTGAAATGGATCGTAAAAAAGCTCGCGAATCCTACATCGAGTCAGAATTAATCTAAAAAAAAAATTATTTTTATTTATTTTCTTATACAAAATTCTTTTAGGTTATTTTTTGACATTTAATCATATATATACTATCTTCTATATCGCTGACTAAGGCAGCAAAAGAGTGTAAACACTAGAGTGCAGATATATATATATCTGTCTTTGTCGTACCCCCGTCGACTCAAGAGACATGTGTGAACACGTGATGAGTACGCTTTTATCTTATTGGACGGTGAATTAAAAATTAATAGCAGCTGATGACCTTGATGTTTATAAATCAACAAATAAATGTTTGACATAAACATAACCTAAAATCTAAATATTTAGTTATGTATATTATAGGTTTCATGTGTATAATAACATAATTATTAACATATTTTAGGACTAAGCAATTTAAAATGTAATTGTTATTTGTTAAGAAAGTGAAGCAAATGTGTTAAAAGTAAAATAAAAAAGAAAAAGAGTAGTGGAGATATTTTTGGGTCCTAAAAATTGGTTGAGCAGGTAGAAGGAAAGGTCTCAGTGTAATAAAAAAGAATTCAAAGTCCTCCTTTTCTTGAAACATTTTTCTTTATAAACATTTAGAGTACATATACTCTAATTTATTTGATGCATCAGTGATAATTTATAGTTAAAGTAAACCATCTATAATAATAATTGCATTTTAAAGCTGCATAAAATACGCGCGAAACACTTCAAACTCTTTAAAATTTACGATTCGCGCTAGCGCTTTCGCGACACGGGGGTACGACAAAGACAAAACATATATCATTCCGTCTTCTTTTGATGGAAACGCTCGCCACTCATTGCTTAGATAGGGAGTCAGCGATATAGAAGATAGTATATATATGCATTTAATTGACAGGATAGGCAACCAAATACACGTAGCGCAAATTTGTGTTGCCTATCTTACTAAAAAAAATTTTTTTAAATTATTAATTTTTTTTGTTAAATAGATATCTTCAAATGATTCGTAAAAAAGCTCGCGAATCCTTAATATTGACAATATATGTCAATCTTTCTTCACACACATTCAATAAAATTCTTTTAGGTTATTTTTTGATGTTTAAATTACTAAGATAGGCAACCAATTACACGTAACGTTAATTTGTGTTGCCTATCTCATACATTTTTTTTTTAATTATTAATTTTTATTTTTTTATTAAACAGATATCTTCAAATGGCACGTAAAAAAGCTCGCGAATCCTACATCGAATCAGAATTAATCTATTCCTACGCAAAAACCGGCCGATTAGCCGACTTAGAAGAATTTATAAGTGGCCCAAATCACGCCGACATCCAAAAAATCGGCGACCGTTGTTTCGATGATAAAATGTACGATGCCGCTAAGCTTTTATACAATAACGTTTCAAATTTCGCCCGTCTCGCAATCACTTTGGTACATTTAAAAGAATTTCAAGGTGCTGTTGATGGGGCTCGTAAAGCGAACAGTACCCGAACGTGGAAAGAAGTATGTTTTGCGTGTGTCGATGCAGAAGAATTCCGGTTGGCTCAAATGTGCGGGATGCACATCGTCGTGCACGCCGATGAATTGCAAGATTTGATTAATTATTATCAAGACCGAGGTTATTTCGAGGAGTTAATTTTGTTGTTGGAAGCGGCTTTAGGGTTGGAAAGGGCTCATATGGGAATGTTCACCGAGTTGGCTATTTTGTATTCGAAATATAAACCGGGGAAAATGAGGGAACATTTAGAACTGTTTTGGTCGAGAGTTAATATCCCTAAAGTGTTGAGAGCCGCCGAACAAGCTCATCTTTGGGCCGAATTAGTTTTCCTTTACGATAAATACGAAGAATACGACAACGCGGTCTTGGCGATGATGACCCATCCGACGGAAGCATGGCGCGAAGGCCACTTTAAAGATATTATTACTAAAGTTGCTAATATCGAACTTTATTATAAAGCTATTCAATTTTATTTGGATTATAAACCGTTGTTATTAAACGATATGTTGTTGGTTTTGGCCCCGAGAATGGACCATACGCGAGCCGTTACTTTTTTCACAAAAGCCGGACACCTACAATTGGTCAAATCTTATTTAAGAAGCGTTCAAAGCTTAAACAATAAGGCAATCAACGAAGCTTTGAATAGTTTATTAATCGAGGAGGAAGATTTCCAAGGATTACGAACGTCAATCGATGCTTTTGATAACTTTGACAACATTGGGTTAGCCCAAAATTTAGAAAAACACGAACTAACCGAATTTAGACGTATCGCCGCTTACCTTTACAAAGGAAATAATCGATGGAAACAAAGCGTTGAATTATGTAAAAAAGATAGGTGAGTACAAATTTATTTATTAAAAAAGTAGGGAATTTTTTTATTTGAAAGTTGCTTATCCGCGGTTGCCATAGTAATTTGTCAATAACGTCATCCATTTCGTGTAAAATTAATTTTTAGTTCATATTTTTATTATTATTAAGTAAGAAAGGTTTTTTTTGTGTTGAATTGAAGTTTAAAAGTGTATTTTTGAGATAAAGTAAGTAAATGCATCAATTTTATGGGGAATAAATTGCAATAATAAGAAAAGTGAATCAATTGGAAAGAAAAAATTAATCAGTTTAGGTTATTGATGATAAAAAGCTTTATAACAATAAGAAGTTAATACTTTTTATTAAGAATTAATTTAATATTTAAATAATCAAAAACTAGGTTAGAAATTTTTTTTTGTTTCAAAGTTACCAACATGCCGTTGCCATGGCAATTTCTCTACAAACTGTCATTTTTTAGAATAAATTTGACGCGTGGTGAAAACCTTTAAACATTTTTAAGTTATTTTTTTGCTTAATTGGAGCTAAAAGGTATGTTTTTATGGCAAATTTAGTAAATTGACGATTTAATTAGTAATAAGTTAAAAAAAGATACAATTAAGATGTTAAAAAGTTAACCTTAAAATTGAAATTCGATTTTTATCTCAAATTAATACTAAAAGAATCGATTTTGAGATAAACTTTAATTATATTTGAGCTAAATACGTCAAAACGTTTATTTGTATTGATTAATAATCGATTTTTGGTTCAAATAGTTACTAACTTATGGTTACCATGGCAACTGCTCTACAAACTGTCATTGTCAAAAAAAATTTGACGCGTTATAGAAACGTTTAAAGATTTTCGGGTTATTTTGTGAGTTTACGAACGTTTTTTTTTACGTTTAATTGGAACTAAAAGGTATGTTTTAAGGCAAGTTTAATAAATTGACGATTTAATTAGTAATAAGTCGAAAAAAGAAGGAATTAGGACGTTGAAAAGTTAACCTAAAAATTGAAATTGGAGGAAATCTTATTTTTGAGATTTTTATCTTAAATTAATACTAAAAGAATCGATTTTGAGGTAAACTTTAATTATATCTGAAGTAAATACGTCAAAACATCTATTTGTATTGATTAATAATCGGTTTTTGTTTCAAATAATTACTAACTTATGGTTACCATGGCAACTGCTCTACAAACTGTCATTGTCAAAAAAAATTTGACGCGTTATGACAATGTTTAATCATTTTCGGGTTATTTTGCGTGTTTAAGAATGTTTTTTACGTTTAATTGGAACTAAAAGGTACGTTTTTAAGGCAAATTTAATAAATTGACGATTTAATTAGTAATAAGTCGATAAAAGAAGAAATTAGGACGTTACAAAGTTAACCTAAAAATTGAAATTCGGGAAAATCTTATTTTTGAGGTTTTTATCTCAAATTAATACTAAAAGAATCGATTTTGAGATAAACTTTAATTATATCTGAAGTAAATTCGTCAAAACATCAACTTGTATTGATTAATAATCGATTTTTGACCCAAATAGTACTAACGTATGGTTGCCATGGCAACTGCTCTACAAACTGTCATTTTTTGAAAAAAAATTCACGCGTGGTTAAAACGTTTAACATTTTTAAGTTATTTTGCGAGTTTTAGAACGTTTTTTACGTTTAATTGGAACCAAAGAGTATGTTTTTGAAGCTAATTTAGTAAATTAATGATTTAATGACGAGATGAATAAGTTAAAAGAGGGGGTTAAAAAATTAACCTAAAACTTGAAATTGAAGAGAATCTTTTTTTAATTAATTTGAATTAAGAAATTATTTATATCTTAATAGTTATTAATATTTTTTTATTAAAAAATTAATTTTTAAATAAGATCATTTCTGTCAAAAACTTGCTGAGTAAATGTTTTTTATTTAAAAGTTACCAACATGCCGTTGCCATGGCAACTTCTCTACAAACTGTCATTATTGGAAAAAATTTGACGCGTGGTGAAATCGTTTAAACGTTTTCTAGTTATTTTGCGAGTTTTAGAACGTTTTTTACGTTTAATTGGAGCTAAAAGGTATGTTTTTGAAGCTAATTTACTAAACTAATGATTTGATGACGAGATGAATAAGTTAAAAGAGGGGGTTAAAGAATTAACCTAAAAATTGAAATTGAAGAGAATCTTTTTTTAATTAATTTGAATTAAGAAATGATTTATATCTTAATAGTTAATACTTTTTTATTAAAAAATTAATATTTTAATTAAATATTAATGTCAAAAACTTGAGTAAATTCTTTTTTATTTAAAAGTTACCAACATGCCGTTGCCATGGCAACTTCTCTACAAACTGTCATTTTTTGATAAAAATTTGTACGCGTCTTATTAAACAGTTAGTTTTCGGGTTATTTTGTGAGTTAAAAACGATTATTACGTTTAATTGAATCTAAAAGGTACGTTTTTTTAGGTTAATTGACTAAATTAGCGATTTTATTAGTGATAACTTCAAATAAGAAGATAACCTAAAAAATCTTTTAAAAATCATTTATAATCAATATTTAGTCTCAAAACGGTTTTTTTTTTATTATAAACACATTAATTATTGCATTTTTATTAAAAAAAAAATAAATTGTTTTAGTTAATTTGGTGTTTTTAGTAAATTTTTTTATTTAAAGGTTACCATCTTGCGTTACTATGTCAATTTTTCGCTAAAGTGACATATTCGAAAAAGTTAAAATAGTTTTTTTTGCATTTTGGGAATAAACTTAAATCATTTTTTCTTTTTTTTAATAGATTATTCCGAGATGCAATGGAATATACTGCAGAATCGCGTCAAGGTGAGCTCGCGGAAGAATTATTGGCTTGGTTTTTGGAACGTAAAGCATACGATTGTTTCTCGGCTTGTTTGTATCAATGTTACGATCTTCTCCGACCGGATGTTATCTTGGAGTTAGCGTGGCGCCACAATATCATGGATTTCGCCATGCCTTATTTAATACAAACAACGCGGGAGTTGACGTTGAAAGTGGAAAAGTTGGAACAATCGGAAACTAAAAGGGAGAGCGAAGCCGCCGAGGAAACGCACAAGCCCATGATGATGGCCGAGCCGCAATTAATGCTAACCGCAGGCCCCGGAATGGGTAAGTAAATGAGGATATAACGAAGTTATTTTTTAATTTTACTTTTTAAGGGATGCCACCACAACAATATGTACCACCCGTTCAAGGTTATGCCCCAACTAGTTATGCTCCGCAAATGCCCTATCAAGGTTATGGGATGTAATATGAGGTGGTGTCGATAGATGGAGTTGTACAACAATTTCGTTTGATTATTAAATAGCTAACTAAAAGAATATTTTAATTTTTTTCTGTTTATGAGGAAAAAATGTATATAAATATGATTATATAATCTACGTAATAAAAGATTAATGAACATGAAAAGTAAAGATAGAAAATTTGAACGAAAATAAAAAAAAACCCGTACTATTATTATTATTCTTATTAATAAAAAGAAGTAATTTTTTTCTTTACCGATAAATAAAACGCTTTAGTGTGTAAATAAACTATATAAATTTACAAAATAAAAATGAAGAGATTGAACCATTCCTTAGCTTACAATGTAATTTTATTGTTGAAAAAAGGGGCAAAAATTAATTTAGTTTTATTTATCCGTATCGTATGATTAAAAAGTTAGAAATAGTTTTTAGAGGAGTTAAACATTTTTTTAATAACTAATTTTATTATAATTAATTAATAGTTATGTTATTTAGCTTACGCTAAAAATAAAGGAATTGTAAAAGATTTTATTCCTAAATTTTTAAGTTACCCAACCTGCGGTTGCCATGGTGATTTATCAATAAGTCCCGCCATTTTGAATAAAAACGTTTTCTTTTTACTTTTAGGTTAGAAGTTCGAAAATAAACGAGATTGAGGCGATTTTCAGCGAAAGGGTGAGTGATTTTTATTTGATTTATTTACGAAACTAATTATAATACTTTTATAAAAACGCAAATTTAAAATTAATCGAAATACGACGATTAACGATTAAAGGAAGATTTTATTTGAGCCGATTTTTTTAGTTAACGAACTAAAAAAAACTTATTGCACTTATCTTTTAATTAATTAATTAATAATAATAATGATAGAGTTAATCATCGACTAAATCAAGTTCGATATCGCTTAAATCCATTTGTTGGAGCGTGTTGATGATTATGTATCGAGAGAATAACATGTATAATTTTCTGTACCAAACGAGTTGTGATTGATGTTTTTTCATAGCTTGGCGGAGTTTGGTTCGCCCGTCCGATCTTAAAATGTACCTAGGATTTAAAAAAATTAATTTAATCTAATCTGAATTGGGTTAAAATTAAAAATAACCTTACCTATACCTAGATAACAAAAAGCTTAATGGTATATCCAACAAAAACCAATACTTCCTAACAATATTTACACTTTCCAAAACGTAAACTCTACATTCTAAAATTTTGAGGTTAATTTTTGATGTATAATGATTTAAAAACTTACGTGGTGGTAATCTTTTATCCAGACTCAAATGGGCGATTGCATAATATATGCTGCAATGATTAATGTGTCTACTAACTCCATGTTTATCAAATGTAATTAATGTATCAATGTTGTACATTTCAACTTGTTGTAAAATCAAATTCGCCACTAACTCTGTGGGCCAACTCCCATCGATTGAATCTTGCATATACGTGTTATTATAAATGGTGATATCGCCTTCGTTTACCCCTAAAATTCGGCACGCATCATAAAGTTCTTGTTTCCTCTTTTTCCCCAATCCGTATCCGTTCCCCATCGACAAACAAATCACGTACAATCGACACGAATCGTTTTCTATGAGATGGTGTACGATGGGGCCAAAAAACATGCATTCGTCGTCCGGGTGCGCAATCACCAACAAAGTACGATTTGAATTGTCGATCTCTCGCGTGAATCGTATCTTATCCCAGCGGGTTATTAAAGCGTAAAGTAGCACGCAGAACGTGATGTAAAGGAAACATGCTAAAACTAGGTGCTCCACGGCGTCTTCGGTGTACGTTCTCACCTGGGTTATCAAATCCGACCAAAACTCGAACGTTATTAACCTCTGAACGCAATTGCTTCTCCAGAGGAAATCTTTACTCATGACCACATTAAACGGTATTTATAAATACTCTTAGGACGCGGCATCGGTTACATAAATATCAAAACTCTATAAATAGGGCGCAAAAACGATCGAAAAATCCAACGACAAATTTTTTTCTTATACTTTGACATTTGAGGTTATGTTTGATTCGGTACCAACCCAAAATTATTTTAAAATTTATGTTGGTACTAAATTAAAATGACACATGGATTTTTGTCATTTTTGTTTTGTGAGTGACGCTTTCGAGGTTTATTGAGGTTATAATGAGTCTTAGAACGTTTGGCGATAAACCGATAAGTTTCCAATTGGAAGAAAATGGGGAATATTATTGCGTTGGATCCGAGGTGATTAAAAAAAAGCTTGGGTATAATTTAAGAATCATCATGTCGCTTAAAAATCGGCTGGAAATCACTTAAGTAAGTCGTTATAAATAAAGAAAGGTACGGAAAAATGTAAAACTTACCGAAAAATCACTAAATCACGGTTTTTGAAGCACAACGACTAAAATGTCGTTGTTTACCATTAAACTTCATTAATATTGAAGATAAATATGTCGTGTTTGTACTCATTTTAAAGGATTTTTAATCCAGGAAAATTAATTGAGGTTGACATTTTAAACTTGAAGTTAGTTATCATACAGGGTGTACAAAAAGTATGGATTCTACAGCCTTAATTTCAACTTATATTAAAAAAAGTTACTTGAAACTAATGGACAATATTTTAAACATTTAATTTAATACTGTTACTGTTTTATTTCCTTATGGCGTTTTGCAACACCTTGTCAAAAGGAATCCAAAAACCTTAAAATATACAGGTTAAAAAACACATTCATGTCGTCATCATTATTTTATTTCTATACCAAGATATGCGGAAAATAATTATAATATAAGTTGAAGTTTAGGCTGTAGAACCATTATTCCATACTTTTTGTACACCTGTATAATAGACAAATGGAAAATTTCATGGTGTTCTTTCACTGTGTTGCATATCTTTATTGAATTAAAACCAGAACAAACACTAGACCTAGTACTAGAAAAAATCGTCTTTAGCCCTGCGCCTAAAAATAATTTTGATGCTTTTTGGAACAGTTTCGACGCACGGCTAAGAAAAAAACTTTCAGGTGTTAATGTCAACTTTAATTTTATTGTTAAATTCGTAATCTTTATAAAATAACCTTTAAAATGAGTCCAAACATGACGCATTTATCTGGAAAAACAAAAAAGATAGAATAAAAAATATTAAACCTGAAGTTAGCAACAATTTAATTTTTAAATATTAATACCAACCTTAATTCGTGATTTTTTTTGTTATATTTTTGTTTTTGGAGCAAATTTTAACACATTTTATAAAAATTAAGAATAGATCAAAATGACATTGACATTTCAAACCGGAAGTTATTTATATCTGCAGTAATATTGGAATTAAATGTGTCACGTTTGGGCTCATTTCAAAGGATTTTTCACGAGAATTACAAACATGTCAAAATTGAGGTTGGGGTCATTTCGTCTTAATTATTAGCCATTTTGAAAATGTTATAATTAAATTTTTTTTTATTGCTTAGTTTTATTAAATTTGATATGAAAAGCCCTTTAAAATGAGCCCAAACACGATAGGGTTATCTTTAAAACCAATTTTTCCAAAATGGCGGATTCACAACAAGCGCCATCTACAAAATATTTGTTTATGAAGATAACCCCGTGGAGTTTGGACTCATTTTAAAGGATTTTTCATTTCTAATCTCATCAAATTAATTAAATTATAAATAAATGACGCGTCTTAATTATTAGCCATTTTGAAAATGTTATAATTAAATTTTTTTTTATTGCTTAGTTTTATTAAATTTGATATGAAAAGCACTTTAAAATGAGCCCAAACACGATAGGGTTATCTTTAAAACAATTTTTCCAAAATGGCGGATTCACAACGAGCGCCATCTACAAAACAATCGTTTTTAAAGTTAACCCTGTCGAGTTTGGACTCATTTTAAAGGATTTTTCATTTATAATCTCATCAAATAAATTAAATTTAAAATAACCCGTCTTAATTATTAGCCATTTTGATAATATTTTAATTAAATTTTTTTCAAATAATTATTTTTATCAAATTTGATATGAAAAATCCTTTAAAATGAACCCAAACACGATGGTGTTATTTTAAAAAATAATTTTTCCAAAATGGCGGATACTCAACGAGCGCCATCTACAAAATATTCATTTTTGAAGATAACCCCGTCGAGTTTGGACTCATTTTAAAGGATTTTTCATTTCTAATCTCATCAAATTAATTAAATTTAAAATAACCCGTCTTAATTATTAGCCATTTTGAAAATAAGTGGATTAATTTTTTTTAAATAATTAATTTTATCAAATTTGATATGAAAAATCTTTTAAAATGAGCCTAAACTCGATGGGGTTATCTTTAAAAATAATTTTTCCAAAATGGCGGATTCTCAACGAGCGCCATCTATGAAATATTAGTTTTTAAAAATAACCCCGTCGAGTTTGGACTCATTTTAAAGGATTTTCCATTTCTAATCTCATCAAATTAATTTAATTTAAAATAACCCGGCTTAATTATTAGCCATTTTGAAAATATTGCAATTAATTTTTTTTAAATAATTATTTTTATCAAATTTGATATGAAAAATCCTTTAAAATGAGCCCAAACACGATGGTGTTATCTTTAAAAATAATTTCTCCAAAATGGCGGATACTCAACGAGCGCCATCTACAAAACAATCGTTTTTAAAGTTAACCCCGTCGAGTTTGGACTCATTTTAAAGGATTTTTCATTTTTAATCTCATCAAATTAATTAAATTTAAAATAACTCGTCTTAATTATTAGCCATTTTGAAAATATTGCAATAAATTTTTTTTTAAATAATTATTTTTATCAAATTTGATATGAAAAATCCTTTAAAATGAGCCCAAACTCGATGGGGTTATCTTTAAAAATAATTTTTCCAAAATGGCGGATTCTCAACGAGCGCCATCTACAAAACATTCGTTTTTAAAGGTAACCCCATCGAGTTTGGACTCATTTTAAAGGATTTTTCATTTCTAATCTCATCAAAATGATTAAATTTTAAAATAATCCATTTTAATTATGAGTCACTATCACTAGAACTCATTTTTCGGTATATTCTACACTTTTCCGCACTTTCTTTTAATTTCTAACGTGTTTTTTTGGGTCATTTCACATTGATTAAAAAAAATCGTTGATTTTTTAGTACCATGATGATGATCTTGAATTTTTCCAAAAACTTACAAATCAAAAATAAATTAATCGGGGTAATTTTAAGGTTGGAAATTATCTCCGTTTATTCCGGGGGTCCCTTTATAAGCGTTACCCGGGAATGTACCGACGTTCCATAACCAACGAAGAACGCAAACGCCTCATCGATCTTGGATTGAGCCAACACGTCTTGGCTAGTAGCGTATCTCTTCTCCGAGCGAATGAGGTCGAAGATATAATTGAGGGGAACGATGAAAAATACAAAGCGGTTTCGGTTCACACTTCCGATCCACCTTTACCACGCGAAAGCAAATCGAAAAAATCGATGCAATGGGTCCCTTCGTTACCAAATTCAAGCCATTTAGACGCCGTGCCCCAAGCAACCCCGATTAATCGAAATCGAGTTAATTCCAAGAAAGTACGCACTTTTCCTTTGTGTTTCGACGACACCGATCCCCAGGTTAATATTGAAAATGCCTCGCAAATGGAGGTTTTAGTTCCGATTCGGTTGGATATGGAGATTGAGGGGCAAAAATTGCGCGATACTTTTACGTGGAATAAAAATGAGAGTATGATTTCGCCGGAGCAATTCGCTGAAGTGCTTTGCGACGATTTAGATTTGAATCCGTTGACTTTTGTACCGGCGATTTCACAAGCTATCCGACAACAAATTGATGCATTTCCGGTTGAGCCCCCGGCGATTATTGAGGAATCTTGCGACCAAAGGGTTATTATTAAGTTGAATATTCACGTTGGGAATACATCTTTAGTGGATCAGGTGAATTTTAATTAAAGTTATGGTAAAAAGAGTAAAGAGTAAACAATTTGCGATGTTAGAGTGAGAAAATCTAGTTTTGAAATGAGATAGAAGATATTTCAATTTAAATGTCAATAACAAACATAACCTACAAATAATAATTATAATATAAATATTTTCTATGTTGAAAACTTTGAAACAAAAAATTATTTTAGTTACAAAAAATATTCATTCTGTCGATGGAATAAGAAATGAAACTAAGAGTGCCAGGAGTTGCCTAGGAGTTAGCGCCATCTAGTGGTTTACCGTTAGCAACAAAATTGTTTGGAGTCGGTATAAGCTCCGCCCATCTCTGTGACGTCAAGACTTAGTGAAGGTAGTCACGTTTTTACATCGTTGTTTAAATGTCAACATTTCTATAACCTAAAAAATTTTTTTTTGAGGTTAAATTTACATTAAATTATCTAGCAACGTCGCTCGCTTCGCTTCTCTCAAAGAAAGAGAGAGCGAGAAGCGAAGCGAGCGACGTTGTTACATAATTTAATTTAAATTTAACCTCAAAAACAATTTTTTTAGGTTATAAACATTTTGACAGTTAAACAATGATTTAGAAACGTGGCTAAGTTCATTTCTATCAGAAAAAAAGACGTAGAAACGAAGTGACGTTTCTAAATAATTGATAAATGTCAAAATTTTCTAACCTAAAAATTATTGAGGTTATGAGATTTAAATTAATTTATCTAACAACGTCGTTCGCTTCGCTTCTCTCAAAGAAAGAGAGAGCGAGAAGCGAAGCGAGCGACGTTGTTAAATAATTTAATTTAAATTTAACCTTAAAAACAATTTTTTTAGGTTATAAAAATGTTGACAGTTAAACAATGATTTAGAGACGTGGCTAAGTTCATTTCTGTCAGAAAAAAAGACGTAGAAACGAAGTGAGTGACGTTTCTAAATCATTGATAAATGTCAAAATTTTATAACCTAAAAATTGTTGAGGTTATGAGATTTAAATTAAATTATCTAACAACGTCGCTCGCTTCGCTTCTCTCAAAGAAAGAGAGAGCGAGAAGCGAAGCGAGCGACGTTGTTACATAATTTAATTTAAATTTAACCTCAAAAACAATTTTTTTAGGTTATAAAAATTTTTACAGTTAAACAATGATTTAGAAACGTGGCTAAGTTCATTTCTGTCAGAAAAAAAGACGTAGAAGTGAGTGACGTTTCTAAATCATTGATAAATGTCAAAATTTTATAACCTAAAAATTGTTGAGGTTATGAGATTTAAATTAAATTATCTAACAACGTCGTTCGCTTCGCTTCTCTCAAAGAAAGAGAGAGCGAGAAGCGAAGCGAGCGACGTTGTTACATAATTTAATTTAAATTTAACCTCAAAAACAATTTTTTTAGGTTATAAACATTTTGACAGTTAAACAATGATTTAGAAACGTGGCTAAGTTCATTTCTGTCAGAAAAAAAGACGTAGAAACGAAGTGAGTGACGTTTCTAAATAATTGATAAATGTCAAAATTTTGTAACCTAAAAATTTTTGAGGTTATGAGATTTAAATTAAATTATCTAACAACGTCGCTCGCTTCGCTTCTCTCAAAGAAAGAGAGAGCGAGAAGCGAAGCGAGCGACGTTGTTACATAATTTAATTTAAATTTAACCTCAAAAACAATTCTTTTAGGTTATAAAATTTTTACAGTTAAACAATGATTTAGAAACGTGGCTAAGTTCATTTCTGTCAGAAAAAAAGACGTAGAAACGAAGTGACGTTTCTAAATAATTGATAAATGTCAAAATTTTGTAACCTAAAAATTTTTGAGGTTATAAGATTTAAATTAAATTATCTAACAACGTCGCTCGCTTCGCTTCTCTCAAAGAAAGAGAGAGCGAGAAGCGAAGCGAGCGACGTTGTTAAATAATTTAATTTAAATTTAACCTCAAAAACAATTTTTTTAGGTTATAAAAATTTTGGCAGTTAAACAATGATTTAGAAACGTGGCTAAGTTCATTACTGTGAAAAAAAAGACAGAAACGAAGTGAGTGACGTTTCTAAATCATTGATAAATGTCAAAATTTTATAACCTAAAAATTGTTGAGGTTATGAGATTTAAATTAAAGATGTCGGTGCTTATTGATAAATCACCATGTTAACGGTAGGGTTGAAAACTTTAAAAGAAAAAATTATTTTAGTTACAAAAAATATTCGTAAGCTTTTCTGTCGATGGAATAAGAAATAAATCTTAAGTCTTTGACGCACGGCATAACCCCAAAATTTCTAGTTAGTTTTATTTTTAACTCGAAATGAGTTAATTTTTTTCTAATGAAACGTCAAAAAATGACATTTGAAAAGGACGCATAGGAGTTAGCGCCATCTAGTGAAATTTAATAACATTATTTTTTTTAATAACTTTCTATTAAATTTTTGCTATATTAACGCGTAATTAGGTCGAATTAACTTAATAAAGAAATAACAACAACCTAAACAAATTTCTCTTTAACAATCAAAATTATTAAAGTTTAAAAGTTTTTTTTTGTGATATTTTAGGTTGGTATAACATTTTGGTGTTTGACGCACGACATAACCTCAAAATTTCTAGTTTCAGTTTTATATCTAACTCAAAATGAGTTAAATAAAGCTTTTTTTAATGAAACGTCAAAAAACGTCACTTGAAGAAGACGCGCCATCTAGTGAAATTTGTTAGCATTAATTTTTTTAATAACTTTATTGAATTTTTGTTATATTAACGCGTAATTAAATCAAAAGTCGTCGTTTTTTTTTTAATTAGAAGAATAACACGTTTTAAACATCATTTATACGAAATTAATGTCAGCTGGTGTGGTTAATATTTGACATTTAAAATTTTAACTGTCATTTTTATAGGTTATTTTGTAATAAGTGTACTTACTCTGTTTTAAAAACGGATCATTCAGCTTCTTTTAATGCGAAAATTGTTTAATATAATTATTATAAAACGTTTTTTTGATGATACAGGTGATTTTTCAAAGATGTCGGTGCTTATTGATAAATCACCATGGTAACGGCAGGGTTGAAAACTTTGAAACAAAAAATTATTTTAGTTACAAAGTATTCGTAGACTTTTTTGTCGATGGAATAAGAAATAAAACTAATACTAGAAATTTTTTAATTAATTTTATTAAAGTTTAAAAGTTTTTTTTTGTGATATTTTAAGTTGGCATAACATTTTAGTGTTTGACGCACGGTGTAACCTAAAAAATTTGTAATTTTAGTTTTATTTCTAACTCAAAATGAGTTAATTTTTGTTTTAATGAAACGTCAGAAAATGTCATTTGAGAAAGACGCGTAGGAGCTGGCGCCATCTAGTGATTTACCGTTAGCAACGAAATTGTTTGGAGTCGGTATAAGCTCCTCCCATCTCTGTGACGTCAAGGCTTAGTTACGTTTTTAAATCATTTAAATGTCAACAATTCTATAACCTAAAATAATTTTTTTTGAGGTTAGATTTAAATTAAATTATCTAGCAACGTCGCTCGCTTCGCTTCTCTCAAAAAAAGAGAGAGCGAGAAGCGAAGCGAGCGACGTTGCTAGATAATTTAATTTAAATCTCATAACCTCAACAATTTTTAGGTTATAAAATTTTGACATTTATCAATGATTTAGAAACGTCACTCACTTCGTTTCTATATCTTTTTTTTCTGATAGATATGAATTTAGCCAGGTTTCTAAATCATTGTTTAAATGTCAACATTTTTATAACCTAAAAAAAATTGTTTTTGAGGTTAGATTTAAATTAAATTATCTAACAACGTCGCTCGCTTCGCTTCTCGCTCTCTCTTTTTTTGAGAGAAGCGAAGCGAGCGACGTTGCTAGATAATTTAATTTAAATCTAACCTCAACAATTTTTTTTTTGTTTAGGTTATAAAATTTTGACATTTACCAATGATTTAGAAACGTCACTCACTTCGTTTCTACATCTTTATTTCTGACAGAAATGAATTTAGCCACGTTTCTAAATCATTGTTTAAATGTCAACATTTTTATAACCTAAAAAAATTGTTTTTGAATTAGGTTGTCAATTTAAAGGTCGATAAAGGTCATAAAAAAAATGGTAACCCTACATCAAAGCGCATCTTGTTTACTCTTTAATCTTTGGTAATGGTTAATTACAAATTATTTTGAGGTTAGGTTGAGTGGGATATGTCAGAAAAAGATAATAACCCAGAAATGTTTGCCGTAAAGCTTTGTGCGGAGCTTGGATTAGGTGGCGAATTTGTTACCGCGATTGCTTATTCGATTCGTGGGCAATTATCGTGGCATCAAAGAACGTATGCGTTTAGCGAGGCTCCTCTACCAACCGTTGAGGTTCCGTTTCGACCCCCGAGCGAAGCCGATCAGTGGGCCCCCTTTTTAGAGACTCTAACCGACGCGGAGATGGAGAAAAAGATTCGCGATCAAGATCGCAACACCCGGCGAATTCGAAGATTGGCTAATACGACCCCCGGATGGTAAAATTTCCGGTTCTCCAACTCGATTAATTCTTTTTTAGATTGTGTTGACATGAATCTTGTTTTAGGGTGAACGCAAGACCCGTTTGAGTTGATTTCGCTTAATTTAATTAATCATGGATATTGGATCGTTTAATAAAACTAATTAATTCATTCTTATTTTTTGTTTTACGACGTAATAAAAGTCTTAAGTTCGTGAGTATCAAATGAAATAAGTTTTTGAATTATAAACATTTACCTTGTCATTCCTGAAATTGATTTGCACCAAAATTTGAATTCACCGGGTTAAAAAGAATCAATTAAATAAAGTTTTTACAAATTTAAATCGCTACTTCAAGTAATTAGAACTGTCAATTAATGATAAAAACAAAACGTAGTTGTCTGACTTACCGACATCGATTTTTTCTTTTCATTTATTTGTTTTTAAATTAAATATTGTTATAAATTATACTTAATTTAACATCCCCGGAATCGTTTCATAATAATTTATTTTACAACTTTATTTTTAACGGTTTTTTCGCTATTTCAATCAAAGTTTGAACTGTCAATTAAGAATTGGGACTCAACGATATAGAAAATTATAGATCGACTTTTATTTTGGTAGATATTTTTGAGCGATTTTTTTTTTATTTATTAATAATAACGGTTTCATTTGATTTGTTTAAATGTAAATTAATAACGGATGAATTAATTTTATAAATTTAAAAACGAATTAACGAGTTAATTTTTAAGTAATCCGTAAAATTTTATATCTATGTTCTTGAATGTCAAACGAAATAAGTTTTTAATTTGATTCTTTTAATCAAATTAGTTGAAACATTTACCTTGTCATTCCTGAAACCGATTTGCACCAAAATTTGGATTTGCCGGGTTAAAAAAAAATCAATAAAATGTTTTAACAAATTTAAATCGTAACTTCAAGTAATTAGAACTGTCAATTAATGACAACAACAAAACGTAGGTGTCTGACTTACCCACATCGATCTTTTCTTTTCATTTATTTGTTTATAAATTAAATATTGTTATAAATTATACTTAATTTAACATCCCCGGAATCGTTTCATAAAAATTTATTTTACAACTTTATTTTTTCGCTATTTCAAGCAAAGTTTGAACTGTCAATTAAGAGTTGGGACTCAACGATATAGAAAATTATAGATCGATTTTTATTTTGGTAGATATTTTTGAGCGATTTTTTTTTATTTATTAATAATAACGGTTTTATTTGATTTGGTTAAATATAAATTAATGACGGAAGAATTAATTTTATAAATTTAAAAACGAATTAACGAGTTAATTTTTTTAGTAATGCGTAAAATTTTATATCTATGTCCTTAAGTGTCAAATGAAATAAGTTTTTTAATTATTTTAAGTCGATTTTTTTAATCAAATTAATTAAAATATTTACCTTGTCATTCCTGAAACCGATTTGCTCCAAAATTTGGATTCGCCGGGTTAAAAAAAATCAATAAAAAGTTTTAACAACTTAAAATCGCAACTTGTAGTAATTAAAACGTCAATTAATGACAACAAAATGTAGTTGTCTGACTTACCGACATCGATCTTTTCTTTTCATTTATTTGTTTTTAAATTAAATATTATTATAAATAATTGAATGCAATACTTAATTTAACATCCCCGGAATCTTTTCATACAAATTTATTTTACAACTTTATTTTTTCGCCATTTCAAGCAAAGTTTGAACTGTCAATTAAGAATTGGGACTCAACGATATAGAAAATTATAGATCGACTATTACTTTGGTAGACATTTAGGTAGCAATTTTTTTAAATTTATTAATAACAACGGTTTCAATTGATTTAAACAGTTTTTTATTACTAAAACGGAATGTTTTTATAATAATAGTTTTATAAAAAAAATATCACACACAGAGACAATCGAGACAAAGCTGCTTTAACTTACGTGTTTTTGCATTTTTAACCTTTTTTTTTTTTTTTATTTGCTCTCTTTAACTATATCCAGCAAGAACGGTGCCTAAAAACGTTTTTTTCATCCATTTACATCGACGAGACCTTAAAGGGTGTAAGGTGATGGTGTTTTTCGAGTGCGTCGATCGCTTTTTAAAACGATCGGAGACAAAAACGAACACAAAACTTTTTTTTATGCTTTTTTAACCCAATTTTTATTACGCTTGCCCTCCGTTGTATGCATAATCAGCCTTGTTATGCATAATAAGGTGATCATCCACGAAATAAAATGAATCCGAACGCGTTTCAAAAGGATTCGCTATCATTTCATTCACTAGAAAGAAAAAAATAATTTTTTTTAGGTTATTATTTTTATTGTGTTACCATTGAGATTTAGAAACGTCACTCATTTCATTTCTAGATCCTTTTTAGTGACAGAAATGAAGTTAGCCACGTTTTTAAATCTTATAAATGTCAAAATTTTTATAACCAAAAAAATTTTTTTTTTAGGGTTAGATTTAAATGAAATTATCTAACAACGTCGCTCGCTTCGCTTCTCGCTCTCTCTCTTTTTGAGAGAAGCGAAGCGAGCGACGTTGCTAGATAATTTAATTTAAATCTAACCTCAACAATTTTTTTTTTTAGGTTATAAAAATTTTGACATTTAAACAATGTATTAGAAACGTCGCTTATTTCGCTTTTATACTCTATTTTTTAATTCGGAGGAGTGTTTTTAAATTGAAGCGTCAAAAGAAAGGAAAATTGGTCAGTTTTAAGCAAAAATTACACTAGGAAAATTCGAGATGTTGCTGGCCGCCTAGAAACTAAATCCGAATGATTCTAGTTCTAGGTCTAGTGTTAGTTCTAGTTTTAATTGAATAAGAATACACCATACAACTTTTCCATGTTGTATATGAGTTGTTAACAGTTTTAGATGTCGTTTTTGATACATTTAAACAACCTTTAGCCGTAATGAATCTGTCCCCAGTCATTTAGACAAGTTTTCAATAATTTTGAACAACTTATAATTGTTTTGGAGCAATTTTAAAACATTTAGACATGTTTAGGTTAATTACCAATTTGTTTTTAATCATTTTGAACAACTTTAAATTTAGTTTTTAATCGTTTTGAACAATTTGATATGGTTATTAACCAATTCGCAATCGTTTAGACAAGTTTTCAATTAGTCCAAATTAGTTTTCAATAATTTTGAACAACTTATAATCGTTTTGGAACAATTTTAAAACATTTAGACATGTTTAGGTTGATTACTACTTTGTTTTTAATCATTTTGAACAACTTGATATGGTTATTAACCAATTTGCAATCGTTTAGACAAGTTTTCAATTAGCCCAAATTAGTTTTCAATAATTTTGAACAACTTATAATCGTTTTGAAGCAATTTTAAAACATTTAGACATGTTTAGGTTGCTTGCCAATTTGTTTTTAATCATTTTGAACAACTTTAAATTTAGTTTTTAATCATTTTGAACAACTTGATATGGTTATTAACCAATTCGCAATCGTTTAGACAAGTTTGCAATTAGACCAAATTAGATTTCAATAATTTTGAACAACTTATAATCGCTTTGGAGCAATTTTAAAACATTTAGACATGTTTAGGTTGATTGCCAATTTGTTTTTAAACATTTTGAACAACTTTTCTATTTTGTAAATGTGTTTTGAACAACTTTAAATTAAATTTTTAATCGTTTTGAACAACTTGATATGATTATTAAACAATTCGCAATCGTTTAGACATGTTTTTAATTAGCCCAAATTAGTTTTCAATAATTTTGAGCAACTTATAATCGTTTTGGAGCAATTTTAAAACATTTAGACAAGTTTTGAATCATTGCCAACGTGTTTTTAATCACTTTGAGCAACTTTTCCAAGATGTAAACGTGTTTTGAACAACTTGGAACTGTAATATACCAGTTTCCAATAAGTTAGACAAGTTTTTAATCATTACCTTTTGATTTTTAATCATTTTGAACAACTTTTTCATCTTGTAAATGAATTTTAATCAATCTTAGATGCAGTTTTTAATTGTTTTGTACAACTTGGCACGGTAACGAACTATTTCTTAATCATTTAGACAAGTTTTTAACAACACCAAATTAATTTTCAGCAATTTTGAACGACTTGTAATAACTTTGGAGCAATTTTAAAACATTTAGACAAGTTTTGAATCATTACCAACTTGTTTTTAATCACTTTGAGCAACTTTTCCAAGATGTAAACATGTTTTGAACAACTTTAGATGCAGTTTGAACAACTTGCAACAGTAATGTACCAGGTTACAACAAGTTAGACAAGTTTTTAATCATTACCAATTGGTTCTTAATCACTTTGAACAACTTTTTCATCTTGCAAATGAATTTTGATCAATCTTAGATACAGTTTTTAATCGTTTTCTACAACTTTGAACGGTAACGAAGTAGTTTATAATCATTTAGACAAGTTTTCAATAACACCAAATTAGTTTTTAGTAATTTTGAACGACTTGTAATAGCTTTGGAGCAATTTTAAAACATTTAGACAAGTTTTGAATCATTACCAAAGCGGTCTTAATCATTTTGAGCAACTTTTCCAAGTTGTAAAGTTTTGAACAACTTTAGATGCAGCTTTTAATCGTTTTTGTTTTACTCCTTCGAATTAAAAAATAGAGTATAGACCTTTCTTTTTGACAGAAGTGAAGCTAGCCATGTTTTTAAATTATTGTTTAAATGTCAAAATTTTTATAATCTAAAATAAATTTTTTTCTTATATTTTTGTTATATTTTTTGACATTTAAACAACGATTTAGAAACGTCATTCATTTCGATTATAGATATCTTTTTTTCTGACAGAAATGAACTTAGCCACGTTTCTAAACCATTCTTTAAATGTCAATATTTTTATAACCTAAAAAAATCGTTTTTGAGGTTAGATTTAAATTAAATTATCTAGCAACGTCGCTCGCTTCGCTTCTCTCAAAAAGAGAGAGAGCGAGAAGCGAAGCGAGCGACGTTGTTAGATAATTTAATTTAAATCTAACCCCAACAATTTCTTTTTTTAGGTTATAAAATTTTGACATTTATCAATGATTTAGAAACGTCACTCACTTCGTTTCTACATCTTTTTTCTGACTGAAGTAAAGTTAGCCGAATTTCTAAATCATTGCTTAAATGTCAACATTTTTATAACCTAAAAAAATCGTTTTTGAGGCTAGATTTAAATTAAATTATTTAACAACGTCGCTCGCTTCGCTTCTCGCTCTCTCTCTTTTTGAGAGAAGCGAAGCGAGCGACGTTGTTAGATAATTTAATTTAAATCTAACCCCAACAATTTTTTTTTTTAGGTTATAAAATTTTGACATTTATCAATGATTTAGAAACGTCACTCACTTCGTTTCTACATTTTTTTTTCTGACTGAAGTAAAGTTAGCTGAGTTTCTAAATCATTATTTAAATGTCAACATTTTTATAACCTAAAAAATGTTTTTTTGAGGTTAGATTTAAATTAAATTATCTAACAACGTCGCTCGCTTCGCTTCTCGCTCTCTCTCTTTTTGAGAGAAGCGAAGCGAGCGACGTTGCTAGATAATTTAATTTAAATCTAACCTCAACAATTATTTTTTTAGGTTATAAAAATTTCGACATTTATCAATGATTTAGAAACGTCACTCACTTCGTTTCAACATCTTTTTTTCTAACAGAAGTGAAGTTAGCCGAGTTTCTAAATCATCATTTAAACGTCAAAATTTTATAACCTAAAAAAAAAAAATTTTCTTTTAAATTTACCTAAATCGGTGGGTAACGTCGGAAATTCATAAATATGTTCACAAGTATTCCTTGAGTGAGGTATACAAAATCCAAATTCGAAATCGAACGTTTTTAAAAGTTTATCTCTGAAGAAATGTTTCTCAATCATTCGGAACTTATTGACAGGTTTGCTCCCAACGGTAAATTCAACCCTATCAATTCATTACTACATTAATCATTTATTAATTTTAATTAATTCATTAACTTACGTAGCCCCGACCGTTTTTAATTTCAAAAATTGCGGGGTGAATTGGTACCTCACAAATCTCCCAGCATTGGGATCAACGGGCTCTTCATTTTCGCCTCGATTATCGACGCTTTCCTCCAAACTATCTATAATCGGTTTAGCAATCTCAAACAAAACGGCCCCGCTTTCCAAGTCGCGTATTTTAAACCGAGTAAAATCGATGTCGTAAACGTTAGCGTCGGGCGAGCACAAATAACTATCGGCGATTGAGGTTAAACGCAAAACGTATTCGGGCGTTATTAAAGGTTTCGAATCGCTTTGTTGGAACGACGATGGTTTATTCGTGAAATTTTCGCGCTTTTCGCGTATTATACTCATTTTTCTTGAACGATTTCGACCAAAAACTTGTTATAATCAACTTTTTTTGTTTGTAACAAACTTTTTGACGTTTGACATTTGACATTAAACAGAGTGAATAGAGTTATTTAGATTTAGGGTACGTTCAGATAAATCGATAACCTCACTGTTAAATGTCATTCCTTTTACAAAGATGAAACAAGATTAAAATGAGATTCCTTTCAACGAATATAGTAAAAACCTTCTCGAACAATCTTAATTTAACCGTTTTAGACGCCCCAAAACTCGTTTCGCACTTCAAAGAGAAGATTATTTATAAGAAAGTTAATGATTTAAATTCTTGGTACACTCGAGTAATAGGGTTGGATGAAGTTAAGTTGTATCAGGATCGGGTCGTCGATTTGCAAGTAAATTAATTAATTTTTTAAAAATTAAGATTCGTTTTATAACGAGAATTTTAGGATAAATTATTAACAGCCCAAGAACGTAGGCGAGAAATGGGTTTTGCTTTATCACTAATTAGAAAGAAATCGAACGAATTACAAGATAGATTACACAAAGTTAAACGCCAAGATGATTTGCAATTATTCTTGGATTTAATGCGCGAAGAAACGGAGATTTTAAAGCAAGAGAGGGAGGTTCAAGACATGTTTGTGAATTACGATAGAGAGGAACGCGAGATTTTCACTGCTTTTGCAAACGCCATTCGAGATTCGCACGAAAAGCAAAGATCCCAAGTGGAATACACGAAATATTTAGGGTTAATTTTGAGCATTTTGGGGTCGTTTTTGGGTTTTGCTTATTCCAGCATACGGAAGGATGATTTAAAAAAATTTATTGAGGGCAAAATTGAGGAAATCTCCTCAAAACAACTCCAAATCGAGGATGTAACAAGAAAAGGTGATCAGAATTATGCAAAGTTGGTGCAAAAATTGGATGAAAATACAAATAGGATACAAAATGTTGAAAGAAATGATTTTAATGAGGAATTTAAGGACTTTGTGGATACTCTTCCTGATCAAAGTACAATTATTCGATATACTATTTATGCTTTAGTAGGATACACTATTTTAAGAATCATTATGTGAGAGTGAGAAAATTAAAATAAACATTAATATTATCAGAGTTGTTTTAATTTAAATATAAACCTTAAATCAATCATGAAATAAATTGATTGCGCTCTCTATTGGGCGAAAACTAAACTATGATTTAATACAGGAGATGCGATAATAGATGGCGCTAAATAAAAAATTAATTTTAAAAATGCGCCATCTCTTAGTAAACAAGAAATCTATAATGATTGTTTGGTAAGATAATAAAAGATGGCGCTGTTTTAATTTTCGATTTTCATGGAGAAATTTTTTAATTTATATTTTTATTTTTTTCTTGAACGAGATCTAATTGACCTTTAAGTAAATAAAATTGAAAATTTTGTTTGAAAATTTTTGAATGTCTCCTTGAAGTCACCTTGAACGACCTCTAAATGACCTTCAAGTCATTGCAATTGAAAATTTTGTTCGAAAATTTTTGGATGTCTCCTTGAAGTCACCTTGAACGACCTCTAAACGACCTTCAAGTGATTGCAATTGAAAATTTTGGTCGAAAATTTTTGGATGTCTCCTTGAAGTCACCTTGAACGACCTCTAATTGACCTTCAAGTATATAAAAGTGAAATATTTTGTTTGAAAAATTTTAGATGTCTTGACAAATTATTCAATTTAGCGCCATCTATTATCGAATTACCAAAGCTTTAGTAAAAAAAACTTAATCGTCCGCCCAATAGATGTCGCCCTAACAATTTTTTTTTTTAATTTAAAATTTATTTCTGAATTGGTGGATTTAGGGTTAGATTTAAATCAAAACAACTTGTATGGTACCAATATTGTTTATTTATATTATAAATACAATTTAATACAATTTTTTTTTAAATTTATTTTAAATTTAATCATTTCGATGAGATTAGAAATGAAAAATCCTTTAAAATGAGTCCAAACTCGCCGGGGTTATTTACAAAAACAAATATTGCGTAGATGGCGCTCGTTGTAAATCCGCCATTTTGGAAAAATTATTTTTAAAGATAACCCCATCGAGTTTAGGCTCATTTTAAAGGATTTTCCAAATCCAATTTAATAAAAACAATTATTTTTAATTTTAACGATATTTTTAACAAAGATTTTAAATAAGAAAGCGAAAAATCAAATAGAAATCATTTTTTTCGATTATATAACATTAATTAATATTTCGCGGCTCACTCAACCGTTAAATTATGCAAATTAAAACCAATAATCGGATTCAATCTTCGTTATACAATCGTTTTAATAGTTAAAAATGTATTACTAAGCCCAGTTTTTAAATAAACACCATCAAAACAAGTTACAAATAAATATATGATGTGATAAATGATGAATTATCAATAAATTGCACCCGATAAAATCAAAAAAAAAGTTTTAAATATCTTATAGAGATAAAACGGATTAAAAATCGAAACGTGCCGTCGTTTTTCATCGCCAAAAATTAATTCGTGGTGAGATTCCAACGAATTAAAATGATTTCTTTAACGAAAGGGTTAATAATAGTGGGCGTTATCGTGGTTATTGCGGTCGTTTCGAGTGTTACCGCGGTTTTATTGACCGGAAACGATGATTTGGAGGAAGAATACAATTTTCGATTATCAATAATACATCTAAACGATTTTCACGCCCGTTTTGAAGAAACTTCAACCGATTCGGGGTCGTGCAAATCAAACGAATGCATTGGGGGTATTTCTAGAGTTTACACCGCCGTTAATCAGTTGAGAGAATCGCGAGTTAACCCGATTTTTTTAAACGCCGGGGACAATTTTCAAGGGACTTTGTGGTATAATTTGTTTAAATGGAACGTTACCGCGCATTTTTGGAACATTTTAGAACCGAACGTTACGGTAAAACTTTAATTATTTCATTTTTAATTAATTAATTAACGACGATTTTTAGACTCTGGGTAATCACGAATTTGATGACAAAATCGAAGGTTTGGTTCCGTTTCTGAACGCGCTCAATTCCCCGATTGTCGTTTCCAACATTGACGACTCCGAAGAACCCACAATGCAAGGGTTGTACGAAAAAAGTACCGTTTTGGAGGTGGATGGGAGAAAAATCGGCGTCGTTGGAGTCATTTTATCAACAACAAACGTAAAGTTAAATTGACATTTATTAAAATTGACGTTTAAAAAAAAAAAACGTTTAAAAATTAATTTCCCCCAGAAAAAAAAAGTTACTAAGTCACTTCATCAATAATAAACGTGAAGTAATTGACGTTTAAAAAAAAAACTTATAAAAATTAAATTCCCCCAGAAAAAAAAAAAAGTTACTAAGTCACTTTATCAATAACGTGAAGTAATTGACATTTAAAAAAAAAACTTATAAAAATTAAATTCCCCTAAAAAAAAAAATAACTACGTCATATTTTAATTTGACGTTTTGAGGTTAAATTAAAATTTTGTTGTAGGAAATCGCTTCAACGGAGAAATTAAAATTTTTGGATGAATCCGAGAGCGTTAATAAAGAAGCGGAACGCCTTTTTAACGAGGAAGGTGTATTCACGGTGATTGTTTTGTCTCATTGTGGTTACGAAGTAGATCAAGAAATTGCCCGGAAAGCAATCCCCGGAATCAGTGTGATCGTTGGGGCTCACTCCCACACTTTGTTATACAACGGTAAAGATAATTTAATAACAAAATTAAAGGTGTATTTAAGAATCATCAGTTCGCATAAAAATCGAGATTTTTTTTTAATCGCTCAAGTAAGCCGTTGTTTGTATCAAATTTGATATGAAAAATCCTTTAAAATGAGCCCAAACTCGATGGGATTATCTTTAAAAATAATATTTCCAAAATGGCGGATTCTCAACGAGCGCCATCTACATAATATTCATTTTTGAAAATAACCCTATCAAGTTTGGGCTCATTTTAAAGGATTTTTCATTTCTAATCTAATCAAAATAATTAAATTTAAAATAACTCGTCTTAATTATTAGCCATTTTAAAAATGTTGTAATTAATTTTTTTTTAAATGCTTATTTTTATTAAATTTGATAAGAAAAATCCTTTAAAATGAGCCCAAACACGATGGGGTTATCTTTAAAAATAATATTTCCAAAATGGCGGATTCTCAACGAGCGCCATCTACAAAATATTCGTTTTTGAAAATAACCCCGTCGAGTTTGGACTCATTTTAAAGGATTTTTCATTTCTAATCTCATCAAATTAATTAAATTTAAAATATCCCGTCTTAATTATGAGTCATTTTGAAAATGTTGTAATTAATTTTTTTTTAAAATGCTTATTTTTATTAAATTTGATATGAAAAATCTTTTAAAATGAGCCCAAACACGATGGGGTTATCTTTAAAAATAATATTTTCAAAATGGCGGATTCTCAAAAAGCGCCATCTACAAAATATTCGTTTTTGAAAATAACCCCGTCGAGTTTGGACTCATTTTAAAGGATTTTTCATTTCCAATCCCATCAAAATGATTAAATTTAAAATAACTTGTCTTAATTATTAGTCATTTTAAAAATGTTATAATTAATTTTTTTTTAAAATGCTTATTTTTATTAAATTTGATATGAAAAATCCGTTAAAATGAGCCCAAACTCGATGGGGTTATCTTTAAAAATAATATTTCCAAAATGGCGGATTCTCAATGAGCGCCATCTACAAAATATTCGTTTTTAAAAATAACCCCATCGAGTTTGGACTCATTTCAAAGGATTTTTCATTTCTAATCTCATCAAAATAATTAAATTTAAAATAATCCGTCTTAATTATTAGGAACTTTGAAAATGTTGTAATAAATTTTTTTTTAAATGCTTATTTTTATTAAATTTGATATGAAAAATTCTATAAAATGAGCCCAAACACGATGGGGTTATCTTTAAAAATAATATTTCCAAAATGGCGGATTCTCACGAGCGCCATCTACAAAATATTCGTTTTTGAAAATAACCCCGTCGAGTTTGGACTCATTTTAAAGGATTTTTCATTTCTAATCTAATCAAAATAATTAAATTTAAAATAACTCGTCTTAATTATTAGCTATTTTAAAAATGTTATAATTAATTTTTTTTTTAAAATGCTTATATTTATTAAATTTGATAAGAAAAATCCTTTAAAATGAGCCCAAACACGATGGGGTTATCTTTAAAGATAAATTTTTTCAAAATGGCGGATTATTAACGAGCGCCATCTATTAAATATCTGTTTTTAAAGGTAACCTCGTCGAGTTTGGACTCATTTTAAAGGATTTTTCATTTCCAATCCCATCAAAATGATTAAATTTAAAATAACTTGTCTTAATTATTAGTCATTTTAAAAATGTTATAATTAATTTTTTTTTAAAATGCTTATTTGTATTAAATTTGATATGAAAAATCCTTTAAAATGAGCCCAAACTCGATGGGGTTATCTTTAAAGATAGTTTTTCCAAAATGGCGGATACTCCACGAGCGCCATCTACAAAATATTCGTTTTTAAAAATAACCCCATCGAGTTTGGACTCATTTCAAAGGATTTTTCATTTCTAATCTCATCAAATTAATTAAATCTAAAATAACCCGCTTTAAATATTAGCCATTTTGAAAACAATTTAATAAAATATTTTTAAAATAATCAATCTTATCAAATTTGATATGAAAAATCTTTTAAAATGTGCCTAAACTTGATGGGGTTATTTTTAAAAATATTTTTTCCAAAATGGCGGGTTCTCAACGAGCGCCATCTACAAAGTATTCGTTTTTGAAAATAACCCCGTCGAGTTTGGATTCATTTTAAAGGATTTTTCATTTCTAATTTCATTAAAACAATTAAATTTAAAACAATTATTAGTCATTTTTAAAATTATTAATAATTAAGCTTTCTTTAAATAAATTGTTAAAATTAAAAATAATTATTTCTGTTATATTGGGAATGAAAAATCCTTTAAAATGAGCCCAAACACGATGGGGTTATCTTTAAAGATAATTTTTCCAAAATGGCGGATATTCAACGAGCGCCATCTACGAAATGTTAGTTTTTAAAGGTAACCTTGTCGAGTTTGGACTCATTTTGGAGGATTTTTCATTTCTAATCTCATCAAAACAATTAAATTTAAAATAATTATGAGTCATTTTTAAAATGATAAATAATTAAGTTTTTCTTCAAATTATTAAAATTAAAAGTATATATTTCTGTTAAACAGGGAATGAAAAATCCTTTCAAATGAGCCCAAACTCGATGGGGTTATCTTTAAAGATAGTTTTTCCAAAATGGCGGATACTCCACGAGCGCCATCTACAAAATATTCGTTTTTGAAAATAACCCCGTCGAGTTTGGGCTCATTTTAAAGGATTTTTCATTTCTAATCTCATCAAATTAATTAAATTTAAAATATCCCGTCTTAATTATGAGTCATTTTGAAAATGTTGTAATTAAATTTTTTGTTAATGCTTATTATTATTAAATTTGACATGAAAAATCCTTTAAAATGAGCCCAAACACGATGGGGTTATCTTTAAAAATAATATTTCCAAAATGGCGGATTCTCAACGAGCGCCATCTACAAAATATTCATTTTTAAAAATAACCTAGTCGAGTTTGGACTCATTTTAAAGGATTTTTCATTTCTAATCTCATCAAATTAATTAAATTTAAAATAACCCGCCTTAATTATTAGCCATTTTGAAAATGTTGCAATTAATTTTTTTTTTAAATAATTATTTTTATCAAAATTGGTATGAAAAATCCTTTAAAATGAGCCCAAACTCGATGGGGTTATCTTTAAAAATAATATTTCCAAAATGGCGGATTCTCAACGAGCGCCATCTACAAAATATTCGTTTTTAAAAATAACCCCGTCGAGTTTGGACTCATTTTAAAGGATTTTTCATTTTTAATTTCATCAAAACAATTAAATTTAAAATAATTATGAGTCATTTTTAAAATTATTAATAATTAAGCTTTCTTTAAATAAATTATTAAAATTTAAAATAATTATTCCTGTTAAATTGGGAATGAAAAATCCTTTAAAATGAGCCCAAACTCGATGGGGCTATCTTTAAAAATAATATTTCCAAAATGGCGGATTCTCAAAAAGCGCCATCTACAAAATATTCGTTTTTGAAAATAACCCCATCAAGTTTGGACTCATTTTAAAGGATTTTTCATTTCTAATCTCATCAAATTAATTAAATTTAAAATAACTCGACTTAATTATTAGCCATTTTGAAAATGTTGTAATAAATTTTTTTTTTTAGATAATTATTTTTATCAAATTTGATATGAAAAATCCTTTAAAATGAGTCCAAACACGATGGGGTTATCTTTAAAAATAATATTTCCAAGATGGCGGATTCTCAACGAGCGCCATCTACAAAATATTCATTTTTGAAAATAACCCCGTCGAGTTTGGACTCATTTTAAAGGATTTTTCATTTCTAATCTCATCAAAATGATTAAATTTAAAATATCTCGTCTTAATTATTAGCCATTGTAAAAATGTTGTAATTAATTTTTTTTTAAAATACTTATTTTTATTAAATTTTATATGAAACATCCTTTAAAATGAGCCCAAACTCGATGGGGTTATCTTTAAAAATAATATTTCCAAAATGGCGGACTCTCAACGAGCGCCATCTACAAAATATTCGATTTTAAAAATAACCCCGTCGAGTTTGGACTCATTTTAAAGGATTTTTCATTCCTAATCTCATCAAAATGATTAAATTTAAAATAATCTAACTTAACGACATGATGATTCTTAAATTTTTCCAAATTTAATTAAAAATAATTCAATTTTAAAGGAACCCCACCAAACGGAATCGCTTACGGCCCATATCCCACATTAATCGAAAACGAGGAAGGACAACAAATTTTAATAGTACAAGCTTCTGCTTACACGAAATATTTGGGGGATTTAATCGTCGATTACGACGAAAACGGAAATGTGATTAATTACGAAGGGAGCCCCATTTATTTGGATCACACCGTCCAAAAAGGTTAGAGCACGAAGTGAATTTTACTTCAATTAGTACTGATAATAATAATTTTAGATGAAATGATTGACGAATTACTCACTCCATGGAAAGAAGAAGTAGACGCATCCGGAAATCGACTTTTAGGCCACACCAACGTCCATTTAGATCAATCATCCTGTAGAACCAGCGAATGCAACTTAGGAAACTTCATAACAGACGCGATGGTTGCTTATGTAAAATAAAATTCTTCCTGAAACAATTTCAAAAAATTAATTTATTAACTTTTAGTTCGCCAATGAAGCAGAAGAGGGATCATGGACCGCAGCTCCAATCGCGATAATAAACGCGGGGGGAATACGAACTTCAATAAATAAAGGAGGTTAATTTAAAATGATGAAAAAATGAATTAAATTAAAATTAAAACACTTTTAGATATATCATTCAACGATTTGGCAACGTCTCAACCTTTCGGAAACACCGTCGATACCGGAAAATTACAAGGAAAATATATTCGGGAATTAATGGAAAGCGCCGCAATGCCGTACAATTCAAAACGAGTCTACGCCGATGTCAATTTAATCCAAGTTTCGGGAATACGAGTCGTAATCGATGTCTCAAAACCACTCGGATCTAGAGTTACTTCATTAAAAGTTCGTTGTTCTAAATGCGATATTCCCCGATTCGAAGATATCGATAATGAAGAATTCTATAACATCGCTTTGGGCTCGTTTTTAGTGACCGGGGGAGATGGATTCAGCATGATTACCGATAATATAGTCGATCATAAAGTTGGCCCAATCGACACCGATATCCTAATTGATTATATTAAACAACAAACTCCGATTATCACCGGATTAGATGAAAGAATTACGATCGTTGGGGGATCCACTAAAGTTTTATTACATGATTAAATTTTAAATAAAATTATTAAAACCCAAATAAATTTGTATACAACATTCTTTTCGCCATAATTACAATAATTAGTATCACAAAAACACATTTCAATAAAAGTTTCGTTTCCGTCGATCTCGATACACCCGATTCGTAATTTATTTCCAATTTCGTCGTAAAATCCTGAACATCCACGATAACTAAGCCGATTACGACCATTTTTATAACTAACGGTTCGTTTTAAACACAAATTGATCATCTCTTTCGGACATTGCACTCGTAATTGATCCAACTCCTCGTCATTTAAAGTGTCGAAAATGCCCGTTTCGCAAGTTGGAAATGTTTCGGCCCATTCTGCGACGCATTGAAAACATTTTAAGTTTTCTTTCGGTTTTTCCGGTAATAATGGGTTTTCCGATGATCCCGTTTTTGGCGGGGGCGAAGTTGATCGAATCAAATTGGAATTTAATATTAATAAAATAACTTTAATGTTATATTTAAATATTAACATGTTTTGATTTTATTATTATTTTGACGTTTATGACACAATGCTAAACATAACCTTAAAATGATTTAAAACGTTTTTTTACTTACATTTTTACCTTTTTTCTTGATATGAACACATCGTAAAGTTGAAATTAAATTGTTTGATTGAATTTGATTAATAATTAGTTAAGTTTAATTAAAAAATATAAAAAAATTAGTTTATAATCTCAAATTAACAAATTTATAGTTGACGTATAAATATGAGTGAAGTTTGCCGCATAAACTGACATGAACGTGGCCATTACCTTGTGAGTGCGTTCTGGTAGTTTGACATTTGATACACAGGTGTCCCATATATGTATGTATAACAAATATTCACTGTATTTTCAAAAAGTAAACGCAAATTCTTTCAAAAGACTCGATAGAAAAGACAAAGAACAAATCGACTGTTAAAAAACCTCAACGCAACGGTAAAAAAAGAATTTGTGCGTCAGAACTGATTGCGCAGAATGAATGTTTACGGGATGCAGTGATAAAAGGCTGGAGAGACAAAAATTGGAATGGGCAGAAAGATGTAACACGAAAAATGATAGTGAAAGGAGACTGGAAATGTGAAAAGGAGATTGGGCAGAAAAGTGTAATACTAGAAACAGACTGGAAATAGAAGAAAGGCATTGAATAAAATCTAAAAAGAGGATAAACAAGGAGGGCAGAAAGGTGGGCGACAAAAAACGACTGAAAAGACATTGGATAAGGGAAAAGGGGATTTGGCCGAAAGGTGTAATACTAGAAACAGACTGGAAATACAATAATGGCATTAAAGAAAACCTAAAATGAGAAAAAAGAAGCTGGGCAGAAAGATGGAAAACTGCAAAAAAGCTATAAAAACAAGAAAAAGGCTGGGAAGAGGTTGGAAAGACAAAAATTGGAATGGACAGATAAATGTAACACTAAAAAGAAGCTGAAAATATAAAAATGACATTAAAAGGACACTGGAAATGGGAAATGGAGGTTGGGCAGAAAGATGTAATACTAGAAACAGACTGGAAATAGAAGAAAGGCATTGAATAAAATCTAAAAAGAGGATAAACAAGCAGGGCAGAAAGATGGGCGACTGGAAAAAGGCAATAATGACAAAAAAGACTGAAAAGACATTGGATAAGGGAAAAGGGGATTTGGCCGAAAGGTGTAACACTAGAAACAGACTGGAAATACAATAACGGCATTAAAGAAAACCTAAAATGAGAAAAAAGAAGCTGGGCAGAAAGATGGAAAACTGCAAAAAAGCTATAAAAACAAGAAAAAGGCTGGGAAGAGGTTGGAAAGACAAAAATTGGAATGGACAGATAAATGTAACACTAAAAAGAAGCTGAAAATATAAAAATGACATTAAAAGGACACTGGAAATGGGAAATGGAGGTTGGGCAGAAAGATGTAATACTAGAAACAGACTGGAAATAGAAGAGAGAGATTGAACAAAATCTAAAAAGAGGATAAACAAGCTTGGCAGAAAGGTGGGCGACAAAAAAAGATTGAAAAGAGGTTGGAAAAACAAGAATTGAACTGGGCAGAAAGTTGTAACACTAAAAAGAAGCTATTAATGCAAAAATGACATTGAAAAAACATTGGAAATGGAAAAAGGGAGTTGGGCAAAAAGGTGTAATACTAAAAACAGACTGGAAATACAATAAAGACATTGAACAAAACCTGAAATGAGGAAAAAGAAGCTAGAAAAAAAGGTGAAAGACTGCAAAGAAGCTATAAAAATAAGAAAAATACTGAAAAGAGGTTGGAAAGACGAAAATTGGATTAGGCAGAAAGATGTAACACTAAAAAGAAGCTATTAATGCAAAAATGACAGTGAAAAGAGACTGAAAATGAAAGAAGGAGGTTGGGCGGAAAGGTGTAATACTAAAAACAGATTGGAAACAGAAGAAAGACATTGAACAAAACTTGAAAAGAAGAAAAAGAAACTGGGCAGAATGGTGGAAGATTGCAAGAACACTATAAAGGCAAGAAAAAAACTGGAAAGAGGTTGGATAGGCGAAAATTGGAATGGGCAGAAAGATGTAACACTAAAAAAAAAAGTTGGTAATGGCAAAATTATAGTGAAAAGAGACTGGAAATAGAAAAAGGAGGTTGGGCAGAAAGGTGCAAATCTAGAAAGAGCGTGGTAATAGAAGAAAGATATAGAACAAAACCTGAAATGAGGAAAAAGAAGCTGGGCAGAAAGTTGGGAGACTGCAAAAAGGCTATAAAAGATGAAAAGAGGCTGGATAGTCAAGAATTGAAAAAGACAGAAATATGTAACACTAAAAACAAGTTAGTAATGGCAAAATAATAATGACAAGAGACTAGAAATAGAAAAAGGAGGTTGGGCAGAAAGGCGTAATGCTAAAAAAAGCCTGGTAATAGAAGAAAGACATTGAAAAAACCTGAAAGGAGGAAAGAAAAGCTGAACAGAAAGGTGGGAGACTGCAAAAAGGTTAAAAAGACTGAAAAGAAGCTTAGAAAGACAAAAATTGGAATGGACAGAAAGATGTAACACTAAAAAGAAGTTGACAATGGAAATATGATAATAAAAAGAGATTAGAAACAGGAAAAGGAGCTTGAGCAGAAAGATGTATTACTAGAAACAGTCTGAAAATACAAGAGAAACGTCGAAAAAACCCTGAAATGAGGGAAAAGAAGCTGGGCAGATTGATGGGAGACTGCAAAAAAGGTATAAAGACGAGAAAAAGACTGAGAAGATGTAACACTAAAAAGAAGCAGATAATGCAAAAATGATGGGGAAAGAGATTGGAAATAGAAAAAGGAAGTTGGGTAGAAGAGTGTAATGCTAGAAAGAGCCTGGAAATACAAGAAAGAAATTGTACAAAACCTGAAATGAGAGAAAAAAAGTTGGGTAGAAAGGTGGGAGACTGCAAAAAGACTATAATGACAAGAAAACAACAGAAAGGAGGCTAGAAAGACAAAAATTGAAATGGACAGAAAAATGTAACACTAAAAAGAAGTTGGTAATGGGAAAAGGAGGTCAGGCAGAAAAGTGTAATACTAGAAACAAACTGGGAAAAAAGGTGGAAAACTGCAAAAAGACTATAAAGGCAAGAGAAAGACTATAAAAAAGCTGCAAAGACAAGAATTAGAATGGACAGAAAGATGGAACATTAAAAAATCATAAGAAAAGAAATGACATAAACAGTTTCAGCAAGGTTTTTGAACATTTCGGCATACAATAAATAGATGTTGTTATGTGGAAAGAAAGAATCTAAATTTATTTAGGTTACACTACAGACTTCAAAAGAGTCTAGATTTAGTTTAGCCAAATTTTAACATTAAAAAAATGATTGGAATTGTAAATTGACATATGAAATGAAACTGGAAATGGGAAAAGGAGGTTGGGCAGAAAGATGTAATACTAAAAACAGACTGGAAATAGAAGAAAGACATTGAACAAAATCTAAAAAGAGGATAAACAAGCTGGGCAGAAAGGTGAGCGACTGGAAAAAGGCTTATAATGACAAAAAAGACTGAAAAGAGGTTGGAAAGACAAGAATTGGAATGGACAGAAAGATGTTACACTAAAAAGAAGCTATTAATGCAAAAATGACATTGCAAAGACACTGGAAATGGGAAAAGGGGGTTGGGCAGAAAGATGTAATACTAGAAACAGACTAGAAATAGAAGAAAGACATTGAACAAAACGTGAAATGAGTAAAAAGAAGCTAGGAAGAAACGTGGGAGACTGCAAAGAAGCTATAAAAACAAAAAAAGACTGCAAAGAGGTTGGAAAGACGAAAATTCGAATGGCCAGAAAGATGTAACACTAAAAAGAAGCTATTAATGCAAAAATGACAGCAAACAGAGACTAGAAATGGGAAAACGAGGTTGGGCAGAAAAGTGTAATACTAGAAATAGACTGGCAATACAAGAAAGAAATTGTACAAAACCTGAAATGACAAAAAAGAAGCTAGGTAGAAAGGTGGAAGGCGGCAAAAAGACTATAAAGGCAAGAAAAAAACTGAAAAGAGACTGGAAAGACAAAAATTGCAATAGACAGAAAGATGTAACACTAAAAAGAAGTTGACAATGGAAATATGATAGTGAAAAGACGAAGATGAAAGAGACTGGAAAAGAGAAGATATGATAGTGAATAGAAGAAAATATACAAGATATACAAGAAAAACATTGAAAAAAACCTGAAATGAGAGAAAAGAAGCTGGGCAGATTGGTAGGAGACTACAAAAAGGCTATAAAGACGAGAAAAAGACTGAGAAGAGGTTGGAAAGACAAAAATTGGAATGGGCAGAAAGATATAACACTAAAAAGAAGCAGGTAATGGAAAAATAATAGGAAAAAGAGACTGGAAATAGAAAAAGGTGGTTGGACAGAGAGGTGTAATGTTAGAAAGAGAATGGCAATAGAAGAAAAAGGCAAAAAAAGATGGACAGAAAAGTGAGAGGCTGCAAAAAGGCTATAAAGACTGAAAAGAGGCTGGAGAGGCAAGAATTGGAATGTACAGAAAGATGTAACATTAAAAAGAAGCTGATAATGGAAATATAATAGTGAAAACAGACTAGAAATGGAAAAAAGAGGTTGGGCAGAAAGGTGTATTACAAGAAACAGACTGGAAATACAAGAAAAACATTGAAAAAAACCTGAAATGACGGAAAAGAAGTTGGGCAGATTACAAAAAGGCTATAAAGACGAGAAAAAGACTGAAAAGAGGCTGGAAAGACAAAAATTGGAATGAGCAGAAAGATGTAACACTAAAAAGAAGCTATTAATGCAAAAATGACATTAAAAAAACACTAGAAATGCGAAAAAGAGGTTGGGCAAAAAGGTGTAATGCTTGAAAGAGTCTGGTAATAAAAGAAAGACATTGAACAAAGCTTGAAATGAGAAAAAAGAAGGTGGCCAGAACCACACTCTAAATAAAAAGTTGCAAAAATTAACATTATTATAAAAATACAAATAATTATAACAAACCTAAGTGCAAGGACCAACAGCTTACAAAAAATATGCTGGGTATTCCCAAGAGGTCACTCGAGTCTGGTGTCACAAACCAATCTGGAAAACCACATCAAAACCAGACTCGAAGGATCCTCACAAATTTACATCCCTACCTAAATTCAAATAAACGATAACACAAACTTTATGTTTCACTATAAAGACAAAAAAAAGACGGGAAAAGAAACTGGACAAATGGTGGAAGATTGCAAAAAGACTATAAAGGCAAGGAAACAAATTGAAAAGAGGCTGGAAAGACAAAAATTGGAATGGGCAGAAAGATGTAACACTAAAAATAAGCTGGTAATGGCAAAATGATAGTGAAAAGAGACAGAAAATAGGAAAAGGAAGTTGGGCAGAAATGTGTAATGCTAGAAAGAGCCTGGTAATGGAAGGAAGACATTGAACAAAACCTGATATCAGGAAAAAGAAGCTGGACAGAAAGGCTATAAAGACTGAAAAGAGGCTGGAGAGGCAAGAATTGGAATGTACAGAAAGATGTAACACTAAAAATAAGCTGGTAATGGCAAAATGATAGTGAAAAGAGACAGAAAATAGGAAAAGGAAGTTGGGCAGAAAGGTGCAATGCTAGAAAGAGCCTGGTAATGGAAGAAAGACATTGAACAAAACCTGATATGAGGAAAAAGAAGCTGGACAGAAAGGCTATAAAGACTGAAAAGAGGCTGGAGAGGCAAGAATTTGAATGTACAGAAAGATGTAACACGAAAAATAAGCTGGTAATGGAAAAATGATAGTGAAAAGAGACAGAAAATAGGAAAAGGAAGTTGGGCAGAAAGGTGTAATGCTAGAAAGAGCCTGGTAATGGAAGGAAGACATTGAACAAAACCTGATATGAGGAAAAAGAAGCTGGACAGAAAGGCTATAAAGACTGAAAAGAGGCTGGGGAGCAAGAATTGGAATGTACAGAAAGATGTAACACTAAAAAGAAGCTGACAATGCAAAAATGACATTAAAAAAAACACTAGAAATGGGAAAAGGAGGTTGGGTAAAAAGGTGTAATGCTTGAAAGAGTTTGGTAATAGAAGAAAGACATTGAACAAAACCTGAAATGAGGAAAACGAAGCTAGGTGGAATGGTGGAAAATTACAAAAAGACTATAAAGGCAATAAAAAATCTGGAAAGACAAAAATTGGAATGTACAGAAAGATGTAACGCTAAAAACAAACTGGTCATGGCAAAATGATTGTGAAAAGAAACTGGAAATAGGAAAAGGAGGTTGGGCAAAAAGGTGTAATACTTGAAAGAGCCTAATAATAAAAGATAGACATTGAAAAAAGCCTGAAATGAGAAAAAAGAAGCTGGGCAGAAAGTTGGGACACTGCAAAAAGGCTATAAAGACTGAAAAAACATTGCAATGACATAAGAAAGTAAATGACATAAACCGTAATTTCTATTTTAACAGCTTCAGCAAGGTTTTTGAACATTAAAAAAATGTTTGGAATTGTAAATTGACACATGTCATATTGTTAAATTAAGTCTGGAACTACAACAACCAGGCACCATAAAGCAAAAGTGTTTTGCCTTGATTTAGCCAAAGTCCAAACTTTAAGAAAACGTTTGGAACTGTAAATTAACACTTCAGATATTGTTAATTTAAGTCTAGAACTACAATATCCAGACACCATAAAGCAAAAATGTTTAGACTTAATTTAAACAGTGTCCAAACATCAAAAAAATTTCTGGAACGACACCAAAATAAAAAAAAATTAATACAATATTTACCAACAGCAAAACGAAAGTGTTTATCGCTCCAAGAACTAAATGTCTTGACCCTCGATCATTTTTACACACAATTAGATTAGATAAGCGACAAATCCATCGTTATAACTACGATTTAAGCCACTTCATAAACATAGTAAGTTCAACTTGACGAAAAATGAATATATTTCGATTTTTAATTTGGTTTTCTTCGTTTATTTTCATCAACACAGTAAGTAATCTTTTAGATTATATTTATTTATTTATTAATCATTTCCGTTTAAGATTTACATCCCTAACAGCGAAAAATTAAACACTTTCGGAATCAAATCTTTGGATTGGCAAGAAAATTCATACATTCAAATGCACCACAATTACAGCAAAGTTAATCAATTTAATTCAAATCAACAAAAAAATGTGGATTTAAAAATTAATAACAAATTAGAAGATTTCTCTCAAGATAATCAAGTTTATAAATCGTGCCCAAAAGACGCAACTGGATCGTTTATTTACGAAGATTCTTGCTCGCAATTTTTGAATTGTTGGAAAGGGCGAGGATTCGTTCAAAATTGCGCCCCAGGAACTTTATTTAACCCAAAAACTTTAGAATGCGATTATCAGGAGAAAGTTGAGTGCGTTTTAAATAATCGATTTTCCCGCCAAATTCTCATCAACACTTTGCATCAAAACCAAATTAAACAACCAAGATGTCCCCAAGGCTTTTCCGGGTTAATACCCCACTACGAAATTTGCTCCAAATACATCCAATGCAATCGAGGAAACGAAATCGTCATGGAGTGCCCGGCAGGAACCAATTTTGACTCAAAATCGAACCGATGCGATTTTCCCTATAAATCGGAGTGCTTTAATGAGGGGGCGAATCAAAAGAAGAAGAAAAAGGTGGTTGTTAGGAAGTATTTTGATGATGGGGGGTTTGAATTTGATGGGGTTAGGAATGATTTGGGGATTTCTGGGGTTGATTCGAGGGGGAAGAAGTATTTTGTTGGTGGGGTTAAGGTTAATGATCATTTGGGGGAGTTTCAAAATCAAAATTTGCATTACAACCTTAATCAGAACCAAAATCAGCATCACAACCTTAATCAGAACCAAAATGTGCATCAGAACTTAAATCAGAATCAGTATCAGAATCAAAATCTGCATCATAACCTTAATCATAAGATTAATCAGAACACAAATCAGAATCACAACTTTAATCAGAACCTAAATCAGCGCCACAACCTTAATCAGGACCAAAATTTGCTTAATCAGAACCAAAATATGCATCACAACCTTAATCAGGACCAAAATTTGCTTAATCAGAACCAAAATATGTATCACAACCTTAATCAGGACCAAAATTTGCTTAATCAGAACCAAAATATGCATCAGAATTTAGATCAAAATCAGTATCAGAGCCAAAATCTGCATCACAACCTTAATCAGAACCAAAATGTGCATCAGAAGTTAGATCAGAATCAATATCACAACCAAAATCTGCATCACAACCTTAATCAGAATCAAATTGTGCATCACAACGTTAATCAGAATCAAAATTTACATCAAAACTTAGGTCAGAATGAGTATCAGAACCAAAATCAGCATCACAACTTTAATCAGAACCTAAATCAGCATCAAAATTTGTATCAGAACCTAAATCAGAATCAAAATTATCATCATCAGAATCAAAATCAATATCAGAATGTAAATCGTGTTGTAAAATGTCCTGATGGTCAATCTGGTTTATTTCCACATCCATATGATTGTCAAAAATTTTTGAATTGTGATCATGGAAGAACGTTTATTCAAGAATGCGGTCCAGGAACGGTTTTTAATCCAAAAATTAAAGTTTGTGATTGGCCCTACAACGTTCAATGCAATCAGAATCAAAGAAATGATGATCAAAGAACCGGAAAATTGATTGGAAATGATCAAAATCAATTGGAGATTCAAACTGTTTATGGAATCGATTCTGACACTTTCTGTTTGGCAAGAAATGGATTTTTTGAGAACTTTAGGAACTGCTCTGTATTTTTTAATTGCAAAAATGGAAAGTTTTCCATCGGAATTTGCCATAAAGGAGCTCAATTTAATCCGAAAACGAATGATTGCGACGATTTTTATCGTTGTGCGGGTCAAGGTAATCGAGGAAATTTTAATTATTTGGATTTGAATCAAAAATTAAGTCAAAATTGGAATCAAAATGAAAATTTGGGTCAAAATTTGAATCAGAATCGAAATTTTGATCAAAAATTAAGTCAAAATTGGAATCAGAATGAAAATTTCGGTCAAAATTTGAATCAGAATCAAAATTTTGATCAAAATTTGAATCAGAATCAAAATTTTGATCAAAATTTGAATCAGAATCAAAATTTTGATCAAAAATTAAGTCAAAATTGGAATCAAAATGAAAATTGGAACCAAAATTTGAATCAGAATCAAAATTTGGATCAAAAATTAAGTCAAAATTGGAATCAAAATGAAAATTTGAATCAGAATCAAAATTTAGATCAAAAATTAAGTCAAAATTGGAATCAAAATATTGATCAAAACCAAATAAACTACGAAGATGAATCAACCTCATCAAAATCAATTTTAACAACCGACACAAACGCAGATTACATCTTTGAAATTGATGATTTAGTTGAAGTTCCTCCATCCGACCACATAATCATCAAAAAAATCAAAGATTGTTCACTAGACGACTCAAATTGCTCCAAAAACTTACTAAACGAATTCAAAAAAATCGAAAAATCCAAAATGGCAATCAAAGAAATCTCAAAATACTCAAACACATCGCTTAATTTCTGCGCTAAAAAATGCCTCGAAGAAAACCACCAAAACAATCCGAACAAAAAATCAAACTCAAAGTGTAAATCGTTTAATTACCGCAAAAACGACGGGATGTGTTTCATTTTGGACACGAATTTAGGCGAAACGGGAAGTTTATTTATCCTCCCCAATTACGATTATTACGAGTACAAAAACTTTTCGATGGATTGTGCCGAAAAATTTATCTGTAGTAATCGCAAATGTATCGAAAAACATAAAATGTGCGATGGAAAATTCGATTGTGTTGATAAAGAGGATGAAAAGAATTGTGATCGGGAAAAAATCGGGTATTCGATTCAACTAATCGGGTCGAATAAGACCAACGAAGGTGCGGTTCATGTTAAAGCTTTTAATAAAGTCGGGTTTGTTTGTGACGATCAATTCGGGTTAAAAGACGCGGACGTCGTTTGTAAAGAAATCGGGTTCGAAGGTGCTTTAGAAATAAAAAGTAACGGATTTTATACAATTCCCGACGAATACAAAGACGATGGGTATTTAATGGATGACGTGCAATGTTCGGGGAATGAAACCAGTCTTAAAGATTGCGATTTTAACGGCTGGGGGAACCATAATTGTCGCGCGAAAGAAATCGTGGGGGTTGTTTGCAAATCTAGCGAAGAATTCGATTGCCCCCTTGATAAGTGGAAGTGCGAAACATCCAAGGAATGCATCCCCTTGGATTTTTTATGCGATAATGTCGATGATTGCAGTGATAACTCAGATGAGGCAGCTCAATATTGCGAGGTAAGAATAATAATTAATAAATTTAAAAAAACTTACCCATTGAGGGTTTACTTGAATTCACAAAAACAGCTCCTGTTAATTAAAAAAAGATTTGATTAGAAAAAATGATAAACATCCAAATCTCACCTTACTTTAACCACAAAATCAATTAACACCAAACAATAACACAAGAATGTTTCTTAAATTAAAAGAAATTCATTTCAAACAAACTTTTGAGGTTAAAACGAAACCGCAACGTTATTATTGTTGGGGTCTCGTCGGTTGCCATGGAGATTTTGAGTGGTCGGTAAGGAAGAGAAATTTAAAAAAACAATCAAAAGCGCCATCTATTGAGATTTCTAAGAAATCTTTAAAAATTGTAATAATTAATTTAAAAAAAACTTACCGAAATTTTAATCCAGCGCGGGTTTCTTGAACTCGAAACGATCTTTAATGCGTCGTAATAATTACAAATTCACAAATACAGCTCCTGTTAATTAAAAAAAGATTTTATTAGAAAAAATGATAAATACCCAAATGTCACTTTAATTTAACCACAAAATCTCATCAAAATCAATTAACACAAAAGAATAACACAAGAATTTTTCTTAAAAGTAATAATTAAAAGAATCTTTAAGCATCTTTGCTTAATTTTTATCAATCTTTTGAGGTTAAAACGAAACCGCAACGTTATTATTGTTGGAGTCTCGTCGGTTGCCATGGAGATTTTGAGTGGTCGGTAAGGAAGAAAAATTAAAAAAAAAAAACAATTGCGCCATCTATTGAGATTTCTAAGAAATCTTTAAAAATTGTAATAATTAATTTAAAAAAACTTACCGAAATTTTAATCCATCGCGGGTTTCTTGAACTCGAAACGATCTTTAATGCGTCGTAATAATTACAGATTCACAAACACAGCTCCTGTTAATTAAAAAAAGATTTTATTAGAAAAAATGATAAATACCCAAATGTCACTTTAATTTAACCACAAAATCTCATCAAAATCAATTAACACAAAAGAATAACACAAGAATTTTTCTTAAAAGTAATAATTAAAAGAATCTTTAAGCATTTTTGCTTAATTTTTATCAATCTTTTGAGGTTACAACGAAATCGCAACTTTATTATCATACTATTATATAATAACTAACTTCACGTTTAAAATGTCAACCTCAATTTTGACATATTTGTAATCTTCATTAAAAATCCTTTAAAATGAGTACAAACACGACATATTTATCTTCAATATTAATGAAGTTATGGTCAACTTCCGGTTAGAAATGTCAACGTCAATTTTGACATATTTGTAATCGTCGTGAAAAATCCTTTAAAATGAGCCCAAACATGATACGTTTAATTCCAATATTACTCGAGATATAAGCAACTTCCGGTTTGAAATGTCAATGTCATTTTGACAAATTCTTAATTTTTATAAAATTTATCACTAAAACAAAAATACAATAAAAAAATTTAAAAATTTAGGTTGGTATTAATATTTAAGAATTAAATTGCTATCTCCATTGTTGCTAACTTCGGGTTAAACGTTTTTTTATTCAAACTTTTTTGTTTTTTGAGATAAGTGCGTCATGTTTGGACTCATTTAAAAGGTTTTTTAATAAAGAATACATCATGAAAGAACACCATGAAGTTGTCCATTTGTTTATTATATGATAACTGACTTCAGGTTTAAAATGTCAACCTCAATTTTGACATATTTGTAATCTTCATTAAAAATCCTTTAAAATGAGTACAAACACGACATATTTATTTTCAATATTAATGAAGTTATGATCAACTTCCGGTTAGAAATGTCAACGTCAATTTTGACATATTTGTAATTGTCTTGAAAAATCCATTAAAATGAACCCAAACATGATACGTTTAATTGCAATATTAGTCGAGATATAAGCAACTTCCGGTTTGAAATGTCAATGTCATTTTGACAAATTCTTAATTTTTATAAAATGTCTTAAAATTTATCACAAAAACAAAAATACAATAAAAAAAATTAAAAATTTAGGTTGGTATTAATATTTAATAATTAAATTGCTATCTTCATTGTTGCTAACTTCGGGTTTAACGTTTTTTATTCAAACTTTTTTTGTTTTTTGAGATAAATACATCATATTTGGACTCATTTTACATCATGAAAGAACACCATGAAGTTGTCCATTTGTTTATTATATGATAACTAACTTCAGGTTTAAAATGTCAACCTCAATTTTGACATATTTGTAATCTTCATTAAAAATCTTTTAAAATGAGTACAAACACAACATATTTATCTTCAATATTAATGAAGTTATGATCAACTTCCGGTTAGAAATGTCAACGTTAATTTTGACATATTTGTAATTGTCGTGAAAGATCCATTAAAATGAGCCCAAACATGATACGTTTAATTCTAATATTAGTCGAGATATAAGCAACTTCCGGTTTGAAATGTCAATGTCATTTTGACAAATTCTTAATTTTTATAAAATGTCTTAAGAAATTAAATTAATTTGAGCCCAAACTCGATGGGGTTATCTCAAAAAATGCGATTTGAGCGTAAATAGATATAGATAACCGCCATTTTGGAAATAAAATTATGATTTAAATCATGTTTTCTTGTAAAAAATTAAAAATGATTTAATTTGAGCCCAAACTCGATGGGGTTATCTAAAAAAATCCGATTTAAACCTAAATAGATATAGATAACCGCCATTTTGGATATAAAATTATGATTTAAATAATGTTTTCTTGTAAGATATAAAAAATGGTTTAATTTGAGCCCAAACTCGATGGGGTTATCTCTAAAAATGTGATTTCAACATAAAATAGATATAGATAACCTGCCATTTTGGAAATAAAATTATGATTTAAATGATGTTTTCTTATAAAATATAAAAAATGGTTTAATTTGAGCCCAAACTCGATGGGGTTATCTCAAAAAATGCGATTTGAGCGTAAATAGATATAGATAACCGCCATTTTAGAAATAAAATTATGATTTAAATCATGTTTTCTTGTAAAAAATTAAAAATGATTTAATTTGAGCCCAAACTCGATGGGGTTATCTAAAAAAATCCGATTTAAACCTAAATAGATATAGATAACCGCCATTTTGGATATAAAATTATGATTTAAATAATTTTTTCTTGTAAGATATAAAAAATGGTTTAATTTGAGCCCAAACTCGATGGGGTTATCTCTAAAAATGTGATTTCAACATAAAATAGATATAGATAACCGCCATTTTGGAAATAAAATTATGATTTAAATGATGTTTTCTTATAAAATATAAAAAATGGTTTAATTTGAGCCCAAACTCGATGGGGTTATCTCAAAAAATATGGTTTGAGCGTAAATAGATATAGATAATCGCCATTTTGGAAATAAAATTATGATTTAAATAAGCAACTTCCGGTTTGAAATGTCAATGTCATTTTGGCAAATTCTTAATTTTTATAAAATGTCTTAAAATTTATCACAAAAACAAAAATACAATAAAAAAAATTAAAAATTAAGGTTGGTATTAATATTTAATAATTAAATTGCTATATTCATTGTTGCTAACTTCGGGTTTAACGTTTTTTTATTCAAACTTTTTTGTTTTTTGAGATAAGTGCGTCATGTTTGGACTCATTTTAAAGGTTTTTTGATGAAGATGACAAATATGTCAAAATTGACGTTGACGTTTCCAACCGGAAGTGATTGTATCTCCATTAATATTAAAGTTAAATATGTCGAGTTTGGACTCATTTTAAAGGATTTTTTATGAAGTTGACAAATATGTCAAAATTAAAAGTTGATAGTTCCTTCACTGGTACCTTGGTAAAAAGAGACTCAACATCGAAACTTACCAAAATATGCCGTGTTCCCTGTAAAAGGAGACAGAATCTTTGCGAAATATTTGGCCAACTGGTATGCTAGGAAGTTGATGGCACTGACGATAGGGCGGAGGGGGACGTCTGGTTTATGAATCTTCGGTAGTCTATAAATTCTTGATAGTACCGGAGCCTGCACAAACAATCCTTTCTTAGTTCTGCTGGAATTCCTGTGGATTTTATCAGGTCCTTCATTTTCTTTCTTTCGATGCGTCGTAGATAAACACAGAAATTCACAAACACAGGTCCTGTTAATTAAAGAAAGATTTTATTAGAAAAAATGATAAATACCCAAATCTCACCTTAATCTAACCACCAAAATCAATGGGGTCATACACGATTTTTTTTTTATTATATTTTCTGAAAGTTTATATAAAAATATAGTTACCGTTATTTTTCTTTTTTTTATTTTCGAACAAAGTCATTGTTAAAAAAATTATTGAAAATTTATATACCCATTTGCGCTTTTAAAATTCCCGCGTTGATGACGTACGATTCTCGCTTTTGCGTCCCCTGCTCCCCGCTCAAATGCGAGAAAGAGATGAACGTCATTTAGGTTGTATTGAAAAGAGATAGAGTGTTTGTAGGTTATGTTTATTATGTTTTGTTCATGGATGTAATAGAGACACTCTATTACATCCATGGTTTTATTTTGACACTGTCACACCGCAAGCGCTATCTAACGGATAATTTAACTTGTTTTAGGCAGTGCGGTTCCTACGTCACAGAAAAGCCGCGAAATTATTTCGTTTGAATATTTGCTATTTTTCACTTCAAATTACGCAAAATATAAAATTAATCAAAATATTTCTATTACTTTGTGTTCATGCATATACTTGCATATATCGTTTGACATAAAAATTTTCTCTAAATTTAATAAGTGTGTATGACCCCATTTACACGACAAAATAACACAAATATTTCTCTTAAAAGCAATAATTAAAAGAATCTTTAAACATCACCAAATTTTGAGGTTAAAACGAAATCGCAACGTTATACTTGTTGCGATCGTCGGTTACCATGGTTACCGTGGAGAATTTGAGTGGTTGGTAACGAAGAAAATAAAAAGGCCGCCATCTATTGAGATTTAAAAAAAAAACGATATTTTTAGTGTAAAAATCAATATTATTATAAAACATTACACACATTTTACCTTAATTATTAATTAATATCACTTTTTTAATTAAACCATCAATAAAATTTATGTCATTTTTTGTGCGTCATTGCGAAAAAAAGTGAGGTTATAACGAAATCACCTAAAATCATCAAATTATCCAAAACTATTCGGATTAATCTTAAACGATCTTAAAGTACGTTGTATCTTGAAATGTGATGAACGTATTTTTTAAGTTATCTTTTCAAGTGACATTTTTTGACGTTTCATTAAAAAAAATTTTATAACTCATTTTGTGTTAGAAATAAAACTAAAACTAGAAAATTAATTTAAAATTGGGTCAAATAATTACAATATTGATTTTTATTAATTAATAATAATTATTAAATTAAAAAAAAATAATGAATCGAAATTGCTTTAACACCGCCATCTATTGGACGATAATTTAATTTTGTACGATTATCTAACTTCATTTCATAATGTCAAGTTGTAAAAGCGTCACAACAAACTTTTTGATTATATCTCGCTTAATTAAGCCGTATTTTAAGTTATTTTCAAAAATATCAACGATTTACGTAAGTTTTACTTTAATTGTTTGCATTAATCGCCATATCCTATGCGTCTTTTTCAAGTGACTTTTTTGACGTTTCACTAAAAAAAATTTTATTTAACTCATTTTGTGTTAGAAATAAAACTAAAACTAGAAATTTTCGGGTTATTATTTATTATTATAAATTTCTAGTTTTAGTTTTATTTCTTATTACATCGGCAAAATATTTTAATTTAGATTTGACACTCGTGTTAAAGCGCCATCTTTTGATTTTAATCAGTACTACATTTGACTTTAATTCGGTAATTAATTTAAAAAAAAATAATTAATTTAAAATTGGGTCAAAATCAAATTAAAATTGGTAATAATAATTACAAAATTGATTTTTATTAATTAATAATAATTATTAAATTTAAAAAGAATAATACTTTAACACCGCCATCTATTGAACGATTATCTAACTAACTTCAGCTGATAATGTCAATTTACATAACCTCAAAAAAAATTTTTTTTAGTCCCCAACCGAAATTCGATTATCAAACGGAAATCGTCCATCGCAAGGCCGTTTAGAAATTAAATACCACGGAACTTGGGGTACAGTTTGCGACGATGATTTCAACGACGACGCCGCAAAAGTGGTTTGCCGTTACCTCGGATTTAAAGGATCCGCAACTTCGCATAAAAACGGCGTTTACGGACCGGGGAAAGGCCCGATTTGGTTAGACCAAGTCTTTTGCCAAGGAAACGAGACCACTTTGCAAGAATGTGACCGTTGGGATTGGGGAAAACACAATTGCGACCATTCCGAAGACGTCGGAATCGATTGTGATGACCACGAAAACGTGAAATCAACCCCGAGGAATAGTCAAAATTACCGAATTAAGCCCCTAAAACAAATTTTACCCATAACATGTGGATTAAGGAGTGATAATATATTTTCGGTACAAGATGATGTTCATTTTAGGGTTGTTAAAGGGTTGGTGGCGGAGAAAGGGATGTATCCTTGGCAAGCTAGTGTAAGGGTGAAAGGACAATCGAGTCAAGAACATTGGTGTGGGGCCGTTATTGTGTCAGAGAAGTTTGTTTTAACAGCCGGACATTGTTTAAATGGATATCAAAAAGGTGGTTTTGTTATTGTCGCTGGGGATTATGATAGAAATGAAAATGAAGGTACTGAACAAGTGGTGAATATTGAGGAGTTTTATGTACATAACGAATTTCGGAAAGGGACAAAAATGAATAACGATTTAGCACTGATTAAATTAAAAGGGGATGGATTCCGATTTGATGACCACATTCGAGCGATTTGTTTACCTCCGATTCATTTACAAGAAGAAGGTTTAAATTGTAGCATCTCAGGTTTTGGGAGTGTTAAATCAGGAAGAGCAGGTTTTATTTCTACCTTAATTAAAAAAAAAATGTATTAATTTTTTTATTTTAGTCGCATCAAGAGAATTAAGAGCCGGATTTATTCCAATTCAATCCCGCGAAGTTTGCAAAATGCCCCATATTTATGGAGAAGCCTTAACTGAGGGGATGATTTGCGCCGGGAATTTAGGCGGAGGGGTCGATGCTTGCGACGGGGATAGCGGGGGACCTTTAGCGTGCCTCAATGACGGTAATTTCATTAAAAAAAGTGGTTAAATAAGGTTAATTTTATTTTTGTAGGCGTTTTTACCTTGGTTGGGTTGACATCGTGGGGACAACATTGCGGGCATGCGAATAAACCGGGAGTTTACGTCAAGATATCGCACTATAGGAATTGGCTGGATGAGATGATGAGGAAGCACTCGGATTAAATAAAAATTAATTTATATAATTGAGGTTAAAACGAAACTCAAATTTTAATTTAAGCGGTCGGTAATGTAGGAAACGTTGCCGCCATCTATTGAGATTTTTTTTTGTATTGAATAAAAATAAGTTAAAAATTATTGTTATTATGAAATTAATTATTGAATTATTAATTATTACAAAAATTTTAATTAATAATGTGTCATTTTTGTTCCGAAACGTCATTGTGGAAAATGTGAGGTAAAGAAGAAAATAATAAAGGCGCCATCTATTGAGATTTCTAAGAAATTTTTAAACTAAAAATAAATTTTAAAAAAACTTACCGAAATTTTAATCCAACTTGAGGGCGACTTATACGTTGTAGATAAAGAGAGATTCACAAACGCAGCTCCTATTAATTAAAGAAAGATTTTATTAGGAAAAATGATAAAATCCAAATCTCACCTTAACGTGGTTAAAAACACATCAAAATCAATTAATATTGATTGCGGAAATGCGATTATAAACCAGGAGTTATTGGATCGATGACTTGGATTAAATAAAAATTAATTTGATACTTAATAAAGAAATTAATTAATTTTTCGATTTTTTGAGGTTAAAACGAAACTGTCAAATTTTAATTTTAAGTGGTCGGTAACGTAGAAAAACTTGGCGCCATCTATTGAGATTTTTTTATATTATATAACAATAAATTAATAATTATTTTTTAACGTAAAAATTAATATTATTATAAAATAACCCAGATTATTTTAAAAATTACAATAATTTTAATTAATAATCCTTTTTTGGTTAAATTAAATCATCAATAATATTTTGCGTCATTTTTGTACCGAAATGTCATTGTGGAAAAAGTGAGGTTACAACGAAATTAAGCAAATTTATTCGTATTAGTCTAAAATGGTCTCAACGTACGTTGTATCTTGTATATTTTAACTTTAATGCACGTGTTATTAACGGTATAAATACAAAAATAAGTTTAACTAACCTTATTTGTCGAGGAAACTAAACACTTTGGAAGAATTAGGATTGCGGAAATTCGATCATAAACTAGGAGTTAATGGATCGATTTGAAATCACTTGGATTAAATAAAAATTAATTTATTTATTGATTAAAGCGATTAATTAATTTTTCCACTTTTTGTGGTTAAAACGAAACTGTCAAATTTTAATTTTAAGCGGTCGGTAACGTAGAGAACATTGGCGCCATCTATTGACATTTTTTTAAATTATATAAGAATAAATTAATAATTAATTTTTAACGTAAAAATTAATATTATTATAAAATAACCCAGATTATTTTAAAAATTGCAAAAATTTTAATTAATAATCCTTTTTTTGTTAAATTAAATCATCAAATTTGTATTTTTGTACCGAAATGTCATTGTGAAAAATGAGGTTATATCGAAATTACCATAAATTATGCAATCTATTCGTATTAATCTTATATGGTCTCGATGTATGTTGTATCTTCTACATTTGAACTTTAATACACGTGTTATTAACAGTATAAATACAAAAATAAGTTTAACTAACCTTATTTGTCAAGGAAACTAAACACTTTGGAAGAATTAAGATTGCGGAAATTCGATTACAAACCAGGAGTTATTGGATCGATGAGAAATCACTTGGATTAAATAAAAATTAATTTATTTATTGATACTTTATAAAGAAATTAATTAATTTTTCGATTTTTTGAGGTTAAAACGAAACTGTCAAATTTTAATTTTAAGTGGTCGGTAACGTAGAAAACATTGGCGCCATCTATTGAGATTTTTCTTTGTATTGAATAAGAATAAATTAATTTTTAACGTAAACATTAATATTATTACAAAATACCTCAGATTATATCAAATATTATAAAAATTTTAATTAATAATCCTTTTCTGGTTAAATTAAATCATCAAATTTGTATTTTTGTACCGAAATGTCATTGTGAAAAATGAGGTTATAACGAAATTACCTTAAATTATACGAAACTATTCGTATTAATCTTAAACGGTCTCAACGTACGTTGTATCTTGTATATTTTAATTTTAATACACGTGTTATTAACGGTATAAATACAAAAATAAGTTTAACAAACCTTATTTGTCAAAGAAACTAAACACTGCAAGAATTTGGATTGCGGAAATGCGATTATAAACCAGGAGTTATTGGATCGATGAGAAATCACTTGTATTAAATAAAAATTAATTTATTTGTTGATTAAAGCGATTAATTTTTCCACTTTTTGGGGTTAAAACGAAACTGTCAAATTCTAACTGGTCGGTAACGTAGAAAACATTAGCGCCATCTATTGAATTTTTTTTGTATTAAATAAGAATAAATTAATTTTTAACGTAAAAATTAATATTATTATAAAATAACCCAAATTATTTTAAAAATTATAAAAATTTTAATTAATAATCCTTTTTTGGTTAAATTAAATCATCAATATTTTGCGTCATTTTTGTACCGAAACGTCATTGTGGAAAAAGTGAGGTTATAACAAATTTTTTTGAAGAATTAGGATTGCGGAAATTGTGATCATAAACAAGGAGTTATTCGATTATTAGGATTAAATAAAAATCCTTTTTTAATTTATACATCGTTACATAATAAACCCGTTAAGTTAAAACTTATAATTATTAGTGGCAACTTCAGATTGTCGCTCGGCGGCGATTCGAGCATGTTCCTCCGCAATCTTTTGATAAAGATCGTTGTGTTTTTGGGCAACGTTTAAATAAGCTTGGGTTTGCCCCGGAATCGGGACATTCCCCGTTTGATGGGCGTACGCTATGTTATTAAAATCTTGTAAATGTTTTTGTTTTGCGTAAGCCACAGCTTGGGTGTCTTCAGCACCCGCGAAATTGGAGTTGGGATGAAAGCCGTGCTCATCAGCGACATAATTAACCGTGCGTATTTTGTAGTTTGGGTCAACATAGGAAAACGAACCTTTTAAACAAATTTCTTTTTAAATATTTTCTTTTTTAAAGATTAAAACTTACCTTGTACCGTGTTACCATCACTAATTTCGGAATGAGTTCTGTCAATATGACCTGGATAACGCCCAGCGGCGTAACCGAACGCGTAGGGTGTTTTTGGAGCTTCATTCTCTTTTAAAGGTGGTAATAATTCGGAGATATCGCAGCTTATTGAAGAGATTGAACCGAAAATTAATACCTGGGAATATAAAAATTAATTATTTAGTTTTAATTAATAATTATTTATATTTAACTCACCAAAAATATTAATTTAGCCATTTTAAATCAAACTTTACTTCGTTTAGTTGATAGTAAAAGGAGATTTAAACAGGTTTTTTCTTTAACGTGGAAGTCGTTTCAAGTGAAAGTGGTTTCTTGTGTGTCACGAATTTCAGCTCTTTCCTCTACAAGAAACGTGCGAAGACTTGGATATTATTCGGGGAAACTAGGATTAAATCATACAAAAATGAATAAAAAAACCGGTTCTTAATGATGACAAAAGCATTTAAGCAAATAAAAGCTTTAAGAATGAAATTATATACTATTAAGACCCAATAAAATAATTTTTATTATCTTTAATAATAAAATATTGATTTTTTTGTTGTTGTGGAACATCCTTAAACGTCGTTTTATTAAAAAAAATGTAAAAACGTGATGAGTCGCGCGTTCAAGGATATGAAAAAATCTTACATCATCAGGTTTTATTTAAATCTTTTTCACCACAATTAACTCTAACGTTATAAACAGCAATTTTAACCAATAAAATTAAATTAATACCTTTTTGTAACATCCAAGAACCTTATTTTAACTAAAAATTATTAATAAAATGGCTAGAACAAGAATACTTACAGTAAAAATTCGTTTTCATTAAAGAATTTTTAATTAACCTTATTCCATTAAGTACTAATTTGGAAGGAATTCATAGGAAATGTTTTTCATGGATTACATATTTGGAATTTTCAAGTTTTAGTGTGTAATAAACAAATCAATTGATCAAAAACAACTTTTTAATCAAAATAACACTCCAAATTAAATTTATTCGTTATCATCTTCATCATCATCCTCTTGATTATTGATTTGGAAGTAACGCAACTCGTAGCTATCCTTTCCATTGGCAACAACGCGCAACCAATCCCTCAAATTTTGTTTCTTCAAGTACTTTTTCGTTAAATACTTCAAATAACGCTTCGAAAATGGTATTTCAGAGTTCAAAACTAACTTGGTTTGCTTCTCCCTCGATAAAGAGACTGCATTTCCCAAGTTTCCGGTCTTTCCACTCACCTTGATCCTTTCAAGGAGATATTTTTCCTAAAACAATCAAGTTTTATTAAAGAATTAACTAAAATTATTTCATTCTTACAAAATTTGCGACATCCAAGATGTTATCTTCAACCGGATGAGTGCAATCCACCATAAATTTAAGCGCTACCTTCTTCTTTTTGATCCCTTTTCCGCGGATATGTTGCTTCCTTGCTTGGGGCTTCGCCGCGGGGGCCGCTTTCGTCTGGAATCCACAAGATTTTTAACTTGTGTTTCAACCAGACTCAACAAAATTTTTTTTGGAGGTTAGGTCAACGATCGGTTAAAATCGCGATCATCATTTCACAAATTTTTAAAGATTTGGGTTCATTTTAAAGGGAATTTGTTTATTTATACGATTTTAACGCTATTTCTTATTTATTTATTGTTTAATTAACGATTTTTAATGTTTTTTTACTTACCACTGCCATTTTGACGTTGACACAATAGAGAATTGTGGGTAAATGAGGATGATGGTAGTTGTGTTATCGACCAACTTGAAGTTGGCGCTATCTGTTTTAGTTAAGTTTGATTTTTATTTATAATTAATAAAAATTAAATTATATTTGAGAATCAAACTTAATAATGATTAGTGTTAATAATTATTATTAAAATGATTAAGATAAATTAAAAATAATTCACAAAAAAAAAATAATAAAGAATGAAATAAGCGCCATCTGTTGTTGAGAGGGTAATATTAATAAATAGAACTGTCATTTGAATTAAAATGTCATAATTGAACGAATTATTTTTATTAATTCTAACTAAATGACTAAAATGGGGTTAAAAACGACTGAATTAATTATAATTATAAGGTGCGGCGATAATTATTTAAGCGTTGTTGATAAGAATTGTGGAACAGGAAATGGTGTAGATTAGAAAAACATTTTCACGCTTGCGCCACCTAAAATCGATCCGATTTCAAGGTAAAACTCAACTATTTACCATTCCGTTAACGAATTGAGATGAAAATTCGTTGAAAAAGAAGCGGGACCTTAAAAACCAATAAGAACGCGCGAAAATACCCAAAAGGAGTGAAAAAAAGTTACTAACCAAAAAAAATGGGTTCAAAATCAGGTTAAAAACAAATTTGTTATTAATTTAATCCGAATCATTGTTTTTGTAGATGAAAATTTCAAAGCTAAACTAATAGCGAATGTCAAAAAAGAGGTTAAACAAGTCATGGAAGAATCGGTAACGAGAAAATTCGTTCACGAAGAATCAGGATCGGTAACAGCTTTATGTGGGGCTGTTGAAGCTTGTTTATCTCAAGGTAATTTCAATAAAAATAAATCAAAATGCGTCGAGGTTATGTTTAAATCTAACCTCATTATTTTGACAGCTGTCAATTTGAAATATAGGTTATGTTTGGATTAATTTTTTTCTTTTAAGGTTTACGAAGACGTGCTTTAGGCCTATTTAAAACATCCTCAACGACCGCTTTACTCCATAAAATAGCAAAACACAGCCCGGAAGCGGCGATAATCTCGAAAAAACTCCAACAAATTGAAAATTCCGACCCAAATCGGCGATCATCGAGCAGTAGCGATAGCTTAACGAAACCGACGTTAAAGAAAAACGCTTCGTTTCATGGTCTCGCAACGACGCAACCTAAACATTTATGGATCCGTTTGGCGCTATTTGAAAGGAACCTCCCGAAAGTGATCGATTTTTTGGTTCAAAACGCGTCGAAGTATTACGAAAGAGATAGTTTGGTTGCCGATGCGGATTACGGATCGATTTTGAGTTCGCTTTTGGTGGGACCTTGCGCTTTGGATTACTCAAAAACGAGGAATCAAAGTTTTTGGAGCGATCCCCCGGCTGATGAGCTCGTTCAACGACATCGAATTTCTTCCTCTGCGTCGACACCCCCATCGGTTAGGCGGCCTATTTTAAACTTTAAACGCTCCTTAAACGCAAGTTCGGAGGATTCGGGGGGGTTGAGAGGTTCGAGTCAGCTTTTTGCTAAAGATTACGTCGAGTCGTTGCATCAAAACGCGAAGGAGTCGCTAATTTTCGGCAAAAACAACGTTTTGATTTCGCCCCAAAAGGCGGGAAATTCAAATTTAATCCCGGGGTATTTAAGTTTACATCAAAACGTTGACGGGTTAACATTAAAATGGACCCCGAATCAACTTATAAACGGATTTAAAGACGATGAAGAATGTTTAAAGAATGTAAACGATAAAAGTGTTTATTGGGATTACGCCTTAACGGTGAGGTTGGATGAAATCGTTTATGTGCATTGTCATCGCGAAAATGATACGGGGGGGACGATTATTTTGGTGGGACAAGACGGGGTTCAACGACCCCCGATTCATTTTCCTAAAGGGGGGCACATGTTGGCGTTTTTATCGTGTGTCGAAACCGGGTTGTTACCCAGAGGGCGTTTAGACCCACCCTTGTGGTCCCAAAGGAATAATAATAACAAAAAAAGGAGGCCTTTAGCGACTTTGGGGGAAAAAAACGAAGAAAACGATGGGGATGAGACATTCTTGGTTAAAAAGAAGGAGGATTTGGTGTTTCGAATCATCGATCACCGCGAAATTGGACTCAAACGAAATCAATTAATGGACACCCACGTCCAATTCCCCTCCTCGAAATCAATCAAAACAAATTCAAGCACAAGCTCAGAAAGCTCAACGAAAAGCTTAAGCATCGATCAATCCGTTATTAATATTAATAACATCACAGTTCAAGACGGTTATTCCCCGCCGAGTATCCAAGCAGTTTGCGATTCGATGAAACGTCAAATCATTTCGAGGGCCTTTTACGGCTGGTTAGCTTACTGCCGCCATCTATCGACCGTTAGGCGCCACTTAACCGGATTAGTTAACTCAAAAATAATCAACGACGAAGTCGGCGCTAAAGATGGCGTCACCATCGAAAAATGGCGCGAAATTTGCAACGAAGGCGTCATTACCGACCGAGGCGAATTATACAAATTAGTTTATTTCGGCGGAATCCACCACGATTTAAGAAAAGAAATTTGGCCCTACTTACTAGGACATTACAAGTTTGGAAGTAACATAGACGAAAGGGTTAAATTAAGCGAAGAAACAAAACAAGCGTACGAAAATACAATGTCGGAGTGGTTAGCCGTTGAGGCAATAGTGAGACAACGCGATAAAGAAAGTCAAGCTAACGCGATTGCTAAATTAAGCAGCGATAGTATCAGCGGGAACGAAGTCCCTAAACAGATTCAACGAGATTTAAGTAATGATGTTTTTGAAGATTTTTCTAGTTTTTCCGATGAGGATGATCCCAAAATCATCACGCATCCACAAAACGACGATGAAAATGATGTTTTATCGAAGGAGAATGTAACGCAACACGATTTAGATTGCTTAAAAAAGGAGAGACTCCTCAAGGAGTACTCAACCACCTCATCGACGAAAGCGCAAATTTCGGAATTTTCGAGTATTGATACTGAGTATTCAAGTAAAGAGACTGAAAGTTCCGAAGTGACCGAAATACAAGATATGGAGAAGTGTCTAAATGTTAATGAGGGGAAGTTTGTTACCCCGGAAATGACGACGGAGGATTTTGATGTTAATAACGTGATCGTAACGACGGCTAGTGTTGATTTGAATCAACCGGAAGTGTCGGTAAAAACGTTTGAGAGTTTAACGGCCGTTAAGGAGGAAAATAGTTTGGATACGTTGGATTGTATTGATTCGCATGGGTTGGTGAGTCCTTCCGTGTCGGCGTGTGTTTCCCCGGCGAGTTCTAATGGGGGAGTTTATACGGTAAAAAAATTATGTTTAATAAAAATTGATAAAAAATTTTGTTTTGTAGCAAGAACTTTTAGAATCGTTCGGGCAAAACTTGCATAGAATCGATAAGGATGTTCAAAGGTGTGATAGGAATTATTGGTACTTTACGAACGAAAATTTAGAGAAGTTGAGGAATGTAATGTGCACGTAAGTCAATTTTACTTCAATTAATCAAAATTGACGCAATGTAATTATCAAGATATTAATGTATTTTAGATGACGTATGTTTCCAATTTGAAGTTAATGTTATTATTTTTATTAATACTTCAACTAAACGATACTACACAAATAGATTTAATCATAGCTGTAATCAGTTGAGGACATTTAAACACACTTGGAAGCAGTTAAGGACAATTGAAATCATTTGGGGATGTTTAGACACATATTTAAACACATTTGTAATCACTTTTGTTGATTTTGACATACTTGGTATCAGTTGGACACACTTGAAATCATTCGGGGATATATAAACGCAAATTTAGACATATTTAAAACCATTTGGAGATGTTTAGACACACAATTCAACACACTAGACATCACTTAGGAACATTTAGACACATTTAGACGTACTTGAAATTATTTAACGATGATTAAACATACATTTAGATATATTTGAAAACATTTTGGGGTGTTTAGACACACTTAAAATCATTTGGGAATGTTTAGACACACATTTAAACACACTAGAAATCACTTGGGAACATTTAGACATATCTGAACACACTTGATATCATTTCATTCATATCATTTTGGTATGTTTAGACACACCTTTAGACGCATTTGACATACTTGAAATCAGTTGGATACATTTGGACACACTTGAAATCCTTTAATGGTGTTTAAACACATCTTTAGACATATTAGAAATGATTTGGGGGTGTTTAGACATACTTGAAATCACTTGATGACATTTAGACATATTTGGACAGACTTGCACTCATTTAATGATGTTTAAACACACATTTGGATACATTTGAAATCATTTTGGTATGTTTAGACACACTTGAAACCATTCGGGGATGTATAAACACACATTTAGACATATTTGAAATCATTTGGGGATGTTTAGACAAACATTTAGACATATTTGAAATCACTTTGGGGTGTTTAGACACACATTTCGACACACTTGTAAACAATTGGGTTCACTTGGACATATTTGGGCATAATTGTAATCATCTAATGGTGTATAAACACACATTTAGATATAATGGAAATCATTTCGGTATGTTTAGACACATTTAAAATGATTCGGTTATGTTTAAACACACATTTGGATATATTTGAAATGATATGGGAAAGTTTAGATACACATTTAAACACACTTGAAATCACTTTTGCAGATTTAGACATACTTGGTATCAGTTGGACACATTTGAACACACTTGAAATCATTTAATGGTGTTTCAACACACATTTAGACATATTTGAAATGATTTGGGGATGTTTAGACACACATTCAAATACACTAGAAATCACTTGGGAACATTTAGACGTATTTGGACACACTTGAAATCATTTAATGGTGGTTAAACACACATTTAGATACATTTCAAATCATTTAGACATGTTTAGGCACACTTTTAGACGTACTTGAAATCACTTTTGCAGATTTAGACATACTTAGAGTCAGTTGGACACATTTGGACACACTTGAAATCATTTAATGGTGTTTAAACACACATTTAGATATATTAGAAATCATTTGGGGATGTTTAGATATATTTGAAATCATTTGGGAACATGTAGACATATTTGGATAGACTTGATATCATTTAATGGTATTTAAACACCCAATTAGATATATTTAAAATCATTTTGGTATGTTTAGACACACATTTAGACATATTAGAAATCGTTTGGGGATGTTTAGCCACACTTGATATCACATGGGAACATTTAGACATATTTGGACACACTTGAAATCATTTAATCGTGTTGAAACACACATTTAGATACATTTAATATCATTTTGGTATGTTTAGACACACATTTAGACACACTTCAAATCACTTGGGAACATTTAAACATATTTGGATACACTTGCAATCATTTAATGGTGTTTAAACACACAATTAGATATATTTAAAATCATTTTGGTATGTTTAGACACACATTTAGACATATTAGAAATCATTTGAGGATGGTTAGACACACTTGATATCACTTGGGAACATTTAGACATATTTGGAAACACTGGAAATCATTTAATGGTGTTTAAACACACATTTAGATACATTTAAAATCATTTTGGTATGTTTAGACACACATTTAGACACACTTGAAATAATTTGGAAATATTTAGACATATTTGGACAAACTTGAAATCATTTAATGGTGTCTAAACACACATTTAGATACATTTCAAATCATTTAGACATGTTTAGACACACTTTTAGACGCACTTGATATCACTTGTGCAGATTTAGACACACTTGAAATCAGTTGAACACATTTAGACACACTTGAAATGGTTTGGAGATGTTTAGAGACACATTTAGACATACTTGAAATCACTTGGGGGCATTTAGACACACTTCGAATCATTTGGGAATGTTTAGACACACATTTAGACACACTTGAAAACATTTGGGGATATTTAGACACACATTTAGACATACTTGAAATCAATTGGGGACATTTCTTGTCCCTGTCTTTGCTTGTCACTGCATCTCACCACTTATTTACAAAAATATTGCCGTCTTGTTGCCTTTGGAGTTGCAAAAATAGCAGTAAGAAGGGCTTTCGACTCTTAAGAGTACCACGAGAAAAAAAGAAAGGAATTTTGGCGCAATAGTTTTAAATTTCCCGCTTGACTTTTGAGCCAAAATGGCGGCAAACCGCGGTACTTTGTAAATCTAGGGACTTTAGTTACAAAAAGTCAAACGCGCCATCTATTATCTAAAAGCTGTACTACACTATATCTAATATCAAATATTTCTAACACTCGGTCATTTTAATCAAGTTGACTTTCTTTGAACTGTCAAATTTAACATTTTTGTCAACTTGTTGTCGATGCAACCGCCATATTGGCTATAATTAACATGACATCGTGCGAACTGTCAATTTGTCAATATGACGTTACTTTATTTTCTAAGAACTGTCAAAAGTGACATATTTGGCTGTTGGAAAATTAATTTTGACAGCTGTCAACGTTATTATAAATAAACTTTTTGATTTTTTTTCCAGTTACGTTTGGGAACATCTCGAAATCGGTTACATGCAAGGAATGTGCGATTTGGTAGCGCCGCTTCTCGTCATTTTCAACGACGAAAGCTTAACGTACGCCTGTTTTTGCCGCCTGATGGAGCGCATGGTCGAAAATTTTCCAAGCGGAAACGCCATGGACTGTCACTTTGCGAATATGCGCTCGCTAATCCAAATTCTCGACGCCGAAATCTACGAATTAATGCAATCTCACGGCGATTACACCCACTTTTACTTCTGCTACCGATGGTTTTTGTTGGATTTTAAGCGCGAGATGGTTTACGACGACGTTTACGCGACGTGGGAGACGATTTGGGCGGCTAGGGAAGTCGCTTCCGGCCAATTTGTGTTGTTTTTAGCGTTGGCTTTGTTGGAGACTTATCGGGATATTATTTTGAGTAATGGGATGGATTTTACTGATATAATTAAGTTTTTTAACGGTTTGGGGGATTTTTTTGGATTAATTTTAAGTTGGTAATCTTGTTGTGTTTTAGAAATGGCGGAACGTCACGACGCGTCAGCTGTTTTGAGGTTAGCCAGGGACTTGGTGTTGCAATTACAATTATTGATTGAGAATAAATAATGAGATTGGCTCAAAATGAGGAATTTGTGCCAAAAATTAACATTTTCGATGTGTAATTAAGATAAATTAAAGAAAAACATGGAGGAAGTATTTTTTAATTAATGCAAATCTACCTGAAGTATAAAACGCACTTTATACATGATTATATTGTGATCTATTCTACTAAAGATAGCGTTCTAATTAAATTAAATTCAAAGGTCGAAATAAGAGTGTATTTTAATATTTTATGTTTAAAGAGAATGCATAAAAAAAATTTATCCGATTTTATATTTTTAAATGTGCCTTTTTCAGATGAAATATATTTAAAGTAACTAAAACTATATTGTAAGTACGTTCAAGAAGTTATAACCTCAAAGAAATTATTGTAATTGATTAAAAAAAAGTTGTACATATCAAAAAATTAAACGAAAAAATTATTATTATTACTAAACAAATTAATATTAAATGTTGTTTTTAGATTTAAGTCAAAAAATAAAAAAAAATAAACAAAAAAGGAATTTTTTAATCTAATTAACCCAATTACTAAATTTTTTTTAATAAATCCCGTTAGAATCTAAAAGATCGTTTTAAAAACTTGTTTTTCTTTCTTAAATCCGAGTTATTTACATCTTTAAAGGTTATTTACCTTGTTCACGGTGACATTGACCCTGACAACACGAGAATCACGTTGAAAAATGATGAAGATGAATGTTTGGGTTAAAAAATAAAAAAGTTAGGTTAAAAACTGTCAAATGTCAAATTAAATATAACGATTTCTTGATAAATGTTGAAATGACATTAATAAGAATCAAAAATGCTTTAATTTGATACCAAACACAATATATTTGGGTTAAAAAATAAAAAAGTTTGGTTATAAACTGTCAAATGTCAAAATTAAAAGTAACGATTTTTTTTAAATATTGATATGTTCTTAATAAGAATCAAAAATGCTTTAATTTGATACCAAACACGATATATTTGGGTTCAAAAATAAAAAAGTTAGGCAAGAAACTGTCAAATGTCAAAATTAAATGTAACGCTTTTTGAAAAATATCGAGATGATCTTAATGGGAATCAAAAATGCTTTCATTTGATACCAAACATGACGTATTTAGGTTAAAAAATAAAAAACTTGGGTTATAAACTGTCAAATAATCGCCATTTTTTTTTTGGTAAAAATTAAAATATCTCGATAACGGTTAGAGATAAATAAGTCGAGTTTGGGTTCATTTTAAAGCATTTTTAATTTTCTACCCGTTTACGTTAAAAAAAGAACACCTTTATAACCAAAATTTTTGTTGTATTTAATTTTGACATTTAACAGTTTATAACCTAACCTTTCCATTTTTAACCCAAATATATCATGTTTGGTATCAAATGAAAGCAATTTTGACGGTTTTTACAATGATTGTCAGCAGAAATAAAAAAAAAAGCTAGGTTATAAACTGTCAAATAGCAAAATTAAATGAAACTATTTTTTTTTAAATATTGAAATGATCTTAATAAGAATCAAAAATTCCTTAATTTGATACCAAACACGATATATTTGGGTTAAAAAATAAAAAAGTTAGGTTATAAACTGTCAAATGTCAAAATTAAATGTAACGATTTTTTGAAAAATACCGAAATGATCTTAATGTGATTCAAAAATGCTTTAATTTGATACCAAACACGATATATTTGGGTTCAAAAATAAAAAAGTTAGGTTATAAACTATCAAATGTCAAAATTAAATGAAACTATTTTTTTTTAAATATTGAAATGATCTTAATAGGATTCAAAAATGCTTTCCTGTGATACTAAACATGATATATTTGGGTTGAAAAATAAAAAAGTTAGGTTATAAACTGTCAAATGTCAAAATTAAATGAAACTATTTTTTTTTAAATATTGAAATGATCTTAATAAGAATCAAAAATGTTTTAATTTGATACCAAACATGATATATTTGGGTTAAAAAATAAAAAAGTTAGGTTAGAAACTGCCAAATGTCAAAATTAAATATAATGATTTTTGATAAATGTTGAAACGATCTTAATAAGAATCAAAAACGCTTTGATTTGATACCAAACACGATATGTTTGAGTTAAAAAATAAAAAAGTTAGGTTAGAAACTGTCAAATGTCAAAACTAAATATAACGATTTTTTGATAAATATTAAAATGATCTTAATAAGAATCAAAAAAGATTTAATTTGATACCAAACACGATTTACTTGGTTCAAAAACTAAAAAAGTTAGGTTAATAACTGTCAAATGTCAAAATTAAATATAACCATTTTTTGATAAACATTTAAATAATCTTAATAACAACCAAAAATGCTTTCATTTGATACCAAACACGATACATTTGGGTAAAAGTTAGGTTATAAACTGTCAAATGTCAAAATTAAATATAACGATTTTTGATAAATATTGAAACGATCTTAATAAGAATCAAAAATGCTTTAATTTGATATCAAACACGATATATTTGGGTTAAAAAATAAAAAAGGTGGGTTATAAACTGTCAAATAATCGCCATTTTTTTTTTGGTCAAAATTAAAATATCTCGATAACGGTTAGAGATAAATAAGTCGTGTTTGGGTTCATTTTAAAGCACTTTTAATTTTCTACTCATTTATGTTAAAAAAAGAACACCTTTATAACCAAATTTTTTTTTCGTTATATTGAATTTTGACATTTGACAGTTTATAACCTAACCTTTCTATTTTTTAACCCAAATATATCATGTTTGGTATCAAATGAAAGCAATTTTGACGGGTTTTACGATGATTGTTAGCAAAAATAATATTAAAACTAGAAACTTGGAGGTTATGCCGCGCGTCGAGACGTCAAGTTTCTAATTTTAATTTTATTTCTAACGTTCATAGAGTTGTATAACAAATTTGGGTTAAAAAATAAAAAAGTTAGGTTAGAAACTGTCAAATGTCAAAATTTAAATAAAACGATTTTTTGATAAATATTGAAATCATCTTAATAAGAACCAAAAATGCTTTAGTTTGATACCAAACATGATATATTTGGGTTAAAACTAAAAAAGTTAGGTTAGAAACTGTCAAATGTCAAATAACCGCCATTTTTTTTAATAAAAATTAAGATATCTCGATAACGATTAGAGATAAATAGATCGAGTTTGGGTTCATTTTAAATCATTTTTAATTTTCGATCCATTAATAAATCTTTTAATGAACTTAACCCAATTACTAAAACGATTTTTTTCATAAATCCCGTTACAATCTAAAAGATCGTTTTAAAAACTTGTTTTTTTTTCTTAAAACCCAGCTATTTACATCTTATTTACATTTTTTCTACATCTTTCAAGGTGGTTATTCACCTTGTTCGCGGTGACATTGACCCTGACAACACGAGAATCACGTTGAAAAATGATAAAGAAGAAGAAACAAACCAGAAATTGCATTCGAATATCCTCTCATAAATAATTTATCACTTAAAACGTTTTTCTTGGTCTCTTTTTAGGTTCGAGTCATTTCTTAAGGACGCGGTTCGCGTTGCATATTAAATCGGGTTGATGGCTTTTGTGCCATCCCAAAACGATATGTTATAATGTTTCTTTTTAAAGTGGGGGGAAATGTATAAGAAACCGAGTTTGTTTGTTGTGGGACGTTAATTTCCAAGGAACCATCACGTCATGATGAAAATTGGATTCATTTTGGTTGCATTCAGTGCTTTCTTCTTCAAAGGAGGTAAAATTAATTAATTTATTCCAAATCAAACCTAATTTTTTTAATTTTAGAGGCTTCGCCATCACGAACGGTTTGTTACTTCAGTAATTGGGCGATTTATCGCCCAGATGTCGGTAGATACACCCAAGATGATATCCCGATAGAGCTTTGCACCCACTTAATTTACTCGTTTATTGGGGTGGATGATAAATCTTGGTCTGTTTTGGTGATTGACCCTGAATTAGACACCGATCAAAACGGATTTAGGAATTTCACCGGGTTAAAACAAAAAAATCCTTCGCTTAAACTTCAAGTTGCCGTTGGGGGTTGGGCTGAGGGGGGCGAAAAATACTCGGCTATGGTTGCCCAAAAATCAAGAAGGGATTCTTTCATTTCCTCAGTGGTTAATTTTATGAAAAAGTATGATTTTGATGGGTTCGATTTGGATTGGGAGTACCCCGGAGCTGCTGATAGAGGAGGAAGCTTCTCCGATAAAGATCGATTCTTTTATTTCGTTGAAGAATTAAGACGGGCGTTCGATAAGGAGGGGAAAGGGTGGGAAATCACCATGGCGGTTCCCGTTGCGAAATTTAGATTGCAAGAAGGATATCACGTCCCAGAATTATGCGAGTAAGTCATTTATGTTAACACTAGACTTAGAAAACTGATGCATTTTTCGAAAAATATTGAAATGATCTTAATAAGAATCAAAAATGCTTTCATTTGATACCAAACATGATATGTTTGGGTTAAAAAATAAAAAAGTTACGTTCGAAACTGTCAAATGTCAAAATTAAATGTAACGATTTTTGGATAAATATTGAATTGATCTTAATAAGAACCAAAATTGCTTTAATTTGATACCAAACATGATATATTTGGATTAAAAGCTGTCAAATGTCAAAATTAAATGTAACGATTTTTTGATAAATGTTAAAATGATCTTAATAAGACTCAAAAATGCTTTAATTTGATACCAAACATGACGTATTTGGGTTAAAAAATAAAAAGTCAGGTTATAAACTGTCAAATGTCAAAATTAAATGTAACGATTTTTTGATAAATATTGATATCATCTTAATAAGAACTAAAAATGCTTTAATTTGATACCAAACATGATATATTTGGCTCAAAAAATAAAAAAGTAAGGTTATAAACTGTCAAATAATCGCCATTTTTTTTGGTAAAAATTAAGATATTTCGCTAACGGTTAGAGATAAATATGTCGAGTTTGGGTTCATTTTAAAGCATTATTAATTTTCTACCCATTTATATTAAAAAAAACATTTATAGAGTTGCATAATATGATACAGCAGAATACATATCAATTTTGACATTTGACAGTTCTAACATAATTTTTTTATACTCGGATCAAAAACATGACAGGTCAAACATGACATATTAATACGTCATCTTATATTTGTAATATTTCTAATTTGACAAGTGACATTTGTGAAGTGACACATTCAATGTCATTTTTTATTAACATATATTTACCATTCCTGCGATGACATGTAACATACATGCTTTCATTTGATACCAAACATGATACCCTTGGGTTAAAAAGTATAAAGTTGGTAAATAACTGTCAAATGTCAAAAACGATTTTTTGATAAATACTGATATGATCTTAATAAGAATCAAAAATGCTTTCATTTGATACCAAACATGATATGTTTGGGTGAAAAAATAAAAAAGTTAGGTTAGAAACTGTCAAATGTCAAAATTAAATGTAACGACTTTTTGATAAATATTGAACTGATCTTAATAAGAATCAAAAATGCTTTCATTTGATACCAAACATGATATATTTGGATTAAAAAATGAAAAAGTTACGTTCGAAGCTGTCAAATGTCAAAATTAAATGTAACGATTTTTTGATAAATGTTAAAATGATCTTAATAAGACTCAAAAATGCTTTAATTTGATACCAAACATGACGTATTTAGGTTAAAAAATAAAAAGTTAGGTTATAAACTGTCAAATGTCAAAATTAAATGTAACGATTTTTTAATAAATATTGATATTATCTTAATAAGAATCAAAAATGCTTTAATTTGATACAAAACATGACGCATTTGGCTCAAAAAATAAAAAAGTTAGGTTATAAACTGTCAAATAATCGCCATTTTTTTTTGGTAAAAAATAGGATATCTCGATAATGGTTAGAGATAAATATATCGAGTTTGGGTTCATTTTAAAGCATTTTTAATTTTCTGCCCATTTATATTAAAAAAAAACATTTATAGAGTTGCATAATATAATACAGCAGAATACATATCAATTTTGACATTTGACAGTTCTAAGATAATTTTTTTATACTCGGATCCAAAAACATGCCAGGTCAAACATGACATATTAAAACGTCATCTCGCTTATATTTGTAATATTTCTAATTTGACAAGTGACATTTGTGAAGTGACACATTCAATGTCATTTTTTATTAACATATTTTTATCATTCCTGCGATGACATTTAACATACATGCTTTCATTTGATACCAAACATGATACCCTTGGGTTAAAAAGTAAAAAAGTTGGTAAATAACTGTCAAATGTCAAAAACGATTTTTTGATAAATATTGATATGATCTTAATAAGAATCAAAAATGCTTTCATTTGATATCAAACATGATATGTTTGGGTGAAGAAATAAAAAAGTTAGGCTAGAAACTGTCAAATGTCAAAATTAAATTAACGATTTTTTGATAAATAATAAAGTGATGTTGATAAAAATCGAAAATGCTTTAATTTGATACCAAACATGATATATTTGGGTTAAAAAATAAAAAAGTTAGGTTAACAACTGTCAAATGTCAAAATTAAAAGTAACGATTTTTTTAAAAATATTGAAATGATCTTAATAAGATTCAAAAATGCTTTCATTTGATACCAAACATGACGTATTTGGGTTAAAAAATAAAAAGTTAGGTTATAAACTGTCAAATGTCAAAATTAAATTAACGTTTTTTTGATAAATATTGAAATGATCTTAATAAGAATCAAAAATGCTTTAATTTAATACCAAACACGATATGTTTATGTTAAAATATAAAAAAATTAGGTTATAAACTGTCAAATGTCAAACATACGCCATTTTTTTTTTGCTAAGAATAAAGATATTTCGATAACGGCTTGAGATAAATAAGTCGAGTTTGGGTTCATTTTAAAAGATTTTTAATTTTCTATCCATTAACGTTAAAAAAAGGGCACCTTGATAACCAAAAAATTTTACGACTTTATCCGAGTCATCAAAAAATTTATTTCTTTTCAAGATTATTAGACGCTATCCACGTAATGTCCTACGACCTCCGCGGAAATTGGGCCGGATTCGCAGACACCCACAGCCCCCTTTATAAGCGCCCCCACGATCAATGGGCTTACGAAAAATTAAACGTGGTAAGTAATAAATTACAACACAAAACAAATTCGTTCAAAAATTTCTAAATTAGAACGACGGATTACAATTATGGGTCGATTACGGATGCTCACCAAAAAAACTCATCGTCGGGATCCCCTTTTATGGAAGAACCTTCACTTTAAGCAATAGCAACAAAAATTATAACCTAGGAACTTACATTAATAAAGAAGCAGGAGGAGGTGAACCTGGGAAATACACAAACGCTTCTGGATTCTTAGCTTATTATGAAGTAAGCTTATTTTTTTTAATTAACTTAATAAATTAATTCATTTAAATTTTTTAGATTTGTGCTGAGGTTCAAAATAAAGAATCTGGGTGGGTGGTTCAATGGGATGATTATGGAAAAGTTCCCTTTGCTTACAAAGGTAACCAATGGGTTGGTTATGAAGACCCTAAAAGTGTCCAAATCAAAATGGATTTTATAAAAGAGAAAGGTTATGGAGGTGCTATGACGTGGGCTATTGATATGGATGATTTCCATGGGTTATGTGGACCACAAAACGTTTTAATGCACATTTTATATGCTAATATGAAAGGATATAATGTTCCAGAACCAACTTTAACAACAACACCAAGGGTACTAATTATAATTAATTAATCAATTAAGGAATCAATTAAGTAATAATTAAATTAATTTTTTTAAGCCTGAATGGGCAAGACCTCCAAGTACTTCCTCTGATGGAACTGTTACCACCACAACAGGAAGTTGGCAATCACCCCAAAGTAGTACCACGCCATCCACAACACAAAAGATAACCTCACCAACACCAACAACTGAAAAAATAACAACCGAAAATATTAATAAACCCGGAAATGAGGTTATAAACGGAAACGAAATTAATTGCGACGGAAAAGATTTTGTCCCCGATAAAGATTGTACCATAGTAAGTTTATTTCTTAATCAAAATAATTAATAATAAGTACTAACCTTTTTATCTTTGTAGTATTACCGATGCGTTCATGGAAAACCAACATTCTTCCAATGCAGAGACGGATTAGTTTTTCACACGCAAAGTTTCATATGCGATTGGCCTAGTAATGCAGATAGAGAATATTGTAAGAACTTAGCGTAATAATTTGAACATTAATAAAAAATAAATTTGTTGATAAAAAACATAACCTCAATTTTCACAAAAGTTTAAATATTTTCTAATTAACTTAAATATGTACGTGATATGAAAGTAAAACTTACGTAAATCGTTGATATTACTTCAAATAACTCAAAATATGGCTTAATTAAGCGAAAAAACGAAATATATTACGAAAAAATTTGTAATGACATTTTTCGTAAAATGACACTATGAAGTGAAGTTAGGTAACTATAAAAAATTAAATTATTTCTTTTAATTAATAATTATTAAAAACAATTAATGTAATAATTATTATTATTATTATTATTTCCAATTTCAATTCGATTTTGACCCCAATTTTAAATTAATTAATTTTTTTTTAATTAATTACCGAAATATGATGAAACTAGAATAGTATTGATTAAAACCAAAAGATGGCGCCTTAATACAAGTGTCAAAAATAAATTAAAATTTAAATAATTTTTAACTAAATTATGTATTTAATCAAATAAATCTTTTCATAGGAAGTACCTTGTTAACTTAATTAAATTAAACCGAGGTTTTGTTTTAAAACTAAAAAATAAATTGAGGTTATATCTCCTTTTATCTTAATAAAGCTCGAATTTGACCAATAAAGGATCGCTTACCATAATATGATTAGTACAAATAACTTAATAAATATTAACTCAAAGTTTGACCCATAATTGGCAAATTACAACTCCATTAATCGATCGTAATGACCTAAAAAGGTACCTCATTACGTCAAATTCTTCAAGTTCTTCTTAATATCCAACACAACTTTATTCAATTCATCCTCAAAATCATTTATGATATCCTATCGATGCTCACCAATACTTTCCAAAAAACTTACTCCTCTCAGCTCTCTGTAAAAGTAATTAATACTTTATAATCGAAATTTACACCAATAACAATACAAATATTATCCAATAATTGATTTTAATCGTAGCTGCTTACTTAAACGAGTGATTTAAACACCTTTGTAGAACTTAAATGACGTTTGTTTACAAACAAATAAGTTGAGGTTATGTTTATGAAGAAATTTATTTTATACCTCCTAAATTAAGTAAATATGATTTTTATAAACGTTTTGCGATGATTTCAATTAAATAAGCGATTAATATCAGCAAAAATTCATTAATTATAAAAATTTTATTGCAAAACAGACTTGTAATAATACAAAATTAAACCACGAGACGGCGCACTTTGATAATCAATAAAACTAATTTTTAAATTTAAAGTAATTAAAAATTAATTTATAACTTGATTTTGATTTTAATTATTTACTTAATTGAAAGATTTTAGACTTACTTTTGATGTTGGATATCTATTTTAAAAGTAATCGATGTTTTCTTCATCAAAAAAGATTGGGGTTATGTCCTAACCAACTTATTATCCACGAAAACACTTAAATTACTTTTTGTGACACTTTTAAACGATAAAGTTAAAGAATAAGGGACATAACAAACGTTTTGTGGTTATTTCTTCGGTGATTAAAACACTTTTTGAAGCAAAATTAATAAATTATAAGTTGTGTACAGAAAACATACAACAATACTAAACGTCATCTAAGAGATGGCGCCACTTTAAAATCGTAACAATTAGAATTATTTAATTTTAAAAATCATTAAAAATTGTTTTTGATTTTAATTATTTACTTAATTGAAAGGTTTTAGACTTACTTTTGATGTTGGATATCTTTTTTAATTGTAATCGATGTTTTCTTCATCAAAAAAGATTGGGGTTATGTCCCAACCAACTTATTATCCACGAAAACACTTAAATTACGTTTTGTGACACTTTTAAACGATAAAGTTAAAGAACAAGGAGTATAACAAACGTTTTGTGGTTATTTCTTCGGCGATTAAAACACTTTTTGAAGCAAAATTAATAAATTATAAGTTGTGTACAGAAAACATACAACAATACTAAACGTCATCTAAGAGATGGCGCCACTTTAAAATCGTAACAATTAGAATTATTTAATTTTAAAAATCATTAAAAATTGTTTTTGATTTTAATTATTTACTTAATTGAAAGGTTTTAGACTTACTTTTGATGTTGGATATCATTTTTAAACGTAATCGATGTTTTCTTCATCAAAAAAGATTGGGGTTATGTCCCAACCAACTTATTATCCACGAAAACACTTAAATTACTTTTTGTGACACTTTTAAACGATAAAGTTAAAGAATAAGGGATATAACAAACGTTTTGTGGTTATTTCTTCGGCGATTAAGACACTTTTTGAAGCAAAATTAATAAATTATAAGTTGTGTACAGAAAACATGCAAGAATACTAAAGGTCATCTAAGAGATGGCGCCACCTTAAAATCGTAACAATTAGAATTATTTAATTTTAAAATCATTAAAAATTGTTTTTGATTTTAATTATTTACTTGATTGAAAGGTTTTAGGCTTACTTTTGATGTTCGATACCTTTTTTAAACGTAATCGATGTTTTCTTCATCAAAAAAGAGTAAGGTTATATCCCAACCAAGGTATTTTCCAAGAAAACACTTAAATTAATTTTTCGTGGCACTTTTAAACGATAAAGTTAAAGAATAAGGGGTATAACAAACATTTTGTGGTTATTTCTTCGGCGATTAAGACACTTTTTGAAGCAAAATTAATAAATTATAAGTTGTGTACAGAAAACATGCAAGAATACTAAACGTCATCTAAGAGATGGCGCCACCTTAAAATCGTAACAATTAGAATTATTTAATTTTAAAATCATTAAAAATTGTTTTTGATTTTAATTATTTACTTAATTGAAAGGTTTTAGGCTTACTTTTGATGTTCGATACCTTTTTTAAACGTAATCGATGTTTTCTTCATCAAAAAAGAGTAAGGTTATATCCCAACCAACTTATTTTCCAAGAAAACACTTAAATTAATTTGTCGTGACACTTTTAAACGATAAAGTTAAAGAATAAAGAGTATAACAAACGTTTTGTGGTTATTTCTTCAGCGATTAAAACACTTTTTGAAGCAAAATGAATAAATTATAAGTTGTGTACAGAAAGCATGCAAGAATACTAAACGTCATCTAAGAGATGGCGCCACTTTGAAACCGCAACAATTACAATTATTTAATTTTAAAATCATTAAAAATTGTTTTTGATCTTAATAGTTTACTTAATTGGGAGATTTTGACTTACTTTTGATGTTGGATATCTTTCTTCCACGTAATTGATGTTTTTTTCATCAAAAAAGATTGAGGTTATGTCCCAACACAGTTTATTATCTGCAAAAAAATTTAAAATGAATTTCTGTGACACTTTTAAACGCTAAAATTAAGAATTAAGAGTTGCAACAAACGTTTTGTGAGTTTCTTTTACTCACAATGAATAAATTTTATGCTCAATACAAAAAAGATTGCAGATTACTAAATAGCAACTAAGAGATGGCGCCACTTTAGGCCGTCAAAATTAAAATAATTTAATTTAACAATAAATAATTTAAAAATTTAATTATAAATAATCACTTCACTTAGAAATGATCATTATTGATTTAATAATGAAATTTCAAAATTACATCTCTCCTAAAATCTTACATCAACATAATCATCATTTATTATTTAAAAATGTAATTTTGATTACCTTTCTTTTAGTATAAAAACGTATAATTTGAAGTAAATCCTCATTTGAATACAAATAGTGTCAAAATGACCATAAAAAAGAACGTAACTGTTAAACCAATCGACGATACAATAAACACAACAAATAAACAAAAATCGATTTTACCACAACAAAATCGTTTGTGTTTGTGCAAAGTTTTAAGCCCAACGTTTAATTTGTTGCGAATTTTCGGCTTATTCCCGATAATTTCGAAACACCCAAAGAAAATCGAAGAGAATAATCAAAAAGAAACCGGCGACATCTTTCGGTGCAAATTCGAATTATCACCGCCATTATTAATTTATTCGTTTTTAATTGTCATTTTAATGTCAATCGAATTAATTTTCACCACAGAAATATTAAACATCTTCAAAATTTACAAAGGAAAATCATTACACGCAGTTTTAAACGCCATAAACGACATTTTATACTCGATTTTTATCGTATTATTAAATTTCGTCAACATAATCCGATTTCCGAGATTCATAAAAACGCTAAATAAATTGGTTTCGATGCGAAACGAAAACGATTTATTGTGTCAAAGCGCTTTAATTGGAATCTTTAAAGTGCAATATTTAACGATAATCGTGTTTTTTGGTGTGTTAATGACGCAATATGTCATTATTTTTTGGTTAGATTCCGCCGAAAATTATTTGACACATTTCATTGATTACAAGTTTTATTTGAACCAATTCACGATTAATTTATTTTTTGGGTTACACATAATCTTTATTAATTTAACGTCGATCATCGTTGGAATGTCGGGGTGTTTTTTAAAGATCACATCGACCTCGTTAAATTTTGAACCTCAAAATCCCCTAAAAGATGTCGATGAGTCATCGAAGGAAGCCGAATTTTTCGGGTTTTTTCGATACAAAATTTGCAACGAACACCATGGGGCGCCAAAAAGTATTAATAAATTTACAATCGCCGAAATAATCGAGTATTTGAGGTGTTTACACGAAGATATTAGCTTGTTAAGTTACGAAATTAATGATTGTTTGGATCCGCAGTTCTTATTACACATCATTTTGGAGTTATCGGCGTTGATTATTAATTGGTACGCGGTTATTTTGTATTTGGTTTACGATTTTACTTCGGAAATCGCTAAAACGATCAATATTTTAAACATTATTTTCGTAACAGTACACACAATTGGGTTATTAACCTTCTTAAAGCACGCCCAACAACTCCAAAACGTCGTTAAAAACTTAATCGATTTCTTATTGGAGTTTGCCACGAAGATTACCACACCTGAGGAGCACCAACAAATCCGAATTTTCGTGCATAAATTAAAAATTCATCGCCCGTTAACGGCTAGTGGCGTTTTTAACATCGATTTGGGAATCGCCGGCCCGGTTTTCGCGAATATTTTAACTTATGTATTAGTCGCGCTTCAATTTGATGTCGCAAAAGACTAAAAAATTAGAATCCTCGCGAAAAATCCTTTAAAACGACACCAAACTCGATGGGGTTACCTCCAAAAACAACGGAGATATCGCCGATTTCGTTACCAAACATAACCTAAAAATTGAAACGTCACCTGTCAAAATTAATTTAACTTTTTTGTTTTTTAAAGTGGATATATCGTGTTTGGTGTTGTTATAAAGGATTTTTTGAGCCGATTACGATTATTTTTTTGTTAAAAATTGTTTTGTTCTAATAATAAAAAAAATTTTTTTTTATTAAAAAATTAGAATCCTTGCGAAAAATCCTTTAAAACGATACCAAACTCGACGGGGTTACCCCCAAAAACAACGGAGATATCGCCTATTTCGTTACCAAACATAACCTAAAAATCGAAACGTCGCCTGTCAAAATTAATTTAATTTTTTTGTTTTTTAAAGTGAATATGTCGTGTTTGGTGTTGTTTTAAAGGATTTTTTGAGCCGATTACGATTATGTTTGTTAAAAATTGTTTTGGTTTAATAATAAAAAATTTTATAATAAAAAAAAATTTTTTTTTAGTAAAAAATTAGAATCCTCGCGAATTATTCTTCAAAACGACACCAAACTCGATGGGGTTACCCCCAAAAACAACGAAGATATCGCCGATTTCGTTACCAAACATAACCTAAAAATCGAAACGTCACCTGTCAAAATTAATTTAATTTCTTTGTTTTTTAAAGTGGATATGTCGTGTTTGGTGTCGTTTTAAAGGATTTTTTGTGCCGATTACGATTATCTTTGTTAAAAATTGTTTTGGTTTAATAATAAAAAATTTTATTATAAAAAAAAATTTCTTTTTATTAAAAAATTAGAATCCTCGTGAAGAATCCTTCAAAACGACACCAAACTCGACGGGGTTACCCCCAAAAACAACGAAGATATCGCCGATTTCGTTACCAAACATAACCTAAAAATCGAAACGTCACCTGTCAAAATTAATTTAATTTCTTTGTTTTTTAAAGTGGATATGTCGTGTTTGGTGTCGTTTTAAAGGATTTTTTGTGACGATTACGATTATGTTTGTTAAAAATTGGTTTGGTTTAATAATAAAAAAATATTATAATAAAAATTTTTTTTATTAAAAAATTAGAATCCTCGCGAAGAATCCTTTAAAATGACACCAAACTCGACGGGGTTACCCCCAAAAACAACGGAGATATCGCCGATTTCGTTACCAAACATAACCTAAAAGTCGAAACGTCACCTGTCAAAATTAATTTAACTTTTTTGTTTTTTAAAGTGGATATGTCGTGTTTGGTGTCGTTTTAACGGATTTTTTGAGCCGATTACGATTATGTTTGTTAAAAATTGTTTTGTTCTAATAATAAAAAAAATTTTTTTTATTAAAAAATTAGAATCCTTGCGAAAAATCCTTTAAAACGACACCAAACTCGATGGGGTTACCTCGAAAAACAACGGAGATATCGCCGATTTTGTTACCAAACATAACCTAAAAATCGAAACGTCACCTGTCAAAATTAATTTAACTTTTTTGTCTTTTAAAGTGGATATGTCGTGTTTGGTGTCGTTTTAAAGGATTTTTTGTGCCGATTACGATTATGTTTGTTAAAAATTGTTTTGGTGTAATAATAAAAAACTTTTTTTTTATTAAAAAATTAGAATCCTCGCGAAGTATTCTTTAAAACGACACCAAACTCGACGGGGTTAAGCCCAAAAACAACGGAGATATCGCCGATTTCGTTACCAAACATAACCTAAAAATCGAAACGTCACCTGTCAAAATTAATTTAACTTTTTTGTTTTTTAAAGTGAATATGTCGTGTTTGGTGTTGTTTTAAAGGATTTTTTGAGCCGATTACGATTATGTTTGTTAAAAATTGTTTTGTTCTAATAATAAAAAAAATTTTTTTTTTATTAAAAAATTAGAATCCTCGCGAAGAATCCTTTAAAACGACCCCAAACTCGACGGGGTTACCTCCAAAAACAACGGAGATATCGCCGATTTCGTTACCCAACATAACCTAAAAATCGAAACGTCACCTGTCAAAATTAATTTAACTTTTTTGCTTTTTAAAGTGGATATGTCGTGTTTGGTGTCGTTTTAAAGGATTTTTTGTGCCGATTACGATTATGTTTGTTAAAAATTGTTTTGGTTTAATAATAAAAAAATTTTTTTTTTTATTAAAAAATTAGAATCCTCGCGAATTATTCTTCAAAACGACACCAAACTCGATGGGGTTACCCCCAAAAACAACGGAGATATCGCCGATTTCGTTGCCAAACATAACCTAAAAATCGAAACGTCACCTGTCAAAATTAATTTAACTTTTTTGTTTTTTAAAGTGGATATATCGTGTTTGGTGTCGTTTTAAAGGATTTTTTGTGCCGATTACGATTATGTTTGTTAAAAATTGCTTTGGTTTAATAATAAAAAATTTTAATTATATAAAAAAAAAAATTTTTTTCTTAAAAATCGTTAAAAATAACTTTGAAACTGAAACATCTGTAAAACTCATTAAAGCCGTCATCCGGGGACACTTGTTGCTCTCGAAAACGTAAATCCGGGCCGTTTCGGTATTTAACACCAACCAAGAGGCTTCGTAATACACAAGATTTCGTCGCATAACAAAATTACAATTAACTAATATAAAATAAAATGGATTATTTCCATCCATTTAACGTAAACGCAATGGACGATTTTTGCGATAACCCAAAAAAGAAAAGGGGGGAAAATGTGAAACAAAGAACTCAAGCGAACGCGCGAGAAAGAGATAGAACGCATAGGTAAGAATTAAATTAATCGAAATTAAAATTTTAACAAAAAAATCTTGTAGTGTAAACTCGGCTTTTACCACCTTAAGACACTTAATCCCAACCGAACCGAAAGACCGGAAGTTGAGTAAAATAGAAACGCTAAGATTGGCATCAAGTTACATCGCGCATTTGGGGACGCAGCTGGTTGCAGGTAAAAAAGGACTTTAAAAATTTCTTTTAAATTTATTTTTGTGTTCAAGGAGGGATTGAACAACCTTGCCTAAGATTGCAACAACTAAGCGACGCGACCCAATCGCCTAATAACCACCGACAAGTTTGCACCTTTTGCATAGCCCACAATAAAAAAGGATCAAGGGTAATTTTTTTATTATATAATTTTTATCATTAAATTCGTAATCGCGCCGAAAAATCCTTTAAAACGAGCCCAAACACGACGAAGTTATCTCCAAAAACAACCGAGATAAGCTTGTTTAAAAATCATTTTGACAGTTTGTGTCAAATTTGACACATTAAGTTAAAAATGTCATTTTTAATCAATATATAATAATTTTTTCATGAAATTTGAGTTTTTATATTGACGCAATCAATATTAAGTTTTTAGGTGAATGTCAAATTTGACACGTTGAAAGTAAAATCTTAATTTTTATATAATTAAGTACCATTTTGGAAGTTAAATTCGTAATCGCGCCGAAAAATCCTTTAAAACGAGCCCAAACACGATGGGGTTATCTTTAAAAACAACCGCGAACGCCTGTTTAAAAATTATTTTGACAGTTTGTATCAAATTTGACAGATTAAGTTAAAAATGTCATTTTTTAATCACGATACGATTATTTTTTCTTCATATTTGATTTTTTATATTGACACATTGAATATTAAGTATTTACGTTAACGTCAAATTTGACAGGTTGAAAATAATTTGACGTTTAACGTTCAAATTGGTGAATTTAGCTTTAAATTAATAATTAAATGCCGCATTAATGATAAAATTTCAATCAATCAATTTGAAAAATGTCATGTGTCAAATTTGACATTACTTACGTCAATCTTTATATCATTAAGTGTCATATTTGATACTTAAATTCGTATTCGCGACGAAAAATCCTTTAAAACGACCCCAAACACGACGGGGTTATCTTCAAAAACAACCGAGATGTGATCGTTTAAAAATCATTTTGACAGTTTGTGTCAAATTTGACGGATTAAGTTAGAAATGTCATTTTTTAATGAAAATACGATTATTTTTTCATCAAATTTGAACTTTTATATTGACACAATCGATATTAAGTTTTTAGATGAATGTCAAATTTGACAGGTTGAAAGTAAAATTTCAAATTTTTATGTAATTAAGTACTTCTTTCAATTTTAAATTCGTATTCGCGGCGAAAAATCCTTTAAAACGAGCCCAAACACGATGGGGTTATCTTTAAAAACAACCGAGATACGCTTGTTTAAAAATTATTTTGACAGTTTAAACATTAAAGTGACAAATTAAGTTGGAAATGTCACTTATACGATTATTATCTCCTCCATACGTTCAAATTTCATTTTCTACAATGACATATTGAAGGTTAAGTCATCAAGTAAATGTCAAATTTGACAGGTTGAATATAAAATTGACATTTAACGTTCAAATTGGTGAATAAAACCTCAAATTGACAATTAAATGTCAAAATTGGCGATAAAATACGATTAATTTAGTGTTTAGCTTAAAAATGTCAAGTGTCAAATTTGACAGTTTAAACATTAAAGTGACAGATTAAGTTGCAAATGTCACTTATACGATTATTATCTCTCCAACTCGTTCAAATTTCATTTTCTACAATGACACATTAATTGTTAAGTCATTAAGTAAATGTCAAATTTGACAGGTTGAAAATAAAATTGACATTTATCATTCAAATTGGTGATTTAAACCTCAAATCAACAGTTAAATGTCATATTGGTGATAAAATATGATTAATTTAGTGCACAACTTATAAACGTCAAGTGTCAAATTTGACAGTTTAAACATTAAAGTGACAGATTAAGTTGCAAATGTCACTTATACGATTATTATCTCTCCAACTCGTTCAAATTTCATTTTCTACAATGACACATTAATTGTTAAGTTATTAAGTAAATGTCAAATTTGACAGGTTGAAAATAAAATTGACATTTATCATTCAAATTGGTGATTTAAACCTCAAATCAACAGTTAAATGTCATATTGGTGATAAAATATGATTAATTTAGTGCACAACTTATAAACGTCAAGTGTCAAATTTGACAGTTTAAACATTAAAGTGACAGATTGTGTTGGAAATGTCACTTATACAATTATAATCTCCGCCATTCGTTCCCATTTCATTTTCTACAATGACACATTAAATGTTGTCATCAAGTAAATGTCAAATTTGACAGGTTGAACATAAAATTGACATTTAACACTTAAATTGGGACCTCAAATTTATAAACGATTAAAAAAATTAATTTAATACACAACTTGTAAACGTCAAGTGTCAAATTTGACAGTTTAAACATTAAATTTAATTTTCTACATATTAAATTTCAAGGTAAACATCAAATTTGACATATTGAAAATAAAATTGACATTTAACATTCAAATTGGTGAATTTAACCTCAAATTAATACTTAAACGTCATATTAATGAGAACATTCATTAATTTAGTACACAACCTGTCAATGTCATGTGTCAAATTTGACAGTTTAAACATTAAAGTGACAGATTGTGTTGGAAATGTCACTGATACAATTATAATCGTATCCGCCATTCGCTCCAATTTCATTTTTTACAATGACACATTAAATGTTGTCATCAAGTAAATGTTATATTTGACAGGTTGAACATAAATTTGACATTTAACATTCAAATTGGTGAATTTAACCTCAAATTGACAATTAAATCTCATATTGACGATAAAATATGATTAATTTAGTGTTCAGCTTATAAACGTCAAGTGTCAAATTTGACAGTTTAAACATTAAAGTGACAGATTGAGTTGGAGATGTCACTTATACGATTATTATCTCCTTCATATATTCAAATTTCATTTTCTACAATGACACATGAAATGTTAAGTCATCAAGTAAATGTCAAATTTGACAGGTTGAAAGTAAAATTGACATTTATCATTCAAATTGGTGATTTAAACCTCAAATCAACAATTAAATGTCATATTGGTGATAAAATATGATTAATTTAATGCACAACTTATAAACGTCAAGTGTCAAATTTGACAGTTTAAACATTAAAGTGACAGATTGTGTTGGAAATGTCACTGATACAATTATAATCGTATCCGCCATTCGTTCCAATTTGATTTTTTACAATGACACATTAAATGTTGTCATCAAGTAAATGTCAAATTTGACAGGTTGAACATAAATTTGACATTTAACATACAAATTGGTGAATTTAACCTCAAATTAATACTTAAACGTCATATTAATGAGAACATTCATTAATTTAGTACACAACTTGTCAATGTCATGTGTCAAATTTGACATTTATATTAAAGTGGTTTTATCTCGGTTATTATTCGAGATAACCTAGTCGTGTTTGGACTTATTTTGAAGGATTTTCAATTTCCCACACAAAAATGTCGATTAATCGTTAATTTTGTACTTTTAGAAAAAAGTTTTAGAAGAAAAAGAAGATTTATACAAATCGAATCAACAAGGGGGATATTTTTATGAAGCGGAATGCTTTAACGATCAAAATTTCGAAGTAAACGAAGCTTATTTTTAATTCTAAAACATAATTTTAGTTTTAACCCGATTTTGTTGTTGTAAATTAATAAAAAATTAAATTTTATTTTAACTTTTTTAACTTACCTCTCACTATTTAAACTTTTACCAGTTTGGTAAGTTGAACAATTCAGAAAAAGATAAGAACCAGATTTTTCTTTCTCCAGGTCAGAATTAACACTTTTTTCGGGGATCATTTCTAATTATTTTTGAGAATATCCCAAAATAAATCGATTTAACACAAAATTTCGCTTAATTAATCTCGTCATTTTCAAATTAATCAAAAATAAAACTAAAATTAATTTTAAATCAAGTTCTAAATCATTTCGAATACGCCCCTGGAATTCTTATGAATCACTTACAAACAAGGAGTTCCAGTTTAAACCATCATTTTCTAATTGAAATCGGTTTCAAATCAACATTCCAACATCGAGGGCGTCCAAATCGAGTCGAAATTAACAAGAATTTGAGAGGTGAGCGATTTTTTAACACTTTTTTAACAAACTACGCCCTCCTAACCTCACTTTTTCACCAGAACAAAAAAAATTTCAAAATAAAACTAAATTTAAACGTTAACTCAATAAAAATATGATTAATTATTGATTAAAATCGTTGTTTGGTTTAAAATGGACGATTTCGATAAACAATTAGATGAATTAACACGTATTTAGTGAACTACGCCCTTCTAACCTCACTTTTTGCTCCAGAACAAAAAAATTTCGAAATAAAACTTAATTTAAACGTTAAATATGATTAATTATTGATTAATTTCGTGATTTGTTTTAGAATGGACGATCTGGATAAACAATTAGCTGAATTACAATTAATTAATAATGCCGAGTTACCTCCGAATCCATCAACTTTACAGAAGCAAAGCACCCCGGGGAAAAAAATAGCACCCACTGTTCCCCCAAAACCGAAAAAACAACAACCTTTGGTGCTAAATTGCTTTTAGTTGATTTAAAAGATAATTTAATAATAAAAATTTAACATTTTAGGTCCCCCATTCGTATTCGATCCAACAAAATCTTGAACCTTCGTATTCATCGCGTTTACACAGCCCCGGTGGGGCTAATTTTTATTCCAACATAACCCAAAATGTCCAACACAGCAAAACTCCCTCGAATTCTTCCACACTTCCTTTAGGAACGAGCATGTCTCAAAGTAGTTTGTATGGAAATTCTAGTGATCATTACGCAAATATACTTGGAATGGAACCGGGAAGTGGGCAATATTCAAATTTACCACCTCCCCCTCCTCCAATAACCCCGGCTCAATCACAAACGGGGAGTGTTTCAGGAAGTGTTCGAGGTAGCCCCCAAACTGTGTCTACATCCGGGTTTGGGAACACTAATTTCGTTCCAAAAGGTTATAATAAGAAGCCGGAGCAAGTTACTTATAGTAATGTTCAAGTTGGGGGGTTCCGAGGGGGCGAAAGATCGATTTATAGCAATGTTCAAGGTGTTTATAACAACGTTGGGAGTTTATATGCGAATGGAGGTAATAAAAAGTTGTTTAATTCGTTTTAATTCACTAAAATCGTTTTGTTAGAGGACTTACCTCCGCCTCCACCGCCGGTTCAACCATCCAATTTACCGGAATACACACCATGCACGGTTAACACCAATTTTCCACCACCTCCGGATGATTTTCCACCGCCTCCATCACCTGTAAGTTCGAGTTATAGCGAGTTACGTCGTGCTACTCAACCGAGTCAAGATTATAATAATTACGGGATGGGTTCGGTGAGTTTTTTTTATTCTAATTAACAAAGCAAATTTAAATAAATACCTTTTTATTTAGTATGGAACATCCAGTCAGGTAATTTTATTAATATATTTAAAAATAAATCGATTAAAAAATTCGTTTGACATTTCGAGGTTAATTTTGACATTTCTAAATTCGACATTTTGAGGTTAAACGAAATAAATTTTTTAATTTCGTATTTTGAAACATCTTAACGCATTTTTATGTTTTAATTGAAACGCAAAAATGATTTTTTGTTTATTTCTTACCTTTATTTGTGTTGAATTATGTTTATCAAGTTTGTTGGTTTAAAAATATGAATGTGATTCTTCCTCTTGTATAAGCTTTAAGAAGCATAAATAATTAAACAGGTTATGGGCTCAAATTCAGTTCAATTCGGTCCATAACTAACATAATTTCGATAAATTAGCCAATTTTCTGCAAATCTTTTTCGCTCCTTTGACAGTTCGCAACTTTTACTTCAATACTGCCAACCTCGAAAAAACAAAAAAATCCGTGCCAAACAAATCGTATCTCGAAATATTTTAACAATTTATTTAAATTCGAATAAAACAAGTTTAAATATATCCATTTTAACGTAAAACTATAATTTTTATATTATTATAATCCATTTTTTAATTCGGAGGAGTAAAATGAAGCGCAAAAAAGAAGGGTTGCCATTGGTTAGTTTTAAGCTAAAATAACCCTAGGAAAATTCAAGATGTTGCCGGTCGCCTAGAAATATTCGGATTGATTAAAACATTCAAGGTTTGAACACATTTTACAGGTTTTTTAATAAAGAATACATCATGAGGTTGTCCATTATAGTTGTCTATTATAGGATAACCAACTTCAGGTGTAAAATATGGTGTTCAATATTATAACGTCAAGTGTCAAATTTGACAGTTTAAAAATTAAAGTGACAGATTAAGTTGGAAATGTTACTTATACAATTATTATTTCCTCTATTCGTTCAAATTTCATTTTCTACAATGACACATTGAATGTTAAGTCATCAAGTAAATGTCAAATTTGACAGGTTGAAAATGAAATTGACATTTATCATTCAAATTAGTGAATATAACGTCGAATTAATACTTAAATGTCATATTAATGAGAAGATTCGATTAATTTAGTACACAACTTGTCAATCTGTCATCATGCCATCTGTCAAATTTGACAGTTTAAATATTAAAGTGATTTTATCTCGGTTATTATTCGAGATAACCTAGTTTTTTTTAATAAAAATACATCGTGTGGAACACCGTGAAGTTGACAACTAACTTCAAGTTTAAAATGTCAACCTCAATTTTGACTTATTTGTAATCTTCATTAAAAATCCTTTAAAATGAGTACAAACACGACATATTTATCTTCAATATTAATGAAGTTATGGTCAACTTCCGGTTAGAAATGTCAACCTCAATTTTGACATATTTGTAATCGTCGTCAAAAATCCTTTAAAAGGAGTCCAAAGATAATACGTTTAATTCTAATATTACGCGAGATATAAGCAACTTCCTGTTTGAAATGTCAATGTCATTTTGATGTATTCTTAATTTTTAGAAAATGTCTTAAAATTGGTCATAAAAACAAGATATAATAAAAAAAAATTGAAAATTAAGGTTGGTATTAATATTTAAAAATTAAATTGCTATGTTAACTTCCGGTTTAATGTTTTTATTCTAACTTTTTTGTTTTTTGAGATAAATGCATCATGTTTGGACTCATTTTAAAGGTTTTTTAATGAAGATGACAAATATGTCAAAATTGACGTTGACGTTTCAAACCGGAAGTGATCATATCTCCATTAATATTAAAGTTAAATATATCGAGTTTGGACTCATTTTAAAGGATTTTTTATGAAGTTGACAAATATGTCAAAATTAAAGTTTAAAGTTCGAATTTTTTTGTTTTTTGAGATAAGTGCATCATGTTTGGACTCATTTTAAAAGTTATTTTATCAAGATTACGAATATAATAATCAAAATTAAAGTTGACATTAACACCTGAAAGTTTTTTTCTTAACCATGCGTCGAAAGTCTTTCAAAAAACATCAAAATTATTTTTGGGCGCACGACTAAACACGAATATTTCTAATTCTAGGTTTAGGTCTAGTGTTAGCTCTAGTTTTAATTCAATAAAAATATGCAACACATTAATATATTCAAAAACGGATTAAAGAGTTATTTTGTCAGTAATCCGTAAACTTTTATATCTATGTTCTTGAGTGTCAAATGAAATAAGTTTTTGAATTATTTTGATTCGATTTTTTTAATCAAATTAATTAAAACATTTACCTTGTCATTCCTAAAACTGATTTGAACCAAAATTTTGATTCCCCGGGTTAAAAAAATCACTCAAATGTTTTAACAAATTTAAATCGCAACTTCAAGTAATTAAAACTGTCAATTAATGATGACAACAAAACGTAGTTGCCTGACTTACCGACAATGATTTTTTATTTTCATTTATTTGTTTTTCAATTAAATATTGTTATAAATTATTGAATGCAATACTTAATTTAACATCGTCGAAATCGTTTTATAAAAATTTATTTTACAACTTTATTTTTAAAGGTTTTTTTCGCGGTTTCAAGCAAAGTTTGAACTGTCAATTAAGAATTGGTACACAAATATAAAAAATTATAGATCGACTTTTATTTGGATAGATATTTTTGAGCGATTTTTTTCTTATTTATTAATAATAACGGTTTCAATTGATTTCTTTAAATGTAAATTAATAACGTATGAATTAATTTTATAAATTTAAAAACGAATTAACGAGTTATTTTAATCAGCAATCCGTAAACTTTTATATCTATGTTCTTGAGTGTCAAATGAAATAAGTTTTTGAATTATTTTAATTCGATTTTTTTAATCAAATTAATTAAAACATTTACCTTGTCATTCCTGAAACTGATTTGAACCAACATTTGGATTTATCGGGTTAAAAAAAATCAATTAAATGTTTTAACAAATTTAAATCGTAACTATATGACAACAAAACGTAGTTGTCTGACTTACCGACAACGATTTTTTATTTTCATTTATTTGTTTTCAAATTAAATATTGTTATAAATTATTGACTTATTATTGATTCTACTGTCCTTGGTTTTTAACTATTTTTTAATAATAATAAGTCAAAATAAATGAATTTCGAAACGATTATTACGAAAATTTTTGGTTTTTATTTGATTTGGGGAATTTTTTGTGTTGGTATTAATTTTTCATGACAGCTGACAAATTTGAAATTTTGAGGTTAAACAAAATAAATTCATTAATTTCGTATTTTGAATCATTTGAACGCATTTTTATGTTCTAATTGATATAAAAAAGTCATTTTTTATTCATTCCTTACCTTTATTTATTATATTTATGATTTGTATTAATTTTTTGCAGTCTTCAACGTACGAGTCAATTTATGAGCCGATTAATCCGCGCCCTTCTAGCCAAATGTCTTCGCGTTCAAATTACTCGTTGTACGCCCCGTACAGCGGAAGTAGCAGCCACATGTCTGGACCAAGTCAATCGGCCAGTCGGATCGGAAACAATAAAGAGCACGAAGTCGACACGTTAACTGATTTATTGGTGCAAGGGATGGTTGGGGAATCGGAAGGGGGCGAGTTTTATGGAATTTGTGTTAAATGTCGAGAAAAAGTTTGATTTAATTATTTTTTATATAAATAGAATTCAATAAATTCGAAATTTTTAGGTTATTGGGGAAAATAACGGGTGTACGGCGATGGACAAAATTTATCACACGAAATGTTTCACTTGCAATGCATGCGCGATTAATTTACAAGGAAAACCATTTTATGCTTTGAGAGGGAAACCGTATTGCAAAGAAGATTACATGGTAAAAATTAAAATTTAACCTCACTTTTTATAATTTATAAATAAATTAATTTTTTGTAATTCGCTACGGTAAAAATTGTTCCTACCTTTCATGGGACGTCTCTGGAAGTAGTTTCAATACAACTCCGAGCAGTTTCTCTTATTTCAGGAACGTTTTTTTCAAGTAAATACATTTTGTGTTTTTGACAACCTCTAACTGTCAATTCAAATTTCTATTTTCAAGTGTTACCAACTTCTACATAAAAAAAATTTCCTAAACTGTCAAAATTTATTTTATTTTTATTAAAAAAAAGAATAAAAACGCGAATTACAAAAAAATAGCATAAAAACGTGAAACTAGTTTTTTAATATACGTTTTAGAATACTTTGGAGAAATGTAGCGTATGCACAAAACCAATCCTCGATCGGATTTTACGCGCAACCGGAAAACCATATCACCCAAAATGTTTTTGTTGCGTTATTTGTGGTAAAAGCCTCGATGGGATTCCCTTCACTGTTGATGCAACCAACCAAATTCATTGCATTGAAGACTTTCACAAGTAAATTTACAACATTTTCTTAATTTCTTCGTTTTTATATAACTTTTTTTAAAGAAAATTCGCCCCAAAATGTTGCGTTTGCAATTTTCCTATTATGCCAGAACCTGGTCAAGATGAAACAGTTCGTGTGGTCGCATTGGATAGGAGTTTTCATATACAATGTTATAAATGCGAGGTAATTGTTGCTAATTAGCTTAAGTTATATAAAAATAATGTTTATTTTAGGATTGCGGCTTGGTTTTGTCATCAGAAGCTGAAGGGAGAGGTTGTTACCCATTGGATGATCATGTTTTGTGTAAAAGTTGCAATGCAAAGCGAGTTCAAGCACTCACTAATAATATTACTACCGAGTTATAAATTGATTCGATTAAAGGGGGTACATTCCATGTTTTTTTATCATTATTATTAATTTGGGCAACTTATATTTTACTTTTATTAACGGTTTTTTAGATATTTCCTTTATTAATATTAGATTTTTTTTAGTTGGGTATAATATACGTGCCAATATGATGTGATTTTTTTCTATTTGATAAATGTTTATGTATAATAATGGTTATTGTATGCTTAAATAAAAACATTTTATTCCTAATCGCTTTAATAACAACCTAAAAGTGGGGTTATATGTATGTGTGGTTGTCTAACTGTCAGGTTTTGGAGTTTAATAAGGTTATGTTTGTTAAAATTGCGATAAATATTTTCCCCGTTTTTGAAATTGACGCTTTTTTAGTGAGTTCGATTCATTTAAAATTCATAATTATTTAGAAAATTGTTTAAATTAAATCAAAAATTAATTAACTTGTAGTTTTAAGTAATTTCCGCCGTAAGATGGCGCTAATTAACATTTAATTTATTTAAAAAAGCTTTTTTTTATGTTATTGTGACTAATACAGAAGGTAAATTGAGTTTTCTTAAGGCTAAAATTACTGATAAAACTCCATTTTATAAATATTTTTAATAAAAATTAATTAAATTAGGGTCTTATGTAATTTTCGCCGTAAGATGGCGCTGATTGACATTTAATTTATTTAAAAAAGCTTTTTTATGTTATTGTAACTAATAAAGAAGATAAATTAAGTTTTCTTAAGGCTAAAATTACTGATAAAACTCCATTTTATAAATATTTTTAATTATTATTATTAAAAATTAATTAAATTATGTACTTACGTAATTTCCGCCGTAAGATGGCGCTGATTAACATTAATTTATTTAAAAAAAGCTTTTAATAAAACCATTTTATTAATAATTATTTTTATTAATCTCATAAACCCACACCGTATCAATCCCACTCCCAATAATCCTTTTCGGTTTCAAACTCACCAAAGGAAACCTACAAGCGATAATAAAACAACCATCTCCGCATTCATTTCTAATTTTTTCTTCCAACATTCCCATCTAAAAACGAAATAAACAATTAATAAGCACTTAATTCATCTTGATATTAAGTAACCATCTCCTCAACACCAAAAATAACCACGTTTTCGTACTTTCCAATATCAAATTTCCACAAATCTTTACAAAAAAAATTCGTTTTCGCCCTTAAACCCCTCCGAAACGAATCGATTTGAGAATAAACCACCAACCAAGGATTTAATTCAACCCCGTGCGAGATAAAATCGTTTTTAGCAGCCTCAATCACAATCCGACCATCTCCAGAACCTAAATCGATAAGATTTCCTCTTCGTCCTTTAAGCGCTTTTAAAACGTTCGTTATTTGGTGGGTTGTGGCTGGTACGTACGGTAAACACACTTTTCTTAAGGCTGGAATTACGAAGGGGGCGCATAAAATCGTTAATCCGGTTGCTACTCCTCCTTAAAAAAATTTATTAATAAATCTAACCTAAAAGTGAGGTTATGTTTGTTAATACCTGTTATTGCGATAAATATTTTCCCCGTTTTTGAAATTGATGCGCTTTTTGGTGAGTTTGATTCGAAATTATCTTCGAAATTCATAATTAATTAGAATATTGTTTAAATTAAATCGAAAATTAATTAAATTGAGTGTCTTATGTAATAAGTTATTATTTTCGCCGTAAGATGGCGCTGATTAAAATTAATTTATTTAAAAAAGTTTTTTTTATATTATTGTGGGTAATATTTAAGATAAATAAAGTTGTCTTAAGGCTAAAATTCCATTTTATAAATATTATTAATAGATGTAACCCAAAACTTAAGAAAATTAATTAAATTGGTGTCTTATGTAATTTTTGCCGTAGATGGCGCTGATTAAGATTAATTGGTCCAAAAAAGATTTTAATAAAAACATTTTATTCCTAATCGCTTTTATTAATCTTTCTCTTTTATTAAAACGTTTCGAAATTTTCTTGGAAATTCGTAATTTATTAGAAAATTGTTTAAATTAATTAAATTTAGGGTCTTATGTAATAAATTATTATTTTCGCCGTAAGATGGCGCTGATTATCATTAATTTATTTAAAAATAGCTTCTTTTATGTCATTGTGGCTAATACTTAAGGTAAATAAAGTTCTCTTAAGGCTAAAATTCTATTTTATAAATATTATTAATAAATGTAACACAAAAGTTAAGAAAATTATCTAAATTGGGGTCTTATGTCATTTTCGCCGTAAGATGGCGCTGATTAGCATTAATTTATTTAAAAAAGCTTTTAATAAAGACATTTTATTCCTAACCGCTTTTATTAATCTCTCTCTTTTATTAAAACGTTTCGAAATTTTCTTGGAAATTCATAATTAATTAGAAAATTGTTTAAATTACTTAAATTGAGGGTCTTATGTAATAAGTTATTATTTTCGCCGTAAGATGGCGCTGATTAACAATTAATTTATTTATAAAAAGCTTCTTTTACGTTATTGTGGGTAATATTTAAGGCAAATAATGTTTTATTAAGGCTAAAATTCCATTTTATAAATATTATTAATAAATGTAACCCAAAAGTTAAGAAAATTAATTAAATTGGTGTCTTATGTCATTTTCGCCGTAAGATGGCGCTGATTAGCATTAATTTATTTAAAAAAGCTTTTAATAAAGACATTTTATTCCTAATCGCTTTTATTAATTTTTCTTTTATTAAAGCGTTTCAAAATTTTCTTGGAAGTTCATAATTAATTAGAAAATTGTTTAAATTAATTAAATTGAGGGTCTTATGTAATAAGTTATTGTTTTCGCCGTAAGATGGCGCTGATTAATAATTAATTTATTAAAAAAAAAGCTTTTTTTATGTTATTGTGGCTAATATTTAAGGTAAATAAAGTTTTCTTAAGGCTAAAATTCCATTTTATAAATATTATTAATAAATGTAACCCAAAAGTTAAGAAAGTTAATTAAATTGAGGTCTTATGTAATTTTCGCCGTAAGATGGCGCTGAAAATCATTAATTTATTTAAAAAATCTTTTTTTTATGTTATTGTGATTAATTTTATGGGTTAAGTTAATTAAATTAATGCGATTTTTCATATTAATTAATACAAATTAAAAAGAAAATAAATAAATTTACATTTTTTTAAAAAACTAACTTCACGTTTGTTTGAGACGTCATGTCATGTAAAAGTTTAAAAAAAATTAAATTAATTTTCGTTTTTATTATTTATTCGAAAGTAAAAAAAATACACGCTTAGTAAGTATAAGAAGACGAAACAAATAAATAATCGTTAATAATTACGTTTAAAGAAAAGATATTTACTATTTTTTAATAAGTGAGGTTATGTCACTAAGATTTAACCTCAAAATAAATACTAAAGCGAAAAAAATGTACAAATAACACGATATTTATTAAACTTTGGTGTATCCTTGGGTTAAATTATGAGTCGTTGCGTTCCTTGTGGTACGAGGACAAGAATTTGATAATTGCCTCGAATCGGAAACCGTAATCGTACTTTTAACAACATTAAATAATTTAGCATAAGCCAATCTGTATTGTTTATTACTAGCTACATAAATAATTGGATTAACAACGCTCGAGGCCCATGCTAAAATTGAAGCGCAAACATGGAGAGTTGGAATAGTCGTGTCATCGTCGAAGACATTTACGCACATTAATGGCAAAAAACAAAATAAAAAGCACGCAAAAATGAGGAGCATTAATTTGGTGAGTCTTCTATCGTCTCGTTCGCGTTTTGAACTCCTTTCTTTGGGATTTGATCTAAAAAATTACAAAAATTAATTTTTTTTTTAGGTTAGAAATGAAATTAAAACATACCTATGCGATTTAAGATTATTATTTGATTGGCGAACTTTTAAATAAATACACGTGTAAGAAACGATGATTACTAAGCACGGGATGACGAATCCGACGAGAAAAATGAATTGTTTTGGAGATTTTCCATCTTTTTTGTTGATCGTGCACGAAAATGTCGATTTATTTAAGCCTAATTCGCCCCAAATTCCGAGAGAAGGTGGCAACTAAAACGATTAAATTTGAATTAATTTAAAAAATTGATTTTTTTTGATTCAATTTACCATTATTAAAAAAGCGACGCTCCAAATTGCGAATAATTGGATCCAAATTGAGAGTTTCGAGTACAATTTTGAATAATACTCGTAATATGATATGATTATATATCTGGAAATGATTATTTTTAGTAAGTTTATACGATTTTTTTTTTTGGTTTGGTTTTAATTAAGTCGTTTTAAATGAATGGTTCCCTTTCTTTAGAGTGCATTCATTAAATAAAGTCGCCCATTGTTCCATAAGTCGATTTATTTTTTTTTGTTTAGGGTCAAATGTCGCGTTTAGTCATTGCGTTTAATCAAGAACAAGCTCGTATTTTCTGTTATTACAGCAATTTAAATTATTTCTTTGAAAAATAATTCATTATTAGTCACGATTAAGATAACATAACCTATTTTTTTTTTTTTGGTTTGACGTTTCAAATTTTTTAAACGTCAAATCTGTCAAAAAAATTTTTTATTAAAATAACGCTTTTTTACCTGTTTACAGTTATCGCGACCATATTTAGGAGGGATAAAGCGACGTTTCCGTACAAAATAACGGGGAAAACTTTACACAAAGCATCCCCCATCCTCCATTCTTGGTGAATATACCTGTCTGCCATCAAGGGTAAGTTAATCAAACAAAATAAGAGATCCGAAATGCTCAGGGATAACACGAAAAACGTTGTGGCGTGCAAACGAAGTTTGGGGCATCTTATTAAAGCTATTATTGTAACAGTGTTTCCTAAAAAAATTATTATTTTAACAATTACGAAAAAATAACTGTAATTTAAGAAGCTATTTCTTTATCTAAATTGATAAGATAACTTCTACCTGAATTTTTAAAAGACTAACTTCATTCTTATCTCGCTTATTGTAATATTTTGGTCAACACTTACCGAAAACACCCACAATACAAAAAATAATAGCACAAATCGCTGCGAAAATAGTCGCGGGTCGCGGATATTTAACGGGTTCATCCATTTTTCGCGAAATTATTTGAATTTTAACCCATTACCGCCAAAAAATCAACACGAACGTACCCAACGCACTTTGTGACGTCAGCGGAGCGAATGAACGTGATCTTTGGTTGTGCGCTTTAAAGTGTTCGGTCGTCATCGAGTATTGCCCGAGATTTGTCGAAAAATTGAACGTTGTTAAAGTTTATTTACATTTTTAGATAAGTTGAAATGTTTTTATTGAAGGGATTTCCTAATTGGAGTACATTCTGATGATGAATTTTATTTTTTTTATAATTTTTAGAAATTAATGAGTCAATTTGTTTAAAATAAAAGATTTTTTGTGATAATAATCTTATTTTTTGGTTTTTATATTAATGTAATTACGATTTATTAATGTTTTTAATTAAAATATTTTAAAAATTATTTTTTTTTAATAGATGGCGTCATAAATGATGATTTTTTTTTATTTTTTAATAATTAATGACTCAATTTTTTTAAATAAAAATTAATTTTGTAATAAAAATCTTATTTTTCGGTTTTTATATTAATTTAATTCCAATTAATTAACGTTTTTAATTAAAAATTTAATCTATTAATTTTTTAATAGATGGCGCCATAACATTTGTTGACAACTTGTTATAAATGATTAATTTTTTTTTTAATTTTTAGTAATTAATGACTCAATTTCTTTAAATTAAAAGCTTTTTTGTAATGATAATCTTATTTTTCGGTTTTTATATTAATTAATTCCAATTAATTATGGGTTTTGATTAAAATTATTAAAAAATAAATTTATTATTTTTTTTAATAGATGGCGCTATTAAATTTATTGACAACTTGTCATGAATGATGAATTTTATTTTTTTTTAATTTTTAGTAATTAATGACTCAATTTCTTTAAATTAAAACTTATTTTGTGATAAAAATCTCATTTTTCCGTTTTTATATTAATTTAATTCCGATTAATTAAGATTTTTAATTAATAAAATTAATTTATTATTTTTTTAATAGATGGCGCCATTAAATTTATTGACAACTTGTCATGAATGATGAATTTTATTTTTTTTTAATTTTTAGAAATTAATGACTCAATTTCTTTAAATTAAAAGCTTTTTTGTGATGATAATCTTATTTTACGGTTTTTATATTAATTAATTCCAATTAATTATGGTTTTTGATTAAAATTATTAAAAAATAAAATTATTATTTTTTTTAATAGATGGCGCTATTAAATTTATTGACAACTTGTCATGAATGATTAAATTTATTTTTTAATTTTTAGTAATTAATGACTCAATTTCATTAAATTAAAACTTATTTCATGATAATAATCTTATTTTTCGGTTTTTAATTATTTCAATTCCGATTAATTAATATTTTTAATGAAAATAATCAAAAAATTAATCTATTATTTTTTTTCAATAGATGGCGCCATAACATTTAAAGACAACTTGTCATAAATGATTAATTTTATTTTTTAGAAATTAATGACTCAATTTCATTAAATTAAAACTTATTTTGTGATAATAATCTTATTTTTCGGTTTTTATATTAATTAATTCCGATTAATCAATATTTATAATTAAAATAATTAAAAAGATTAATTTCTTAATTTTTTTAATAGATGGCGCCATAAAATTTATTGACAACTTGTCATTTTTAACCAAATTTTTTTTTCATCACAAATAATGCAATTTTGTAACGTTTTTTTACTAAGTAAGTACTAAATATGTGTTGTATGTATGTAGTTTCATGTGGGGGTGAATTCCTTTTTAGCAATTAGGCCCTTTGTACATCTCCACAATTTACACATCATTTAGGGGTCAGAAAACCAGCTCAAGGGCGTTTATATGGGTTGGATTATATTATCCCAATGATCTTTGAGGTTTGACTAAAACAGAATAAAAGATACTGGAAATTAAAAGATTATAGAGGGTGTGTTATCTCTATAAGAGCTTCCTAATCTTTCTAATAACCTTGGAAATCACTACAATGCAAAAGGTATTACAAATAAAGCTGCTAAGGAGTATATAAGCTAAATTGGGGTACTGTGAAAGATAAAACACTTACTTATGAGTACAATAAACGATTTAAACCTAGTTTAAATATATTAGAAGAATTCATTTATAGGTTATGTCGACCAAAACACAATTTAAGAACACCTTACTTCATTATTATTGATAAATCATACCCGCACAACACTAAATAACCCAAAAATGCATTAATATTAATAAATTAATCACCTAAATCACCAAATTTATCATAAATAATAAAAAAGAACACTACTTATTATGACTTATTAGTTGTAGATGTCGCCACTTTCGCCGTAAAAATGCTTAAACCTCTATTTAGAGTAAAAGATTTAATTTTTGTGCAAAAACGCTTAGCGGGGCACTCGAAATGGGCCAATATCCGACACACGAAGGCGTTAAAAGATGGCCAAAGGGGGCAAATGTTCACGAAATTCGCGAGGCAAATAAAAGTTGCAATTCAAGGTTAGGATTAAAAGTGAGGTTAAGTTTGCTTTTATTTATTTAAGTTAAATTTTGGTAATTTAGAGGGAGGATCCCCCGATCCGGTTAAAAATTTGAAGTTAGAACAAGTCCTCGAACAAGCTAAAAGGAATAATATGCCAATTGGAACGATTCAAGGTGTTATTAAGAGTACGCAAATTAATAAGGAGATGTGCAAAAAGTATTTGTTGGAGATTAAGTTGGTTGTAATTAATTAATTAATTAAGATTGTATTAAAAAAAGTAATTTTTAGGGGTCCAGGAAGTAGTGTTTTTCTTTGTGAAGTCTTCACAGGAAATTTAACCCAAACTCGATCGTTACTTGCTTCGATATTAAAAAAACATTCATCTAAATACGTCGAAAATAGCGTAAAACACATGTTTGTGGAGAAAGGAATTATTGAGTGTCATCTTGATGATTACAAAGATAAAGACATCTTAGAAAAAGCCACGGAAGATGCAATCGAGTTTGGTGCTGAAGATGTGAAAGTCTTAGACGACAATTTAATTCAATTTCTTTGTACATCTCAAAATTTGAAAATAGTTCAAACGAAATTAGAAACGGCGAAATATAAAATAACCAGTGCGAGTGTTGAATATGTTCCAAATCAGTTACAAATTTTGAATGAAAAGGATTTAGAAATATGTTCAAATTTATGTGAGAAATTAGAGAATCAAAGTGAAGTTATTGAAATTTATGATAATATAGGAAATTGAGTTGATATAAAAGAAATTAATAAATTTAAATATGAAGGGTAGAAGTAGAATCCTTTCCTTTCTTAATTTTAATAAATACAGCTTTCAGGAATTTTTAAATTAACAACTTTTTGACATTTATATGAAAATGTAAGTTTTATTTCAACGTCTTTTTTCTCAATATTTTTCCAATCCAACCCAACAATTATTATACCTCATTTTAAAGAGAAAGCTTTGAGCTTTAATTTAAAATAAAATTCATTCCTTAATATCAATAAATACGACTTCCAGGAATTTTTGAATTAGCATCTTTTTTTGACACTTTTAGGTTATACAAAAATGTAACCTTTATTTCAACAATTTTTTTCTCAATATTTTTCCTATTCAACCCATCAATTATTATACCTCAGTTTAAAGAGAAAGCTTTGAGCTTTAATTTAAAATAAAATTCATTCCTTAATTTCAATAAATACGGCTTCCAGGAATTTTTAAATTAACATCTTTTTTGACATTTTTAGGTTATTCGAAAATGTAAGGTTTATTTCAAAATTTTTTTTCTCAATATTTTTCCAACCCAACCCAACAATTATTACATATCATTTTAAAGAGAAAGCTTTGAGCTTTAATTTAGAATCAGTCTCATTCCTTAATTTCAATAAATACGACTTCCAGGAATTTTTGAATTAGCATCTTTTTTTGACACTTTTAGGTTATACAAAAATGTAAGTTTTATTTCAACATTTTTTTTCTCAATATTTTTCCAATCCAACCTAACAATTATTATACCTCATTTTAAAGAGAAAGCTTTGAGCTTTAATTTAAAATAAAATTCATTCCTTAATTTCAATAAATACGACTTCCAGGAATTTTTGAATTAGCATCTTTTTTCACACTTTTAGGTTATACGAAAATGTAAGTTTTATTTCAAAATTTTTTTTCTCAAAATTTTTCTAATCCAACCTAACAATTATTATACATCATTTTAAAGAGAAAGCTTTGAGCTTTAATTTAAAATAAGTTTCATTCCTTAATTTCAATAAATACTGCTTCCAGGAATTTTTAAATTAGCATCTTTTTTTGACACTTAGGTTATACAAGAATGTAAGGTTTGTTTCAACATTTTTTTTCTCAATATTTTTCCAATCCAACCCAACAATTATTATATATCATTTTAAAGAGAAAGCTTTGAGCTTTAATTTAAAATAAAATTCATTCCTTAATTTCAATAAATACGACTTCCAGGAATTTTTGAATTAGCATCTTTTTTGACACTTTTAGGTTATACGAAAATGTAAGTTTTATTTCAACATTTTTTTTCTCAATATTTTTCCAATCCAACCCAACAATTATTACACATCATTTTAAAGAGAAAGCTTTGAGCTTTAATTTAGAATCAGTCTCATTCCTTAATTTCAATAAATACGACTTCCAGGAATTTTTGAATTAGCATCTTTTTTGACACTTTTAGGTTATACGAAAATGTAAGTTTTATTTCAACATTTTTTTTCTCAATATTTTTCCAATCCAACCCAACAATTATTATACATCATTTTAAAGAAAAAGCTTTGAGCTTTAATTTAAAATAAAATTCATTCCTTAATTTCAATAAATACGGTTTTCAGAAATTTTTAAATTATCATCTTTTTTGACACTTTTAGGTTATTCGAAAATGTAAGTTTTATTTCAACATTTTTTTTCTCAATATTTTTCCAATCCAACCTAACCATTATTATACCTCATTTTAAAGAGAAAGCTTTGAGCTTTAATTTAGAATCAGTCTCATTCCTTAATTTCAATAAATACGACTTCCAGGAATTTTTGAATTAGCATCTTTTTTGACACTTTTAGGTTATACGAAAATGTAAGTTTTATTTCAACATTTTTTTTCTCAATATTTTTCCAATCCAACCCAACAATTATTACACATCATTTTAAAGAGAAAGCTTTGAGCTTTAATTTAGAATCAGTCTCATTCCTTAATTTCAATAAATACGACTTCCAGGAATTTTTGAATTTGCATCTTTTTTGACACTTTTAGGTTATACGAAAATGTAAGTTTTATTTCAACATTTTTTTTCTCAAAATTTTTCCAACCCAACCTAACAATTATTATACCTCATTTTAAAGAGAAAGCTTTGAGCTTTGATTTAAAATAAGTTTCCTTCCTCAATTTCAATAAATACGGCTTCCAGGAATTTTTAAATTAGCATCTTTTTTGACACTTTTAGGTTATACGAAAATGTAAGTTTTATTTCAACATTTTTTTTCTCAATATTTTTCCAATCTAACCCAACAATTATTATACATCATTTAAAAGAGAAAGCTTTGAGCTTTAATTTAAAATAAAATTCATTCCTTAATTTCAATAAATACGGCTTCCAGGAATTTTTAAATTAGCATCTTTTTTGACACTTTTAGGTTATACGAAAATGTAAGTTTTTTCAACATTTTTTTTCTCAATATTTTTCCAATCCAACCCAACAATTATTATACATCATTTTAAAGAGAAAGCTTTGAGCTTTAATCTAGAAAAAGTCTCATTCCTTAATTTCAATGAATACGGCTTCCAGGAATTTTTAAATTAGCATCTTTTTTGACACTTTTAGGTTATACGAAAATGTAAGTTTTATTTCAACATTTTTTTTCTCAATATTTTTCCAATCCAACCCAACAATTATTATACATCATTTTAAAGAGAAAGCTTTGAGCTTTAATTTAGAATAAGTCTCATTCCTTAATTTCGATAAATACGGCTTTCAGGAATTTTTGAATTAGCATCTTTTTTGACATTTTTAGGTTATACAAAAATGTAAGTTTTATTTCAACTTTTTTTTTCTCAATATTTTTCCAATCCAACCTAACAATTATTATACCTCATTTTAAAGAGAAAGCTTTGAGCTTTAATTTAGAATAAGTCTCATTCCTTAATTTCAATAAATACGACTTCCAGGAATTTTTGAATTTGCATCTTTTTTGACACTTTTAGGTTATACGAAAATGTAAGTTTTATTTCAACATTTTTTTTCTCAATATTTTTCCAATCCAACCCAACAATTATTATACATCATTTTAAAGAGAAAGCTTTGAGCTTTAATTTAGAATAAGTCTCATTCCTTAATTTCGATAAATACGGCTTTCAGGAATTTTTGAATTAGCATCTTTTTTGACATTTTTAGGTTATACAAAAATGTAAGTTTTATTTCAACTTTTTTTTTCTCAATATTTTTCCAATCCAACCTAACAATTATTATACCTCATTTTAAAGAGAAAGCTTTGAGCTTTAATTTAGAATAAGTCTCATTCCTTAATTTCAATAAATACGACTTCCAGGAATTTTTGAATTTGCATCTTTTTTGACACTTTTAGGTTATACGAAAATGTAAGTTTTATTTCAACATTTTTTTTCTCAATATTTTTCCAATCCAACCCAACAATTATTATACATCATTTTAAAGAGAAAGCTTTGAGCTTTAATTTAGAATAAGTCTCATTCCTTAATTTCGATAAATACGGCTTTCAGGAATTTTTGAATTAGCATCTTTTTTGACATTTTTAGGTTATACAAAAATGTAAGTTTTATTTCAACTTTTTTTTTCTCAATATTTTTCCAATCCAACCTAACAATTATTATACCTCATTTTAAAGAGAAAGCTTTGAGCTTTAATTTAGAATAAGTCTCATTCCTTAATTTCAATAAATACGACTTCCAGGAATTTTTGAATTTGCATCTTTTTTGACACTTTTAGGTTATACGAAAATGTAAGTTTTATTTCAACATTTTTTTTCTCAATATTTTTCCAATCCAACCCAACAATTATTATACATCATTTTAAAGAGAAAGCTTTGAGCTTTAATTTAGAATAAGTCTCATTCCTTAATTTCGATAAATACGGCTTTCAGGAATTTTTGAATTAGCATCTTTTTTGACATTTTTAGGTTATACAAAAATGTAAGTTTTATTTCAACTTTTTTTTTCTCAATATTTTTCCAATCCAACCTAACAATTATTATACCTCATTTTAAAGAGAAAGCTTTGAGCTTTAATTTAGAATAAGTCTCATTCCTTAATTTCAATAAATACGACTTCCAGGAATTTTTGAATTAGCATCTTTTTTGACACTTTTAGGTTATACGAAAATGTAAGTTTTATTTCAAAATTTTTTTTCTCAATATTTTTCCAATCCATCCTAACCATTATTATACCTCATTTTAAAGAGAAAGCTTTGAGCTTTAATTTAAAATAAAATTCATTCCTTAATTTCAATAAATACGGCTTCCAGGAATTTTTGAATTAGCATCTTTTTTGACACTTTTAGGTTATACGAAAATGTAAGTTTTATTTCAAAATTTTTTTTCTCAATATTTTTCCAATCCAACCTAACCATTATTATACCTCATTTTAAAGAGAAAGCTTTGAGCTTTAATTTAAAATAAAATTCATTCCTTAATTTCAATAAATACGGCTTCTAAGAATTTTTAAATTAGCATCATTTTTGACATTTTTAGGTTATTCAAAAATGTAAGTTTTATTTCAACATTCTTTTTCTCAATATTTTTCCAATCCAACCCAACAATTATTACACATCATTTTAAAGAGAAAACTTTGAGCTTTATTTTAGAATAAGTCTCATTCCTTAATTTCAATAAATGCGGCTTCCAGGAATTTTTAAATTATCATCTTTTTTGACACTTTTAGGTTATACGAAAATGTAAGTTTTATTTCAAAATTTTTTTTCTCAATATTTTTCCAATCCAACCTAACCATTATTATACCTCATTTTAAAGGGAAAGCTTTGAGCTTTAATTTAAAATAAAATTCATTCCTTAATTTCAATAAATACGACTTCCAGGAATTTTTAAATTAGCATATTTTTTGACATTTTGAGGTTATATGAAAATGTAAGCTTTATTTCAACATTTTTTTTCTCAAAATTTTTCTAATCCATCCCAACAATTATTATACATCATTTTAAAGACAAAGCTTTGAGCTTTAATTTAAAATAAGTTTCATTCCTTAATTTCAATAAACACGGCTTCCACGAATTTTTAAATTAGCATATTTTTTGACACTTAGATTGTGTGAAAAATAAAATTTAAAGGTTTCTGTTTTTAAATGTTTCCATTGGATATTTATTTTTGAATAAATTTGAATAAAAAGTTACAAAATGTTTCCTTGAATGACCTCTAATTGACCTTGACCTAGTTAAAACTGAAAATTTTTCTCGAAACTTTGAGGATGTCTCCTTGAGTTCACCTTGAACGACCTCTAATTGACATTGACGAAGGTAAAAGTGAAAATTGAAAACGAAATTTTGAGGATATCTCCTTGAGTTCACCTTGAATGACCTCTAATTCACCTTGACCTACTTAAAACTGAAAATTTTTCTCAAATCTTTGAGGATGTCTCCTTGAGTTCACCTTGAATGACCTCTAATTGACATTGATAAAGGTAAGTGTTTTGTAATTTTTACTTCCTCGAAAATGAAAAGTAGGAAAAATATTTAGGGAGTAATTTGGCGGGAAATATGAATTAAATATACCTCGTAATATCAAACTAAAGTCCCTAGATTTACAAAGTACCGCGCTTCATGACGCCTGTTTTCGAGCCAAAATGGCGGTTTGACAACCTGTCACTACATCTCACCACTTATTTACAAAAATATTGCCGTCTTGTTGCCTTTGGAGTTGCAAGAATAGCAGTAAGAAGGGCTTTCGACTCTTCAGAGTACCACGAGATAAAAGAAAAGAATTTTGGCGTAATGTTATCAATACAACGACAGTTTTAAATTTCCCGCTTGACTTTCGAGCCAAAATGGCGACAAACCGCGGTACTTTGTAAATCTAGCGACATCTATCATTCAATAACAAAACTAATCTTAGGAACCAAAAGCGCTTTGTAACTGCCTAACAGATGTCGCCCTATATTTCGAGAAATAATTTTATAACTAATTATTGTAAACGGATCAAATATTGTTACAAAACTTGAAAAGGAATTATAAAAAAAATCGTATTTAATAATAATAATACGTTATTGCCCCAAATAAAATACAAAATACTTAATTAATTTTAAAACAATTCGAATTCTTTACGATTATCTCGCATTCATAACAAATTCGTTAATTGTAATTAATTCAAATCGATTCTAATTAAGAGAAATAAATTAAAAATATCTTTTTTTGATTTAATCCACTTACCTTGTTTATAATTCCCTGGATAAACCAATTTTGAGTTAAATACAGCCTTTTAAACCAATTAAATAACACTTTTTCCTTAAATAAACTTCAATTCAATTTCAATTTTGACAAGCACCTGCAATATTTGGATCTTAATCACCATGACAACCGAGTCAAGTTGGATAACCTAAAAATAATAAAATTTTAACCGTTAATATTTCGCTTTATATTTTAATAAACATTGTTTTGTTGTGACAGAACAATTAATTAAGGTTATGTACCTAATTAATTGTTAAAGATTAATTAATTAGAAATAAATATCTTTTTAAATCCCGAATTAACGCACTCAAAACTCACCAGCACTTTTCGAAACGTCAAACTTAAAAAGTAAACAAAGATTGAAGTTATGTTTAAAAAAAAAATCTTATTTTAAATTGTTAAATAAACGTTTTTAACATAAATTAATTGTTTACGATTTAAATTACTTACTTAGCCATTAATATCTTCTTAAATCCCGAATTGACGCATTCAAAACTCAGCAACACTTCTCGAAACGTCAAACTTAAAAAGTGAACAAACATTGAGGTTATGTTTAAAAAAAATCGTTTTTAAAATAAATTAAATGTTTAAGATTTAAATTACTTACTTTTAGTCATAAATATCTTCATAAATCCTGAATTAAAACTCACCAACACTTTTCGAAACGTCAAATTTGAAAAATAAATAAACATTGAGGTTAAAATCCTTTTTTAAAACATTAAACAAGTTATTAAACTTATTTAACATTAATTATAAATAAAACGCAATAAAAATATCCACTAGTGTATAGGGGGGTAATACTATAATAGATTTTTTTTACATATTAAATTTTTTTACAATCTAAACGCGGTACGTGTTTTTTTTAAGGTTATACAGATTTTTCGGGTTATTTTTGAACAATTTTTTTTCGAGATAAAAATAAGTAATAAAAAAGGAATTTAGGATTGTTTTAAAAAAGGATTTTGGATCGATAAAAATTTTTTAAACAAAATTTAAGTTGGTAATACGAATCGATTAAAAGTGAGGTTAAGATTTGTTTAAATGGGATTTCGGGGAGGAAAACAACGAGAAAAAAAGGATTTTTATTACAATTAACGACATTATAATACAGGACAAGGGATTGCCTTATTTTTTCTTTTATAAAACAAATATATACAAACGTAACGCGACAATTATCGAATAATATTAATATTAAATATAAATACATTTTTTTTTTAACTAAGTTGATAAAAAAGAGTTTTTTTACGTTTTCATTAAATCTTTTTAAAATAATTAATAATTAATAAAGCGAAGAAATAAAATCGTAATATAATAGAGAGTTTCTTGTGAGTGAGAAAAGAATCGTTTAATTTTAATTTTAGGAAAAGTAAAAATTTTTTTTGAAGGTTATGTTACAATTAGAATCTAAATATTTTTATTTTATTAATCGTAAAATTGTTATTTTAGTAAATAACTTTATATATATACATTCTATTCTAAATCGTTTTTTTTTTTATATTTATTATTTTCTTTTTTAATTAAAAATTATTTTAATCATTTTCATCTATAATGACTCAGAATGAAGCAAATTTCTCTAAAAAAAAATGATTTAATTCAAAATCTGTCTTTTATCCGTTACCGATTTTAACTTTAATAATTCATAACCTCAAAAAAAAAATTAAATCTCGATATTGCACTCTCGGAAAATACTTCTAACCTTACTTTCTTTTAATTATTTATTTTATATGGAATCGGTAACTTTTTCTTTTGACTTTTTCTTACCTAACCAACACATTTACGCATATTTCCACTATTATTTAATTTTTTTTTGCATGTGATATCATATTATTATTAAATATCGGCTAAAGCGGTGCCCTAAAGCGAACCGGGCGGGAAGCTTGTCGAACTATTCGAATGGGCCAAACTGAGCATTGAGCCTGAAAGGCTACGATCATCCTCGTCGTATTTCTCCCTCGTTCCTTCAGCAATAGCTAACGCACTAAAATTAAATTAATTAAATCATTTTTAATCGTTATTTAATCCAAAATTTAACTCACCTAAATCCTAACCTAGCCGATTCATCATCAAACGTTTCGATTTCCCTCGAATGCTTATCGTTCAACAACCGTATCCTTTCAGCTCTTTCCTCCAAGAACCGGTGCATCTCCGAGTTCATTTTTTGATCCAAAAGGGCACGTCGCGTATCCACCCTTTGTTCCAACTCGGCTCTTTCGCGATTACGCTGCGCTTGAGCGTGCATTTTATTTTTGCTTTGATAAGCGGTTAAACTATCCAGCTCGTAATGCAATCGATCTTTTAATTGTTGTTGTTCGTGTTCTTGACTTTCGTCCAATTTCAAGCTTTGCTTCTGCAACATTTCAATAATACTTTGCTCGTATTGGTCGCCTAAAAGCGCCAATTTTCTTCGTTGCTCCTCCTTTAACTTTTTGATAACCCCTTTTTGGTCTTCCTTGGCGGTCGTCGCCAAAATATGCGCCTTCAACGCTTTGTATTGTTTCGTTTGAACTTTGCAAGTGTCGCGGAATTGTTTTCGAACCAACATTTCTTTTTGTTTTAACGATTTCGGTTGCTGTTTTAGTTCGAGGGCGTGTTTTTTTCGCAATTCTCGCTCAGCTCGTTTCATGTACTCCTCTTGGTTGGCGAGTTCCGTGTCGTGTTGACTTTTGATTTGCTCGTCGCGTAACGTGTGCACCGCTTTTTGTTGTTTGTATTCAAGTTCTTGGGTTTTCTCGTGGTGTTTTAGCAGCATATCGTGAGCTTGCTCGAGTTGACTGTGACGTTTGTTCAGTTCTTCGCGTAGCAGTTCTTGCTCGAGCGAGTGATAAACAAGAAGCTTTTTTCGTTTGTACTTTCGCACTTCTAGGTCGAGGTATTCGCGTTGACCGCATAATAAACGTTGTTCATCTTGGGCATCGACCAATTTTAAATTTTCTTTTTGGGATCTACAACAAAATTTATTAATTAAAATCAACATAATATGTGTAAAGTGGCGCCATCTCTTAGTTGATTGTAATATAACCTTAATTATTTTTGATTAAAAAAACGTCGATTACGTTTAAAAAAGATATCCAACCTCAAAAGTAAGTCTAAAATCTCTCAATTTAGTAAATAATTAAAATTAAAAATATTTTATAATTATTTTAAAATTAAAAATTAAATAATTCTAATTATCACGGTACTAAAGTGGCGCCATCTCTTAAATGACATTTAGTACGTTTTCTGTAATCAAAATAAAATTTATTAATTTTGCTTCAAAAAATGTCTTAATCAGTAACGAAATAACCACAAAACGTTTTTTATACCCTTTATTCTTTAACTTTATCGGTTAAAAGTGTCACGAAAAAATAATTTAAATCTTTTCATGGATAATAAGTTGGTTGGGACATAACCTTACTCTTTTTTGATGAATAAAACGTCGATTACGTTTAAAAAAGATATCCAACCTCAAAAGTAAGTCTAAAATCTCTCAATTTAGTAAATAATTAAAATTAAAAATATTTTATAATGATTTTAAAATTAAAAATTAAATAATTCTAATTATCACGGTACTAAAGTGGCGCCATCTCTTAAATGACATTTAGTACGTTTTCTGTAATCAAAATAAAATTTATTAATTTTGCTTCAAAAAATGTCTTAATCAGTAACGAAATAACCACAAAACGTTTTTTATACCCTTTATTCTTTAACTTTATCGGTTAAAAGTGTCACGAAAAAATAATTTAAATCTTTTCATGGATAATAAGTTGGTTGGGACATAACCTTACTCTTTTTTGATGAAAAAAACGTCGATTACGTTTAAAAAAAATATCAAACATCAAAAGTAAGTTTAAAATCTTTCAATTTAGTAAATAATTAAAATTAAAAACGTTTTATAATGATTTTAAAATTAAAAATTAAATAATTCTAATTGTCACGGTATTAAAGTGGCGCCATCTCTTAAATGACATTTAGTATTGTACGTTTTCTATAATCAAAATAAAATTTATTAATTTTGCTTCAAAAAATGTCTTAATCAGCAACGAAATAACCACAAAACGTTTCTTATACCCCTTATTCATTAACTTTATCGTTTAAAAGTGTCACGAAAAAGTAATTTAATTTTTTTCTTGGATAATAAGTTATTTGGGACATAACCTTACTCTTTTTTGATGAAAAAAACGTCGATTACGTTTAAAAAAAATATCCAACATCAAAAGTAAGTTTAAAATCTTTCAATTTAGTAAATAATTAAAATTAAAAACGTTTTATAATGATTTTAAAATTAAAAATTAAATAATTCTAATTGTCACGGTACTAAAGTGGCGCCATCTCTTAAATGACATTTAGTATTGTACGTTTTCTATAATCAAAATAAATTTATTAATTTTGCTTCAAAAAATGTCTTAATCAGCAACGAAATAACCACAAAACGTTTGTTATATCCCTTATTCTTTAACTTTATCGTTTAAAAGTGTCACGAAAAAATAATTTAATTTTTTTCATGGATAATAAGTTGGTTGGGACATAACCTTACTCTTTATTGATGAAGAAAACGTTGATTACGTTTAAAAAAGATATCCAACATCAAAAGTAAGTCTAAAATCTCTCAATTTAGTAAATAATTAAAATTAAAAACGTTTTATAATGATTTTAAAATTAAAAATTAAATAATTCTAATTGTCACGGTGTTAAAGTGGCGCCATCTCTTAAATGACATTTAGTATTGTACGTTTTCTATAATCAAAACAAAATTTATTAATTTTGCTTCAAAAAATGTCTTAATCAGCAACGAAATAACCACAAAACGTTTATTATACCCCTTATTCTTTAAATTTATCGTTTAAAAGTGTCACGAAAAAGTAATTTAATTTTTTTCATGGATAATAAGTTGGTTGGGATATAACCTTACTCTTTTTTGATGAAGAAAAACGTCGATTACGTTTAAAAAAGATATCCAACATCAAAAGTAAGTCTAAAATCTCTCAATTTAGTAAATAATTAAAATTAAAAACGTTTTATAATGATTTTAAAATTAAAAATTAAATAATTCTAATTGTCACGGTATTAAAGTGGCGCCATCTCTTATCCGACATTTAGTATTGTACGTTTTCTATAATCAAAATAAAATTGATTAATTTTGCTTCAAAAAAAGTCTTAATCAGCAACGAAATAACCACAAAACGTTTATTATAACCCTTATTCTTTAAATTTATCGTTTAAAAGTGTCACGAAAAACTAATTTAAATTTTTTCATGGATAACATATTGGTTGGGACATAACCTTACTCTTTTATGATGAAGAAAACGTCGATTACGTTTAAAAAAGATATCCAACATCAAAAGTAAGTCTAAAATCTCTCAATTTAGTAAATAATTAAAATTAAAAACAATTTATAATGATTTTAAAATTAAAAATTAAATAATTCTAATTGTCACGGTATTAAAGTGGCGCCATCTCTTAAATGACACTTAGTATTATACGCTTTCTATAATCAAAATAAAATCTATTAATTTTGCTTCAAAAAATGTCTTAATCAGTAACGAAATAACCACAAAACGTTTGTTATACCCCATATTCTTTAAATTTATCGTTTAAAAGTGTCACGAAAAAATAGTTTAATTTTTTTCATGGATAATAAGTTGGTTGGGACATAACCTCAATCTTTTTTGATGAAAAAAACATCGATTGCATTTAAAAAAGATATCCAACATCAAAAGTAAGTCTAAAATCTCTCAATTTAGTAAATAATTAAAATTAAAAACAATTTATAATAATTTTAAAATTAAAAATTAAATAATTCTAATTATCACGGTGTTAAAGTGGCGCCATCTCTTAAATGACATTTAGTATTGTACGTTTTCTATAATCAAAATAAATTTATTAATTTTGCTTCAAAAAATGTCTTAATCAGCAACGAAATAACCACAAAACGTTTATTATACCCCTTATTCATTAACTTTATCGTTTAAAAGTGTCACGAAAAAATAATTTAAATCTTTTCATGGATAATAAGTTGTTTGGGACATAACCTTACTCTTTATTGATGAAGAAAACGTCGATTACGTTTAAAAAAGATATCCAACATCAAAAGTAAGTCTAAAATCTCTCAATTTAGTAAATAATTAAAATTAAAAACGTTTTGTAATGATTTTAAAATTAAAAATTAAATAATTCTAATTATCACGGTGTTAAAGTGGCGCCATCTCTTAAATGACATTTAGTATTGTTCGTTTTCTATAATCAAAATAAAATTGATTAATTTTGCTTCAAAAAATGTCTTAATCAGCAACGAAATAACCACAAAACGTTTGTTATACCCCTTATTCTTTAACTTTATCGTTTAAAAGTGTCACGAAAAAATAATTTAAATTTTTTCATGGATAATAAGTTGGTTGGGACATAACCTTACTCTTTTTTGATGAAGAAAACGTCGATTACGTTTAAAAAACATATCCAACATCAAAAGTAACTCTAAAATCTCTCAATTTAGTAAATAATTAAAATTAAAAACGTTTTATAATGATTTTAAAATTAAAAATTAAATAATTTTAATTGTCACGGTATTAAAGTGGCGCCATCTCTTAAATGACACTTAGTATTATACGTTTTCTATAATCAAAATAAAATCTATTAATTTTGCTTCAAAAAAGTCTTAATCAGCAACGAAATAACCACAAAACGTTTGTTATACCTCATATTCTTTAACTTTATCGTTTAAAAGACTCACGAAAAAGTAATTTAAATTTTTTCATGGATAATAAGTTGGTTGGGACATAACCTTACTCTTTTTTGATGAAGAAAACGTCGATTACGTTTAAAAACGATATCCAACCTCAAAAGTAAGTCTAAAATCTCTCAATTTAGTAAATAATTAAAATTAAAAGCGTTTTATAATGATTTTAAAATTAAAAATTAAATAATTCTAATTGTCACGGTATTAAAGTGGCGCCATCTCTTAAATGACACTTAGTATTATACGTTTTCTATAATAAAAATAAAATTTATTAATTTTGCTTCAAAAAATGTCTTAATCAGCAACGAAATAACCACAAAACGTTTGTTATACCCCTTATTCTTTAAATTTATCGTTTAAAAGTGTCACGAAAAAATAAAAATAAATTGGTTGGGACATAACCTTACTCTTTTTTGATGTAGAAAACCTCGATTACTTTTAAAAAAGATATCCAACATGAAAAGTAATTCTAAAATCCCTCAATTTAGTAAATAATTAAAATCAAAAACAATATTTAATGATTTTAAAATTAGATAATTCTAATTGTTACTGTTTTAATGTGGCGCCATCTCTTAGTTGACATTTAGTATTTTTGCAGCTTTCTGTAGGCAAGTTATTTATTAATTTTACTTCAAAAAGTGTCTTAATCCCCAAAAAAGGTTTGTTATTTAATTATTTATGAATATTATAACTTACTGTAAAGTAGCATCCTTTTGTTTTTTCGGTGTTGAATCATCCTGAGACAACTCCCTTTTCCACCTTTCCTTGTTCGCCTTATAATCCTTTTTGCGTTGATTCTCAAACAATTTCCGATCCATTTCTTGCCTTCCGGCGATATCCTTAATTAATTTTTTCTCCCCTAAAGTATTCTGTTTCTGCCTCCGTTCTAATTCTTGTTGATGTTTCGTCTGTAACCGTTCCAATTCCCTGCTGAATTGTTGCAGCAACGTCTCGTACTCCTTATCTAACTGAGCCTTATGATTCTCCATCTCCATTTTGCAGCGCTCCTCCAATTTCAAAAGTGCGCTTTGATGCTCTCTACGCATCCGTTTATAACCGGACATCTGTTCGTGCATTTCCTCTTGCATGTGTTCTTTTTGTTGCTTCGTAACGATACTTGTAGTACGAATCGTGGCGAAATTACTCGTTCCGTGATCAACAACGGCCGCCGCGGCGGGATGGCTTATTGTGCCGCGACCGTATCTCCTTGTGGTGCCATCTGCTGGTAAACTATTGGTACTACTCGATTGACTACTTGCGGAGACACCGACTGAGTGTACAGAGTGCTCAGATGTGACTGAATTGCTCTTTGAGCTGTCACCGCAGGCGTTGTCGTCGATTATTTCCTCGTTGTCTAAGGTGCTTTCGGTTTCGCAACTATCGTTCATTAGGATCTTTTTCATTTTTCGGTAGTTGAGGTTATCTAATTCGCGAACGGCCGCTTTCGTCCGTTGGATTAGGTCAATTAGAACGTTTGAAGAGCGGAGACGCAATAAAAGCGGGTGAGATAGAAGTTTTGATGATGATGGTCGGTTTGATGGTGATTTCTATAACAAAAATAGATTTTATTTTAATTTTTTTTAATTCATACAAAGTCAGAATCACTTCTGATTTCTACCTTACTTTGGTTCAATGATCTGGCAAAAACAGAGCTCTGTGCCAATGAGGTGAGTGATACATAAAGAAACTTAATAACTTACTGTAATGTTGCATCAAATAAGTTTATATCTATTTTATGCTGCTATTTCGTCGTGAAATGCTGGACACTGCTTGTTAAAAATAGAAAGTGCTTGCCAAAAATTGAAAACTGGTTCTAAATGACTAAAAATTTATACTATAAACTGTTTCTAAAAATCTGGAAATTGCTTCAGAAAACTGATTACTGCTTCTAAAGACTGAAAACTGCTTCCAAAAGACAAAGACTGCTTCCAAAATACTGAAAAGTGCTTGCAGAAGGCTAGAAACTGCTACCAAAGGACAAGAACTGCTTCTAGAATACAGAAAAGTGCTTGCAGAAGTCTAGAAACTGTTACCAAAAGACAGAAAATGCTTCCAAAATACTGAAAAGTGCTTGCAGAAGGCTAAAAACTGCTACCAAAAGACAAAAACTGCTTCCAAAATACTGAAAAGTGCTTGCAGAAGTCTAGAAACTGTTACCAAAAAACAGAAAATGCTTCAAAAATAGTGAGAAATGCCTGCAGAAGACTAGAAATTGCTACCAAAAGACACAAACTGTTTCCAAAATACTGAAATTTTCTTGCAGAAGACTGAAAACTACTATTAAAAAACAGAAACTACTTCCAAAAGACAAAAACTGCTTTAAAAATACTGAAAAATGCTTACAGAAGACTAGAAACAGCTACCAACAGACAAAGATTGCTTCCAAAATACTAAAAAGTGGTTGCAGAAGACTAGAAACTGTTACCAAAAGACAAAAACTGCTTCCAAAATACTGAAAAGTGCTTGCATATGACTAGAAACTGCTACCAAAAGACAGAAACTGCTTCCAAAATACTAATAAGTGTTTGCAGATGACTAGAAACTGCTACTAAAAGACAGAAACTGATATCAAAAGACAAAAACTGCTTCCAAAATACTGAAAAGTGGTTGCGGATGACTAGAAACTGGTACTAAAAGACAGAAACTGCTTCAAAAATACTGAAAAGTGCTTCCAAAATACTGAATAGTGGTTGTAGAAGATTAGAAACAGCTTTCAAAACACAGAAACTGCTTCCAAAATACTGAAAAGTGCTTGCGGAAGACTAGAAACTGGTACTAAAAGACAGAAACTGCTTCCAAAAGATAGATACTGCTTTCAAAATACTGAAAAGTGGTTGCAGAAGACTAGAAACTGCTACCAAAAGACAAAAACTGCTTCCAAAATACTGAAAAGTGCTTGCGGAAGACTAGAAACTGCTACTAAAAGATAAAAACTGCTTCCAAAAGATATATACTGCCTCCAAAATACTAAAAAGTTCTTGCATATGACTAGAAACTGCTACCAAAAGACAGAAACTGCTTCCAAAATACTAAAAAGTGTTTGCAGATGACTAGAAACTGCTACTAAAAGACAGAAACTGATATCAAAAGACAAAAACTGCTTCCAAAATACTGAAAAGTGGTTGCGGATGACTAGAAACTGGTACTAAAAGACAGAAACTGCTTCCAAAAGATAGATACTGCTTCCAAAATACTGAAAAGTTCTTGCATATGACTAGAAACTGCTACCAAAAGACAGAAACTGCTTCCAAAATACTAAAAAGTGGTTGCAGAAGACTAGAAACTGCTACCAAAAGACAAAAACTGCTTCCAAAATACTGAAAAGTGCTTGCGGAAGACTAGAAACTGCTACTAAAAGACAGAAACTGCTTCCAAAAGATAGATACTGCTTCCAAAATACTGAAAAGTTCTTGCATATGACTAGAAACTGCTACCAAAAGACAGAAACTGCTACCAAAAGACAGAAACTGCTACCAAAAGACAGAAACTGCTTCCAAAATACTAAAAAGTGGTTGCAGAAGACTAGAAACTGCTACCAAAATACAAAAACTGCTTCCAAAATACTGAAAAGTGCTTGCGGAAGACTAGAAACTGCTACTAAAAGACAGAAACTGCTTCCAAAAGATAGATACTGCTTCCAAAATACTGAAAAGTTCTTGCATATGACTAGAAACTGCTACCAAAAGACAAAAACTGCTTCCAAAATACTAAAAAGTGTTTGCAGATGACTAGAAACTGCTACTAAAAGACAGAAACTGCTTCCAAAAGATAGATACTGCTTCCAAAATACTGAAAAGTTCTTGCATATGACTAGAAACTGATATCAAAAGACAAAAACTGCTTCCAAAATACTGAAAAGTGGTTGCGGATGACTAGAAACTGGTACTAAAAGACAGAAACTGCTACCAAAAGACATAAACTGCTTCAAAAATACTAAAAAGTGGTTGCAGAAGACTAGAAACTGCTACCAAAAGACAAAAACTGCTTCCAAAATACTGAAAAGTGCTTGCGGAAGACTAGAAACTGCTACTAAAAGACAGAAACTGCTTCCAAAAGATAGATACTGCTTCCAAAATACTGAAAAGTTCTTGCATATGACTAGAAACTGCTACCAAAAGACAGAAACTGCTTCCAAAATACTAAAAAGTGTTTGCAGATGACTAGAAACTGCTACTAAAAGACAGAAACTGATATCAAAAGACAAAAACTGCTTCCAAAATACTGAAAAGTGGTTGCGGATGACTAGAAACTGGTACTAAAAGACAGAAACTGCTACCAAAAGACATAAACTGCTTCAAAAATACTAAAAAGTGGTTGCAGAAGACTAGAAACTGCTACCAAAAGACAAAAACTGCTTCCAAAATACTGAAAAGTGCTTGCGGAAGACTAGAAACTGCTACTAAAAGACAGAAACTGCTTCCAAAAGATAGATACTGCTTCCAAAATACTGAAAAGTTCTTGCATATGACTAGAAACTGCTACCAAAAGACAGAAACTGCTTCCAAAATACTAAAAAGTGTTTGCAGATGACTAGAAACTGCTACTAAAAGACAGAAACTGATATCAAAAGACAAAAACTGCTTCCAAAATACTGAAAAGTGGTTGCGGATGACTAGAAACTGGTACTAAAAGACAGAAACTGCTACCAAAAGACAGAAACTGCTTCAAAAATACTGAAAAGTGCTTCCAAAATACTGAATAGTGGTTGTAGAAGACTAGAAACAGCTTTCAAAACACAGAAACTGCTTCCAAAATACTGAAAAGTTGTTGCAGAAGACTATAAACTGCTACCAAAAGATAGAAACTGCTTCCAAAAGGTAGACACTGCTTCCAAAATACTAAACAGTGCTTCCAAAAGATTAAAAACTGCCTCCAAAAACTTGAAAACTACATACTTGCAGAAGGCTGAAAACCATTTGCAAAAGATTGGACAGCGCTAGTAGAGAATTGTTAACTGCTTGCAAAAGACTGTAATCTATGTGCAGAAGACTAGAAACTATTTCTAAAAGACTGGAATTTACTCCCAAAAGACAAAGTACTTCCAAAATAAAGAAAACTGAAATCTGATTTCGAAAGATTGAAAACTACTTCCAAAAGACTGATAATTGCTTACAAGAAGCCAAACATTACTTACAAAAGACTACACTGCTCCAAAAAAAATATAAACTACTTGTAGGAGACTAAAAACAGCTTGCTAATAACGAAATCAGACTGTTTGTAGAAGGTAAACGTCTTATTGCAGAAACTGTTACTAAAAGATTTGATACTGTTTAAAGCGGACGAGAATCTTGTTGTAGAAGGTTAGAAATTGGTGTTAAAGTACTGGATACAACTTGAGGAAAACGGAAAATTTATTGCAAAAATCAATTCTCATTGCAGAAGATGAAAATCTCTTTGTAGAGGACTGGAAATTGTTTATAAAAAAATTGATAGTTTGTAAAAATTGATATTCTGATTGCATTAGCAATAAAAGACTAGATACTGCTAGAAAAAAACTAAATGATGCTTACAGAAGAACTATAAATGCTAATAAAACTAGGTACAGTTTGGAGAAGACTAGATATTGATTGAAAAAGATAATAGTATATTTAGAAGTTAAAATATTGCTTGGTGAAGACTACAAACTGTCTACAGAAGACAAGAATGTCTTTGCAGAGGGCTAAAAATCCAAATAAGACTTGGTACAGTTTGGGTAAGACTAGATATTGCGTGAAAAAGATCAAATAATGCAAGATAGTGCTTGCAGAAGGTTATAAATTAAATAAAAAATTATAAAATAAATAAATGCTAATAAAAGACTTGATACAACTTGAAAAAGATAACATATTGACTGCTTGCAGATTACTACAATATGCTTACAGAAGACAAGCATCTCTTTGCAAAAAGCTATAAATCCTAATAAGACTTGATACAGTTTGGAGAAGACTAGGTATAAATGAAAAAGATTAAATAGTGCAAGCAGAAGTCAAGATAGTGCTTGTAAAAGACTATAAAGTGAATATAGAAGACAAAATGCCTTTGCAGAGGACTATACATGCTAATAAAAGACTTAATACAATTTGAAGAAGAAAAGATATTGCTTACAAAAGAACGAATAGTGCATGCGTAAGTCAAGATATTGCTTGCAAACAATTATTAATTGCCCTACAGAAGACAAAAATGTCTTTGCAGAAGGCTATAAATCCTAATAAGACTTGATACAGTTTGGAGAAGACTAGGTATAGTGTGAAAAAGATTAAATAGTGTAAACAGAAGTCAAGATAGTGCTTGTAAAAGACTATAAAGTGAATATAGAAGACAAAATGCCTTTGCAGAGGACTATACATGCTAATAAAAGACTTAATACAATTTGAAGAAGACAAGATATTGCTTGCAAAAGAACGAATAGTGCATGCAGAAGTCAAGATATTGCTTGCAAACAACTATTAATTGCCCTACAGAAGACAAAAATGTCTTTGCAGAAGGCTATAAATCCTAATAGACTTGATACAGTTTGGAGAAGACTAGGTATAGCGTGAAAAAGATTAAATAGTGCAAGCAGAAGTCAAGATAGTGCTTGTAAAAGACTATAAAGTGAATATAGAAGACAAAATGCCTTTGCAGAGGACTATTCATGCTAATAAAAGACTTAATACAATTTGAAGAAGAAAAGATATTGCTTGCAAAAGAACGAATAGTGCATGCAGAAGTCAAGATATTGCTTGCAAACAACTATTAATTGCCCTACAGAAGGCAAGAATCTCTTTGCAGAAAGCTATAAATGTTAATAAGACTTGATACAACTTCAAGAACAGAACATATTGCTTTCAAAAGAATGAATAATACATGCAAAAGTCAAGATATTGCTTGCAGAAAACTATTAATTGCCTACAGAAGACAAGATTGTCTTTGCAGAAGGCTATAAATCCTAATAAGACTTGATACAGTTTGGAGAAGACTAGGTATAGCGTGAAAAAGATTAAATAGTGCAAGCAGAAGTCAAGATAGTGCTTATAAAAGACTATAAATACCCTATAGAAGACAAAATGTCTTTGCAAAGAACTAGAAATGCTAATCAAAGTTTGAAAAAGAATGAATAGTGCACACAAAAGTCAAGATTCTACTTGCAGATGCCTAAAATATGCTGGCAGAAGACAAGAATCTCTTTGCAGAAGGGTTAGAAATGCCAAGAAGACTTGATATAGCTTGGAGAAATTAGAATTTTGGTTACAGATCACTAGATAGTGTGTGCTAATGATAATGCCTGAACGATTTTGATGATCAGAAGATTAGATATTGCTTAATATCAAAAGTTATTTACAAAATTGAGGGATATAGGAAATGATGTTATAATAAATAATGTTATAAGTTCCTAGTCCAACTAGGAAAACAACATTATTTTTTATGGACAACCAATTACTTTAAAATAACTTGGTTACAATGTGTGTGGTACAACATTCCCAATAAATTGGGAGAAAATATTTTAACCTTAATTTAAAAAATATTATTTAAAAAAAAATATTGTAAAGTAATTTTTAATACAATATAACCTCAAATACTAACTCAGTTAAAATAAAATTGATGATAAAATAATAAACATACCCTTAAACAAGCTTCAACAAAAGTTTTAAACGCATCCGACCAATCGTTAGCTTGTAACGAAGGCGCATCATTTTGGGCTATATGATAAAGTGCAGACATCGCATTCATATTGAAATAAGGTGGTTTCCGTTCGGCGAGTTCGATACATGTAATCCCTAACGACCACACGTCCACTTTACCATCGTACTGTCCCTCATCCATCGCCAATATCACTTCGGGAGCCATCCAATACGGCGTCCCCACAAACGAATTCGCCGGACACTTAATCGAGGCGCTCCCAAAATCGGCCAACTTCACCGTTCCATTCTCCGTCAACAAAATGTTCCCCGCCTTAACATCGCGATGAATTTTCCCTAAATTATGTAAATAACTCAATCCTTGTAGAACCCCTTCACAAATCGCCGCGATTTCATCTTCTCTTAAAGGCTTTTTGTGTACTTCAATGATATCGGATGCCGATCCGAGACAATACTCCATCACTAACCATGCTGTACTATCTCGGAGATAACACCCTTTGTACTCGATCGTGTTGGGATGTTTGAGTTGTCGAAGAAATCGGATTTCTTTGAGAATATCCTGCCATTTATCCGAACTTTGTTTACCCATATAGGACATCTTTTTGATCGCGACGATCTCGTTGGTGACTGTGTATCGGGCGTAATAAACAGCACCGAAGGAACCATGGCCGATCTCGCGAAGATCTTCAAACACCCGATCCGGGTCATCTTTGAAGAATAATTCGGCCACGTCCGGGTGTTTTAAATTGCCCGGTTTTATAACCGGTGCCATTTTTTATGTTTCGTGTTATGTTGTTGGCATTTCTCACTGTTTAATAACAAAAAGATTCATTAATAAAAACAATTATTGATAAAAATTAAAAAAAAAAAGAAACATAACCTCACTTTTTTTTATTATTATCATTAAATAATAAAAAACGTAACCTAACTTGGAATTATTACGATTTTTGATGTTTAGTGTTATGTTGTTGGCTTTTCTCAGTATTTAATAATAAAAAGATTAATTAATAAGAAAATTATTGATATAAAATTTTAAAAAAAGCAACATAACCTAACTTTTTCTTTTGAGCCATCACTAAATAATAAAAAATCTAACCTGTCTTGGAATTATTATGATTTTTGATGTTTGGTATTATGTTGTTAGCATTTCTCACTGTTTAATAATAAAAAGATTAATTAACAAGAAAATTATTCATATAAAACTTTAAAAAAAGAAACATAACCTCACTTTTTTTTTTGAGCCCTCACTAAATAATAAAAAAATCTAACCTGTCTTGGAATTATTATGATTTTTAATGTTTGGTATTATGTTGTAAGCATTTCTCACTGCTTAATAATAAAAAGATGAATTAATAAGAAAATTATTGATATAAAATTAAAAAAAAGCAACATAACCTCACTTTTTTTTTGAGCTGTCATTAAATAATAAAAAAAACCTAACCTAACTTGGAATTATTATGATTCATTTTCTTTATTACGAATTATTGATAACGAAACATAAAATACCTAAGAGAATGAAAAAATCCTCACCGGGGGCTGATGATTTGCACCACGGGAGGGGCAGGTCCTTATCCTTTGTTAAAAAGGGGCCCCGCTGAAACGCCGCCCCGTTGAAATCAAAACGTTCCGACCCCGTTTGGGGGGAATCGTTTTCGTTTCGTAACCTTTTTTTCTTAATTTTTGTGTTTAACAGAAAAAAAAACCTTTCAGTTTCGGAAGCAGGGTGCAGGAACTAAAATGGCGATCGCTTGATTGCCGAAACTGGCGTGTGTGTCTTCGAGTCGTATTCGCGATATCAATCGCTTCGCGCGGCACTTTATTCGCGAGGCTGCGACGGCGAGGCACCCCGACGCGCGTCGTCCGCACGGCGAAACGCGGCCCCCACGTTCGGTACCCAAGGGGGGTGCTTCGCCCGCCCGAATTTTCCGCACCGAACAACAAAAAAAAACACTCACCGTCCTCCGAGCGAGGTTAAAATCGCGACGATCTAGCGGCAAAATTCTAAACTAAACTTAGTCGGTAAAGAGGATTGCTAGTAACTTTTTTTTTAAACAAATTAATTAATTTATAAATCTAATTAATTCATTATTTATAAACCAAATAATATAAACAAATTTAATTAAATAATTAAAAAATTAATCCAATCAATTAATTTAAAAAAAAATTGTCGGTAAAGATTGAAATTAAAAAATTGGTAATTAACGGTAATAATTAATTAAGATCATTGTAATAAAAATGTTGAGATTAAAAGTTGGTGAAATATTAAGCTGAAAAGCTCGAGGAGAGCTTTAATTTGGAAATATTAAAAGCTTACCTTTATTAATAGAAAATTATCTTCCCAATATAATCGGTTAATATACTCCAGGATTAGCTTCCAAAGTAAATTGGGACACTGAAAAAGAATGTTTTGAATCATTAGACACTTTTTACGCAGAGTTGTATAACGAAGAAATTATTGAGGGGAGCAAAGAATGTTTTACATCCCGATATTAAAAAATCCTTTTTGCCACAAAAAAATTTTACTATAAATACTATACCATGACTTACCGAGTTTCTGTAATGCTTTTAAGAGGTGTTAATCCCATATTCTTCTTCATTTTTGTGTTAAAACGTTTAGTTGAGTTGAGAAATAAAAGTGAGGTTATGTTGGATTGTTTGTATTTGAATCTTGTCAAAAATTTCGCCAACCTAAAGAAAACAAAAAAAAATTTAATTTTATTCATTTTTAAATAAATTAAATAAATAATTTATTAATTACATTAAGTTTATAATAAATAAATTAAAAAATAACTTTAATTATAACACAAGTAAGTTTTTAAATAAAAAAATTTAGGTTATGTTTACCTTTTTTAGGTTATTCTGTAAAGGGAATTATCACAAAAAGTTGTCGAAATATTAAGCTTTAATTTGGAAGTGTTAAAAGCTTACCTTTATTTATAGAAAATTATCTTTGCAATTTGATCCATTTACCGGTTTATACTCTACGATTACCTTCAGAAAAATAATTTGGACACTGAAAATTCATTCAAAGATAAAAGTAAGGTTATGTTGGATTGTTTGTATTTGAATCTTGTCAAAAGTTCCGCCAACCTAAAGAAAACAAAAAAAAAATTTTATTTTATTAATATTTAAATAAATTAAATATATAATTTATTAATTACATTAAGTTTATAATAATTAAATTAAAAAATGACATTAATTATAACACAAATAAGTTTTTAAATAAGAAAAAGAGATTAAAAAAAAAATTTGAGGTTATGTTTACTTTTTTAGGTTATATTTACCGTTTAGGTTAACTTAATAATTAATGAAGAAAATGAATCAAGCACCAAAAATACTTAAATTAAACGAAACCGTAATAAATAAAATCGCCGCGGGTGAAGTAATTCAACGCCCGGCGAATGCGTTAAAAGAGATGATCGAAAACTCCTTGGATGCTAAATCAACAAATATCCAAATAATCGTCAAAAACGGCGGGTTAAAACTACTCCAAATCCAAGATAACGGATGCGGGATACGAAAAGAAGACTTTGAAATCGTTTGCGAGAGATTTACAACGTCGAAATTAAAGGAATTCGAGGATTTGGGAAAAATAGCTACGTTTGGGTTCCGCGGCGAAGCTTTAGCCAGTATTTCCCACGTTGCGCATCTCACGATCATTTCTAAAACGATTTCGGATAAATGCGCTTATAAGTAATGAGATGATTTCGATTTTATTTGGAAATAATCAAAAATTTTAGGGCTTCGTACGAAGATGGGAAAATAAAAAGTGGCCCCATTCCTTTCGCAGCGACTCAAGGAACACAAATTATCGTCGAGGATCTATTTTATAACATGAATGTGAGAAAGAGGGCTTTAAGGAGCCCATCTGAAGAGTATAATAAAGTTTTTGAGGTTGTTTCGAGATACGCAATCCATAATAATCATGTTGGTGAGGTTATGTTTGGTCTAAAAAGTTTTAATTTAATTAAAAATGTTTGTAATTATAGGATTTGGGCTAAAAAAGCACGGCGAAACGAACGATATAAAAACATCGCTAAATTCGACGAAAATAGATAATATTCGATTAATTTTTGGGGCGGAAATTGCAAAAGAATTGGTTGAGGTTATGTTGGAGAACGAAACTTATCGCTTTAAAGTTAGTGGATGCGTAACTAACCCGAATTATTCAACGAAGAAATTTATCTTTTTATTGTTTATTAATAACCGCTTGGTGGAGTGTCAAAGTTTAAAGCGATCAATCGATCAAGTTTATGCAACATATCTCCCAAAGAATTCGCACCCCTTCGTTTATTTAAGTTTAGAACTTGACCCCGCGTCTGTAGATGTTAATGTGCACCCAACTAAACATGAAGTACACTTTTTTAATGAAGATCAAATCATTGAGTTAATAATAACATCGCTTGAAACGAAATTATTGGGTTCAAATAATTCCCGGACGTTCTATACAACCGGAAAATTACCTAAAATAACTTTAAAAAGTGAAGATAAAACTTTGTATCAAAAAGAATTTGTTCGAACTGACACAAACGAGCAAAAATTAACAAAATTTTTTGGTCCCACATCAACAGGGAAAGAAAAATCTCCCATTAAAACGACAAAATTGGTAGATACGAGTTTATCAGAAGACGTTTTTGATAGATTTAATAAAGATTTTATAAAAAGAACCGAAAGTTTAGAAAAAGAAACGAAAAAAGATCATCATTTATCGAAAATATCCCGAATCGAAATAAAATTAACGAGCGTTTTGGAACTTCAAAAAGAAATCGAATCGAATTCGCATAAAAATTTAAGGGAGTTATTCGCGCAACACGTTTTTGTTGGATCGATTAACCCAAAACAAAGTTTAATCCAATACAACACAAAACTTTTTTTGTGTAACACAAAAAAGATATTGCAAGAACTTTTTTATCAATACATCATGTATAATTTCCAAAATTTCGATAAAATCACCTTGACAAATCCTTTACCAATTTACGATTTATGTTTGTTAGCTCTCGATTTATCCGAAGTTGGTTGGACCCCCGAAGACGGCGATAAAACCGAATTATCTCAAAAAGTCGTCGAAATATTATCAGATAAAGCTGAAATGCTCGACGAATATTTTTCGATGGAAATTGAAGACGGAAAAATTAAAAGCTTACCTTTATTAATTGAAAATTATCTTCCTGATATGATCGGCTTACCGGTTTATATCTTGCGATTAGCCTCCGAGGTTAATTGGGAAACTGAAAAAGATTGTTTTAAATCATTCGCGATTGAAACGGCGGCTTTTTACTCGGAGTTGTATAGCGAAGAAATTAATGAAGGGAGTAATTGGAGGTGGGTGACGGAACATGTTTTATATCCAGCTATTAAAAAATTCTTTTTACCACCAAAAAATTTTACCGAAAATGCTAGTGTGTTACAAATTGCAGACTTACCGAGTTTGTATAAAGTTTTTGAGAGGTGTTAATCTTATTTTCTTCTTCATTTTTGTATTAAAACGTTTAATTAAGTTATTGAGAAATAAAAGTGAGGTTATGTTGATTTGTTTGTATTTGAAACTTGTGTCAAAAATTCTGCCAACCTAAAGAAAATAAAAAAAATTAATTTTTAAATAAATTAATTAAATAATTTATTAATTACTTTAAATTTATAATTAATAAATTAAAAATTTATTAATTATAAATTTAAAAGTTAAAAAAAAAAGTTGAGGTTATGTTATTTTTATCACAAAAAGTTGTTGAAATATTAATTACTGTTAATATTAGATCGACTTACCAGTTTATTCTCTACCATTAGCTTCTGAACTAAATTGGGAAACTGAAAAATAACGTTTTGAATCATCACTTTTTACCCACAAAAAGTTTAATTGATTTAATCAGGAATAGAAGTGAGGTTATGTTGATTTGTTTGTATTTGAATCTTGTCAAAAATTCTGCCAACCTAAAGAAAATAAAAAAAATATTTAATTTTTAAGTAAATTAATTAAACAATTTATTTATAAAATGTTTATAATTAATAAATTAAAAATTAATTTTAATTATAACACATTAATAAAAAAAAAGATTAAAAAAAATTTTGAGGTTATGTTATTTTTATTACAAAAAGTTGTCGAAATATTAACGAAAATGCTCGCGGAACGCTTTAATTTGGAAATATTAAAAGCTTACCTTTATTTATAGAAAATTATCTTCTCGATATGATCAGTTTACCAGTTTATACTCTACGATTAGCTTCCAAAGTAAATTGGAAAACTGAAAAATAACGTTTTGAATCATCAAACACTTTTTATCATTACATTATTAATCATTACTTGACTTACCGAGTTTCTATAATGTTTCTAAAAGGTGTTAATCCCAATTTCTTCTTCATTTTTGGCTACAAAAAGCTTAATTGATTTAATCAGGAATAGAAGTGAGGTTATGTTGATTTGTTTGTATTTGAATCTTGTCAAAAATTCCGCCAACCTAAAGAAAATAAAAAAAATATTTAATTTTTAAATAAATTAATTAAACAATTTATTTAATTAATTTATTTATAAAATATTTATAATTAATAAATTAACAATTAATTTTAATTATAACACATTAATAAAAAAAAAGATTAAAAAAAATTTTGAGGTTATGTTATTTTTATTACAAAAAGTTGTCGAAATATTAACTGAAATGCTCGCGGAACGCTTTAATTTGGAAATATTAAAAGCTTACCTTTATTTATAGAAAATTATCTTCTCAATATGATCAGTTTACCAGTTTATATTCTACGACTAGCTTCCAAAGTAAATTGGGAAACTGAAAAATAACGTTTTGAATCATCAGATTCATCAGACACTTTTTATCATTACATTATTAATCATTACTTGACGAGAAGAGGTGTTAATCCCAATTTCTTCTTCATTTTTGGCCACAAAAAGCTTAATTGATTTAATCAGGAATAGAAGTGAGGTTATGTTGGTTTGTTTGTATTTGAATCTTGTCAAAAATTCCGCCAACCTAAAGAAAATAAAAAAAATATTTAATTTTTAAATAAATTAATTAAACAATTTAATTAATTAATTTATTTATAAAATATTTATAATTAATAAATTAAAAATTAATTTTAATTATAACACATTAATAAAAAAAAAGATTTAAAAAAATTTTGAGGTTGTTATTTTTATTACAAAAAGTTGTCGAAATATTAACTGAAATGCTCGCGGAACGCTTTTATTTGGAAATATTAAAAGCTTACCTTTATTTATAGAAAATTATCTTCTCAATATGATCAGTTTACCAGTTTATATTCTACGACTAGCTTCCAAAGTAAATTGGGAAACTGAAAAATAACGTTTTGAATCATCAGATTCATCAGACACTTTTTATCATTACATTATTAATCATTACTTGACGAGAAGAGGTGTTAATCCCAATTTCTTCTTCATTTTTGGCCACAAAAAGCTTAATTGATTTAATCAGGAATAGAAGTGAGGTTATGTTGATTTGTTTGTATTTGAAACTTGTGTCAAAAATTCTGCCAACCTAAAGAAAATAAAAAAAAATTAATTTTTAATAATTTTTAAATAAATTAATTAAATAATTTCATTAATTAATATAACACAAACAAGTTTTAAAAAAAAGTTGGGGTTATGTTATTTTTATCACAAAAAGTTGTTGAAATATTAATTACTGTTAATATTAGATCGACTTACCAGTTTATTCTCTACCATTAGCTTCTGAACTAAATTGGGAAACTGAAAAATAACGTTTTCGATCATCACTTTTTACCCACAAAAAGTTTAATTGATTTAATCAGGAATAGAAGTGAGGTTATGTTGATTTGTTTGTATTTGAATCTTGTCAAAAATTGCGCCAACCTAAAGAAAATAAAAAAAATTTTATTTTATTAATTTTTAAATAAATTAATTAAATAATTTATTAATTACATTCAATTTTAATTAATAAATTAAAATGTAACATTAATTATAACATAACACAAGTAAATTTTTAAATAAGAAAACATGATTTAAAGAAAATATGAGGTTATGTTTACTTTTTAGGTTATATTTACCAAAAAAATTCTTTATATTAACCGTCGAAAACTTGAATTATCACGAAGTAGTAGAAATAATAACAGAAAAAGGTGAAAAATTTAAAGTGGAAATATTAAAAGCTTACCTTTATTAATAGAAAATTATCTTCTGGCTATACTTGGCTTACCAGTCTATTTATATCATAAGATTAGTTTCCAAAGGTAATTGAAAAAGTTACAAATAAGTTTTTGAAAGGTGTTTTGTTCATAAAAAGCTTAATTGATTTAATAAGAAATAAAAGTGAGGTTATGTTGAATTGTTTGTATTTGAAACTTGTCAAAACATCCGCCAACCTAAAGAAAATAAAATTATTTAGTAATTAATTTTAGTTTTCTTATTAATAAATAATTTTGTATTTTATGCAAAGTACTATAAAAAGGAGAATAATTATTACCTCAACATTAATCAGTGACTTCGAGCTTGTCTCTACACCATTATAGAAAGTATCTTTTTAATGTGGTACCTGTTGAATGTGATTACTGTTTTAAATCAATAAATTTTTCACAATAAATCACTTTAGTTCTCCTTCTAGTTCATTCTTGTTCCTTTTGATGGTTTATGTCACCAATATCTTGCCGATATAATTCTTTTCCATAGATTTTTACTCAATTAATTTCCTCCTGGTAAAAGAGGTTATGTTGCTTTGTTTGTATTCGAATTTGTCAGAATGAACACCAACCTAAAAATAAAAAATTATTTACTTTATGAATCAAATTATTTTTTTAGTATTAGTAAAAATTAATTAGATTAAAAATGAATTAAAGTTAAGATTATTAAAAATAAATTAATTAAATCGAGTTAGTACAGCATCATCTATCGTGATTCCCCAAAACTAAATTTTGACAGATTCCTAACCTCCAATTCAAATTTGTACTAAAAATGTTTATTGTTAATTAAAATAAGAATTTAAATTAATGCAAAAAAAGAATGTTAAGTAAAAATTTATAACCTAGAATCGGTATCTAAGGTGGTTTTCATTTGTCGTTAAAAATCATTACGGCTGTTGATTTTTTTGAAAAGACACGAGTCAAAAGACAAAAAAAAATTTGCCGTGTGTGTCAAAAAGAAAACGGTCTTAATTAATTGATTGTAACGATTTCTAAAAAAAAAAAAACTGCAAATTTCGATCGCCCTTAAAACCCAAAAAAAAAAATCTCAACCTAACCAAAAAGAAAGAAAAAAAATCTTAAAAGAAATAATTAATCTACCCCACGAAGATGACCCATACATGAGCGAAAGGCTGTGGTCCCTCGCTAATAGGGCTTCAGAGGGCTCTGCGCATGTCTTTGGCTAACAAATATGGCCGCACGCAGTGGTTACGATGATAGAGATAACAGGTAAATAATAAATTTCACATTTTTTTATTAAAACAACCCCCCTTAAACACAATTTTAACCAACAAAAAACCCCCCTTTCCTTACCCACCCAACAACTACCTATTAAAACACCCCCCGTTTCAAAGAATCGAAATAATCTCGATATCTCCATAGCGCGCGCGATTTTGTCGGCATTCTTATAACATTGTGTTTCTTTCATTTTAAATGGTGATTAGAGATTACGGGGGCGGAGGGCGAAGAGGCGGCGGTCGCAAACCGTTTCCAACGGAGCCCCCGTTTACGGCGTACGTAGGCGGCCTCCCGATGGGTATCGTTCAGGGTGATATCAACGACATGTTTAAGAAGCTCAACGTGAAGAACATCCGCTTGGTTATGGATAAAGAAACTGATAAGTTTAAGGGGTTCTGTTACGTCGAGTTTGATACGTTAAAAGATCTCGAAGATGCCGTCGCGATGGAGGTTGAAGTTGAAGGGAATATGATTAAGATTGATGTGGCTGAAGGTAATTTGAATTAATTAATATAAATTAAATTTGAATCAAATTTATTTAGGTAAAAGAAATGATCGTGGTGGTTTCGATAGAGGAAGGGGGCGAGGGGGGTTCCGTGGGGGACGATCCGGTGGTGATAGCGGAGGTCATAAAGGTTATAACGAAGATTACGACGTTAGAAGGGGCCCTGGCAGAGGGAATTTCTCAGGTTATAACCTCAAAATGAAACGTCAAAAATTAATTTTACTTTTTAGATCGTGATAGAGGTGGTCATAGAGGAAATTATGGTAATTTTGGTGATGATACCGGTGGTAATTGGAATAATCGGGGTGGAAATCGGAATGTGGGTGGTTTTGGTGGTGGGCAAGGAGGAGGAGGAGGTGGAGGTGGTGGTGGGCCGAGGAATCGGCAAGATAGGAAACCTTTCAATGATGATTTACCGAATGCAGCACCGGGTAAATTAATATTGGTTAGATTAACTTGATGAGGTGATTTAATAAAGATGTTTTAGACACGTCGGGGAGGACGAAGTTAAAATTGCAACCAAGGACAGTGACGGCTCCTGTAAACGCCATCGCGGAGACTTCGCAGTCCTCGACAATATTCGGAGGGGCGAAGCCGCGCGAGGAAAAACTAGATAAACTATAAATAAACCGTTGATTTATTATTATTACCTTTTTTTTAATTAATAATTTTTTTTTGTCGTGTGTATGTAATTTATACCTTTTTATTTTATTTTTTTTCTTTTAAGTTTAGATGTTTTCTTTTTTTTATATCGCGGTAATAATATTAATGATTAAAAGAATCGGAATTTAGAGGCGGTCGCAAAAATAACGGCTTTTTCATTGTACAGGTTTCATTTTTTTAAATTCTCCTCCGATTAATTATTAAATTAACGTTTAATCGTTGTAACGTTTTTCCTCTGAGGAGGAAAACAAAGTTTTAGCAATCGAGGGAACGCAATCGTCCAACAAAAAAAAATTAAAACATAATAATTCACCTCTAATAATTAAAAAGGATAAAATTAAATAAAGAGTTGATCGTTTTTTGGCGTTTAAACCCGACGAGAGACAGCCGGAAGTGTCACCGTACACATTTGTTATATTTAATGTGTATAAAAAAAAAATATGATAATAATAAATAAATTTTCAGAAATTTTTTGCTTTAAAAATATCAAGTCAAATTTCTTTCTTTTCGATCACCCAAATCCAATTATACGTAGAAAATGATGTAGATTTAAATACGTCATAAAGTAAGGTTATGTGAGGTTATGTCTAATGTTTTCAATATTGCGAATATCATTCGTAATTTCCTGTCTTAAATCATAAAACTAAAAAGAAATTTGCGTCATAAAACTTAATTTTACTTACTTGTACACGTTTTGCGTTATAAAAGAAGAAATCAATTAATAATTCGCGTTTTAAATTACGCTAAAATATTTGACATGATGAGAAGTTAGTTATAAACATATTTTTTCCAACAGATGGCGTTATCTCCTAAGTGTCTTTTTCAAATAACATTTTTTGACGTTTCATTAAAATATAATGAATTTAGTTCATTTTGCGTTAGAAATAAAACTAAAACTAGAAATTTTGAGATCCAACTCAATGTTTTAGCGCCCGGGGGCGGCCGATGTCTTCGAAAACGGCCGTGTTGGTTTAAAGCTGTGCTAGAAAATGATGTTAATAATTTCTAATCTCTTTATCAACACAACCCAACCTCACTTTTTCAAATGATATTTTTGTGACGTTTCTTTAATTACATCTTCAATCTACTCTACGTTTCTTCAATCAAATAGTAATTCGCGATTTTCGTGGTTTAAATTAAGCTAAAATATTTGACATGACGAGAAGTTAGTTATAAACGTACTTTTTCCAACAGATGGCGCTATCTCCTATGCGTCTTTTTCAAGTGACATTTTTTGACGTTTCATTAAAGAAAATGTATTTAACTCATTTTGAGTTAGAAAATGGTTAGAAATAAAACTAAAACTGGTACAACACCGAATATCTTTATCCTCCCGAGTATAAACAAAGTAGATATTGTGTCGAATTTAAATACGTCATAATGTAAGGTTATGTTTTCATTAGTCGCTGTTGTGAATACCATTTGTTGTTTCCTGTCTTAAGCCATAAAACTAAAAAGAAGTACGCCTCATAAAAGTTCGTTTTACTTACTCGTACACGTTTTGCGTTATAAAAGAAGAAATCAATTAATAATTTGCTTTTTTTGTGGTTTTAAATTACGTTATGTTTTTTTTTCAACAGATGGCGTCTTTTTCAGATCAAATTTATTTTAAATTTTGCTTTAGAAATGAAACTAAAACTAGAATAATTACATAACTTCAAAATTTCTAGTTTTAGTTTTATTTCTAATACAAAATTAAATCAAATTTTCTTTAATGAAACGTCAAAAAATGACTCTTGGAAAAGAGGTTAGGTTGGTTTGAAAAAGTGAGGTTGGGACAAACATTGGGGACGAATATAAGATAGATAACAAACAAAATTAACATTTCCCAGCGCAGTTTTAAACTGACACGGCCGTTTTCGAACACATCGGCCGCCCCCGAGAGCACGAAATGTTGATTTTCACAAATACGGGTAGATATCAAAGCTTGATTTCAATGTCTTAACGTTCGCGATGGCCGGGGGCGGCCGATGTCTTCGAAAACGGCCGTGTTAGTTTAAAATTGCTAGAAAATGATGTCGAGGATTACTAATCTCACTTTGCAAACACAACCTAACCTCACTTTTTCAAATGACATATTTTGACTTTTATTTTAGACTTTTTTTCAACAGATGGCGCTATCTCCTATGCATCTTTGACGCACGACATAACCCGAAAATTTCTAGTTTTAGTTTTATTTCTTATTATATCGGCAGAAAAGTCTACGAAAATTTTGCACTTATCTTAACTTCTAGGTTATGTTGTAGGTCTCTATTGGATTGCAAAGTCCCTCTTAGGAATGGACAGGAATTTGGAAAGCTTCGGTTCGGATAATTATTCTTTAATCGGTCTTCTTTGGATCTGGTGTTTATTTTTGATGTTTAAATTTAATTTTTCTTCTTTTTAGGTTATATAAAATCTTGATTCGGCGTTAAATTTGAATTGAATTATCGGAGAACCAATTTAAGGTTAGGAAATTATTTTTTGACATTTATAGGTTAGATTTCTTGCTCGTACTAAATTGGACTTTTTCTTGGTTCAACTTTTCCTCTTCTTATATACCCTTTTCTCCTTCTCCAGAAAATTTTCTTCCTTCTATTTTTAACCCGCACTTCTGATTGGTTGATGGAAATAAATTCAAATCTTCCTAAATTCCGAAAACGCCATCTATCGGATTTCTTTCGAACTACCCAAAAATTCAAAAACTTATTCTATTCATATCTTCTTCAATTTTTCACTAATCTAGATGAAACTTGGTATTTGATGCACACATTTTTCTATTTCAGCTGTCCATTGGAGATTTCAAGATTCTCTTACCACAAAAGAAGTTTGAATTTTACAAATTCAAATCCAATTTTCAAGGTTAAAATCGTTCAAAATCTTCCAAAATCTAATGAATTAGATGTAGCTGACACTGATCTTCCCGTTTTGGATGGTTTAGAAAGGATATTATTAGTTTTGAGAAAATTATAAGCAAATAAAAATTAACTGTCAACTGAATTGAGGTTATGTTTCTCTCTCTCAAGTAAAACTTGTCTGGGAAGCTATATTACAATATAATTAACTAATCCAGTAAAATCTGGGGTTAGAAAAACTTTTAAATCCTCTACGAATTTTTTTAATCATCCAAACATACAAAATCATCACAACGCCCCTTTTTTTTTAATGACTAGTTATCACATTAGCGGGCATATGTCCACTATCGCCTAAAGCCCTTAAAATAACCCTCCCTGAAGGAGTTATCGATATCCATGATATACTCGCATGATTTAATGATAATCTCAACCAAGCTTCTGGAGGAAATTGCAACGCTCTACAAAAAAAATCATTTTAACCCAAAATTAATTAACTTAATTAATTAATTACCTGCAGATAAAGTATCTAATAACGTTTGCGTGACACACAAGAACCGTATAACTGTCTTTCGCTTGATCAACATCCGCCCTATGAAAATATTTCCGAAATGCCGCCTCAATTCGAGCTCCATCCTCAAAGAACTGCTAAATTATTCGATTTGGAATTAATTTTTAACAAAAAAATTAATTTGCTTACATGAACGCCCGGTTTCCAATGCCCGACGGGTGGTTCGGGAGGAATAGGGGCCCCCTCCCTCAACATATGACACTCTTTAACAGGCACATCGGGCAAATGTTGCGAAATAACGTGCCCCGTTTCTTGAGCTCGACTCATCGTTGATTTAATAATATCTGTGTAAGGGAGTCCTAATTCCCGTAATCTTTTCGCAGTCCACTCGGCTTGGGTTCTCCCCAATCCAGTTAAAATCCGCTCAGAATCAGTTTTACCCTCTAAATTATACTGCCCGTGTCTTATTAAAATGATATGGCGAGTTGCAACAGGCTTTAAATTCGAAAAGTTATCCATGTCCTCTTTCACATCTCCCATTTCGTTTTTAAGCTTTTTCGGGTGAACCAAACTTGTAGGGGCACGACTTAAAATCAATTTAAATTAGTTTATGTGATTAAATTTAATTTCATTACTTACAAATCCCAATTTTCATCCCATTTCGTCGAGGGGGTAAAATTGGTGGTCCAGGAAGTGTGGACTTTCTCTTTTTGCTTGTTGGTTAAATAATAATATGTAACCCCGCCGAAAGTACCGATTGATATAAGGAATTTTTGGATATTATTTATAGAATTCATCGTAAAAGGACGATGAATCGCCGTGTTTTTAAAAATAACGCGGGACGTGACGTTTGAGGTTAGGTATATATATCTCGACGTAAGTGAAGTTGGATATGGTTTAAAAAATATAATAATAAACGTTAAATACTTAATAATAAATAAAATAATAATTAACTTAATTAAATTTAAATCAAATTTAAATAAAAATATCATTAATAACTTAATTAATTTATAAATAAAGAAAATTTAAAACCAGCTAACTTCACATATGTCAAAATATCCCCAATATGACATTTATGATGTAACAGAAAAAATTTTACCCAAAAAAAAGTAATTAATTCATAAATCCCAGTATAATCTGGGGTAAGTAACTCAAAGTTAACGCAATTTGAACCGAATCGCAAATTTTAAACAAGAATGTCCCATACTTAACATAACCTCAAACTTTGACGAGATGTACACCAGGTATGGGCCGTTTAATGTATTTTGGGGGCACGCACGCAACTTTACCACATCAGCCATTAAAAACGCAACCGCTGTTAAGTCGCATTACGAAGTTTTAGGAATAAATCCAGGGGCAACGCAAGCGGAAGTTAAATCGGCTTATTACAATCTATCGAAAATGTATCATCCGGATAAAAATCAGGGATGTGAGGACGCTGCGACGAAATTTAGGGATATTACGAATGCTTACGAAGTATTGGGGAACGTGCAATCGCGCAGGTTATACGATAAAGGTATTTAATGATTTTAAAATTATTTTTAAATTAATTTATTTCATTTTAAGGTGTACGTTTTGAAAGATCTCGTCATTCCGCGCACCATCCGGCGCAAGATGATGACCCAAAAACGCGATTTTATCGCAGTCGCGATCACAGACATAAACCTCCGACGATGGGGGGAACTCATCGCCAAACGGTTTACGATTTCGACGAGTGGTCGAGAGCTCATTATGGGGCGACTTTTGCCCGAGACCTCGAGAGAAAACGTCGCCAACAAATCGTGAACGAAATGAATGAACAGATCAACAATAGGAAGAAAATTGAAAACGTTTTATTTGGAATGATCATTTTTATGATGATCGTTATGGCCATAACGAGGGAATCATACGATATGAATCATCTAAAACCAAGGGGGAATTCGAATCCGCCGATCGAGCGATGAGTGGTTCAATTAATTGAGGTTATGTTAATGTCGTCGTCTGTGATTGTTTTTCGAAGAATCGGGTGGAAAATTTAGTGAATTTTTTTTTATCAGGTATTATAGTTTTAATTCTTGTTGAAATATATATTTATTTTTTTATAGATCCTTTTTTTGATGAATAAAATTAAAAATAAAAAAGTGAGGTTAGGTTAATCTTAATTTTGACTTTGACAATTAAAAAAAAGTGAGGTTATGTTTATCTTAGTTTTGACCTTGACAATTAAAAAAAAAGTGAGGTTATGTTTATTTTTAGTTTGAATTATTAATCAAAATTATTTAAATCAAAATTTAATGTGTAAAATCCATGATATCGTTTCGATCGCCGGTCGATGAATCATCATCACTTTCAATATCGCTGATCGTATCTCCAAAAATAGACAATTCTAACCCCAAAAACACAAATAATCATCTTTAAAGTTAACTAAAAAAGTGTTTTACCTGTTACTTTTCTAAGCGGGATATCCACAGTGGTGGCTTTTTCATCTTGAATGAACTCAAAACGAGTAGTCACCTAACCAATAAATTAAAAATTACCTTCTTAATGATTTTTTTTTTGACTCACCGCTGCATTATCCATCCTTAAAAGTATCAAAACTTCTTTTTCGACATCCGCAGCTTCCTCCAAATCGTTTTTGTTCCGTAACGTTTTTCTGAATCTTATATTCGAGATGTTCTTTAAAGGGGGTGTTATACCATGAAGATATTGATATTTTTGTTTCATATCATCCGTTTTATATTTCACTTTGGCTTCGTTTATTTTAAAAGTTTCTTCGTCTGTACAAATCAACATTTGGGAAACATCAGCCGTTTTAAATATTTGTACCCCGTCTACGGTTTTATTCGATTCTACAATCGTTGGTAAATCCACTAATTTCCCTTTTAAAAGTTTTCTATGTACGAAAACGTTGCAGTAGCGCATATTAAATTCGAAATCTAAGGTTAAATATTTTTTGATCTTTTTCGGCTTCTTTTTTAATACTTTTCGAACAAACTTTGCTTGCTCCTGTTGGATTAGAAATTATTTTATTAAAAAAATTGATTAATTTAGTAAAGAATAACTCATTACCTGGGGTAAACGCAAAATAAATTGATCTTCAAGATCGAATTTTTGTAAAACCTCCGGTTTCGTTGACATTTTTACAACTGTCAAAGAGCCCTCTATGAATCAATAGTAAAATTAAAAAATTAATTTTAACGAATTAAGTTAAAATCACTTTTTAATTAATTTATGTTTTAACTAAATTATTTTAAGTGATTTAATTAAAATTAATTAACTTTAATTATTAATTTAACAACATAAAAATAAAACAGGTGGTGTTTTTATCGTGAACTAAAAAAAAAATGGCGGAGTGTAACGGGTGTTGTGAACGTTTAACGAGTTAAAAATGAAAATTACCCGATTTTTCGCCGGTTTTTCCGCTTGATTTCGCCCGCGAGATGTAAATTGAACGTTAACGTAATGTTTTCGCATCGATTGTGGTTTTAGATGTGTAGGGTGTTTTTGAGGGTGTGTTTTGATCGCTAAAGAAGTGTTGAGAAAATGTTTAGATTTTTGAGCGGGCGAAAGGGCAAACGCTCCGAGGGAAATTCTCAAAGCAGGAATTCTCGCCACGCCGTCCACAAAGGGTTAATTCAGTGCAAAGTGATTCTTTTAGACGGAACCGATCTTTCCGTGGAATTATCGGTGAGTAAAGTTTTTTTGTTTGTGGTGTTTAGGTGTGGGTGGAATTATATCAGCGATACTCAAACAATTGTGTTTTATTTTTTCAAGTATTAAAGTTATTTTAAGTTTTAATTATCGGGATTAAATAGAATTAGATTACATTGACGTTTTAGGTTAAAACATAACCCCATTTTTCTTTTGTTTTTGTTTTAAGTCAAAAAATTTTTAGGTTATGTTTTTATTAATTTTTTTTTAAATTAATTTTAGAAAAAAGCCGAAGCAAGAGATCTCTACGAACAAGTGTTTTATTCGTTAGATTTGATCGAAAAGGATTATTTTGGGTTACAATTCACGGATGTTAATCACGTCAAACATTGGCTCGATCCTACGAAATCGATAAAAAAGCAAATTAAAAGTACCCCACTTATTTTCTTACCTAAATTAACACTATTTTTATTAATTTTGATGTTTTTTTAGTTGGCCCTCCATATACTTTGCGATTAAAAGTAAAATTTTACTCATCAGAGCCAAATAACCTCAGAGAAGAATTAACGAGGTACCAATTTTTCCTGCAATTAAAACAAGATATTTTAGAGGGCCGATTGGAGTGCCCCCATCAAACGGCCGTTGAATTAGCCGCGTTATCTTTACAATGTACTTAAAAATTAAACATAACCTAAAAATTTTTTTTAATCAAACTTATTTTTATAGCCGAATTGGGTGATTATGATGAATCCCAACACACGGCAGCTACTGTTTCTGAATTTCGTTTCGTTCCAAATCAATCAGAAGAAATGGAAATTGAAATTTTGGAGGAATTTAAGAAAGTTCGTGGGTTATCCCCCGCTCAAGCCGAAATGAGTTATTTGAATAAAGTGAAATGGCTCGAGATGTACGGTGTTGATATGCACACCGTTTTAGTAAGTTTTTATTTAAATAAAAATGTTTTTTAATTAATTTTAATTTAATAAAGGGAAAAGATGGAATGGAATACCACTTAGGTTTAACCCCAACCGGAATTTTAGTCTTCGAAGGTTCCCAAAAAATCGGATTATTCTTCTGGCCAAAAATCGGAAAGTTAAACTTCAAAAAGAAAAAGCTCACTTTAATCGTGGTCGAAGACGACGATCAAGGACGCGAACAAGAACACACTTTTGTATTTAGGTTAGAATCTAAATCTTTTAAATCGATTAATTTGATTAAAAAATGATTTTTTAAGGTTGCATAATGAGAAAGCTTGCAAACACTTGTGGAAATGCGCTGTTGAACATCACGGCTTCTTCCGGCTTCAAGCTCCCGTTAAGGGGCCCTCAGCCAGGCAGAACTTTTTTAGGATGGGGTCGCGGTTTCGGTACTCGGGACGAACTGAATATCAAAGTACGCATCAAAATCGGGCGAGGAGGACGGTTCAACTTGAAAGGAGACCAAGTCAAAGGTAAAAATGAACATTTATCTGTCAATTTTGACATTTTATCGCCAACTTCACGCGAAAACTTCATTTTATTAAATTTTAGTTGTAAATTTTTTAAATAACTAATTTTTTTTACAAATTTACAACAATTAAGTAACTTATCATTTATTTCTCCATATTTTTATCAAAAAAAAGTAAAAATACAAAAATTTAGTTATTTTTCTGTTAGTAAACATTCATCTGTCAATTGACGTTTTGTCACCAACCTCACGCGAATATTTTATGTCATTAAATTTTAGTTGTAATTTTTTTAAATAACTCATTTTTTTTTACAAATTTGCAACAATTAAGTAACTTATAATTTATTTCTCATATTTGTATCAAAAAAAAGTAAAAATACAAAAATTTAGTTATTTTTCTGTTAGTAAACATTCATCTATCAATTGACGTTTTGTCGCCAACCTCACGCGAATACTTCATGACATTAAATTTTAGTTGTAATTTTTTTAAATAACTCATTTTTTTTTACAAATTTGCAACAATTAAGTAACTTATAATTTATTTTTCCATATTTGTATCAAAAAAAAGTAAAAATACAAAAATTTAGTTATTTTTCTGTTAGTAAACATTCATCTGTGAATTGACGTTTTGTCACCAACCTCACGCGAATATTTTATGTCATTAAATTTTAGTTGTAATTTTTTTAAATAACTCATTTTTTTTTACAAATTTGCAACAATTAAGTAACTTATAATTTATTTCTCATATTTGTATCAAAAAAAAGTAAAAATACAAAAATTTAGTTATTTTTCTGTTAGTAAACATTCATCTATCAATTGACGTTTTGTCGCCAACCTCACGCGAATACTTCATGACATTAAATTTTAGTTGTAATTTTTTTAAATAACTCATTTTTTTTTACAAATTTGCAACAATTAAGTAACTTATAATTTATTTTTCCATATTTGTATCAAAAAAAAGTAAAAATACAAAAATTTAGTTATTTTTCTGTTAGTAAACATTCATCTATCAATTGACGTTTTGTCGCCAACCTCACGCGAATACTTTATGACATTAAATTTTAATTGTAATTTTTTTAAATAACTCATTTTTTTTACAAATTTGCAACAATTAAGTAACTTATAATTTATTTTTCCATATTTTTATCAAAAAAAAGTAAAAATACAAATATTTTGATATTTATCTGTTAATAAACAGTCATCTATCAATTGACGTTTTGTCGCCAACCTCACGTGAATACTTCATGTCATTAAATTTTAGTTGTAAATTTTTTAAATAATTCATTTTTTTAAAAATTTACATCAATTAAGTAACTTATAATTGATTTTTCCATATTTGCATAAAAAAAGTAAAATAACAAATATTTAGTTATTTTTCTGTTAGTAAACATTCATCTATCAATTGACGTTTTGTCGCCAACCTCACGCGAATACTTCATGTCATTAAATTTTAGTTGTAATTTTTTTAAATAACTTTTTTTACAAATTTACAACAATTAAGTAACTTATAATTGATTTTTCCATATTTGTATCAAAAAAAAGTAAAAATACAAAAATTTGGTTACTTTTTAAATTTATTAAATTAATAAATTTAAAAAGTAACTAAATTTTTAGGGATTTTTATTTTTTTAAAATTTATTACTTTAAAAAAAAGTGACAGATTTAACATAACCACTAAAATTAATTTATTAACATTTCTTTTTATTTCTAGATACGGTAGAAGACAAAGTCACGTTTTAAGAGAAAAATTAAGGGAACAACAACAATTATCACAACCACCAATCGAAACTGTCGACTCAAACGCAAATAAAACAACCAACGTTGCTTCTACAACCACAACGGACACAATTCAACCCTCTTCGAGTCGATGCAGCGAACGATCGAATAAATCCACGGCTACGAATGCCACAAATACGACGGATAACGACCCACTTTATTGTAAAGTTAATGATGATTTAACAAAATCGTTAACTCCAACAGGTCCTGATTCGTTAGGATTGGCAAGTCAAAGTAGTTTTGGGAAAGGTTCAACCGGTCATAATTCCTTTGGAAAAGCATCAATTGGTTGTGGTTCCTCCTACAGTCCCGTTTTATCCGTTGGAAGTAAAAATGGCACTTTAAAACGGAATAAAACGGCGACTACTCCAACAAGTCCCACTCCATCATCAAACGCGGACTCTCAATTAGACTTTTTGTTGAAAAGTTTAGCAAAAGAGACTCTTAGTGGAATACAAAGAGATGAATCGAGGAATGAAACTAATAAATTAGAAGGTAAATTAATCGATTTAGTTAAGTATTTAATCGCTTTAAACGCATGCTGCAATTGTAATAATTGTTTTAGATTCAGAAGTAGAAGTGATAACGAAATCAATGCCTGCCGAATTGCCGAATAACATTACTAAACTTTGTAACACAGTAGCTAAACCTCTACCTCCCGGACAAGTAAAATGTAATATCTTAAAAGGTAGTTATTTACGCTTTTTGTAACTTAAATAATAAATTATTTTTCTTGTTGTAGCGAAAATTGAAGAAGAATTAAACCAACAATTAGCTCCCCCGACGAAGTTAACCAATCAGATGTTTGTTGCAGCTGCAAAAGAAGACGAAACTAATTTAAATTCTTTAAACGCGGCTACATTCGTTTCTGTGGTGAGTTTAATTTTGTTGAAATCGATTTGTTGACGTTTTTCATTTTCATTATTTGTGGGGGCTTCCGCTTTTTTATATTTTTCACAGGGTGGTGATAAATTAACTTTAGCTGTAACCGGTCCCACAAGTACCAATCCGATAGTAACTAATTCCCCGACCCGAGAAACACCACCAACGACCGAAAATCACCTTCAATTAATCAACCAATCGAATAACAACAATAACCAACAAAAACGTTGCACCACCCCGGTTACCGTAACGTTTTTCGGTCACTCCGATCGTGGAAAATTGGAAAAAGTTATGATCTCCAGCCCGGAAATTAAAAACAAACAACAACCTTTAAGTTTATTATCAACCAACGGCGATGAGAAAGACTCGAATGGAATCGATAGTTTATTTAATTCGTTGAATTTCATCGATAACTCGATCACGCGGAAAGAATCCAATTCGAATCCTTTTTTTAATCTATCCGGGGATAACGAAAACTGTAAGAATCCATTTCAAGAGAGTCATAATCCGTTTTTATCGGGGAATAATCCGTTTCGCGATGATTCGGATGGATTGGTTGAAAACGGTGGTGGGGAAAGGGAGGAAAATGGAAAGAAAGAGGTGAGATCGGCTTATTTGTTGCTTTTATTTCGCTGAATTTGTGACGTTTTTCATTTTAATTCATTATAAATTAGTTTTTAAAATTAAATTAGACTGTTTAAGTGGCGCCATCTTTTAGCGAAACTTAATATTGATTTGTGTTTATATTTTTAACAAATTTTCTTTTTTTTTATTTAAATAACAATATATTAGGTAAAAATCACTTCGTAAATGCGTTATTTATCTTTTAAAATGTTAACAAAGTTATTAAAATTTAATTTTCGTAATTTTAATTTCTTAAAGTGGCGCCATCTTTTGGTGAAACTTTTTGTATTGTTTATTTCTCCAACGAATTTTTTCTTAAAAAAACGATATTTTATCTAAAAAAAAACAATTTAATCGATTCATAAACGCGTTATTTATGTTTTAAAGTGTTAACAAAGTTTTTTTTACAAAATTAATTCGCGTTAAAAAGTTTCGTAAATACATAACCTAACATTTTTGATTTGAGTTATTTAAATTTTGTGTAGAATTAATTATTTAGGTTTATTAGTATTTATTACTAATAAAGGTATTTATGTTTTATTCAAATTAATTTAAATAATTTTTTTTAGGATGTAAAGCCATCGATAATTACCGTAAAACTTGAAAAATCGTCTCCGACCGCAACCGTAACTCCATCGTTAAGCAAGTTATCTCCTTGGTTGGTGTCGCAAGATGTTGTGTCTTCACCGGCGGTGAAAGTTTCCACTGAAAGTGTTGTTCGTAAATCAGTTATTACAACCCAACTTTAATCCTTTTTAAACCTTTTTACCGTTCCGATGATGTTTTTACGTAAAAGTAAGTAATTCTTTCATTATTAATGTTTAATATTCAATTTTAATTCATTTTATTATAAAAATTAATATTTAATGTTGTTAAAATTTAAATTTCCCGCTTTTTCGAGGTTAATTTTGTAAGGTGGCGCCATCTTGTTGTGAAACTTTTGTTTTTTTTATTTCATCAACAATTTTTTGAGGTATTTTTTTAAAAATAACGTTATTTTAGATACAAATCGGCTTAATCGACTCATTAACGCGTTATTTATCACGTTTTAAAGCGCTAACAAAGTTTATTCTAATTAATTCGCTTAAAAAAGAAAGTTTTGAAAAAACATAACCTCACTTTTAATTTTAATACTTAATTTAATGATAAATTAGTTTTAAGATTACATTTTTGTGTTTTAACCAAATTAATGTTTTTTTAGGATGTAAAGCCAACGATAATTACCGAAAAAATCATCTCCGAGTGCCACCGTAATTCCATCTCAACCCAAGTTATCTACGTATTGAGACGTTTCTTCACCGGTGGTGTTTTTATTACGTAGATAACGCTTTTTCCGTTTCCGATAATCGTATTATTCCTTAAAGGTAAGTAATTTTAAAGTTAGGTTTATTGCAGTATTTTTTATTATTAATATTTAACGTTATTCCGTAAATTTATCAATCTAGCTGCTATGTGATACGTTTAATTTTTATTCCGACTTAAATATTACCGTTTAATGTGACGATGTAGGTTTTTTTTCTTTTATTTTAGGATATAATAAGGGATTTATATTTGTATATATTTTTTATTATATATTTTTCTAAATAAGTTGCTGAATTGTATTGATATTAATTAAGTTCTAATCGAGTGCTATAATGTAGACTTAACCGTCCAAAAAAAGCAAAAATAATCAAAAAAAAAACTCAATAGGATTTAAGTGAGAATTGGGACCATTTTTTACAAATTAAAGCGGCAATAATCACTTTTGAGTGCCATTGAAAGTTTTTAATCGTCCCCTTTTATAAAAAGAAGTTTTTAATTATTATATTCTTGTACTTACATAAAATATTTATGAATGTTTATCAAGGATTTTTAATTAAATCCCTTCCTTTTGCGAAAAATCCCGATTATATCCTCAAATATAAAACAAAAAATCCTAATTAAGGCAATTTAAAATTTTAAACGTTTTTTATTGCAACATCATCCACGTTACATAAGAAAAAAAAATTAAAAACATTTTCCACTAAAAATGACCAATATTATCCTTCCTTTTCTTTTATGTAAAATATTTCGAACCCCAAACCGGCTAAAACGTGCAACAAAAATCCCGTTTTATCGATCCCAAATTATATTTTTTTTATTTAAACGCGACAGCTGCCTCATTTTAAACCACGTTAAAAAAACTTAATCAAAAATACACTTTTCGCCTTAAACGCCTAATGGTTATACTTTTTCCGTTACACTTTTCAATCACTTTTACACAAAAAAGACATTTTTTTAAGCAGCTGTCGCGGAGGCAACAAAACTTAAATGAAACAAACTTAACAAAAAAAAGAGGATAACCCAAACAAAAAAGTTAATTAAAAAAAAAACCTTTTTTTGTTGACAAAAATTATTTTAGTACACCTTCAATTGGTGTTTGTCGTCGAAACCGGCCGAGTGACCCGCATTTCTCACGATAAAACTCGCGCCATCGTAATGCATTCGACGCTCACCACGTCGTACAAATAAATGGCGAGTTTGCCCCATTGAACCAGTACAATGTAAAAAAGGGGAACTCACAGAAGCTGACCCATTACTTGGAGATGTTCTCAATGAAAATTTGTTACTGTTTCTTCCAACACTAAAAATTATTCATTAATAAAATAATATTAAATGTATACAAAATATATTTACCGAACTAAACCATCGGCTGTTTGTGAGATTCGAACATTATTAATGATCCAATTATCGGTTCCGTCGTCCGTTACCCAAAAACTCGACGAATGCAGTAAAGACACCGCCTCGCTAATCAAATTGGGCCCCCCAATCGACGGATCCGAGTATTGGCTATCACTGTAGAAAACGGTCAAAGAAAAATCGCCGCTTAAATCTGAAAATGTGTCGGTTGTCGTTCTTGTTCCTGCCGAATCCACCAGGTAAACCAAAGCGCATTGATCGCTTGTGAAACTTACGCCTTTATACCACATTTTTGCGTATTTATTATTTCCCTGGAAAAAAGAAAAAAATCATTATTAATAAATTAATTAATGAATAGGTAGTGTCAGAATAGAAACCGAAATATGAATAAATGCTTTGTTATGTCACCTAGAGCAGAAATATCTCAATATTCGTGATTGATAAATCAAGTCAGATTGTTTGCAAAACACTTTTTATGCCCAGAAGTTGTAAACAAGTAACTATTTCGATTGCTTGCGGTCGAGGCTGTACGATTGAAGCCTTATTATTATTACACCCAGAAAACAACAGACTTGAATTGTGAATAAAATCATACAAATCCCACTTTATTAAAGCCAAGGCGCCACAATACGTTGATCAGTCAGTTACGGATTATTTCTTAGCCACTTCTATTTTTGTGATCAGAATCGTTTATAAAATTGAATTTGCTTTAATTTGAGACCAAACACGATATATTTACCTTAAAAATTAAGAAAGTTAGGTTAAGAATCAACAAAGTGGCCGCCATTTTGTTTTTTTCCTCTTATTTTATTATATCTTCATAAATATGGCGAGTTTGGTATCAAATTAAAGGGTTTTCAATGTAGATCACGATTTCCTACACAAATTAGATTTTTTGAACGATTTGATGGAATTAAATAATTTCACAAAAAATTAATAATTGATCAAAATCGATATTTTTGTTATTAGAATCGTTTATAAAATTGAATTTGCTTTAATTTGAGACCAAACACGATATATTTACTTGAAAAATTAAGAAAGTTAGGTTAAGAATCAACAAAGTGACCGCCATTTTGTTTTTTTTTTCTCTTATTTTATTATATCGTCATAAATATGGCGAGTTTGGTATCAAATTAAAGGGTTTTTAATGTAGATCACCATTTCCCTCTTAAATTAGACTTTTTGAACGATTTTATGGAATTAAATAATTTTACAAAAAATTAATAGTGATTAAAATCGATATTTTTGTGATAAAAATCGTTCATAGAATTGAATTTGCTTTAATTTGAGACCAAACACGATATATTTATCTTACAAATTAAGAAAGTTAGGTTAAAAATCAACAAAGTGGCCGCCATTTTGTTTTTTCTCTTAATTTATTATATCTTTATAAATAGGGCGAGTTTGGTATCAAATTAAAGGGTTTTTAATGTAGATCACCATTACCCCTTAAATTAGACTTTTTGAACGATTTTATGGAATTAAATAATTTTACAAAAAATTAATAAGTGATTAAAATCAATATTTTTGTGATCAGAATCGTTTATAAAATTGAATTTGCTTTAATTTGAGACCAAACACGATATATTTACCTGAAAAATTAAGAAAGTTAGGTTAAGAATCAACAAAGTGGCCGCCATTTTGTTTTTTCTCCTCTTATTTTATTATATCTTCATAAATATGGCGAGTTTGGTATTAAATTAAAGGGTTTTCAATGTAGATCACGATTTCCTACACAAATTAGACTTTTTGAACGATTTTATGGAATTAAATAAGTTCACAAAAAATTAATAATTGATTAAAATCGATATTTTTGTTATCAAAATCGTTTATAAAATTGAATTTGCTTTAATTTGAGACCAAACACGATATATTTATCTTAAAAATTAAGAAAGTTAGGTTAAGAATCAACAAAGTGGCCGCCATTTTGTTTTTTCTCCTATTGTTTTATTATATCTTCATAAATATGGCGACTTTGGTATCAAATTAAAGGATTTTCAACGTAGATCACGATTTCCCACTCAAATTAAACTTTTTGAACGATTTTATGGAATTAAATAATTTCATAAAACAGTAATAATTGATTAAAATCGATATTTTTGTGATCAGAATCGTTTATAAAATTGAATTTGCTTTAATTTGAGACCAAACACGATATATTTTATCTTAAAAATTAAGAAAGTTAGGTTAAGAATCAACAAAGTGGCCGCCATTTTGTTTTTTTTCCTATTATTTTGTTATATCTTCATAAATATGGCGAGTTTGGTATCAAATTAAAGGGTTTTTAATGTAGATCACGATTTCCTACACAAATTAGACTTGTTGAACGAGTTTATGGAGTTAAATAATTTCACAAAACATTAATAATTGATTAAAATCGATATTTTTGTGATCAAAATCGTTTATAAAATTGAATTTGCTTTAATTTGAGACCAAACACGATATATTTACCTTAAAAATTAAGAAAGTTAGGTTAAGAATCAACACAGTGGCCGCCATTTTGTTTTTTCTCCTCTTATTTTGTAATATCTTCATAAATATGGCGAATTTAGTATCAAATTAAAAGGTTTTCAATGTAGATCACGATTTTCCACTCAAATTAGACTTTTTGAACGATTTTATGGAATGAAATAATTTCACAAAACATTAATAATTGATTAAAATCGATATTTTTATTATTAAAATCGCTTATGAAATTGAATTTGCTTTAATTTGATACTAAACACGATATATTTACCTTAAAAATTAAGAAAGTTAGGTTAAGAATCAACAAAGTGGCCGCCATTTTGTTTTTTTTCCAATTATTTTATTATTATCTTCATAAATATGGCGAGTTTGGTATCAAATTAAAGCGTTTTCAATGTAGATCACGATTTTCCACTCAAATTAGATTTTTTAAACGATTTTATGGAATTAAATAATTTCACAAAAAATTAATAATTGTTTAAAATCGATATTTTTGTGATCAGAATCGTTTATAAAATTGAATTTGCTTTAATTTGAGACCAAACACGATATATTTACCTTAAAAATTAAGAAAGTTAGGTTAAGAATCAACAAAGTGGCCGCCATTTTGTTTTTTCTCCTCTTATTTTATTATATCGTCATAAATATGACGAGTTCGGCATCAAATTAAAGCGTTTTCAATGTAGATCACGATTTCCTACACAAATTAGATTTTTTGAACGATTTTATGGAATTAAATAATTTCACAAAAAATTAATAATTGATTAAAATCGCTATTTTTGTTATCAGAATCGTTTATAAAATTGAATTTGCTTTAATTTGAGACCAAACACGATATATTTACTTGAAAAATTAAGAAAGTTAGGTTAAGAATCAACAAAGTGGCCGCCATTTTGTTTTTTCTCCTCTTATTTTATAATATCTTCATAGATATGGCGAGTTTGGTATCAAATTAAAAGGTTTTCAATGTAGATCACGATTTCCCACTCAAATTAGACTTTTTGGACGATTTTATGGAATTAAATAATTTCACAAAACATTAATAATTGATTAAAATCGATATTTTTATTATTAAAATCGTTTATAAAATTGAATTTGCTTTAATTTGATACCAAACACGATATATTTACCTTAAAAATTAAGAAAGTTAGGTTAAGGATCAACAAAATGGCTGCCATTTTCTTTTTTTCCTCTTATTTTATTATATCGTCATAAATATGGCGAGTTTGGTATCAAATTAAAGGGTTTTCAATGTAGATCACGATTTCCTACACAAATTAGATTTTTTGAACGATTTTATGGAATTAAATAATTTCACAAAAAATTAATAATTGATTAAAATCGATATTTTTGTGGTCAGAATCGTTTATAAAATTAAATTTGCTTTAATTTGAGACCAAACACGATATATTTACATTAAAAATTAAGAAAGTTAGGTTAAAAATCAACAAAGTGGCCGCCATTTTGTTTTTTCTCCTCTTAATTTATTATATCTTTATAAATAAGGCGAGTTTGGTATCAAATTAAAGGGTTTTCAATATAGATTACAATTTCCCACTCAAATTAGATTTTTTAAACGATTTTATGGAGAAATAATTTCACAAAACATTAATAATTGATTAAAATCGATATTTTTATGATTAAAATCGTTTATGAAATTGAATTTGCTTTAATTTGAGACCAAACACGATATATTTACCTTAAAAATTAAGAAAGTTAGGTTAAGAATCAACAAAGTGGCCGCCATTTTGTTTTTTTTCCTCTTATTTTATTATATCGTCATAAATATGGCGAGTTTGGTATCAAATTAAAGGGTTTTCAATGTAGATCACGATTTCCCACTCAAATTAGACTTTTTGAACAATTTTATGGAATTAAATAATTTCACAAAAAATTAATAATTGATTAAAATCGATATTTTTGTCATCAGAATCGTTTATAAAATTGAATTTGCTTTAATTTGATACTAAACACGATATATTTACCTTAAAAATTAAGAAAGTTAGGTTAAGAATCAACAAAATGGCTGCCATTTTCTTTTTTTTCGTGTTATTTTATTATATCGTCATAAATATGGCGAGTTTGGTATCAAATTAAAGGGTTTTCAATGTAGATCACGATTTTCCACTCAAATTAAACTTTTTGAATGATTTTATGAAATTAAATAATTTCACAAAACATTAAAATAATTGATTAAAATCGATATTTTTGTGATAAAAATCGTTCATAGCATTGAATTTGCTTTAATTTGAGACCAAACACGATATATTTATCTTAAAAATTAAGAAAGTTAGGTTAAGAATCAACAAAATGGCCGCCATTTTGTTTTTTTTTCCTATTATTTTATTATATCTTCATAAATATGGCGAGTTTGGTATCAAATTAAAAGGTTTTTAATGCAGATCACGATTTCCCCCTCAAAATAGACTTTTTGAACTATTTTATGGAGAAATAATTTCACAAAACATTAATAATTGATTAAAATCGATATTTTTATGATTAAAATCGTTTATGAAATTGAATTTGCTTTAATTTGAGACCAAACACGATATATTTACCTTAAAAATTAAGAAAGTTAGGTTAAGAATCAACAAAGTGGCCGCCATTTTGTTTTTTTTCCTCTTATTTTATTATATCGTCATAAATATGGCGAGTTTGGTATCAAATTAAAGGGTTTTCAATGTAGATCACGATTTCCCACTCAAATTAGACTTTTTGAACAATTTTATGGAATTAAATAATTTCACAAAAAATTAATAATTGATTAAAATCGATATTTTTGTCATCAGAATCGTTTATAAAATTGAATTTGCTTTAATTTGATACTAAACACGATATATTTACCTTAAAAATTAAGAAAGTTAGGTTAAGAATCAACAAAATGGCTGCCATTTTCTTTTTTTTCGTGTTATTTTATTATATCGTCATAAATATGGCGAGTTTGGTATCAAATTAAAGGGTTTTCAATGTAGATCACGATTTTCCACTCAAATTAAACTTTTTGAATGATTTTATGGAATTAAATAATTTCACAAAACATTAAAATAATTGATTAAAATCGATATTTTTGTGATAAAAATCGTTCATAGCATTGAATTTGCTTTAATTTGAGACCAAACACGATATATTTATCTTAAAAATTAAGAAAGTTAGGTTAAGAATCAACAAAATGGCCGCCATTTTGTTTTTTTTCCTATTATTTTATTATATCTTCATAAATATGGCGAGTTTGGTATCAAATTAAAAGGTTTTTAATGCAGATCACGATTTCCCCCTCAAAATAGACTTTTTGAACTATTTTATGGAGAAATAATTTCACAAAACATTAATAATTGATTAAAATCGATATTTTTATGATTAAAATCGTTTATGAAATTGAATTTGCTTTAATTTGAGACCAAACACGATATATTTACCTTAAAAATTAAGAAAGTTAGGTTAAGAATCAACAAAGTGGCCGCCATTTTGTTTTTTTTCCTCTTATTTTATTATATCGTCATAAATATGGCGAGTTTGGTATCAAATTAAAGGGTTTTCAATGTAGATCACGATTTCCCACTCAAATTAGACTTTTTGAACAATTTTATGGAATTAAATAATTTCACAAAAAATTAATAATTGATTAAAATCGATATTTTTGTCATCAGAATCGTTTATAAAATTGAATTTGCTTTAATTTGATACTAAACACGATATATTTACCTTAAAAATTAAGAAAGTTAGGTTAAGAATCAACAAAATGGCTGCCATTTTCTTTTTTTTCGTGTTATTTTATTATATCGTCATAAATATGGCGAGTTTGGTATCAAATTAAAGGGTTTTCAATGTAGATCACGATTTTCCACTCAAATTAAACTTTTTGAATGATTTTATGGAATTAAATAATTTCACAAAACATTAAAATAATTGATTAAAATCGATATTTTTGTGATAAAAATCGTTCATAGCATTGAATTTGCTTTAATTTGAGACCAAACACGATATATTTATCTTAAAAATTAAGAAAGTTAGGTTAAGAATCAACAAAATGGCCGCCATTTTGTTTTTTTTCCTATTATTTTATTATATCTTCATAAATATGGCGAGTTTGGTATCAAATTAAAAGGTTTTTAATGCAGATCACGATTTCCCCCTCAAAATAGACTTTTTGAACTATTTTATGGAGAAATAATTTCACAAAACATTAATAATTGATTAAAATCGATATTTTTATGATTAAAATCGTTTATGAAATTGAATTTGCTTTAATTTGAGACCAAACACGATATATTTACCTTAAAAATTAAGAAAGTTAGGTTAAGAATCAACAAAGTGGCCGCCATTTTGTTTTTTTTCCTCTTATTTTATTATATCGTCATAAATATGGCGAGTTTGGTATCAAATTAAAGGGTTTTCAATGTAGATCACGATTTCCCACTCAAATTAGACTTTTTGAACAATTTTATGGAATTAAATAATTTCACAAAAAATTAATAATTGATTAAAATCGATATTTTTGTCATCAGAATCGTTTATAAAATTGAATTTGCTTTAATTTGATACTAAACACGATATATTTACCTTAAAAATTAAGAAAGTTAGGTTAAGAATCAACAAAATGGCTGCCATTTTCTTTTTTTTCGTGTTATTTTATTATATCGTCATAAATATGGCGAGTTTGGTATCAAATTAAAGGGTTTTCAATGTAGATCACGATTTTCCACTCAAATTAAACTTTTTGAATGATTTTATGGAATTAAATAATTTCACAAAACATTAAAATAATTGATTAAAATCGATATTTTTGTGATAAAAATCGTTCATAGCATTGAATTTGCTTTAATTTGAGACCAAACACGATATATTTATCTTAAAAATTAAGAAAGTTAGGTTAAGAATCAACAAAATGGCCGCCATTTTGTTTTTTTTCCTATTATTTTATTATATCTTCATAAATATGGCGAGTTTGGTATCAAATTAAAAGGTTTTTAATGCAGATCACGATTTCCCCCTCAAAATAGACTTTTTGAACTATTTTATGGAGAAATAATTTCACAAAACATTAATAATTGATTAAAATCGATATTTTTATGATTAAAATCGTTTATGAAATTGAATTTGCTTTAATTTGAGACCAAACACGATATATTTACCTTAAAAATTAAGAAAGTTAGGTTAAGAATCAACAAAGTGGCCGCCATTTTGTTTTTTTTCCTCTTATTTTATTATATCGTCATAAATATGGCGAGTTTGGTATCAAATTAAAGGGTTTTCAATGTAGATCACGATTTCCCACTCAAATTAGACTTTTTGAACAATTTTATGGAATTAAATAATTTCACAAAAAATTAATAATTGATTAAAATCGATATTTTTGTCATCAGAATCGTTTATAAAATTGAATTTGCTTTAATTTGATACTAAACACGATATATTTACCTTAAAAATTAAGAAAGTTAGGTTAAGAATCAACAAAATGGCTGCCATTTTCTTTTTTTTCGTGTTATTTTATTATATCGTCATAAATATGGCGAGTTTGGTATCAAATTAAAGGGTTTTCAATGTAGATCACGATTTTCCACTCAAATTAAACTTTTTGAATGATTTTATGGAATTAAATAATTTCACAAAACATTAAAATAATTGATTAAAATCGATATTTTTGTGATAAAAATCGTTCATAGCATTGAATTTGCTTTAATTTGAGACCAAACACGATATATTTATCTTAAAAATTAAGAAAGTTAGGTTAAGAATCAACAAAATGGCCGCCATTTTGTTTTTTTTCCTATTATTTTATTATATCTTCATAAATATGGCGAGTTTGGTATCAAATTAAAAGGTTTTTAATGCAGATCACGATTTCCCCCTCAAAATAGACTTTTTGAACTATTTTATGGAATGAAATAATTTCACAAAACATTAATAATTGATTAAAATCGATATTTTTGTGGTCAGAATCGTTTATAAAATTGAATTTGCTTTAATTTGAGACCAAACACGATATATTTACCTTAAAAATTAAGAAAGTTAGGTTAAGAATCAACAAAATGGCTGCCATTTTCTTTTTTTTTCCTCTTATTTTATTATATCTTCATAAATATGGCGAGTTTGGTATCAAATTAAAGGGTTTTTAATGTAGATCACGATTTCCTACTCAAATTAGACTTTTTGAACGATTTTATGGAATTAAATAATTTCACAAAAAATTAATAATTGATTAAAATCGATATTTTTGTGATCAGAATCGTTTATAAAATTGAATTTGCTTTAATTTGAGACCAAACACGATATATTTACCTTAAAAATGAAGAAAGTTAGGTTAAGAATCAACAAAATGGCTGCCATTTTCTTTTTTTTCCTCTTATTTTATTATATCTTCATAAATATGGCGAGTTTGGTATCAAATTAAAGGGTTTTCAATGTAGATCACGATTTTCCACTCAAATTAGACTTTATGAACGATTTTATGAAATTAATTTCATGAAAAAGAAGAAATTTTATTGGAATTTGATGAATAAGGAGAAAAATAAACCAACTTTAAGATTAAATATGATCAAAAACTTGACAGCTATCAACTTAATAAATTAGACGTTTAATTCTAACCTAATTTTGGTGTTAAAGATTGATATTTACTTGCGAATCATTTGCTAAAATCTCCACACGCGACCCATATTGGTAAACTCTTCCATTCGGGTGTATTAAAGCTGCTGAAGAACCGGAAGAGCTTAAAGACAACACGATTCCGCTGCGCATATTGACCACGCGAATCGCTCGATCCAAAGAAATATCAACTCGCACCCTATCGTGTAATCGCAAGGTGATAATTCCTTGCGGGGTAACCGACGGGCCACCCATTGCACCATCTTCATGCCAAACGTCATGCTAAAAAGATTTTTTTTTGATACATCGATAATTAATTAATAACATTTTCAATTACATTGTATTCTTCGATATACAAATTCTTGGAAATAGCCCTGGAAATCCACGGGTAAATATCGTACTGCTTCAAATCGCGATTACTACTCGATCCATCACTATTATGAGACTTGCTGGTGTAAACGCTGCGGCTTCGGGGCCGTTGCTTCTCTTTGTCCTTTTCGGTATTTTTCGAAACGTTGGGAAGACTGTCTAAAATAAAAAGTTATTAATATAAAATTAGCGCGAAATTAAAAATTACCTTTACGAAAGAAAACTTTTTCGCGAGGCTTTTCCATATTTTCTTTTAAGAGTTTAGCCGACGACGCGCGTTTATAATAAAACTTGTTTTAGGTTTTTTTCAGGGCTAACTAACGTTTATTCGATTTATTTCGATTTTCATTTATTTAGACAACTTTGATTATTTTATTTTATTTTTTTTATTTCCTTAAAAACGGTGTAAGGCACTTTCTTAAAAGATAACAATACTGCTTTCTTAAATAATTAATTATTTTTTTTTTTTAGTTATTGGAAATCGTTTTATTTTATTTGTACTTAAGTAGTTCTTCCTTATATACCTCTTAACAATAAAAAAAAGTATTTAAATAGATATAATTCGAAAAATAAACTTTATAGGGATGTGTTATATAAAAATGGTTTTAAATTTATCGTTTATCGGGTTCGGGGAATCTCGCTGGATTGAAGATATGGACCGAAATCGCTGCGGACATTAAAATCAAATATAAAGAGTACGCGATCATTTTTAAGACTCTCTCGTGCTTCTCCACCGAGATATTCTTGAGCACGGTGATTCCAATTAATAACCCGGCTAAGGCCCCGAAGAAATGTGCGGCATAACCGATGTGCTCGTCGTTTTTGTCGCCTACATAACGGTTATAAATCGCTGTTCCAACATCCGTACAAATAACAACAACGAATATCGCTAATTGAGCCAAAGGATACGTCATATCTTTCCAATTCTACAAAAAAATGAATTAATTAATTAATATGAGAGATCAAATCAAAACTCGCCATAATAATTGATGCAATATGAGCAGTGATAAGGGCATAAACCCCCCCGCTAGCTCCAGCTAACCAAACAGAAGGATCCGTGACACTCGTCCCTAAAGAACCCGCAATAACCCCCGCTAAATAAACGATCAAAACCCTCCACCATTTATGAACCATCTCCAAAGGGACCCCAAGGAGTAATTGAACGAAGAGATTAACCAATAAATGAAGGAGACTAAAAATTATTCCGATTAGATTTAATTTTAAAATTGAATTCTTGTTTACCCAACGTGCACAAACATGTAAGTGAAAAACCTCCATGCTTCTTGTCTACGATGGGGGTTATAAATATGTGCCGTAGCCATCGGCCCCCGAGCCATGGTGTTGCCTTGGACGGCATCGACGGTGAAAAAAACAATCTCGATTAATGATATGAGGATCATGCACACTTTCGGGGGCCAACACGAGTAACGCTCTTCGTAGCGCCCATCGGCCACATCGATTGATGTGGATGATTTAAGTCCCGATTGATGAATCGATGGTGGAAGAAGATATCTCATGTACCTTTAATGATAAAAAATTAAGGAAAAATTCGAAAAAACACGAATTCCTATTAAACCGGTCAATACCTATTCTGATGATTGCTAATTCTCCTACATTTAAAACTAGAACTAGCAACATTTGAGTTTAGCCGTGCGTCATCTCTCAAGACGGCTAAACCCGAATGATTCTAGTTCTTGTGTTAGTTCTAATGCAAAACTAGAACTAACACAAGACCCAGAACTAGAAGCATTCGGATTTAGCCGCACGTCTCTCAAGACGGCTAAACCCGAATGATTCTAGTTCTAGGTCTTGTGTTAGTTCTAATGCAAAACTAGAACTAACACAAGACCCAGAACTAGAATCATTAGGGTTTAGCCGGATCATACCGATACCGGGGTAATGTCCCCCGAACTCACACTCATAATTATTGGCATTATGGTAAAATGTGTATTAGCACAAATTTAATTTTTATTTATATTTTTCAGTTAAATTTAAATTTGATTTTATTATCTAACTGAAAACTCTCTTTTTAAGTAATTTATAAATAAATTAATTTAATTTAAATTGATAAAATCAAGTTAAACCCCCATTAACTTAATTTCTGCTTCAAATCCAAAGTGATGAATACAAGAAAAATGATATTCTTATTCAAGAGTAAGATGAAATAGAGATAATAGTTCCAAAATTTAGTTTCTTTATATTAAATCAATGCTAGAAATCAAGTTAAACTCCTAGTCTGTTCAAATTAGAGCTTGTTATAAAGTATTTTATAGAGGCTATAGAATTTTTAGTATTTCTTATTAAAGTTTATTATCTAACTGAAAATTCTAAATATAAGTAATAATATAATAATATTTAATGAATATATATAAGGAGAATTTATTAAATTTATATTGGTTAAATTAAGTTAATGGGGGTTTAACTTGATTTTATCAATTTAAATTATAAAAATATAAATAAAAATTAAATTAAAATAATTTTATATTAAATCAATGCTAGAATAATTTATATTATTACTTATATTTAGAATTTTCAGTTAGATAATAAAATCAAATTTTAATTTAACTGAAAAATATAAATAAAAATTTTATCTAACTGAAAATTCTAAATATGATTGAAAGGACTAAAATACCGCCAAATTCTTTAAATTTCAAGACAATAACTATTACTCCCCTAACATTAAATATTTACAATCAATGTAATATTAATAATAAATATTCTCGTAGACGGCTAAACCCTGGGAAAACTCTGGGAGAAACTATTATCCGCTTGGAAAGACAAGATACTGTTTCCAAAAAACTATTAACTACTTTCAGAATGCTAAATATTGTTGGAAAGGCTACTAATTGCTTGGAGAAAGCTAGATATTGTTAGCAAATACTATTTAATGCTTTCAGAAGACTATATACTACTGCCAAAACACTGCTGAAGACTATTTACTGAAACTATTCTTCTGTTGAGCGATATCTTGAGATTATTGAGATGATTATTCACAACTGATTATTGATTGAGATCTGTGTTGCATATTTTTATTGAATTAAAACTAGAACTAAGACTAGACATAGAAATATTCGGTGTTTTTTGAAAGAGTTTCGACGCACGGTTAAGAAAAAAACTTTCAGGTGTTAACGTCAACGTTAATTTTATTATTATATTCGTAATCTTTATAAAAAAACCGTTAAAATGAGTCCAAACATGATACACTTATCTCAAAAAACAAAAAAGTTAGGCTAAAAAACATTAAACGCGAAGTTAGCAACAATGAATATAGCAATTTAATTTTTAAATATTAATACCAACCTTAATTTAGATTTTTTTTTTTATTATATTTTTGTTTTTCTGATAAATTTTAAGACATTTTATAAAAATTAAGAATGTCAAAATGACGTTGACATTTCAAACCGGAAGTTGTTTATATCTAGAGTAATATCGGAATTAAACGTATCATGTTTGGGCTCATTTTAAAGGATTTTTCACGACGATTACAAATATGTCAAAATGACGTTGACATTTCAAACCGAAAGTTTACCATAACTTCATTAATATTGAAGATAAATATGTCGTGTTTGTACTTATTTTAAAGGATTTTTAATGAAGATTACAAATATGTCAAAATTGAGGTTGTCATTTTAAACCTGAAGTTAGTTATCATATAATAGTCAAATGGACAACTTCATGGTGTTCTTTCATGATGTATTTTATATTAAAAAACCTTTAAAATGAGTCCAAACATGACGCATTTATCTCAAAAAGCAAAAAAGTTATACTAAAAACCACTAAACGCGAAGTTAGCAACAATGAAGTTAGAAATTTAATTTTTAAATATTAATACCAACCTTAATTTTTGATTTTTTTTTATTATATTTTTGTTTTCGTGATAAATTTTGAGATATTTTATAAAAATTAAGAATATGTCAAAATGACGTTGACATTTCAAACCGGAAGTTTACCATAACTTCATTAATATTAAAGATAAATATGTCATGTTTGTACTTATTTTAAAGGATTTTTAATGAAGATTACAAATATGTCAAAATTGAGGTTGTCATTTTAAACCTGAAGTTAGTTATCATATAATAGTCAAATGGACAACTTCATGGTGTTCTTTCATGATGTATTTTATATTAAAAAACCTTTAAAATGAGTCCAAACATGACGCACTTATCTCAAAAAACAAAAAAGTTAGACTAAAAAACATTAAACGCGAAGTTAGCAACAATGAAGATAGCAATTTAATTTTTATATATTAATACCAACCTTAATTTTTGTTTTTTTTTATTATATTTTTGTTTTTCTGATAAATTTTAAGCCATTTTATATATTTATTAAAATGACATTGATATATAAAACCGGAAGTTGCTTATATCTCGAGTAATATTGGAATTAAACGTATCATGTTTGGGCTCATTTTAAAAGATTTTTCACGACGATTACAAATATGTCAAAATTGACGTTGACATTTCTAACCGGAACTTGACCATAACTTCATTAATATTGAAGATAAATATGTCGTGTTTGTACTTATTTTAAAGGATTTTTAATGAAGATTACAAATATGTCGAAATTGAGGTTGACAGTTTAAATCTGAAGTTAATTACCGTATAATAGACAAATGGACAACTTCATGGTGTTAAATGGGATGAAATTCTCCATATTTCTCTAAATATAACAAAATATGATGTAGGTAAAAGTAAAAACTTTTTGAGAAATACTAAAAAGTTTAATTCAATTCAAGCAAACATGTTCTGAAACTAATTCAGTAGAACTAGAATCATTAGGGTTTGGCCGCACGTCTCTCAAGACAGCTAAACCCGAATGATTCTAGTTCTAGGTCTTGTGTTAGTTCTAATGCAAAACTAGAACTAACACAAGACCCAGCACTAGAATCATTCGGGTTTAGCCGCACGTCTCTCAAGACGGCTAAACCCGAATGATTCTAGTTCTAGGTCTTGTGTTAGTTCTAATGCAAAACTAGAACTAACACAAGACCCAGAACTAGAAGCATTCGGATTTAGCCTCACGTCTCTTAAGACGGCTAAACCCGAATGATTCTAGTTCTAGTGATGGTGTTAGTGTAAAACTGGAACTAACACTAGACCTGGAACTAGAAAATATCGGGTTTAGCCGTGCGTCTGAAGACGTAAAAACGTTTTTTACGTCACACCCTTATCATATGTTACCTTCCAAGATTTAACTAAAATATTGAATATTTTGATTTTATTAAAATAATTTTTTGTATGTAAATTAAGTTGAAAGAAATTTAGATCCATTCCTAAACCCCACCTACTAACAAAACATTTTTTCATTATTTTGTATAATATTCTAAGTACTGAAGATGAAACATTAGTTTTAAAATATGTTTGCTTGAATTGAATTAAACTTTTTAGTATTTCTCAAAAAGTTTTTAGAAATATGGAGAATTTCATCCCATTTAACACCATGAAGTTTTCCATTTATCTATTATACGATAATTAACTTCAGATTTAAACTGTCAACCTCAATTTCGACATATTTGTAATCTTCATTAAAAATCCTTTAAAATAAGTACAAACACGACATATTTATCTTCAATATTAATGGAGTTATGGTCAAGTTCCGGTTAGAAATGTCAACGTCAATTTTGACATATTTGTAATCGTCGTGAAAAATCCTTTAAAATGAGCCCAAACATGATACGTTTAATTCCGATATTACTCTAGATATAAACAACTTCCGGTTTGAAATGTCAACGTCATTTTGACATTCTTAATTTTTATAAAATGTCTTAAAATTTATCAGAAAAACAAATATACAGTGTGTCCCCGGATAGGTGAAACGACTCTTATAAAAGGTAAAATTTTTTTGATATTAATTGTCATCTTTTGGGGTTTAGCCCTGCTTGATTAACGACTAATTTTGAACATATTATCAATTATTAAAAAACAAGTGAGCCTTGATAGTGAAAGAAAAACTCTTTTTGTGGCAGGTAAAGTACCTTTTCTGTTTACAGTACGTGAAAGTGTTACTAAGAAGTTTTGTTCAGAATGAAAAACTATGGGCATATGCAAATTTTCGGATTGATCGGCCTACTTTGAAAAAATCCATATCAAACAATTTTATTTCTAACAAAGACTGCCATGGAAAAACAAAATTGCTTTCCTGTCACTGTTAATCTCTCAAACTGTAATTTAGTAAACTTAAAGTGTTTTTTAAACAGAATGTTAACATTACAGGAAAAAGTTTACGTGATTCAGTGTTATGGAACCGGGAAAAAACCGATTATTGCTTTATTTTGTGAAAAATTTCCAAATACTGCAATTAAAAGAAGTACTTGTTGGCGTTTAATCAAAAGATTTCTTACAGCAGGAAGTATTCACTCTAAGAAAAAAAAATTATGATGAAACTGATTAACTATGATCAACTGTTTTCCTTTGTGGACGAACACACACTTAATTTCTTGTGAACATTTTCAGAACGGTTTGTTTATTTCTCCCTAATAATCTGAATCTCAAAACAAAAAGTCGTAATAAGGTACTATTGACGAAAATAATAAACAATAGGTTTTATCAAAGTAGCCTGATGAAAATTTGCATATGGCCATAACTTTTCATTCTGAATAAAATTTCTTAGTAACATTTTACCATACTGTAAACAGAAAAGGTACTTTACCTGACACACAAGAAATTTTAGCTTCAGTATCAACACTCACTTGTTTTTTAAAATTTGAAAATATGTTTAAAATTAGTCTTTAATCAAGCAGGCCTGAACCCCAAAAGATGACAGTTAATATCGAAAAAAATTTACATTTTATAAGAATCGTTTCACCTATCCGGGGACACACTGTATAATAAAAAAAAAAACAAAAATTAAGGTTGGTATTAATATTTAAAAATTAAATTTCTAACTTCATTGTTGCTAACTTCGCGTTTAGCGTTTTTTTAGTATAACTTTTTTGTTTTTTGAGATAAGTGCGTCATGTTTGGACTCATTTTAAAGGTTTTTTAATAAAGATTACGAATATAATAATAAAATTAAATTTAAGATTAATACCTGAAAGTTCTTTTCAAAAAACACTAAAATTATTTTTAGGCGCACGGCTAAACCCGAATATTTCCACGTCTAGTGTTAGTTCTAGTTTTATTTTAATTCAGTGACTAGAGCTAACACTAGACCGAGAACTAGAAACATTCCAGTTTAAAATGTCAACCTCAATTTTGACATATTTGTAATCTTCATTAAAAATCCTTTAAAATAAGTACAAACACGACATATTTATCTTCAATATTAACGAAGTTATGGTACACTTCCGGTTTGAAATGTCAACGTCATTTTGACATATTCTTAATTTTTATAAAATGTCTCAAAATTTATCACGAAAACAAAAATATAATAAAAAAAAATCAAAAATTAAGGTTGGTATTAAAATTTAAAAATTAAATTTCTAACTTCATTGTTGCTAACTTCGCGTTTAGTGGTTTTTAGTATAACTTTTTTGCTTTTTGAGATAAGTGCGTCATGTTTGGACTCATTTTAAAGGTTTTTTAATATAAAATACATCATGAAAGAACACCATGAAGTTGTCCATTTGACTATTATAAGATAACTAACTGCAGGTTTAAAATGCCAACCTCAATTTTGACATATTTGTAATCTTCATTAATAATCCTTTAAAATAAGTACAAACACGACATATTTATCTTTAATATTAATGAAGTTATGGTAAATTTCCGGTTTGAAATGTCAACGTCATTTTGACATTCTTAATTTTTATAAAATGTCTTAAAATTTATCAGAAAAACAAAAATATAATAAAAAAAAAAACAAAAATTAAGGTTGGTATTAATATTTAAAAATTAAATTGCTATATTCATTGTTGCTAACTTCGCGTTTAATGTTTTTTAGTCTAACTTTTTTGTTTTTTGAGATAAGTGTGTCATGTTTGGACTCATTTTAACGGTTATTTTATAAAGATTACGAATATAATAATAAAATTAAAGTTGACGTTAACACCTGAACGTTTTTTTCTTAGCCGTGCGTCGAAACTCTTTCAAAAAACAAGCAATTAGTAGTCTTTCCAACAATATTGAGCATTCTGAAAGTAGTTAATAGTCTTTTGGAAACAGTATCTTGTCTTTCCAAGCAGGTCCTAATCTTTTCTATTAGTATATAGCACTCTGAAAGCAGTAAGTTGTCTTATGGAAGCAGTATCTCGTCTTTCCAATCAGTTTGTTAGCATTATCTAGTCTTCTCCAAGCAGAATGTAATCTTTTCCACCAGTATCTAGCATTTTGGAAGCAGTAGGTACCTTTTTTAGAGAGCATATCTCTTCTTTTACAGTAGTATTTAGCATTCTGGCAGCATTAGGTAGCTTTTTGGAAAGCATATCTCTTTTCCAAACAAATATTAAGGTCTTTGAAAGCAATAGGTATTATTTCCAAGTAAGTTGTGGTCTTTTTCTGCAATATCTAGCATTTTAGAAGCAGTAGGTATCTTTTTGAAACAATATTTCCTTTTTCCAAGCAGTTTTTAGTCTTTTACTAGAAGCATTTAATCTTCTAATAGTAATAATTAATTAATTTAAAAAAATTGTCGATTTTTAAGCGACATAAATGATGATTATAATTTACTTATCAAGGATTACTTAGAAAAAAAATTATTTTTAAATTATCTCAAAATATAACCTCACTTTCGCTATCAATGTTTAATGTTTAACCAAGGCGGGGGTTACTCATTACTGATAAGAAGTGCGAATTAGATTTTAAATCCTTTTATAAGGTTATTAAACCTACGTACATATTAAAATATTGTCCGAAAATGTATTTATTTTCCGGATCCATAACCATATGAATAAATTCTTGGCAATCCAGTTTCCCATCGTCGTTTCGATCGGCGTTTTCGTGTATCCTACGTATAACGTGCCTTGGGATCCCTTCTTCATTACTTTGAAGGAATTCATAGAGTTCTCGGTAACAAACGTAACCATCTTTATCTTGATCAACCTGTTTAACGAAATTAATCAAATTAATTAATCAAATGGATAAATTAAAAACGTACCCGATCGAAAAGTTCCTTCAAATGTCCCGGAGTTTGTAAAGGGATGCTAAGGGAGTCGCTCCTGGCCCTAGGCATTGTAAAAACGAAACGATTAAGCGAAATGACAAAAATCGGCGTGTCGATACAAATTTATGGCTTAAACTAAACAGATAATCCTTTTTTTTTAATTTAGAGATAAGATAATACTTAATTTAATTCAAACTTACATTACAAATCATCGAAATCGGAGTTAACCTCAAAACCGTGACAGTTAAACTTGTCAAAACTCTCGAAAGTCAATTTTTTTTTTATATAGCTAACTTCATTGTTGTTATCGACGTTTTTATGTTATGTGTCATTAAAAAAATAATGCGAAATAACATGATTAATATGACCACAGGGAATTTCCGGTGTAAAGATAACGTTTCGGAACTAATTATAAGGTAATTGAGTATTAATCATCGTTTTTTAAACAAAATTCTTGGTTACCTCAAAAATTTCGAATGACAGGTGTTAAGTGTAGTTCGATTGATTCGATTTTTCGATTTAAAATTATTTCTTTTTTGTGATTAGAGTTAAATTGAAGGAAATATTGAACGAAAATATCATCGAGGATGGTGAAAAAGCCGATTTGGAGGATTTAACGGTGAAGTGGCAGGAGAAAAAATTCGGAAAATGGGAAAAAAAGTTTTATGGGGATGAAAAAAATTGTTTGACCGATTTGGATAAGAAATACCACGAAGAGATTAAAAAGCGACCCGAAATCAAGAAATTTTTATACAGCTATGTTGATGAGGATGATTATTCCCAACAGGAAGAGGTTTAAATCAAAAATTTTATCTTAATATGATACATAATAAAATTTTTGTTGTAGAATGTGCATAATTCGCAATTTACCAGCGAATTATCCAAAAAAATGGAGAATTTGCCCCCTGAAAACGATGTAGAATTAAAAAATAAATGCGAGTACACAAAAAATCTCTTAAAATCCTCATTAAACCCATTTATTGACAACAAATACGAGGTTATGTATATCATGGGTGATTTTGGGTAAATCAAATTAACTCCAATTAATTAATTAATTCATTATTTAATTAATTTTTTAGGGAATACATCGAAAACACTTGGATTAAACACGAATACATCTTAGCAACAATTAAATATTTCCCAAAAAGGAGATTATTAACAATTTATCCCGATTTTAACATCTTCGAACCATACAAATTGACAATAACCAGTGATATAACGAAAATTTATGAATACACCATCGAAAATGCGTCCCATTTCGTTAACGATCGCGAAAATGATTTGGAAAATGATATTTTAGATAAAGTAATTTGATTAAAATATCTTAATCAATGATTTTAATTAATTTTTAATTTTAGATATCAAAATATGAGAAAAAAATTAACCAACTATCCATATCAAATGATTTTTTAACCCCACCGAGTGAAAAATTAAATTATTATTTGTTCCTTGAGATAAAATCAGGGGAAAATTTCGAGTATAACAACGTTTATGTTCAATACTTCGTTGATTTGCCCCTAAATTGGTCGTGTTTCGACCAAAATCAACTCAAAGGCACCACTCAAGCTTGTACGAGAAGAAACGTTGATGGAAAATTTTATTTTGGAGCAATTTTCGAGGTTATTCTAAGCGTTGATTTAAACTTAACGAAAAAAATTTTAGATACCCCGTTTATTTATTTCGAAATTATCTCAAAAGACACTTTTAATCGGTTTAGAATCGAGGGTATCTCGTACTTAAAACTTCCAATTTTACCTGGAAGCTACGAAAAACGGTTGGAATGCCTTCGAATTCGCCCAGATAATATTTCAAACGAACTCCGCCGATTTTTTATCGGCGATTTTATGAGTTACGACGATATTACTTGGTTTTCTATGCCGAAATCGCATCAAGTAAGAATTTTTTTTATTAATTTATTAAGATAAATCAAAATTAACGATAAATTCGTAAAGATCGACCTCGAATTGTTCGAAATGACACCCAACATGACGTATTTACGTTGAAAAATAAATCGGAAAAAATTAAATTGTCACTTTGACAGGCGGCCATTTTGATTTATAAAAGTGAGGTTATCTCTGAAATTATTTATAATAAATTGGGGGAAAAAATCATATTTTTTAATTTTTAATCGAATAGAAACAATTTTAAACTTGTATTTAAAAAACAATATTAACCTCACTTTTTAAGGTTATAATTTTAATCAAAATTAACAATAAATTCGTAAAGATCGTCCTCTAATTGTTCGAAATGACACCCAACATGACGTATTTACGATAAAAAATAAATCAGAAAAATTAAATTGTCACTTTGACAGGCGGCCATTTTGATTTATAAAAGTGAGGTTATCTCTGAAATTATTTGTAATAAATTGGGGGAAAAAAATCATATTTTTTTAATTTAGAATCGAATAGAAACAATTTTAAACTTCTATTTAAAAAACAATATTAACCTCACTTTTTAAGGTTATAATTTTAATCAAAATTAACAATAAATTTGTAAAGATCGTCCTCTAATTGTTCGAAATGACACCCAACATGACGTATTTACGATAAAAAATAAATCAGGAAAATTAAATTGTCACTTTGACAGGCGGCCATTTTGATTTATAAATGTGACGTTATCTCTGAAATTATTTGTAATAAATTGGGGGAAAAAAATCATATTTTTTTAATTTAGAATCGAATAGAAACAATTTTAAACTTGTATTTAAAAAACAATATTAACCTCACTTTTTAAGGTTATAATTTTAATCAAAATTAACAATAAATTCGTAAAGATCGTCCTCTAATTGTTCGAAATGACACCCAACATGGCGTATTTACGATAAAAAATAAATCAGAAAAATTAAATTGTCACTTTGACAGGCGGCCATTTTGATTTATAAAAGTGAGGTTATCTCTGAAATTATTTATAATAAATTGGGGGAAAAAAATCATCTTTTTTAATTTGGAATCGAATAGAAACAATTTTAAACTTGTATTTAAAAAATAATATTAACCTCACTTTTTAAGGTTATAATTTTAATCAAAATTAACAATAAATTCGTAAAGATCGTCCTCTAATTGTTCGAAATGACACCCAACATGGCGTATTTACGATAAAAAATAAATCAGGAAAATTAAATTGTCACTTTGACAGGCGGCCATTTTGATTTATAAAAGTGAGGTTATCTCTGAAATTATTTATAATAAATTAGGGGAAAAAAATCATATTTTTTAATTTGGAATCGAATAGATACAATTTTAAACTTGTATTTAAAAAATAATATTAACCTCACTTTTTAAGGTTATAATTTTAATCAAAATTAACAATAAATTCGTAAAGATCGTCCTCTAATTGTTCGAAATGACACCCAACATGACGTATTTACGATAAAAAATAAATCAAGAAAATTAAATTGTCACTTTGACAGGCGGCCATTTTGATTTATAATTTATAAAATCAAAATGGTGGTGTTTGAAGTTGTAAGTCATCGTTTTTAATTTCCAATACAATTTATTTAATTAAAATTAAAATTTCCAATTGACAGGCGGCCATCTTGAATTATAAAAGTGAGGTTATCTCCGAAACTATTCAAAATAAATCGGTGGTGTTTGGACTTAAAAATCATCGTTTTTAATGTAGAATCGAATAGAAACAATTTTAAGGTTGTATTTAAAAAACAATGATAACCTCACTTTTTAAGGTTATAATTTTAATCAAAATTAACAATAAATTGGTAAAGATCGTATTCTAATTGTTCGAAATGACACCCAACATGACGTATTTACGATAAAAAATAAATCAGAAAAATTAAATTGTCACTTTGACAGGCGGCCATTTTGAATTATAAAAGTGAGGTTATCTCCGAAACTATTCAAAATAAATCGGTGGTGTTTGGACTTAAAAATCATCGATTTTAATTTAGAATCGAATAGCGACAGTTTTAAACTTATATTTTAAAAAAATGATGTTTACGTTAAAAATTAATGTCGAAATGTCACTTTTGACAGCTAATTTAAATTGAAACGTTACATTTGATGATTGGTTTTGATTAAAACGTCATGATGTGTCGTTTAATAACAGTGAAACGTCAAATTGACAGGCGGCCATTTTGAATTATAAAAGTGAGGTTATCTCCGAAACTATTCAAAATAAATCGGTGGTGTTTGGACTTAAAAATCATCGTTTTTAATTTAGAATCGAATAGAAACAATTTTAAGGTTGTATTTAAAAAACAATGATAACCTCACTTTTTAAGGTTATAATGTTAATCAAAATTAACAATAAATTCGTAAAGATCGTCCTCTAATTGTTCGAAATGACACCCAACATGACGTATTTACGATAAAAAATAAATCAGGAAAATTAAATTGTCACTTTGACAGGCGGCCATTTTGAATTATAAAAGTGAGGTTATCTCCGAAACTATTCAAAATAAATCGGTGGTGTTTGGACTTAAAAATCATCGATTTTAATTTAGAATCGAATAGCGACAGTTTTAAACTTATATTTTAAAAAAATTATTTTTACGTTAAAAATTAATGTCGAAATGTCACTTTTGACAGCTAATTTAAATTGAAACGTTACATTTGATGATTGGTTTTGATTAAAACGTCATGATGTGTCGTTTAATAACATTGAAACGTCAAATTGACAGGCGGCCATTTTGAATTATAAAAGTGAGGTTATCTCCGAAACTATTCAAAATAAATCGGTGGTGTTTGGACTTAAAAATCATGGTTTTTAATTTAGAATCGAATAGAAACAATTTTAAGGTTTTATTTAAAAAACAATGATAACCTCACTTTTTAAGGTTATAATTTTAATCAAAATTAACAATAAATTCGTAAAGATCGTCCTCTAATTGTTCGAAATGACACCCAACATGACATATTTACGATAAAAAATAAGTCAGAAAAGTTAAATTGTCACTTTGACAGGCGGCCATTTTGAATTATAAAAGTGAGGATATCTCCGAAACTATTCAAAATAAATCGGTGGTGTTTGGGCTTAAAAATCATCGATTTTAATTTAAAATCGAATAGAAACAGTTTTAAACTTATATTTTAAAAAAAATTATTTTAAATTAAAAATTAATGTCGAAATGTCACTTTTGACAGCTAATTTAAATTGAAACGTTACATTTGATGATTGGTTTTGATTAAAACGTCATGATGTGTCGTTTAATAACAGTGAAACGTCAAATTGACAGGCGGCCATTTTGAATTATAAAAGTGAGGTTTTCTCCGAAACTATTCAAAATAAATCGGTGGTGTTTGGACTTAAAAATCATGGTTTTTAATTTAGAATCGAATAGAAATAATTTTAAACTTATATTTAAAAAAAAAAAAGTTTTTAATTAATAAATTTTTTTAATTTTTAGGATGTTGTTTTAAATAAACAAGGCACGACAACGTTAAGTTCGGGTTCAATCGAAATCAAGTTCAACATCATCGAACAATCGCGCGTTTTCATGGAAACCGACGACGAAAATCGCACCGGAAGTAGACGCGAACGCCTCATTTCGAGCAAATTAAACGGGGGATTAGCGAAAACCGTCCGCGAAGTTCTCAAAGCGTTTAAAGAGGCGCGAAGGAACATGTTGGAGGCGCGAGAAAAGATTTTTACTTGAATTAATAAAGAAAAAAAATAATTTGAGGTAAATTTTATTTATTAATTTTTTTAAATTTAATAACCCAATTTCTTTCCCTACTAAAATAATTAATTAGTAATTAATAAAACAATATTTATTAAAACTTCATAAAAAAAAAACTTGGCAACACCGCTCGTAAGAACTCGGCAATGATCGATATTATTAAAACGTTACGAATTAAGATTGGATTGATTCGGGTCGTTTCGCTTTTAAATCGGGCGTTTTCGTTTTGCCTCGTTTCTCGTCGATTTTCGGTGCTTTTAGGTCGAATTAATTCGCAAATTTTGTTCTAAAACATTTTTTTTGCATCTTAAAGTAATTTTTGAAAAAAATTTGATTAATTCGAGTTAATTATTATTATTTTTTTTTGAACATAACCTCTCCGAAACGCGTGGTTGCCAGATAAATCCGATCTAAACGCGTTCTAATCCTCGCGGTGTCTTGGCCTTGGGAGCGACGTTGCCACGTTTTTCTTTCAAACCGATTCTCATTGAATCAAGTTGAATCGAGTCGTGTCATTGACATATGCGTAATTATTTGGTTAATAAAACATTTTTTATTTTATTTAATATATAAAACAAATTTAATTTTTTTTTGTTTAAAAATTAATTTTTTTAATTTAATTATGTTTTAGGGAAGAAATTGGGGTATTTTTTGATTCAATTTAATTTTTTTTTGGAAAAATTGAATCAAAAAAAGAAAAAAAAAATGAGAAAGGAACCTAAAGTAGCTTTTTGTGAAGACTCCCGTGGCAAAAACCTCTTTAAAGGGGATGTATCCATCTCGTTTTAAAGAATTTCGCTTTGTTTTGAAGCAAAAATAGTCCTTTATCTTATTTTTTTCGGTTAATGCAACAATTTTTTTTTGTTTTTAACTTTTATTTGTTATTATTAACACATTAAGTGCGTTTTAATTAATTGTTATTAAAACGATTTAACGAAAGAAACTAAATTGAAGGGGAACAACTTTCTCCACAGAAATTAGTAGGTCGAAAAAGATCTAAGAAAAATAATAAATAAAAACGGGGACGGATCGAAACTGGAGCTTAAATTATCGAAAGGAAAATTTGCAATAATAATTTATGGGGATGTGTTTCGTCGGGTCGAGAAATTCTATCCTCTTCAAACTCGGTTTCGATCGATACACGTCCGGGTTTATTTTGGGATTCAAAAATTATTTCGAGAATTATTAAGTAAAATGTGCTTCATCAACTTTAATTGAGAAATTAGCACAGAAGTGAACGCAAATATACTTGCAGTTTACATCCTAAATGTTTTTTTGACAGCGCAAACTTCATATTTGACATATAAACGTCAATAATTAATGTTAAAACGTCAAATTTGACAGTTACTTTATGTTGAAACGTCAAATTTACTATCTAAATGACGAAAACGGGAAAATTAACATCAAATTCGACTGTTAGATGACATTAAAATGTCTAAATTAACAAAATAAGCGTTGTTTGATAAATAAATCTTATAATTTGGTGTTGAAATGTCAATTTTGACAGTTACTTCATGTTGAAACGTCAAATTTACTATCTAAATGACGAAAATGGGAAAATTGATATCAAATTCGATTGGCAGATGACATTAAAATGTCTAAATTAACAAAATAAGCGTTGTTTGACAAATAAATATTATAAGTTAGTGTTGAAATGTCAAATTTACTATCTAAATGACGAAAACGGGAAAATTAACATCAAATTCGATTGGCAGATGACATTAAAATGTCAAAAGTAACAAAATGAGCGTTGTTTGACAAATAAATGTTATAATTTAGTGTTGAAATGTCAAATTTGACAGTTACTTCATGTTGAAACGTCAAATTTACTATCTCAATGACGAAAATGGGAAAATTAACATCAAATTCGATTGTTAGATGACATTAAAAGGTCAAAATTAACAAACTAAGCTTTGTTTGACAAATAAATGTTATAATTTATTGTTGAAACGTCAATTCTGACAGTTAGTTCATGTTGAAACGTCAAATTTACTATCTAAATGACGAAAATGGGAAAATTGATATCAAATTCGATTGGCAGATGACATTAAAATGTCTAAATTAACAAAATAAGCGTTGTTTGACAAATAAATATTATAAGTTAGTGTTGAAATGTCAAATTTACTATCTAAATGACGAAAACGGGAAAATTAACATCAAATTCGATTGGCAGATGACATTAAAATGTCAAAAGTAACAAAATGAGCGTTGTTTGACAAATAACTGTTATAATTTAGAATTGAAATGTCAAATTTGACAGTTACTTCATGTTGAAACGTCAAATTTACTATCTAAATTACGACAACGGAAAAATTAACATCAAATTTGATTGTTAGATGACATTAAAATGTCAAAATTAACAAAATAACCGTTGTTTGACAAATAAATGTTATAATTTGGTGTTGAAATGTCAATTTTGACAGTTACTTCATGTTCAAACATCAAATTTAGTATCTAAATGACGAAAACAGGAAAATAAACATCACATTCAATTGTTAGATGACATTAAAATGTCAAAATTAACAAATTAAGCGTTGTTTGACAAATAAATATTATAAGTTAGGGTTGAAATGTCAATTTTGACAGTTACTGCATGTTGAAACGTCAAATTTACTATCTAAATGACGCAAACAGGAAAATTGACTTCAAATTCGATTGGCGGATGACATTAAATAGTCAAAATTAACAAAATAAGCGTTGTTTGACAAATAAATGTTATAATTTAGTGTTGAAACGTCAAATTTACGACGAAGACGGGAAAATTAACATCAAATTCGTTTGTTAGATGACATTAAAATGACAAAATTAAGAAAATAACCGTTGTTTGACAAATAAATGTTATAATTTGGTGTTGAAATGTCAATTTTGACAGTTACTTCATGGTCAAACGTCAAATTTACTATCTAAATGACGAAAATGGGAAAATTAACATCAAATTCGATTGGCAGATGATATTAAAATGTCAAAATTAACAAAATAAGCGTTTTTTGACAAATAAATATTATAAGTTAGGGTTGAAATGTCAATTTTGACAGTTACTTCATGTTGAAACGTCAAATTTAGTATCTAAATGACGAAAACGGAAAAATTAACATCAAATTCGATTGTTAGATGACATTAAAATGTCAAAATTAACAAAATAACCGTTGTTTGACAAATAAATGTTATAATTTAGAATTGAAATGTCAAATTTGACAGTTACTTTATGTTGAAATGTCAAATTTATTATCTAAATGACGCAAACGAGAAAATTGACATCAAATTCGATTGGTAGATGACATTAAAATGTCAAAATTAATAAAATAACCGTTGTTTGACAAATAAATGTTATAATTTGGTGTTGAAATGTTAATTTTGACAGTTACTTCATGTTCAAACGTCAAATTTACTATCTAAATGACGAAAACGGGAAAATAAACATCAAATTCTATTGTTAGATAACATTAAAATGTCAAAAGTAACAAAATGAGCGTCGTTTGGCAAATAAATGTTATAATTTAGTGTTGAAATGTCAAATTTGACAGTTACTTCACGTTGAAACGTCAAATTTACTATATAAATGACGAAAATGGGAAAATTAACAGCAAATTCGATTGGCAGATGACATTAAAATGTCAAAATTAACAAAATAACCGTTGTTTGACAAATAAATGTTATAATTTAGAATTGAAATGTCAAATTTGACAGTTACTTTATGTTGAAATGTTAATTTACAAAATAAGCGTTGTTTGACAAATAAATGTTATAATTTAGAATTAAAATGTCAAATTTGACAGTTACTTCATGTTGAAACGTCAAATTTACTATCTAAATGACGAAAAAGGGAAAATTAACATCAAATTCGATTGTTAGATGACATTAAAATGTCAAAATTAACAAAATAACCGTTGTTTGACAAATAAAAGTTATAATTTAGAATTGAAATGTCAAATTTGACAGTTACTTTATGTTGAAACGTCAAATTTAACGATTGGTTTAGATTAAAACGTCAATTTGTGTCATTTAATCACATTGAAACGTCAAAATTGACGAAATAAACGTTATTTGGCAATTAAACCTTAAAAATTAATGTTCAAATGTCACTTTTGACAGTTAATTTAAATTGAAACGTCACATTTAATGAATGGTTTAGATTTTTGTTTGTTGAACTTCAAAATTAACATTAATTTTACATTTTACAGGTAAACGTCAAAATTTTATGTCGAAACGTCAAATTTGACAGTTACTGACAACATCCCATTTGTATTAATTTTGACATAAATCGGATTTAATCGCCAATTAATACAAAAACGTCCCGTTTCCGAAGTTAACGTCAAAAATTAATGTTAAAACGTCAATTTTGACATTTCCTTGTCATTGACAGTTAGATGAATTTGACAGGTGATGCAAATTAGTTATTAAAAATGAGCAAATCGTTTTAACGTTACACTGAGAAATCAAAATTAATGCAAAAACGTCGCGTTTGATCAAAAATGAATGTTAAAACGTCAAATTTGACATTTTGTTGTCATTGAAACATCGATAAATAACACAAAGAACTTAAAATTAATACAAAAACGTCGCGTTTGAGAGGTTAACGTCAAAAATTAATGTCAAATTTGACATTTAAATAAATAAAACGATTAAATTGTTTAATTATCAAAAACAATGAAATCATAAACGTCAAAATTGACAGTTAATATTAACGTTTGAGGTTATGTTTTAAACTATTTTTGTTGTTTTTTTAAGATAAATACGTCGTGTTTGGGCTTAAATGAACCGATTTTTTATCGAGGATTAAAAAATTGAATTAATTTACAATTTAATTTAATTATTATATTAAAAAGTTATTTTTGACGTGAATTTATTTATTTCGTTTCTTTTCAATGTTATTATTATTATTATTTTTCTCAAAAGCGATCTCTCTTTATTTTCGCTTTCGAATACATCCCCTTTAAAATAACAGTCCGCCTAGTTCCGTCCTTTTTCGCCGACATCATCCGTCTCCTTCTACTTTTCCATCTTTGAAAATAAAGTAAAAAAAAGCGCCATCTCCCCGAGTAACAACGTATGAAAATTTTACCCCGATATTCTTATTTAATTTTTTTTTTATTAATTTTATTTAATTTGTTTCGGCCGATTTAAATTAATTTAAAATAATAATTTTTTTTTAGGTTAATTTATTTGGTGTTACTTGGTTTCGGATCGGCGATAACAGATGGCGCTTACGCGTGCTCCCCTATTCGTTCGGTTATTGGACTCGGCCCGAACCCGTTCGTGCGACGACGATCGTAGACGAAGCGTATCCAAGATGTCCGCCGCGCGGGGCCCTCTCCAGTAGAAACGACGTCGATTGCGACGAATACAAATTTGGACGTTATTAAAACGTAACGATTTGAATCGAAGGGTTTTTTTTGTATTTTTTTTTGATCGGGTTCCGTTTTGCGCCCCCGTTTAGAGTTTGTGTGGAAAAAGAATCAACGGTGAGGTGTGGTGACGACGACGAAGGAGACCACAACGAACAACACAACACTTAGTGGGGCCCTAAGAAGAGATTACGTTTAAAAGTATTTATTTTTGTATCAAAGGGAGTTTTTTTTTTAATTTTTTGTTTTGGTTTAAAAAGTAGTGTGAGTGTGTCGTGGGGCGGAAGTTGTCCAGGACGCCGTCGTCGTTGTCGTAAACGTCGCCGCGCCCCCGCAACGGGGCGCCCCCAGTGCCCGCCGTGACCCTGTGCGCGTACGATGTGATGGAAACGGTGGTTCGCATCGACCATGGAGCCCCGGCAGCTATGTCTTACGCCCAGAGGCAACAGCAGCACAGGTTAGTTTTTTATTTTAATCCCAAATAACCTCATCACCTTATAAATTGAGGTTATATTGTTTCAAAAAACCATATTTTTGAAATATGTTGTTGTAGGTTTGTTTTGATCGCGATCGGCCGCCATTTGCTGTAACCCCAGCATGTTACTTTAAAAGTTGATTCAAAAATCGTTGATGTATTCATAAAAAGAAAGAAATTAAGTGATCCCTCAAGTTAACCGCGACTTGATCAAAACGCTCCGGTTAATCCAAATTTAATTAATTTTTCGTTAAGTTTATTTACAAAAAATTAAAAATAGAAAGTTTGATTTACAAAATTGCTTAATTAAACCTTAATCCGCGTTGTCGGCCATTTGCTGTTGTGATCAACAAAAAGAACGTTCTAATTTAGCCGAAATTACCTAAATTCGTTTAGAAAAATGTTTAATTGATTATTAGAAACACATTTTTCTTTTATTTAAAATTATATCTGTGAAGAAGCCGTCGCATTCTCTCTTGATTACAACAAAATTATTACCGTTGACTTGGATTTTTTGATTCTTCGCCTTATGTTGGTAATAAATTTTATGTTGGTAATGTCTTAGAAATGTCATTTAAATTCTTCCAATTAATTCTTTAAGTTCATTTAAAAATCAGTTTGTGAGTTAAAATTAGGGTTGAACGGTCGCTGTTGTTTCAAGATGTTGCAATTAAATTGTGTAATTAGTTAATTATGGGCGAAAATTGAGCATATGTGATACTTCTCGGTAGATAGCTGGAGGAGAAGACTAGATAATACGAATTCAAATCTAGATGCTTCATGGAGACAACTATAATTGCTTGTAGAAGTCTAAATAATGCTTGGAGACAGCTATAACTGCTATTAGAAGAATAAATAATCCTTGAGGATATCTATAACTGCTATTAGAAGACTAAATAATGTTTGGGGATATCTGTAACTGTTAACAGAAGACTAGATAATGCTTGGAGATGATTAAAATTGCTATTAAAAGGCTAGATAATGCTTGGGGACATCTATAATTGCTAATAGAAGGCTAGATAATGCTTGTGAAATCCAGATACTGATTGCAAACAACTATAACTGCTATTAGAAGACTAGATAATGCTTGGAGATGACTAAAATTGCTATTAAAAAATTAAATAACGCTTGGAGACATCTATAACTGCTAATAGAAGACTAGATAATGCTTGTGAAATCTAGATACGAATTGGAAACAACTATAACTGCTATTAGAAGACTAGATAATGCTTGGAGATGACTAAAATTGCTATTAAAAAATTAAATAACGCTTGGAGACATCTATAACTGCTAATAGAAGACTAGATAATGCTTGTGAAATCTAGATACTGATTGGAAACAACTATAAATGCTATTAGAAGACTAGATAATGCTTGTGACAATCTAGATACTGATTTGAAACAAGTGTAACTGCTGTTAGAAGACTAGATAATACTTGGACATGACTAAAATTGCTATTAAAAGACTAGATAATGCTTGGGGGCATCTATAACTGCTAATAGAAGACTAGATAATGCTTGCAGACAGTTATAACTACTAATAGAAGAATAAATACTACTTGGGGATATCAATAACTGCTAATAGAAGATTAGATAATGCTTGTGAAATCTAGATACTGATTGGAAACAACTATAACTGCTATTAGAAGACTAGATAATGCTTGGAGATGACTAAAATTGCTATTAAAAGACTAGATAATGCTTGGGGGCATCTATAACTGTTAATAGAAGACTAGATAATGCTTGCAGACAATTATAACTAATAATAGAAGACTAAATACTACTTGGGGACATCAATAACTGCTAATAGAAGACTAGATAATACTTGTGAAATCTAGATACTGATTGGAAACAACTATAACTACTATTAGAAGACTAGATAATGCTTGTGACAATCTAGATACTGATTTGGAACAACTACAACTGCTATTAGAAGACTAGATAATGCTTGGAGATGATTAAAATTGCTATTAAAAGGCTAGATAATGCTTGGGGACATCTATAATTGCTAATAGAAGGCTAGATAACGCTTGTGAAATCCAGATACTGATTGGAAACAACTATAACTGCTATTAGAAGACTAGATAATGCTTGGAGATGACTAAAATTGCTATTAAAAAATTAAATAACGCTTGGAGACATCTATAACTGCTAATAGAAGACTAGATAATGCTTGTGAAATCTAGATACGAATTGGAAACAACTATAACTGCTATTAGAAGACTAGATAATGCTTGGAGATGACTAAAATTGCTATTAAAAAATTAAATAACGCTTGGAGACATCTATAACTGCTAATAGAAGACTAGATAATGCTTGTGAAATCTAGATACGAATTGGAAACAACTATAACTGCTATTAGAAGACTAGATAATGCTTGGAGATGACTAAAATTGCTATTAAAAAATTAAATAACGCTTGGAGACATCTATAACTGCTAATAGAAGACTAGATAATGCTTGTGAAATCTAGATACTGATTGGAAACAACTATAAATGCTATTAGAAGACTAGATAATGCTTGTGACAATCTAGATACTGATTTGAAACAAGTGTAACTGCTGTTAGAAGACTAGATAATACTTGGACATGACTAAAATTGCTATTAAAAGACTAGATAATGCTTGGGGGCATCTATAACTGCTAATAGAAGACTAGATAATGCTTGCAGACAGTTATAACTACTAATAGAAGAATAAATACTACTTGGGGATATCAATAACTGCTAATAGAAGACTAGATAATGCTTGTGAAATCTAGATACTGATTGGAAACAACTATAACTGCTATTAGAAGACTAGATAATGCTTGTGACAATCTAGATACTGATTTGGAACAACTACAACTGCTATTAGAAGACTAGATAATGCTTGGAATGACTAAAATTGCTATTAAAAGACTAGATAATGCTTGAAGATGACTAAAATTGCTATTAAAAGACTAGATAATGCTTGAAGATGACTAAAATTGCTATTAAAAGACTAGATAATGCTTGAAGATGACTAAAATTGCTATTAAAAGACTAGATAATGCTTGGGGGCATTTATAACTGCTAATAGAAGACTAGATAATGCTTGCAGACAGTTATAACTACTAATAGAAGAATAAATACTACTTGGGGATATCAATAACTGCTAATAGAAGACTAGATAATGCTTGGAGATGACTAAAATTGCTATTAAAAGACTAGATAATGCTTGGGGGCATCTATAACTGTTAATAGGAGACTAGATAATGCTTGCAGACAATTATAACTAATAATAGAAGACTAAATACTACTTGGGAACATCAATAACTGCTGATAGAAGACTAGATAATGCTTGTGAAATCTAGATACTGATTGGAAACGACTATAACTACTATTAGAAGACTAGATAATGCTTGTGACAATCTAGATACTGATTTGGAACAACTACAACTGCTGTTAGAAGACTAGATAATGTTTGGAATGACTAAAATTGCTATTAAAAGACTAGATAATGCTTGAAGATGACTAAAATTGTTATTAAAAGACTAGATAATGCTTGGGGACATCTATAACTGCTAATAGAAGACTAGATAATGCTTAGAGATGACTAAAATTGCTATTAAAAGACTAGATAATGCTTGGGGGTATCTATAACTGTTAATAGAAGACTAGATAATGCTTGGGGGTATCTATAATTGTTAATAGAAGACTAGATAATGCTTAGAGATGACTAAAATTGCTATTAAAAGACTAGATAATGCTTGGGGGTATCTATAACTGTTAATAGAAGACTAGATAATGCTTGGGGGTATCTATAATTGTTAATAGAAGACTAGATAATGCTTCTGACAATCTAGATACCGATTTGAAACATCTATAACTGCTATTAAAAGACTAGATAATGCTTGAGGACATTTATAACTGCTAATAGAAGACTAGATAATGCTTGCAACAATCTAGATACTGATTGGAAATAATTAAAACTGCTATTAGAACACTAGATAATGGTTGGACATGACTATAACTACTATTATAAGACTAGATAATGTTTGTGACAATCTAGATACTGATTTGAAACAACTATAACTGTTATTAGAAGACGAGATAATGCTTGAAGATGACTATAACTACTATTAAAAGACTAGATAATGCTTGGGGACATCTATAACTGCTAATAAAATACTAGATAATGCTTGCAGAGAGCTATAACTACTTGTAGAAGTCCAGATGATGCTTGGAGAGAGCTATAACTGCTGTTATAAGACTGAATAATCCTCGGTGATATCTATAACTGCTAATAGTAGACTTGATAATGTTTGGAGATGACTAAAATTGCTATTAAAAGACTAGATAATGCTTGTGGCAATCTAGATATTGCTTGTAGACATCTATAACTGCTAATAGAAGACGAATAATGTATGGAGACGACTATAATTGCTATTAGAAGACTAGATAACGCTTGTGGCAATCTAGATATTGCTTGGAGACATCTATAGCTGCTAATAGAAGTCTAGATAATCCTTGATTACACCTATAATTGCTATTAGAAGACTAGATACTGCTTGAAAATTCATAAATTTGAAGTTGATGAACATATTTGTTAGTCTTTCTGTCATTTCTAAACATTTATTAATTGTTTTGAGAGTTTTTCATCACTGATTGTCATCTAACTACATCTGCCAGATCTTTTTCTGTCAGTTGAGAATCATACGACTCAAGTAGTTCAATATTCTATATCTTGGCCCTACAACATTTGGCCATATTTTCCTCCAGCTCCACTCAATGTAGATTTTTTTCAATTCATCTCAATAATCAGCAATATTGTAATCATTGTGTCAAAATAAGGTAGGAAGGTGAAATAAACAAAGATATTTCTGTTGATAAAAATTGAACGGAAATATGTATGAAATTTAGCATACATTTTATTCAAACAATAATAATCAACAAAGTACTCGACGTCGAGATCGTTCCATGTCTTCTAAAGAGTACGTTTCAGACTGTCTCTACATGGAATAATCGTTTCAGCCTTGTGTGCAGGCGATGAGTCCTGTTGGAATATCCATTGCACTTTTTTTTATAAGTATCTCATCAAGAATGTTCTGAGAGTTAATTTTGACTTCATGATCTTCAAAAATCAGCGGAGTCTTCCCGGTTGAAATCATTCTAGCCCAAATTGTGGTGATTTTTTCCATCTCATTTTGAGTCTTTTTGGCTCAACTTCAAAATCATGGCACGATCATCTGAAAACGCAAAAAACAATCATTTAAATTTTTTTCAAGTCTTTAGTAACAATAAGACGAACGCAAAGTTAGGCTTTTAGACTTTTTTTAACACCCTGTATTAATAGAAGACTTGATCCGAGTATTAATATTGCTTGGAGAGAACTATAATTGTTAATACAAGACTATTTAGTGTTGGCAGAAGATTATAACCTGCTGGATATTGCTGACAGAAGACTAAATATTGCTTCTAGAAGACTATGTAGTGTTGGCAGAAGATTATATACTGCTTCTAGAAGACTATATAGTGCTAAAATAAGACTATACGTTATTTACAGACTAGATAAGGCATGCAGAAGATGAGGTACTGCTTGAAGACGACTATAACTATTAATAGAAGACTATGTGCTGTTGGCAAAAGACTATATATTGTTGGCAGAAGACTAGATACTGCTTCCAGAAGACTACTTAGTGCTAAAAGAAGACTACACAGTATGGATACGGCTGTCAGAAGATGAGGTACTGCTTGAGGAAGTCTAATATTGACTTCAGATGACTAGATAATGATAGTAAAACACTAAGATATTGTCGCTGATGACTAAATATTGTTTTGCAGAAGACTATATCTACTTTCCTCATCTCACCAAGTATAAATTCTTTGAATAAAAGAAAAAAAAATATATATATAACCTCACTCAAACTTTTCATAATAAAAAATTTATTAGATGAGACGATTTCCGTATTACTTATTTCGTTTCCGACAAAGCCAAAGCCATCATCAGGCTGAAATACGAAAAGTTAAAGGACGATTTAGGTTAAAATCCCGTTATTAATTAATCCTAACCTCGTTTTAACGTTACAGAAAACGCAACCTTATTTTTATTATTATAAACGGTGCGAAATTTCAATTAAACTCGTATCATTATCTAATCTTATTACGATATCATCAAAAAATGCGTCTAATTTTGCGCGCGCTAGAGAGAGAGAGAGAGATAACGTCGTAAATTGAATAAGCGATAGAAAGAAATAGAAGAAAATAAATAGTAAATCTAAAATTAGACGGATGCAATAGAAATAACCTAAAATATGAACAAAGATGGAAAAACAACCTCTTTATCTATCGGCCTTGGCGTCAAAATGGCCGCTGAAAATGAAATTTGGAATAAAAATTTCGAGAATTTATTTTGTTTCTTTTCGAGAAGATGCAAGAAAAGCCTCTTTCTTTGGTTGACCTCGAAACTGGTCCTCAACGAGAGATAACGGTTCATCATCGACCGCCATTTTATAAATATTACACCTGGAAGAATAAGAAGAATAAGAAAAATAAGAAAAAGGTGTTTTCTAAATTTCTTATTATCTTTTTTTAGTTATCGCCTCATTTATTGTTGTTATGTCGACGTTTATTTTAATTTTAAAAGGTTATCATATCCCCGGAAATGTTTATCATTAATTCATTAAAATCTATTTTTTTTTCGATTCGAATTAGAAAATCTTTCATCCCACGTCCAAGCTCCCCCCTTGGTGCTTTTGGGGTTATGGTGGTGGAGTTTAAAAGTGTTATGGATTGCGGGGAAGGGATTCTTCGAAACCCACTTAGATCCATCTGGTAAAGAACGAACGAACGAGAAGTAGAGGTCGTGAACTCGTCTCTTTATCTTCAAAATAAGTCTCAATATATCTCCTTATATCTCGATATATCTCAAAATAAATAATTTAAAACTAAAATTATTAAAACGCGTCGTTTCGACTGGAATAGAAATGAGTCATAGGTCACTATATTTACCTTCCGCTTCGCTTTTATTATTGACATAAACCTCACGTAGTTAAAAAAAAAAAATTAAAAACAACATAAAAAAAATCGCGGCGTTGGTGATTAATTTTTCAATTTCCTCCTTCTCCTTTCTTTGTGATTTTTTAATATGTAATGGTAGATAAAGCTAAAAAAGGAAAAAAAAACTTTAATAATGACTATGCTCTATTCTTCTATTAGCTGTACGTCTGAAGATGCACGGTTAAACCCGAAACTTTCTAGTTTTAGGTCTAGTGTTAGTTATAGTTTTAGTTCAATAAAAATATACAACATCGTAATATCTTATTGCTGTCACTAGAACTAACACAATACCCAGAACTAGAATCATTCGGGTTTAGCCGTCTTGAGAGACATGCGGCTATAGATTCTATTAACAGTTATAGATGTCCCCAAGCATTATCTAGTCTTTTAATAGCAATTTTAGTCATCTTCAAGCATTATCTAGTCTTTTAATAGCAATTTTAGTCATTCCAAGCATTATCTAGTCTTCTAATAGCAGTTATAGTTGTTTCTAATCAGTATCTAGATTGTCACAAGCATTATTTAGTCTTCTAATAGCAGTTATAATTGTTTCCAATCAGTATCTAGATTTCACAAGCATTATCTAGTCTTCTATTAGCAGTTATTGATGTCCCCCAAATAGTATTTAGTCTTCTATTAGTAATTATAATTGTTTGTAAGCATTATCTAGTCTTCTATTAACAGTTATAGATGCCCCCAAGCATTATCTAGTCTTTTAATCGCGATTTTAGTTATCTCCAAGCATTATCTAGTCTTCTAATAGCAATTATAGTTGTTTCCAATCAGTATCTAGATTTCACAAGCATTATCTAGTCTTTTATTAGCAGTTATTGATGTCCCCCAAATAGTATTTAGTCTTCTATTAGTAATTATAATTGTTTGTAAGCATTATCTAGTCTTCTATTAACAGTTATAGATGTCCCCAAGCATTATCTAGTCTTTTAATCGCGATTTTAGTTATCTCCAAGCATTATCTAGTCTTCTAATAGCAATTATAGTTGTTTCCAATCAGTATCTAGATTTCACAAGCATTATTTAGTCTTCTAATAGCAGTTATAGTTGTTTCCAATCAGTATCTAGATTTCACAAGCATTATCTAGTCTTCTATTAGCAGTTATTGATGTCCCCCAAATAGTATTTAGTCTTCTATTAGTAGTTATAATTGTCTGTAAGCATTATCTAGTCTTCTATTAACAGTTATAGATGCCCCCAAGCATTATCTAGTCTTTTGATCGCAATTTTAGTTGTCTCCAAGCATTATCTAGTCTTCTAATAGCAATTATAGTTGTTTCCAATCAGTATCTAGATTTCACAAGCATTATCTAGTCTTCTATTAGCAGTTATTGATATCCCCAAGTAGTATTTATTCTTCTATTAGTAGTTATAACTGTCTGCAAGCATTATCTAGTCTTCTATTAGTAGTTATAGATGCCCCCAAGCATTATCTAGTTTTTTAATAGCAATTTTATCATCTCCAAGTATTATCTAGTCTTCTAACAGCAGTTACACTTGTTTCAAATCAGTATCTACATTGTCACAAGCATTATTTAGCCTTCTATTAGCAATTATAGATGTCCCCAAGCATTATCTAGCCTTTTAATAGCAATTTTAGTCATTCCAAGCATTATCTAGTCTTCTAATAGCAGTTGTAGTTGTTTCAAATCAGTATCTAGATTGTCACAAGCATTATCTAGTCTTCTAATAGCAGTTGTAGTTGTTCCAAATCAGTATCTAGATTGTCACAAGCATTATCTAGTCTTCTAATAGCAGTTATAGTTGTTTCCAATCAGTATCTAGATTTCACAAGCATTATCTAGTCTTCTATTAGCAGTTGTAGTTGTTTCAAATCAGTATCTAGATTGTCACAAGCATTATCTAGTCTTCTAATAGCAGTTATAGTTGTTTCCAATCAGTATCTAGATTTCACAAGCATTATTTAGTCTTCTAATAGCAGTTATAGTTGTTTCCAATCAGTATCTAGATTTCACAAGCATTATCTAGTCTTCTATTAGTAGTTATTGATGTCCCCCAAATAGTATTTAGTCTTCTATTAGTAGTTATAATTGTTTGTAAGCATTATCTAGTCTTCTATTAACAGTTATAGATGCCCCCAAGCATTATCTAGTCTTTTGATCGCAATTTTAGTTATCTCCAAGCATTATCTAGTCTTCTAATAGCAATTATAGTTGTTTCCAATCAGTATCTAGATTTCACAAGCATTATCTAGTCTTCTATTAGCAGTTATTGATATCCCCAAGTAGTATTTATTCTTCTATTAGTAGTTATAACTGTCTGCAAGCATTATTTAGTCTTCTATTAGCAGTTATAGATGTCCCCAAGCATTATCTAGCCTTTTAATAGCAATTTTAATCATCTCCAAGGATTATCTATTCTTCTGTTACAGATAGTTACAGATATTCCCAAACATTATTTAGTCTTCTAGTAGCAATTATAGATATCCTCAAGCATTATTTCGTCTTCTAATAGTAGTTATAGCTGTCTCCAAGCATTATCTGGACTTCTAAAAACAACATAAAAAAAATCGCGGCGTTGGTGATTAATTTTTCAATTTCCTCCTTCTCCTTTCTTTGTGATTTTTTAATATTTAATGGTCGATAAAGCTAAAAAAGGAAAAAACAACTTTAATAATGACTATACTCTATTCGTCTATTAGCTGTACGTCTGAAGATGCACGGTTAAACCCGAAACTTTCTAGTTTTAGGTCTAGTGTTAGTTCTAGTTTTAGTTCAATAAAAATATGCAACATAGTGCTATATCTTATGCTAACTAGCGCTACCTAGCACTGCCACTAGAACTAACATAAGACCTAGAACTAGAATTATTCGGGTTTAGCCGTCTTGAGAGACGTGCGGCTAAATCCGAATGATTCTAGTTCTATGTCTTGTGTTAGTTCTACTGCTAATATAAAACTAGAACTAGTATAAAGCTATATTACTATGTTGCATATTTTTATTGCACTAAAACTAGAACTAACACTAGACCGATTACTGAAAACATACATTTTTAACATTTTGATGAAGTTTTATTAGATAATTTGAAGTTTTCATAAAGTTTCTTAGATTTTATTATGTTCCGATGAAGTTTTCGGGTTAACATTAAACTTCGTGATTAAAACTAAAATTATAATAAAGTTTTTTTAATTTGATTTAAAGTTCCTTTACTGGATAGTTAAATTTTTGGTTAAAGTTTGAAATTTTAATGAAGTTTCATAAAATAAATACAAAAATTTGAGAATTGATTGAAGTTTCTTATCCAAAAATAAGTTTTAAATAACTTCTTTAAATAATTATTAAACGTTTTTTGTAAAAAAATTAGATTATAACGAAGTTAGATGAAGTGCATTCATTAAATTTCCTTATTGATGAAATTAAAAAAAAAATCGTTGATATTATTGAAGTTTTTACAAAGTTTTGTGAAATTTTATCAAATAAATACAAATTATTTATTAAAACTTGATGATTAAATGAAGTTTTTTGAATTATTATTAAACTTTTTATAAAAAAATTAAAATTATAACGAGTTAGATGAAGTTGATTTGATTTTATCAAAGTTTTCTTGACGTGTAGCCCAAAATTGGGATAAATATTGAAGTTTTGAGCTAATTCTTTTGTATTAAATTCAAATTTTTACTAAAACATTATCCTTTTTGATGAAGTTTCATAAAATAACATCGCTATCATTGAAGTTATCAAGATTAAAATTGATTTCACGTTTTTAATTCTCAAATTTTAAAGTTTTGGTGAAATATCATCAAATAAATACAAATAATTTATTAAAATTTAAAAATTTGATCAAGTTTCAATTAAGTTTTTTGAATCATTATTAAACTTTTTGTAAAAATTAAGATATTAGCGAAGTTAGATAAGGTGGTTTTCTTACACTAAAATAATAAATACAAATTATTTATTATAACTTGAAGATTAAATGAAGTTCTTTGAATTATTATTAAACTTGTTATAAAAAATTAACATTATAATGAAGTTAGATCTCGATTTTATTGAAGTTTCTTTGATGTATAAACCCAAATGAGACTTTGAAGTCGTTTTCTTATACTGAACTTCCTTATTAACGTTTTGCGATGAAGTTTCATAAAGTAGCGTTGTTATTATTGAAGTTTTTGTGGTTACTACGTTGATTTTCGACTTTTTGAGTTTGAAATTTTCACAATTACATAAAACTTCATCAAATAAATGCGAATTATTGATACAAATATCAAAATTCAGTTAAATTTCTAAGATTCAATGAAGTTGTTTTCAATTTTTATTCAAATTTTTCTAAATAATTAAGAATATAACCTTTTTGGGTTAGGTTGGGTTCGGATTTAGATTAGATTTGGGTACCTTTTTAGGTTAGGTTAGGTTCGGATTTAGATTTTGGGTAGAGTTGAGTACAAATTTAGGTTGAGTTCGTCTTCGTCGCTTTATATTTATCACTTTCTTAATTCATTTATAGGAATAAACTCAAAAATACGAATTTGTATTTATAATAGATATCAAAAGATGGCGCAACATAATAAATCCAAACATCAACGAACAAAATTATAGTCTATAACAAAAAGATTCAAACCAGCACTCGCAACTAGACAAATGCATTTATAATTGAGCCAACCCGACGTTTAGTTTTAAAGATTCACGCTCGCCGACATTTTTAACTACGTTTATACTTTATTTTTTCATTCGGAGGAGTAAAATGAAAAGTCACGTTTACACAGTGTAATTTAGTACAAGTATATTGTAGTTATGAATTTAGTTACTTATTTGTTTAAACATAATAAACCCAAATAAAGGCTTGCACTATCATTAGAACTAACACTAGACCTAGAACTAGAATCACTCGGGTTTAGCCGTCTTGAAAGACGTGCGGCTAAATCCGAATGTTTCTAGTTCTTGGACTAGTGTTAGTTCTAGTGGCAGTGGTAGGTAGGTCTAGTTAGGATAAAATATTAGTATGTTGTATATTTTTATTGCACTAAAACTAGAACTAACACTACAACTAACACAAGACCTAGAACTAGAATCATTCGGGTTTAGCCGTCTTGAGAGACGTGCTGCTAAATCCGAATGTTTCTAGTTCTCGGTCTAGTGTTAGTTATAATCGCAGTGCTAGGTAACGCTAGTTAGATAAAATATTACTATGTTGCATATTTTTATTGCATTAAAACTAGAACTACAATTAGTTTGGGATTATACATCAAAGAAACTTCAATAAAATCAGATCAACCTCATCTAACTATGTTATAATATTAATTTTTTATAAGAATTTTAATAATAATTCAAAAAATTTCACTGAAACTTCAAATAATTTGTATTTATTTATTTTAAACTTCATCGCAAAATTGTAATAAGAAAGTTTAGTATAAAAAAACTACTCTATTCTTTAACAAAACTTCAATAAAATGAAAACCACCTTATCTAACTTCGTTATTATCTTAATTTTTACAAAATTCTAAAATTTTAATAATGATTCAAAAAACTTAATTTTCAAGTTTTAATAAATACAAATATTTATTTGATGAAATTTCACCAAAGCTTTAAAATTTGAGAATTAAAAACGATTCAATCTTGATAACTTCAATAATAGCGATGTTATTTTATGAAATTTCTTTAAACCCGAATGATTCTAGTTCTAGGTCTTGTGTTAGTTTTAATGACAGTGCTAGGGTAGTATAATTAGATGGGGTTATCTCAAAAAATGTCGTTTAACCCTAAATAGGTGTCGCTATAGATACGCCATTTTGAAAAAAAAAATAAAAGAAAAATTTCATCAATACTTTCTTGTAGGAAATGAAAAATCCTTTTATTTGAGCCCAAACATGATAGGTTTATCTCAAAAAAATGTTGTTTGAACCTAAATAGATGGCGCTACAAAACTGACATCTTGAAAAAAAAAATGTTTGAGATAACCCTATCGTGTTGGTACTCATTCTAAAACATTTTTCATCGCGGAAGCGAATTTTTAAACAAAACTTTAATAAGTAATATCATTTTTCAACTCAACCTATCCAAACATAACCTAAAATAATAAATCAAAAAAATTTTCATTAACATTTTCTTGTAGGAAATGAAAAATCCTTTTATTTGAGCCTAAACATGACGGGTTTATCTCAAAAAAATGTTTTTTGAACCTAAATAGGTAAATAGGTGGCGCTACAAAACTGACATTTTGAAAAAAAAAATCTTTTAAGATAACCCCATCGTGTTGGTACTCATTTTAAAACATTTTTCATCGCGATAGCGAATTTTTATACAAAACTTTAATAAGTAATCATTTTCCAACTTAACCTATCCAAACATAACCTAACCTAATAAATCAAAAAAATTTTCATTAATAATTACTTGTAGAAAATGAAAAATCCTTTAATTTGAGCCCAAACATGATGGGGTTATCTCAAAAAATGTCGTTTAACCCTAAATAGGTGGCGCTGTAGAATCGCCATTTTGAAAAGAAAAAAATAAAAGAAACATTTCATCAATACTTTCTTGTAGGAAATGAAAAATCCTTTTATTTGAGCCCAAACATGATGGGTTTATCTCAAAAAAAATGTTGTTTGAATCTAAATAGATGGCGCTACAAAACTGACATTTTGAAAAAAAAAATGTTTGAGATAACCCTATCGTGTTGGTACTCATTCTAAAACATTTTTTATCGCGGAAGCGAATTTTTAAACAAAACTTTAATAAGTAATCATTTTTTAACTCAACCTATCCAAACATAACCTAAAATAATAAATCAAAAAAATTTTCATTAACATTTTCTTGTAGGAAATGAAAAATCCTTTTATTTGAGCCCAAACATGACGGGTTTATCTCAAACAAATGTTATTTGAACCTAAATAGGTAAATAGGTGGCGCTACAAAACTGACATTTTGAAAAAAAAAATCTTTAAGATAACCCCATCGTGTTGGTACTCATTTTAAAACATTTTTCATCGCGATAGGGAATTTTTATACAAAACTTTAATAAGTAATCATTTTCCAACTTAACCTATCCAAACATAACCTAACCTAATAAATCAAAAAAATTTTCATTAATAATTACTTGTAGAAAATGAAAAATCCTTTAATTTGAGCCCAAACATGATGGGGTTATCTCAAAAAATGTCGTTTAACCCTAAATAGGTGTCGCTATAGATACGCCATTTTGAAAAAAAAAATAAAAGAAAAATTTCATCAATACTTTCTTGTAGGAAATGAAAAATCCTTTTATTTGAGCCCAAACATGATGGGTTTATCTCAAAAAAAATGTTGTTTGAATCTAAATAGATGGCGCTACAAAACTGACATTTTGAAAAAAAAAATGTTTGAGATAACCCTATCGTGTTGGTACTCATTCTAAAACATTTTTTATCGCGGAAGCGAATTTTTAAACAAAACTTTAATAAGTAATCATTTTTCAACACAACCTATCCAAACATAACCTAAAATAATAAATCAAAAAAATTTTCATTAACATTTTCTTGTAGGAAATGAAAAATCCTTTTATTTGAGCCCAAACATGACGGGTTTATCTCAAACAAATGTTATTTCAACCTAAATAGATAAATAGGTGGCGCTACAAAACTGACATTTTGAAAAAAAAAATCTTTAAGATAACCCCATCGTGTTGGTACTCATTTTAAAGCATTTTTCATCGCGATAGCGAATTTTTATACAAAACTTTAATAAGTAATCATTTTTCAACTCAACCTATCCAAACATAACCTAAAATAATAAATCAAAAAAATTTTCATTAACATTTTCTTGTAGGAAATGAAAAATCCTTTTATTTGAGCCCAAACATGACGGGTTTATCTCAAAAAAATGTTATTTCAACCTAAATAGGTAAATAGGTGGCGCTACAAAACTGACATTTTGAAAAAAAAAATCTTTAAGATAACCACATCGTGTTGGTACTCATTTTAAAACATTTTTCATCGCGATAGCGAATTTTTATACAAAACTTTAATAAGTAATCATTTTCCAACTTAACCTATCCAAACATAACCTAACCTAATAAATCAAAAAGATTTTCATTAACAATTTCTTGTAGAAAATGAAAAATCCTTTAATTTGAGCCCAAACATGATGGTGTTATCTCAAAAAATGTCATTTAACCCTAACTAGGTGGCGCTAGAACCGCCATTTTGAAAAGAAAAAAAGTTGAAGATAACCCCATCGTGTTGGTACTCATTTTAAAGCATTTTTTATCGCGATTACGAATTTTTATATAAAGCTCAAAAATATTCAATTTCGAACCAAACCTAACCTAAAATTAACCTAAATTGATAAAACAAAAAAAAAATCTTTTCTAACGACTAAACCCGAACATTTCTAGACCCAGAACTAGAATCATTCGGGTTTAGCCGTCTTAAGAGACGTGCGGCTAAACCCGAATGATTCTAGTTCTAGGTCTAGTGTTAGTTCTAATGACAGTGCTAGATAGCGCTAGTTAGGATCACTTCGTTATAATCTAATTTTTTTTACAAAAAAGTTTAATAATTATTTAAAAAACTTATTCTCGGATAAGAAATTTCAATGAAATCTCAAGTTTTTTATAACAAATATTATGTAGAACTTCATTAAAACTTCAAATTTTAACCACAAATAGAAGTATAAAGAAAGGAACGTCAAATCAAATTAAAAAAAAACTTTTTTATAACTTTATTTTTGATAACAAAATTTAATGTTAATCCGAAAAACTTTATAATCTAATAAAACTTCATCAAAATATTAAAAATATATTCGAAATAGGAATGTTTCGTAAAAATTTTCGATGTGAAGTTTCTTAGTAATTTAAAAACTTAAAATAATTCAATTTATTCAAAAAAATATCAATAAAACCTCGTTCAAACTACAAATGAAGTTTTTAACGAAGTAATTTTAAAAATCGACATGTTTAAATGAACTCAGAAAACATAAAAGATAACGGATGCCACAACAACAAAAAAAAATTCTTCTCCGCGTACAAAGTAGTCGAGAAAATTATTTCGGTCAACACACAACGGAGCCTCGTCCGTTTCAAAACTCGTCTTCTTTCTTTTTCTCGACGCGTCTCTTTCTACGTTGTGTTTATTTTGTATGTGTGGGGCTTCGTCTTCCATCTCTTTCTTCCTTCAACTAAACTTTATCGATTTACTCATTTCGAATCATAACAAATTTTATATTTATTATTAAAAAAATGTTTTTAAAAAGATTCCTAGATTGTGTATTTGATTTGGATTCAAAAATATCAAGTTGGTTGTAAGATGAGTGTGAAATGAGTGAGATGAGTGAATTGAAGTGGTGGGGATGGTGTCCTTGCGCGCCGTCTCTCGGCGGGACTCGTTTCGATTCATTCTGCCCAGAAGCGAAGCCCCATCTCACTCGTTCGCCTAAATCATCTCTCTTTACAAAGAACGTTACATTCGAACGTTTTGTGAGGGGAGTTGCGGGGTGAGAGGAGCGGGTCGTGGGTGGTTTGGCGTTGACCTTGAAACGGGAAAAATCGAATGGCCCGGGGTTTCGAGTTCGAAATTTATTATTGGGTGGAGGGGAGATCTATACGGTGAAAAAAAATTTTCGATGTAAAAATTATTTGTCGGCAAAGTCACGTTTTCAAACACATTCCTATTATTTAATCACCGCGCGTTTTGTTACTAAGTCAGCGTTATTAAAGAAATTGTAAAACACGAATTTTGCAATTAAATCCCTCGCGAAGCAAAATAACTTGAAAAAAATGCTAACTAACCTAAAAATATTGTTTTTATTTTTAAATTAAACACTCCACTAATTTTTGTTTTCTTCATTTTTAATTATTAATTATTAAAAATCCAAGTAGACTTAGGCACCGAACGATCAGCTTCCACTGATCATAATCCCGGTAGCCGTGGAGTGCTCAAAACAATATTAACCACGCCTTTTCCCCCACCCAAATCAACAAAATAAGGGGAAAAGGTGGTTTCATCCCCCACTTTTTCTTATTCATACATATATATAAATAATTTCTTTGTTTTTTTTTTTTTTATTTCGCTTATATTTATATCATTGATTTAATTCTTTAAATTTTACATTCTTAATTTTAATCATTTTAGAACGTACTTTTCAATTCCATATCGAATTTCTTGGGTGGGGATAAAACGATGATGGCCGATTCGTCGCGACCAATAAAAACGTTGTTGGGCGGGGTCGTTGCGTGGCGGGGGAATTCGCGTTCCCCTTTAAAATTTTGTTACCCCCACCACTACCGCCTTCGTACGCTTGGGGTCAACGTTTCTTCAGTCCGACGGGCCGTGGATGGCGCAGATGTAACTTTGATCGGTTTGTAAAGAGCGCGGCGGAGAGAGAGGGGGTGGGGAGAAAGAAAAAGATGAAAATGTGGCCTTTTTAAAGGCTTCTTTTATTGTTATAAACAATCGCCGCGTTACGTTTATTTTATTAAATAATAAATTTTGAGATAAGATAATTTTTGTGAAACAATGAACATTGTGTTTGTTTAAATGCGCTTTTTTTAAACATTTATTTTTGTTAAATTTGACCTAACCTAACAAAAAGGTAAAAATGACGAATTTATTGTTTTATTTGATGATATATAAAACACTTAATTCGGATTTATGATGTATCAAGTGTTATACAGGGTAATTGTTGTGATATAAAATTTCTAAATTATCAACAATTACAGCTTATGATATGCTAAATGTCGAATAATGACTTTTGACATATATTATGACATATAATATATTATGTATTTAAGTTATTAACAACAAATTTTAATGATATATCATATACTAATTGCTCAAATTACCACCAAATCGGATTTATGATATGCGCAATGCAAAAAAAAAACTTGTTACTGATATATCATGTTGAATTTTTGTTTTTGATGATCATAAAAATGTCCAAACTAACAATTGTCAAGCAAGACTAAGATATGATATGTTAAGTGAAACCATATTAAATGTAATGTTTTTAATAACAATGTCTAAAAACGGTGTTTTTTGAGGATTAAATTAAAAGGATGGTCAAAAGGAATACTTATGGTTTGTTGAGATTGAATTAAGAAAAAAGTTCTATTTGATGATATAACACTTATTAATAATAGTTTTGACATAAAAATATCGTTGATTAAAAATGAAATTCGTTGATGTTTTCTTGTAGGAGATGAAAAATCGTTTAATTTGAGTCCAAACTCGCTGGGGTTATCTCAAAAACTACCATTTCAACCTCAATCGATATCACTACTGATAGCCGCCATTTTGAAAAAAAATTTTCATTGATATTTTCTTATAGAAAATGAAAAATCTGTTTATTTGAGTCCAAACTCGATGGGGTTATCTCAAAAAATACCATTTCAACCTAAATCGATATCACTACTGATAGCCGCCATTTTGAAAAAAAAATTTCATTAATATTTTCTTATAGAAAATGAAAAAACTGTTTATTTGAGTCCAAACTCGATGGGGTTAACTTAAAAAATACGATTTCAACCTAAATCGATATCACTACTGATAGCCGCCATTTTGAAAAAAAATTTTCATTGATATTTTCTTATAGAAAATGAAAAATCTGTTTATTTGAGTCCAAACTCGATGGGGTTATCTCAAAAAATACCATTTCAACCTAAATCGATATCACTACACTAATAGTCGCCATTTTGAAAAAAAATTTTCATTAATATTGTCTTATAGAAAATGAAAAAACTGTTTATTTGAGTCCAAACTCGATGGGGTTATCTCAAAAAATACCATGTCAACCTAAATCGATATCACTACTGATAGCCGCCATTTTGAAAAAAAATTTCATTAATATTATCTTATAGAAAATGAAAAAACTGTTTATTTGAGTCTAAACTCGATGGGGTTATCTTAAAAAATACGATTTCAACCTAAATCGATATCACTACTGAAAGCCGCCATTTTGAAAAAAAAATTTAAGATAACCCTATCGTGTTGGTACTCATTTTAAAGGATTTTTTGTCGCGATATCGAATTTTTATATAATCTTTAATAAGTAGTCATTTTTCAACTCAACCTATCGAAACATAACCTAATCTAATAAATCCAAAAATTTTTCATTAACATTTTCTTGTTGGAAATGAAAAATCCTTTTATTTGAGCCCAAACATGATGGGGTTATCTCAAAAAATGTCGTTTAACCCTAACTAGGTGGCGCTGTAGAACCGCCATTTTGAAAAGATAAAAAGTAGAAGATAACCCCATCGTGTTGGTACTCATTTTAAAGCAATTTTTATAGCGATTACGAATTTTTATATAAAGCTCAAAAATATTCAATTTCGAATCAAACTTAACCTAAATTGATGCAACATAAAAAAATTTTTAATATTTTCTTGTAGGAAATGAAAAATGTTTAAATTTGAGTCCAAACAAGATGGGGTTATCTTAAAAAAATGTTGTTTGAACCTAAATAGATGGCGCTGTAGAACCGCCATTTTGAAAAGAAAAAAAGTTAAAGATAACCCCATCGTGTTGGTACTCATTTTAAAGCATTTTTTATCGCGATTACGAATTTTTATATAAAGCTCAAAAATATTCAATTTCGAACCAAACTTAACCTAAATTGATGCAACAAAAAAAAATCTTTAATATTTTCTTGTAGGAAATGGAAAATCTTTAAATTTGAGTCCAAACAAGATGGGGTTATCTTAAAAAAATGTTGTTTGAACCTAGATAGGTGGCGCTGTAGAACCGCCATTTTGAAAATAAAAAAAGTTGAAGATAACCCCATCGTGTTGGTACTCATTTTAAAGCATTTTTTATCGCGATCACGATTTTTTATATAAAGCTTAAAAATATTCAATTTCGAACCAAACTTAACCTAAATTAATAAAATTTAAAAAAAATCCTTAATATTTTCTTGTAGGAAATGGAAAATCTTTAAATTTGAGTCCAAATAACATGGGGTTATCTTAAAAAAATGTTTTTTGAACCTAGATAGGTGGCGCTGTATAACCGCCATTTTGAAAATAAAAAAAGTTGAAGATAACCCCATCGTGTTGGTACTCATTTTAAAGGATTTTTAATCGCGATGATGAATATTTATATAAAAATTATCACTTTCAACCAAAAAATTTAATTTTTTTTTTAATATTGTAGTTTATTTGTTTTTAGGCAAAACATCACGGTCCAACAGGATCTATACAAACCCGTTCGGTCACCATTGGCGCCCGCCCAACCCCGTTACCAATTTCCAACGGCAGCTCCCTCGCCCCATCAACAACAACAGCAGCAACAGCCCCCGACGAGTTTGCCACCGCAGCTGGCCGCCGCGCATCAACTGGTCACCGTGGCCACTCCCGTCGGGCAGCGTTATCTGCAGGCTGCGCCACCACCCCAACAACAACAACAGCAGCCCCCGCAACAACAAGCCCCGCCGCCACCCCTCCCCTCAACCTATCGCGATTATCGCCATCAAACGAGGATATCGCTGCTGCCGCCTCCTGAGTACGCGGGGGGTAGAGGACCTGGGCGGGAAGTATTATTGCAAGGAGGTGCTGCGCAAATCGCTATAGCCGCGGCGGTTGCTCAGCAACAACACCAAGAACAACAACAGCAACTTCAGGGTCAACAACCGTTTCCTAAAAAAATTCGATTACAAGATCATAAAGATGTGCAACCTTTACGGATCGATACAAGGGTAAGTTATTAAATATAAATATACAGGGTGTCACACAAAAAACGCCCCTTTATTTACATTCCGATTTTCATGACACAGGTATCAAATGGAATGGTTTTATAAATACTGTAATTCATGCTACAAATAAATTTTTTACTACTCCATCTTCAATTTCAAGCGATTATTAACTTTTGTTTTTCAAATTGCTGCGTATATTTTTCTTCACGTCATTGGATAGAGATTTTTTTCCTGAATCCATTGATGTACAATACATTCATTTTAAATGTAATTTTAGCAGAGAAAAGACACCCTGTATATACAGGTTGTTACATAAGACTGCCGCAAGCTGTAACTCTGTCATTTACCTTCCGATTTTCATGAGCGAGGTATCAAATGAAAAGGTTTCATGAATACTATTATTCAAGCTACAAATAAACTTTTTCCAATGCCATCTTCAATTTCTAGCGATTATCAACTTTTGATTTTCAAATTGCTCAGTATATTTTTCTTCACGCTATTGTATATAGATTCTTTTTCTGAACCCATTAATGTACAATACATCAACATTAATTGTAATTGTACCATAGAAAAACATTAAAATAGTTTCCCTTAAAGTCACTTGTGTTATACTGCAGTATGCCATGGGATAAATAAAAAAACAAACTTATAAGTATCATTTACAACTGCTTCGAGCATTTAAATAGCATTTAATGACTGTTATCAGTTTTGCGTGTTATTTTTTTCCATGGCACACTGCAGTATTACAGAAGTGACTAAGACAATGTTCGGAAAATGTTTTAATTGTTTTTCTCTGCTAAAATTACAATTAATGTTAATGTATTGTACAGGGTGTCCCAATTTCGATGTCTGAATAGGCTATCTCGGAAACTATAAGAGCTAGAAAAAAAGTAGCTTACATGTCATGATCTCGTTTTTCGAGAAACTGTTAATGCCAAAAACCTCAAAGCGCTACCGTCTTTTGTTTTTCCCCTAGAGACCAAAATTGAAAATATCGTAAAACCAGCAAGTGCAATTATCTTGGTTGTTATTATAGGTGGAGTATTATAACTAAGACATTATATGGACACTTTTTTACAGAGAATTTGATGATGTAGTCAAAAAATTTTTTTCGAATTTAGATTTTGAGATATTGTCACAATTTTCGTTTTTTTAAATGGATACAACCACTGATTATTCGCTTATTAAATTCGTTATTTTTTTCTGATTACAAAAATATGGGGTTAGATAGGTCTATTTCTTATTGTTTTAGAATAAAGTTAAAAATAAACTTTTTTTTTAGTGTCGTCAAAGAAATTAAATTTACAGTTTCCTGTAAATTATAACTAAAAATTAAAAACACATATTAACGATATTTGAAACAAATATATTTGTTGAACTATTTAATTTATATTTGTTTTAACACAAAAGTTGGAATAGATTGCATAATTTCACATTTTTTATTAATATTTAATATTATTATTAAATAAAAATTTAAAAAAAATTAAAATTAAATGACATTTGTATTCAAAAATTTTCTTTTAAGATCGATTACGAAAAGTTTAACATGTTAGAATGTTACATATTAGAAAATAAAGTAAATTTTATATACATTTTTAGTAGAATAATTTTTAGTTATAGTTACAGGAAACTGTAAATTTAATTTTTTTGACGATACTAAAAAAAAGTTTATTTTTAGCTTTTTAATTTAATAATTAAATAAGAAGATAACTTCTGGTATTTAAAAACAAATAATTTTTTGAATATGTAACATGTTAAACTTTTCAAAATTTTCGTAATTCATCTCAAAAACAGGATTTTTAAAGTGACACATCAGAAAATTTTTTAATATAAACAAATGGCGCCATCTATCAATAATTTATTAAGTCATTTAAGAATAATATTAAATATTAATAAAAAATGTGAAATAATGCAACCTATTCCAACTTTTGAATAATTACATATATAAATTAAATAGTTCAACAAATATATTTGTTTCAAATATCAGAAATATGTTTTTTTAATTTTTAATTATAGTACCGTAATTTACAGGAAACTGTAAATTTAATTACTTGAAGACACTAAAAGAAAAGTTAATTTTTAGCTTTATTCTAAAACAATAGGATTTGACAGCCCTATATTTTTATAATCAGAAAAAAATAACGAATTTAACAAGGTTATTTCCATTTAAAAAAACGAACATTGTGATAATATCTCAAAATCTAAAACCGAAAAAATTTTTTTGACTACGTCATCAAATTCTCTGTAAAAAAGTGTCCATATAATGTCTTAGTTATAATACTCCACCTATAATAACAACCAAGATAATTGCACTTGCTGGTTTTACGATATTTTCAATTTTAGCCTCTAGGGGAAAAACAAAAAACGATAGCGTTTTGAGGTTTTCGACATTGGAACTTATTTAAAAAAAGAGATCAAGACATGTAAGCTATTTTTTTTCTAGCTCTTATAGTTTCCGAGATAGCTTATTCGGACGTCGAATTTGAACCACCCTGTACATGAGCATTGAAACCTAAAAATCTAAAATTTTGGACTTGGTCACATTCTCTTGTATACCGACGATATTTTAGATTGAAAATTTAGAATGAACAAAATTTCAAACCTGTACGAATAGTGGAACCTAAAATTCTAACGAACCAGTTACGTGAGACACCTGTATACTTCTATATAATTAATTTATGTTTTTAGGAACAATCTGGCGTTTATAATCCTCAAGTAGAAGCGATTTCCCCAACGATTCCCGATCACATACAACAAGAAGATCAATTATTTCGCACCACAAAAGACGAACTCCTCCAACAAATCAGCCGGGTGGATCGTCAAATTTCAAAAGCCGAATCGGAAATAATAAAACTCCGCGAGAAACAAACGGAACTCGAGGAGTCCGCGAAAAAACCCAAAGGCAAACAGAAAGTCGAAGAGGAAACGCAACAAAAACACCAGAGCTTGGCCCAACAAATCTACGCGGAGAACCGACGCAAAGCCCAAAATGCCCATTCGAAATTGGACGCTTTGGGGCCGAAAGCCGATTGGCCCATGTATAATCAACCCTCCGACGCGCCCGTTTACCACGAGAATAAGCGCAAAAACGTCGCGTTTAAACGCCGGTTATTGGATTATTTTAAAAAGAGGCACGCGGAAAAAGACGGCAGGAATTTACACCTAATCGAGACTTACAGCAAAATGATGCAGGATTGGCATAGGAAAGTTGAAAAAACGGAGTCGAGTTCTAAAAGGAAAACGAAAGAGGTTAAAAATCGCGAGTTTTTCGAACGAGTTTTTCCCGAATTAAGAAAACAACGCGAAGATAAAGAGAGGTAATTAATTAATTAATTAATATATTAAATTAAAATCACATATTTGATTAAATTTATTTTTTAGGTTTAATAGAGTTGGTGCTCGAATTAAATCAGAAGCTGATATGGAAGAAATAATGGATAACCTGCAAGAACAAGTACTCGAGGATAAAAAAATGAGAAGTTACGCGGTGATTCCCCCGGTTATGTTGGATGGGAAAGAGCGCAAATTGGTTTATCAGAACAATAACGGTTGCGTTGAAGATATGGCGGCCGTCCATAAATCGCGGCAATTCCTCAACGTGTGGACGCAGGCGGAAAAGGAAGTTTTTAAGGAGAAGTATTTGCAACACCCCAAAAATTTTTATTTGATAGCTTCGTGTCTTGAAAAGAAATCGGTCGCCGATTGCGTTCAATATTATTACCTCAGTAAGAAAACGGAAAATTATAAACAATTATTGAAACGATCGAGGCAAAGGACGAGGCATCGACCCCCCAAAACAAACCCCACAGGCGTCGACAATCTACCACCGGGTGTCGTTACAAGACACCAAAAGGTAACTAATTAATCAATTAATAAATAAAAAAAAATTAATTAAATTTTTTAGGAACAACAATTAAAAACGAACAACACAACTCAACCGAATTACGATCCATCAGACACCTCAACGACGAATCCAACCCAAAACGTTTCAAACACAACAGCGGCTGTAACTCCAACAACAACCTCAGTGACTTCATCTCCATCCCCCGCACCCGCTTCGACCCCAAACACGGTCGTTTCAAGTTCGGGGCCCTCAACGACGTCGACAACGGCAGCAACCACGACGGTTGTTACTGTTAAAACAGAAATAAGTCCCGTTGAGGCGATAACAACACCAACGGCGGGAAATGGTGGCGAAGAAAAAATTGATGTGACGTCAGGGGGTGATGCGAAGAAACCCGCTCTCGCCGAAATTAAAACTGAAATTGTGTCTGATGCGACGTCGGTTGTTGATGGGTTGATTGAGGTGAAACAAGAGGAGATAACCGTGGAGGATGTTGTGGTTAAGGAGGAGGTTGTTGTGAAGGTTGAGGAGAGTGGTGGTGATGATGGGAGGTGAGGAAATTAATTAATTAAATCTAATTGTCTTAATAAATTGTCTTTTTGCCTCAGTGGATTAACTGCTGATTATATCTTCTCAAATTAGAAGTCAAAATTGACATCATTCGAAAGCTTGTTTGAGAAAGTAATTATTTTTATCAAAACGTTGTCTAATTTATGGTAAATAAGGAAAAATGGTAGAAATCTAGTTTCCTGAAAAATTTTATTACAAAATTAAAAAGAAATTAAAAAGTTGGTGATTTTAAAAAATGTTGCCTACAAATTTTGTTCCTTTTTTAATTTTGAACAAGTTTTATTTGAAAAATATTTTGATACAAACAATATTTAGGAAGATATCCTTAAATTTAATTTCTATACTATTCAGAGGGAAATTAAAAAATTGATAATTTTAAAAAATTTTGCCTACAAAAGTTGTTCCTTTTTTAATTCTTAACAAGTTTTATTTGAAAAATATTTTGATACAAACAATATTTAGGAAGATATCGTTAAATTTCATTTTTGTACTATTCAGAGGGAAATTAAAAAATTGATAATTTTAAAAAATGGTGCCTACAAAGGTTGTTCCTTTTTTAATTCTTAACAAGTTTTATTTGAAAAATATTTTGATACAAACAATATTTAGGAAGATATCCTTAAATTTCATTTCTGTACTATTCAGAGGGAAATTAAAAAATTGATAATTTTAAAAAATGGTGCCTACAAAAGTTGTTCCTTTTTTAATTCTTAACAAGTTTTATTTGAAAAATATTTTGATACAAACAATATTTAGGAAGATATCCTTAAATTTCATTTCTATACTATTCAGAGGGAAATTAAAAAATTGATAATTTTAAAAAATGTTGCCTACAAAGGTTGTTCCTTTTTTAATTCTTAACAAGTTTTATTTGAAAAATATTTTGATACAACCAATATTTAGGAAGATATCTTTAAATTTCATTTCTATACTATTCAGAGGGAAATTAAAAAATTGATAATTTTAAAAAATGTTGTCTACAAATTTTATTCCTTTTTTAATTTTGAACAAGTTTTATTTGAAAAATATTTTGATACAAACAATATTTAGGAAGATATCCTTAAATTTCATTTCTATACTATTCAGAGGGAAATTAAAAAATTGATAATTTTAAAAAATGGTACCTACAAAAGTTGTTCCTTTTTTAATTCTTAACAAGTTTTATTTAAAAAATATTTTGATACAAACAATATTTAGGAAGATATCCTTAAATTTCATTTTTGTACTATTCAGAGGGAAATTAAAAAATTGATAATTTTAAAAAATTTTGCCTACAAATTTTGTTCCTTTTTTAATTTTGAACAAGTTTTATTTGAAAAATATTTTGATACAAACAATATTTAGGAAGATATCCTTAAATTTCATTTCTATACTATTCAGAGGGAAATTAAAAAATTGATAATTTTAAAAAATGGTGCCTACAAAGGTTGTTCCTTTTTTAATTCTTAACAAGTTTTATTTGAAAAATATTTTGACACAAACAATATTTAGGAAGATATCCTTAAATTTCATTTCTGTACTATTCAGAGGGAAATTAAAAAATTGATAATTTTAAAAAATGTTGCCTACAAAGATTGTTCCTTTTTTAATTCTTAACCAGTTTTATTTGAAAAATATTTTGATGCAAACAATATTTAGGAAGATCTCCTTAAATTTCATTTCTATACTATTCAGAGGGAAATTAAATAATTGATAATTTTAAAAAATTGTGCCTACAAAGGTTGTTCCTTTTTTAATTTTTAACAAGTTTTATTTGAAAAATATTTTGATACACACAATATTTAAGAAGATATCCTTAAATTTCATTTCTATACTATTCAGAGGGAAATTAAAAAATTGATAATTTAAAAAAATGTTGCCTACAAAGGTTGTTCCTTTTTTAATTCTTAACAAGTTTTATTTGAAAAATATTTTTATACAACCAATATTTAGGAAGATATCTTTAAATTTCATTTCTATACTATTCAGAGGGAAATTAAAAAATTGATAATTTAAAAAAATGTTGCCTACAAAGGTTGTTCCTTTTTTAATTCTTAACAAGTTTTATTTGAAAAATATTTTTATACAACCAATATTTAGGAAGATATCTTTAAATTTCATTTCTATACTATTCAGAGGGAAATTAAAAAATTGATAATTTTAAAAAATGTTGCCTACAAAGGTTGTTCCTTTTTTAATTCTTAACAAGTTTTATTTGAAAAATATTTTGATACAAATAATAATTAGAAAAAGAATCTTAAATTCCATTTCTATACTATTCACAGGGAAATTAAAAAGTTGGTAATTTTAAAAAATGGTGCCTACAAAAGTTGTTCCTTGTTTAATTCTGAACAAGTTTTATTTGAAAAATATTTTGATACAAACAATATTTAGGAAGATATCCTTAAATTTCAATTTTGTACTATTCAGAGGGAAATTTAAAAGTTGATAATTTTAAAAAATGTTGCCTACGAAGGTTGTTCCTTGTTGAATTCTTAACAAGTTTTATTTGAAAAATATTTTGATATAAACAATAATTTGGAAGATAATCTTGAATTTCCATTTCTATACTATTCACAGGGACATTAAAAAATTAATAATTTTTAGAAATGTTGCCTACAAAGGTTGTTCCTTTTTTTATTCTTAACAAGTTTTATTTGAAATATATTTTGATACAAACAATAATTAGGGAGATAACCTTGAATTTCCATTTTAATACTGTTCACAGGGAAATTAAAAAATTAATAATTTAAAAAAATGTTGCCTACAAAGGTTGTTCCTTGTTGAATTCTTAACAAGTTTTATTTGAAAAATATTTTGATACAAACAATTTTTAGGAAGATATCCTTAAATTTCATTTCTGTACTATTCACAGGGAAATTAAAAAATTGATAATTGTAAGAAATGTTGCCTACAAAGGTTGTTTCTTTTTTAATTCTTGACAAGTTTTATTTGAAAAATATTTTGATACAAGCAATAATTGGGAAGATTATCTTGAATTTCGTTTCTATACTATTCACAGGGAAATTAAAAAATTGATAATTTTAAAAAATGGTGCCTACAAAAGTTGTTCCTTTTTTAATTCTTAACAAATGTTATTTGAAAAATATTTTGATACAAGCAATAATTGGGAAGATAATCTTGAATTTCGTTTCTATACTATTCACAGGGAAATTAAAAAATTGATAATTTAAAAAAATGGTGCCTACAAAGGTTGTTCCTTTTTTAATTCTTAACAAGTTTTATTTGAAAAATATTTTGATTCAAACAATATTTAGGAAGATATCCTTAAATTTCATTTCTATACTATTCAGAGGGAAATTAAAAAATTGATAATTTTAAAAAATGTTGTCTACAAAGGTTGTTCCTTTTTTAATTCTTCACAAGTTTTATTTGAAAAATATTTTGATAAAAACAATAAGGCCGAGTTTATACAGACGATTTAGCTGTAAATTTAAATTTAAAAATTTAGCTGTAAGAGTTAAATGTATTGAAACCCCATGTATCGTTTATACAAAGCTGTAAGATTTAGCTGTAAATATAAAGTTGGTCAACTTTTCTAAATTTACAGCGTCACACATGCGCAAGACGACCTCAATCAGCTGTATCTGGCTGTATCCAATGATGGGCCGATGTAAATAGCGCGTTCTAACCTAACCTCAACAGTTGTTTATTTCTGTGCCAACAAAATGAGCGAATTCGATGGAAAATTAATTAAAATTGTTGAGAACTACCGATATATTTACGATAAAAAATGTTCTGAACATAAAGATAACATATTGGTAGAAAATGACAACACAAAAACTAGTAATATTTTGTTTCTTGAGGTTGCGATTCTGTAAATCTTAAATTCTGTATAAATCAATTTTTTTCTTAAAGCTAAATAAAATCCTTAAATCTAAATCTTTAAATTTAAATTTACAGCTAAATTCTGTATAAACCCGGCATAATGAGGAAGATAACCTTAAATTTCATTTCTATACTATTCACAGGGAAATTAAAAAATTGATTAATTTCAAAAATGTTTTGATAAAAGAAATTATACTCTCGGAATGCAGAATAACATGCTTTCAAATGATATCAATTCTGATTTTTTGATGCTAAAAAAAATCAAGTTGACACTGCATCTTGAAAAATTTGACAGCTAAACAGTTAATCCGACAAGTACTTTTGGCGATATTAAGCCAGATTCATACTTAATGAATGATATGAAAATTTCGCCGCCTCGGCGATGATATTATCTTTATGATTAAGAAAACTTTCGTTATTTAAGTAAATTGTGCTTTTGCCTCAGCAGCTTCGCTGCCTCGGCAATGATATTACTTTTATAATGAAGAAAACTTCGTTTTTTAAGCAAATTTGACAGTTAAGCAGTTGATCCGACAAGTATGGCGATATTAAGCCAGATTCATACTTAATGAATGATATGAAAATTTCCTGTTTTGTGTACTCGCATTTTAATGAAGAAAACTTTCGTTTTTTAAGCAAATTGCCCTCTTGCCTCAGCAACTTCGCCGCCTCGGCGATGATATTATCTTTATGATTAAGAAAACTTTCGTTTTTTAAGTAAATTGTGCTTTTGCCTCAGCAGCTTCGCTGCCTCGGCAATGATATTACTTTTATAATGAAGAAAACTTCGTTTTTTAAGCAAATTTGACAGTTAAGTAGTTGATCCGACAAGTATGGCGATATTAAGCCAGATTCATACTTAATGAATGATATGAAAATTTCCTGTTTTGTGTACTCGCATTTTAATGAAGAAAACTTTCGTTTTTTAAGCAAATTGCCCTCTTGCCTCAGCAACTTCGCCGCCTCGGCGATGATATTATCTTTATGATTAAGAAAACTTTCGTTTTTTAAGTAAATTGTGCTTTTGCCTCAGCAGCTTCGCTGCCTCGGCAATGATATTACTTTTATAATGAAGAAAACTTCGTTTTTTAAGCAAATTTGACAGTTAAGTAGTTGATCCGACAAGTATGGCGATATTAAGCCAGATTCATACTTAATGAATGATATGAAAATTTCCTGTTTTGTGTACTCGCATTTTAATGAAGAAAACTTTCGTTTTTTAAGCAAATTGCCCTCTTGCCTCAGCAACTTCGCCGCCTCGGCGATGATATTATCTTTATGATTAAGAAAACTTTCGTTTTTTAAGTAAATTGTGCTTTTGCCTCAGCAGCATAGCTGCCTCGGCAATGATATTACTTTTATAATGAAGAAAACTTCGTTTTTTAAGCAAATTTGACAGTTAAGCAGTTGATCCGACAAGTATGGCGATATTAAGCCAGATTCATACTTAATGAATGATATGAAAATTTCCTGTTTTGTGTACTCGCCTTCTTGCCTCAGCAGCTTAGCCGCCTCAGCAATGATATTACTTTTATAATAAAGAAAACTTTCGTTTTTTAAGCAAATTGCCCTCTTGCCTCAGCAACTTCGCCGCCTCGGCGATGATATTATCTTTATGATTAAGAAAACTTTCGTTTTTTAAGTAAATTGTGCTTTTGCCTCAGCAGCTTCGCTGCCTCGGCAATGATATTACTTTTATAATGAAGAAAACTTCGTTTTTTAAGCAAATTTGACAGTTAAGTAGTTGATCCGACAAGTATGGCGATATTAAGCCAGATTCATACTTAATGAATGATATGAAAATTTCCTGTTTTGTGTACTCGCATTCTTGCCTCAACAGCTTAGCCGCCTCAGTAATGATATTACTTTTATAATGAAGAAAACTTTCGTTTTTTAAGCAAATTGCCCTCTTGCCTCAGCAGCTTCGCTGCCTCGGCGATGATATTATCTTTATGATTAAGAAAACTTTCGTTATTTAAGTAAATTGTGCTTTTGCCTCAGCAGCTTCGCTGCCTCGGCAATGATATTACTTTTATAATGAAGAAAACTTCGTTTTTTAAGCAAATTTGACAGTTAAGTAGTTGATCCTACAAGTATGGCGATATTAAGCCAGATTCATACTTAATGAATGATATGAAAATTTCCTGTTTTGTGTACTCGCATTCTTGCCTCAACAGCTTAGCCGCCTCAGTAATGATATTACTTTTATAATGAAGAAAACTTTCGTTTTTTAAGCAAATTGCCCTCTTGCCTCAGCAGCTTCGCTGCCTCGGCGATGATATTATCTTTATGATTAAGAAAACTTTCGTTTTTTAAGTAAATTGTGCTCTTGCCTCAGCAGCTTCGCTGCCTCGGAAATGATATTACTTTTATAATGAAGAAAACTTTTGATTTTAAAGCAAATTGCCCTCTTGCCTCAGCAGCTTCGCTGCCTCGGCGATGATATTACTTTTATAATGAAGAAAACATTCGTTTTTGAAGTAAATTGCGCTCTTGCCTCAGCAGCTTAGCTGATATGACATATTTATGATAAAGAACGTTTCCTAAATTATTTCTTAAGATGAGGAAATAATAATTTGAATTTTTAGTATGATAAATTTTGAAAATAAATGAATGAATCAAACGAAATTATTGAATTAGAAAGTTTTTCGCGATCGAGAAGAGTCGACAAAGATAGATATAGATATAAAAGTGGGTAGGCTCGGTCGTTGTTAATTTGCAAAATTGATACGGAAGTTTGCTCTTGATAATTGTGCAGTCAGCAGTAATGCCGCCGCTACCAGGAGGGTCCCGCGGGACGCGAGTCCGAATCCATCGCCCAGATTGTAATGCAAATTGTGTTTGCTCGCGAATCAGACCGATTGCAATCGGGAAATCTACCCCCCCAACTCTCCCGTATCCCTCTCACGACTTCGAAACGGTTTCGTTTCAACGAATTTCGATTCGAAAAAAAAATAAATAAAGAAAAACCATTTTTTTAATTTCAGCGTCGACCAAAACAATTTCACCCCTACCAACCTAATCGTCGAAAACAAAAAGAAAAAGGATCGGAGAAAAGATATCGACGATCACCATCTCGACGAGTCAAGTTGTAGCGAGGACGAAACCAATAATTTACACGGTGAGTCAAATTCATTTATTAAACGCCGAATTGAATTGTTTAAGGGGTTGTTAAAATCGATATAGTAATTTTTAATTTCAACATAATAACGCCGACGCGGCTATTTCTCGTAATGCGATTTCAAATTAAATATTGAGCAAATCGCTATTTGATTAATCTGGCGCTCCAGCTTTTCGCCCAACTCTAAATAGATATATATATATTATGAATTTACCGCGAAACTCGTTGTATTCTTTTTTTGTTATTATTAGTGTTTTATTTACATAATCAATCCGATTGGAATTAAAACTGCTTCAATATCAATTTGTGTAATTGAATTACGCAGAAATTTTCCATCAAAAGCAGGAATTTATTTCATTTCGAGAATTTATATTAATTTCAATATTTAAAACCTTTCAATACACGCAGTCTTCGTCATCATATATCATTCAAGTTCACTCATTGAATGGCGCTAAGTGCGCCATCTCTTATCAAGGAGGTTCAAAACTAATTTTATGAAAAGAAATTTTTTTTGTGATCATTGTAACTCAATTAAGTATAAAAAGCATTAAAAATCGTTTAAAACGAGCCCAAACTCGACCTATTTCGATAATAAATGTTGCAAATGTCAAAATATTAACGTTTGGATTTTGACAGTTGTCATTTAATTTAGTTTTGAGATTTTTGAAACTAAATTAAGCGTAACAAGCATTTAAAATCGTTTAAAACGAGCCCAAACTCGACCTATTTCGCTAATATATGTTGCAAACGTCAAAATATTGACGTTTAGATTTTGACAGTTGTCATTTAATTTGTTTTGATATTATGAAAACTGAATTAAGTATAACAAGCATTAAAAATTATTTGAAAGGAGCCCAACCTCGACCTATTTCGATAATAAATGTTGTAAATGTCAAAATATTAACGTTTGGATTTTGACAGTTGTCATTTAATTTATTTTTAGATTATGAAAACTAAATTAAGTATAACAAGCATTAAAAATCATTTGAAACGAGCCCAATCTCGACCTCTTTCGATAATAACTGTTGCAAACGTCAAAATATTGACATGTGGATTTTGACAATTGTCACTTATTTTTTTTTTGAGATTGTTGATACTTAATTAAGTACAACAAGCATTAAAAATCGTTTAAAACGAGCCCAAACTTGACCTATTTCGATAATATATGTTAGAAACGTCAAAATATTGACGTTTGGATTTTGACAGTTGTCATTTAATTTATTTTGAGATTTTTTAAACTAAATTAAGCGTAACAAGCATTAAAAATCGTTTAAAACGAGCCCAAACTCGACCTATTTCGATAATAAATGTTGCAAATGTCAAAATATTAACGTTTGGATTTTGACAGTTGTCATTTAATTTAGTTTTGAGATTTTTATAACTAAATTAAGCGTAACAAACATTTAAAATCGTTTAAAACGAGCCCAAACTCGACCTATTTCGATAATATATGTTGCAAACGTCAAAATATTGACGTTTAGATTTTGACAGTTGTCATTTAATTTGTTTTGAGATTATGAAAACTAAATTAAGTATAACAAACATTAAAAATCATTTGAAACGAGCCCAATCTCGACCTATTTCGATAATAACTGTTGCAAACGTCAAAATATTGACATGTGGATTTTGACAATTGTCACTTACTTTTTTTTTGAGATTGTTGATACTTAATTAAGTACAACAAGCATTAAAAATCGTTTAAAACGGGCCCAAACTCGACCTATTTCGATAATATATGTTAAAAACGTCAAAATATTGACGTTTGGATTTTGACAGTTGTTACTTATTTTTTTTTTTGAGATCATTGATTCTAAAGTAAGTGTAACCAGCACTAAAAATGGTTTAAAACGAGCCGAAACTCGACCTATTTCGATAATATATGTTAGAAACGTCAAAATATTGACGTTTGGATTTTGACAGTTGTCGTTTAATTTATTTTGAGATTTTTTAAACTAAATTAACCGTAACAAGCATTTAAAATCGTTTAAAACGAGCCCAAACTCGACATATTTCGATAATATATGCTGAAAACGTCAAAATATTGACGTTTGGATTTTGACAGTTGTCATTTAATTTATTTTGAGATTTTTGAAACTAAATTAAGCGTAACAAGCATTAAAAATCATTTGAAACGAGCCCAACCTCGACGCATTTCGATAATAACAGTTGCAAACGTCAAAATATTGACATGTGGATTTTGACAATTGTCACTTACTTTTTTTTTTTTTGAGATTGTTGATATTTAATTAAGTACAACAAGCATTAAAAACCGTTTAAAACGACCCCAACCTCGACCTACTTCGATAATAAATGTTGCAAACGTCAAAATATTGACGTTTAGATTTTGACAGTTGTTACTTACTTTTTTTTTTGAGATCATTGATTCTAAAGTAAGTGTGACCAGCATTAAAAATGGTTTAAAACGAGCCGAAACTCGACCTATTTCGATAATATATGTTAGAAACGTCAAAATATTGACGTTTCGATTTTGACAGTTATTACTTACTTTTTTTTTGAGATTATTGATTCTAAATTAAGTACAACAAGCATTAAAAATCGTTTAAAACGAGCCCAAACTCGATCTATTTCGATAATATATGTTAGAAACGTCAAAATATTGACGTTTCGATTTTGACAGTTGTCATTTAATTTGTTTATGAGATTGTTGAAACTAAATTAATCATAACAAGCATTAAAAATCGTTTAAAACGAGCCCAAACTCAATCTATTTCGATAATATATGTTAGAAACGTCAAAATATTGACGTTTGGATTTTGAGAGTTGTCATTTAATTTGTTTATGAGATTGTTGAAACTAAATTAATTTTAACAAGCATTAAAAATCGTTTAAAACGAGCCCAAACTCGACCTATTTCGATAATATATGTTACAAACGTCAAACTTGACGTTTAAATTTTGACAGTTGTCATTTCATATTTGAATTTAATCGTAAAAACATCACGTCCGGTGTAAAATTAAAGCGGACTTTCAAAATAAAATCAATTTTGTGATTACTTCGAAATTTCAAAGATATTTTGACAGCTGTCAAAACAATTATAAATGTAACTTGGTCGATTTTACCCCAAAATATATCGTGTTGGGTATCATATTAAATCATTTTTTGATTTTTAAATTTTGTTAACTGTCAAATTTCGAAATTATGTGACAGCTGTCAAAATAATTTTAAATACATCTTCGACGATTTTACCCGAACATATGTGGTGTCAGATATCAATTTAAATTATTATCTGAGAATTATTTTAGCTGTCAAATTTTTACTTCAATTTGACAGCTGTCAATATATTTTTTAAATAAATACGTAATTATATTGGGTATCAAATTAAAGCATTTTTTTTTCAAAATTAAGTAATTTAATGTTTATTAAATGATAACTGTCAAATTTCAATTTTGACAGCTGTCAAAATGATTGTGATTATATCTTCATCATTTTTCCTCGAAAATATTTCGTGTTTGGAATCAAATTAAATCATTTTTTTTAAATTTAAATAATTTGATATTTATTTTTCTTAACTATCAAATTTTAAATTAATTTGACAGCTGTCAAAATAATTATAATTACATCTTCATCATTTTTATTCGAAAATATATCGTGTTGGGTATCAAATTAAATCATTTAATGAGTATTAAATAATTATATATTTAAATTTATTTTAGCTGTCAAATTTAAAGTCTATTTGACAGCTGTCAATCATAAATTTTAACGAAAATATACCGTGTTTGGTATCAAATTAAATCATTTCTTGTAGAAACAATAAAAATTTCTTAATATTTTATTAATTGTCAAATTTTAAATTAATTTGACAGCTGTCAAAATAATTTTAATTACATCTTCATCAGTTTCATTCGAAAATATATCGTGTTTGGTATCAAATTAAATCATTTAATGAGAATTAAATAAATATATATTAAAATTTTTTTTTGCTGTCAAATTGAAGGTTATCATAAATTTCAACGAAAATATACCGTGTTTGGTATTAAATTAAATCATTTCTTGTAACAAAGAATAAAAATTTCTTAATATTTTATTAACTGTCAAATTTTAAATTAATTTGACAGCTGTCAAAATAATTTTAGTTACATCTTTATCATTTTCATTCGAAAATATATCGTGTTGGGTATCAAATTAAATCATTTAGTGAGAATTAAATTATTAAATATTTAAATTTATTTTAGCTGTCAAATTTAAAGTCTATTTGACAGCTGTCAATCAAATTTTAACAAAAATATACCGTGTTTGGTATCAAATTAAATCATTTCTTGTAACAAAAAATAAAAATTTCATAATATTTTGTTAACTGTCAAATTTTAAATTAATTTGACAGCTGTTAAAATAATTTTAATTACATCTTCATCAGTTTCATTCGAAAATATATCGTGTTTGGTATCAAATTAAATCATTTAATGTAAATTAAATAAATATATATTAAATTTTTTTTTAGCTGTCAAATTGAAGGTTATGTGACAGCTGGTAATCGTGAATTTAAACGAAAATATACCGTGTTTGGTATCAAATTAAATCATTTCTTGTAGAAACAATAAAAATTTCTTAATATTTTATTAATTGTCAAATTTTAAATTAATTTGACAGCTGTCAAAATAATTTTAATTACATTTTCATCAGTTTCATTCGAAAATATATCGTGTTTGGTATCAAATTAAATCATTTAATGAGAATTAAATAAATATATATTAAAATTTTTTTTTAGCTGTCAAATTGAAGGTTATTTGACAGCTGGTAATCATAAATTTCAACGAAAATATACCGTGTTTGGTATCAAATTAAATCATTTCTTGTAACAAAGAATAAAAATTTCTTAATATTTTATTAACTGTCAAATTTTAAGCTGTCAAAATAATTTTAATTACATCTTCATCATTTTTATTCGAAAATATATCGTGTTGGGTATCAAATTAAATCATTTATTGAAAATTAAACAATTTTTTCTTAACCTGTCAAATTTGAAGTTTATTTGACAGCTGTCAATGATAAATTTTAACAAAAATATACCGTGTGGGGTATCAAATTAAAGCATTTTTCGCGAACATCATTTATTTACATTAATTTAAAATACTAAAACTACTTTTTTTCCAATAACACACCAATTAATTAATTTTAATACTGATTATTAATTCTAAACAAATTTTTTTTCCAATTTTTATTCATTTCACATCATCAGTTTCGACGACATCGATAACAACACTCGTTTTACCGCTATCATTCGAATTTTGCGACCGATTCTCCGCGACGATCTCGTTATTCTTATTATTATTATCGGCCATTTCCTCCGCGTGGCACAACTTCCTATGTTTATGCACGAAATAGTAACTCGGAAATTTCGATCCGCACGTTTTGCACGGATAATATTGCACGTTCATATCCAAAGGTTTCACCTCGCGTTTTTGAGGAACACTTCCACCACCTCCACTCGCCTCATTCCCCATCATTTTCGAATCCAAACTGACAGGGTTTAAATGTCGCCGCGCGTGTTTTTGATAACAATATTGCGATTTAAACGTGTGGTTGCAATACAAACACGTAAAAATTTCGGAATTTTTTTCCTCCGAATCGTTTCGCTTATTAATATTTTCATTCATCAACTTATTCATTGCTTCGTTTCTGTTGACCTTTTCGATTTGGTATTCATTTTCGACGTCGGTGCTTCCGTAATTTTTATTTAAAACGCGATGAAATCGAACTGGCCCGTCGCAACACGCCACGTCTATGATTACTTTGTCGTTGTTTTTTAGTTTGTGGCGAATTGAGGATTTTTCTGATTTCCTATCTATTTTTTCCTTTACAATTTCGACGTCCATTTTTGAAGTGGACGGTTGATTTAGGATTAATTCGTGATTTGAGACTGCTTTAAACGGGGTTTCTTCGGATTTTGTGAGATTAAAAGCGATTGGGGGGAAAATGGGTTGATGCGGGATTGGGGGTTTTCTGCTTGGGATTGGTTTGATGAGTTTGGTTCGGTTTTCGATGGTTGTGGGTTGGTTTTGCATCAAAAAGCTGCGGCATAACTCTAAAGCTCGCGGCATGTGGAGGATGTGGGTCGCGAGGAGGATGTTGTAAATGTTGTTGATGTTTAGGTCTAAATATCCGGTGTACATGAATGTTAGAAGCGAGGAAAATTCGTCGACGTTTACGTTGGGGACGACGATGGGGGTCGGGTCTAAAAAGAACTTTATTTAATTAATTAATTAATTAAATAATTAAGCAATTCTTTTTACCTGCTCGGTTAATTAGGGACGCTTTAAAAAACCCACTGTGTGCACTTAAAACAGTTCTATGCGCGGAGAATTCAGTCAAACTCGGCCCAACTTGCAAGATAACATCCGGGGATCCGCTAAATTGGGGGTTTCCACTTCCGGTGCAACTTCCGCTCCCCCCGGCGCCGCTTAAATTTAACGGGGAATTCTGCACCGGGATCGGAGGCGCTAAATTCGGGGTTAACGACAACCACGCGCGATACAACGAATACATTTTTTTTAAAAAAAAGTATTTAAAGTATTTTAGGAGCACTTTAAATTCTTTGAAAAGCTCTCGATGACACGTCGCGTCCGACTGTTCATAACACACTTTATAATCGTCGTTTATAACTCCATAAATTCAAATCGGCGGTGGTGGAGTGGTGGGGGAAAGGATCCCGCCGACGATTCGCGATCCCCAAAACATCATCATCACCACCCCAAGGGAACCACAACAACACAAGCACCAAAAAAAATCGCGATTGATTATTCGAATAATTAGCGCGAGTAGAACACGCGACGAAGAGAGAGATACATAATCTACACCTATCTATATCTATAATTGAGCCGGCGATGAATTTTTAAAAACCCGCTCCTTTTTTACGGTGTTATTACAAAGATAATCTACTAATGGCGGCGGTGAGAACAGATAAGCGCGTTTAAATTGAGTCCCGCCGCGGAAATTTCTTCATTGGCGTAATGTCCGGACATGAATTTTTAATAAGCGGATTTTATCGAAGCGTCGGTATCAAAAATTCATTTCGAAAAGGAGCTCCCGCGCAAAAAACGCTACAAAATGAGCCCAAACACGACATATTTATCGCTAAAATCGCCCGAATCGATAAAATGATATCGAATTAATGATATATCCATTAAAGCGATTTTAATCCGAGATTGATTAAAACTAAATAACGTATTAATTAATATTATTTAAAACCGTTCACCTTTAAAATTTACGAAAATGATATTAATATTAAATAAATGATATATTATTAAAGATGATATGATTTTAATTTAGTACAGACTTTTATAATAAAATGATATTAAGCGAATGATATATATATATTTGCATCTCGTTTATCTTTAAAATCGTTCAAAATCTACAAAATGATATTAAAATGATATATTGAGAAATTTTTACCCCGCAACTTATTATCATTGAGGGTATAAATCAATGCGATTTTAAATCCTGATTAATTTGATACCAAACTCGGTGCAATTTGATTAAAAATCACAAAAGTTGTAATAAATGTGGTAATAATCCGCCATTTTTGATAATAATTCGATTAAAATGACTGATATTTCGGTAAATAAGCGAGATAAAATCATCGAGTTTGTACTCTTTTTAAAGGAAATTGATTTTTGCTTCGATTAAAATCAATTTTATCATCATTCGAGTTTTTATTATTATTATTACCTTTTTCGATGATGTCTTAAAACAAAAAATTTGCGATTTATATTGAATAAATCGATTTTGTAACCAATTATTTGTGATTTTGAATTAATTTTAATCATTATTACTTAAATTATTATTTTTATTACCTTATTACCACATCACTTATTATCATTGAGAATATAAATTAATAAATTTTAATATTTTAATTAATTTGATACCAAACTCGGTGCAATTTTATTAAAAATCACAAAAGTTGTTATAAATGTGGTAATAATCCGCCATCTTTGATAATAACTCGATTAAAATAGTTATTATCTCGACAAACAAGCGAGATAAAACCGTCGAGTTTGGACTCTTTTTAAAGGTTCTTTAATTCTGATTCGATTGGAATCAATTTTATCATCATCCGAGTTTTTATTATTATTATTACCTTTCTCAATTATGTCTTAAAACAAAAAAAAATCGATGTATATCGAATAAATCGATTTTGTGACATATTATTTTCGATTTTGAATTAATTTTAATCGTTATTACCAAAATTATTATTTTTATTACCTTTTTACTATATCAATTATTATCATTGAGGATATAAATTAATAAGATTTTATATTTTAATTAATTTGATACCTAACTCAGCGCAATTTTATTAAAAAATATAAAAATTAAAAAATATGATAATAATCCGCCATTTTTGATAATAATTCGATTAAAATAATTAATATCTCGATAAATAAGCGAGATAAAACCATTGAGTTTGGACTCTTTTTAAAGCATATTCATTTTTGCTTCGATTAGAATCCATTTTATCATCATCCGAGGTTTTATTATTATTATTATTATCATTTTTGACAATGTTTCAAAATAAAAGAAATTCGATTTATATCGAATAAATCGATTTTGTGACACATTATTTTCAATTTTGAATTAATTTTAATCATTATTACCAAAATTACTATTTTTATTACCTTTTCACCCTATCACTTATTATCATTGATCACATAAATTAATGAAATTTTATATTTTAATTAATTTGATATCAAACTCGTAAAAGTTGTAATTAAAAGCGTGATAATAATCCGCCATCTTTGATAATAACTCGATTAAAATAGTTATTATCTCGATAAATAAGCGAGATAAAATCAACGAGTTTAGACTCTTTTTAAAGCATATTTATTTTTGCTTCGATTAGAATCAATTTTATCATCATCCGAGGTTTTATTATTATTATTATCATTTTTGACAATGTTTCAAAATGAAAGAAATTCGATTTATATCGAATAAATCGATTTTGTGACACATTATTTTCAATTTTGAATTAATTTTAATCATTATTACCAAAATTATTATTTTTATTACCTTTTCACCCTATCACTTATTATCATTGATCACATAAATTAATGAGATTTTATACTTTAATTAATTTGATATCAAACTCGTAATTAAAAACGTGATAATAATCCGCCATCTTTGATAATAACTCGATTAAAACAGTTATTATCTCGATAAATAAGCAAGATAAATCCGTCGAGTTTGGACTCTTTTTAAAGGAAATTCATTTCTGATTCGATTAGAATCAATTTTTTCATCATCCGAGGTTTTATTATCATTATTACCTTTTTCGACGATGTCTTAAAACAAAAAAATTTCGATTTATATCGAATAAATCGATTTTGTAACAAATTATTTTCGATTTTGAATTAATTTTAATCATTATTACCTAAATTATTATTTTTATTACCTTTTCACAACATCACTTATTATCATTGAAAACATAAATTAATAAGATCTTATACTTTAATTATTTTAATATCAAACTCGTAATTAAAAACGTGATAATAATCCGCCATCTTTGATAATAACTCGATTAAAATAGTTATTATCTCGATAAATAAGCGAGATAAATCCGTCGAGTTTGGACTCTTTTTAAAGGAAATTTATTTCTGATTCGATTAGAATCAATTTTATCATCATCCGAGGTTTTATTATCATTATTACCTTTTTCGACGATGTTTTAAAACAAAAAATTTTCGATTTATATCGAATAAATCGATTTTGTAACAAATTATTTTCGATTTTGAATTAATTTTAATCATTATTACCTAAATTATTATTTTTATTACCTTTTTACCACATCACTTACTATCATTGAAGACATAAATTAATAACATTTTATACTTTAATTATTTTGATATCAAACTCGTAATTAAAAACGTGATAATAATCCGCCATCTTTGATAATAACTCGATTAAAATAGTTATTATCTCGATAAATAAGCGAGATAAATCCGCCGAGTTTGGACTCTTTTTAAAGGAAATTCAATTCTGATTCGATTAGAATCAATTTTTTCATCATCCGAGGTTTTATTATTATTATTACCTTTATCGGTGATTTTTTAAAACAAAAAATTTTCGATTTATATCGAATAAATCGATTTTGTAACAAATTATTTTCGAATTATTATTACTTAAATTATTATTTTTATTACCTTTTCACCCTATCATTTATTATCATTGATAACATAAATTAATAAGATTTTATACTTTAATTATTTTGATATCAAACTCGTAATTAAAAATGTGATAATAATCCGCCATCTTTGATAATAACTCGATTATTATCTCGATAAATAAGCGAGATAAATCCGTCGAGTTTGGACTCTTTTTAAAGGAAATTTAATTCTGATTCGATTGGAATCAATTTTATCATCATCCGAGTTTTTATTATTATTCTTACCTTTTTCGGTGATGTCTCAAACTAAAAATTTTTCGATTTAAATCAAATTATTTATGATTTTGTATCTAATACAAATAATACGCCACGATTTATTATAATTAAGTGTAAAATTTTTGGTTCTAGAAACCCCGAATATTACAAATATGTACATAAAGTGGTCCAAGGGCCCCTTAGAACCTTAAGTCCGCGTTTCGCGTCGTCCCAATTAGCACGGCCGGGGTTCGGGAACTTTGCGTCGGCGGAAACTGTTGATTTTCCCGACTAATTAAGCCGGATTAGCGGACTCGTTCGCTCCAACCGGCACCCAACCTCCCAATTATCGCGTTCCCGCCGCTTCTCTCGCCGTGTTTAATCTTGCCTAATGTTTGCTCTTTATCCCCACGGTTAGTACTACTCTCCTCCGCTTCCTTCTATTCCAAAGGGAATAAAGTTTTCGTATCGAAAAATTAGATAGCCCAAAAAAGAATTCGAACCGTTTTTGTTACTCGATTTAAGCCCCTTAATTTAACATCATATCGCGAAAACGAGATTACCGGCAAATCAAAAACGATTCATCGTTCAAAGCGAAGTTGTTGTCAATTTGAACGAACCCCAAAGGACAATTCGTTAATTGCCGGTGCGATGGGGACGTTATCGAAACGTTAATCGAAACGGGAGATTGAGAGCCGTCGGTGTGACGGCATTGTTGTTAATTCGCTCCGAGTTTAATCCCAACGGATTCGCAGATTTTCAAACACAACATTCATAAACTACGAATCAATCAATTCGAAAAGAAAAAAAATATCGTAATTAGATTTTTTATTAATTTTTTTTTGTTTCGTTGCTTCGCCTTTAGGCGGTCAATCAAATTAGGCAAATCGAATGGAGAAGAGGTTTCGGGGGGTGGGTTGGTTTAAATAATCTGGTTGAAAAAGTGGCCCGCGGGCCGCAAGATGAAAACGGGACGATCGTCCATGAATTTTAAACGGGGGCATCAACGAAATTAAAGCACACAGAGGGAGAGAGGCGCGCGTATTAATTTTTAATGGAAAGACTGCGGTTTCTGCCAATTATTGCAAGTAACCCCGTCATAAAGGGTTATCGCAAAAATTCGTTAAAATTTATCTATTCATTAAAAATTGCTGTTGACGTCTCTTATTATTACCCATTTCTCAAATTCCCAAAGCACCAACAATCCAATCCCCGGGGATAACCCCGTTTATTCGTTTGAAGAGAGCCCCCGCTTATTATTTCCCTTTTCCATTGTAGTACTTTGAATTCGCCACCGCGTTATTCCTGCTTAACAAGCGTACACAATACGGTTTTATTTGAACGGAGACAAACCTCTTCCTCATCAAACCCCTTGGGTAAAGCTAACTTAACTCAATTTTACTTCGTTTTCGTTTCTTTTTTTATTTTCATTTCGTTTAAGGTTTTATTTGCGAACCTTTTCAATTTGACCGCGATATTAGCCGATGAATTTTAATGTTATTTGCTTCCGCCGGCTGGTTAAGAATGGGAAATGTTTTCGACGGTGGAAACGTAAAATTGCGAAACACGAACCGTGGAAACGCGCTGATTTTGCGATTTTCTCGCCGCGCTTAATTCGTTGTTTGTTTAATCACCTTGTTTACGGACTATCAATGCGAGAATATCGCTGAAATTCGCTGAAATTCTCTCTCTCGGTGCCAAATAATGAAAATTCGAATAGTTGAAATCGCGAAATTAAAGGTTTTTTAGCTAAAAATCGATGTTGATGAGAACTTATCCTCATACCATAATGTTCAGGGATATCAAAGACAACATTGAGCATTATCTTTGATTTCACAAGAAATGAATTCAATATTTTTGTAATCAAAATCGTTTATAGAATTGAATTTGCTTTCATTTGATACCAAACACGATATATTTACCTTAAAAGGTAAAAAAGTTAGGTTAAAAATCAACAAAATGGCCGCCATTTTGTTTTTTTTTTTCTCTTATTTTATTAGATTTTCATAAATATGGCGAGTTTGGTATCAAATTAAAGGGCTTTCAATATAGATTACGATTTCACACTCAAATTAGATTTTTTAAACGATTTTATGGAGTTAAATAAATTCACAAAAAAATAATAAGTGATTAAAATCGATATTTTTGTAATCAAAATCGTTTATAAAATTGAATTTACTTTAATTTGATACCAAACACGATATATTTACTTTAAAAATGAAAAAAGTTAGGTTAAGAATCAACAAAATGGCCGCCATTTTGTTTTTTTTTTCATCTTATTTTATTATATCGTCGTAAATATGGCGAGTTTGGTATCAAATTAAAGGGTTTTCAATGTAGATCACGATTTCCTACTCAAATTAGGTTTTTTAAACGATTTTATGGAGTTAAATAATTTCACAAAAAATTAATAATTGATTAAAATCGATATTTTTGTGATCAAAATCGTTTATAAAATTGAATTTGCTTTAATTTGATACCAAACACGGTATATTTACCTTAAAAATGAAGGAAGTTAGGTTAAGAATCAACAAAGTGGCCGCCATTTTGTTTTTTTCTCTTATTTTATTAGATCTTCATAAATATGGCGAGTTTGGTATCAAATTAAAGGGTTTTCAATGTAGATTACGATTTCCACTCAAATAAGATTTTTTAAACGATTTTATGGAATTAAATAATTTCACAAAAATTTAATAATTAATTAAGATCGATATTTTTGTGATCAAAATCGTTTATAAAATTAAATTTGCTTTAATTTGGTACCAAACACGATATATTTACCTTAAAAATGAAGAAAGTTAGGTTAAGAATCAACAAAGTGGCCGCCATTTTGTTTTTTTTCCTGTTATTTTATTATATCGTCATAAATATGGCGAGTTTGGTATCAAATTAAAGGGTTTTCAATGTAGATTACGATTTCCACTCAAATAAGATTTTTTAAACGATTTTATGGAATTAAATAATTTCACAAAAATTTAATAATTAATTAAGATCGATATTTTTGTGATCAAAATCGTTTATAAAATTAAATTTGCTTTAATTTGGTACCAAACACGATATATTTACCTTAAAAATGAAGAAAGTTAGGTTAAGAATCAACAAAGTGGCCGCCATTTTGTTTTTTTTCCTGTTATTTTATTATATCGTCATAAATATGGCGAGTTTGGTATCAAATTAAAGGGTTTTCAATGTAGATTACGATTTCTCACTCAAATTAGATTTTTTAAATGATTTTATGGAATTAAATAATTTCACAAAAAATTAATAAGCGATTAAAATCGATATTTTTGTGATCAGAATCGTTTATAAAATTGAATTTGCTTTAATTTGAGACCAAACATGGTATATTTACCTTAAAAATGAAGAAAGTTAGGTTAAGAATCAACAAAATGGCCGCCATTTTGTTTTTTTTCTCTTATTTTATTATATCGTCGTAAATATGGCGAGTTTGGTATCAAATTAAAGGGTTTTTAATGTAGATCACGATTTCCCACTCAAATTAGACTTTTTGAACGATTTTATGGAATTAAATAATTTTACAATAAAATTAATAACTGATTAAAATCGAAATTTTTGTGATCAAAATCGTTTATAAAATTGAATTTGCTTTAATTTGAGACCAAACACGATATATTTACCTTAAAAATGAAGAAAGTTAGGTTAAGAATCAACAAAGTGGCCGCCATTTTGTTTTTTTTTCTCTTATTTTATTAGATCTTCATAAATATGGCGAGTTTGGTATCAAATTAAAGGGTTTTCAATGTAGATCACGATTTTCCCCTCAAATTAGACTTTTTGAATGATTTTATGAAATTAAATAATTTCAGAAAAAAATAATAATTGATTAAAACTAATATTTTTGTGATCAAAATCGTTTATAAAATTGAATTCGGTTTAATTTGAGACCAAACACGGTATATTTACCTTAAAAATGAAGAAAGTTAGGTTAAGAATCAACAAAGTGGCCGCCATTTTGTTTTTTTCTCTTATTTTATTAGATTTTCATAAATATAGCGAGTTTGGTATCAAATTAAAGGGCTTTCAATATAGATTACGATTTCACACTCAAATTAGATTTTTTAAACGATTTTATGTTATTAAATAATTTCACAAAAAATTAATAATTGATTAAAATCAATATTTGTATGATCAGAATCGTTTATAAAATTGAATTTGCTTTAATTTGATACCAAACACGATATATTTACCTTAAAAATTAAAAAAGTTAGGTTAAGAATCAACAAAATGGCCGCCATTTTGTTTTTTTTTCTCTTATTTTATTAAATCTTCATAAATATGGCGAGTTTGGTATCAAATTAAAGGGTTTTCAATGTAGATAACGATTTCCCACTCAAATTAGCCTTTTTGAACGATTTTATGGAATTAAATAATTTTACAAAAAAATTAATAACTGATTAAAATCGATATTTTTGTGATCAAAATCGTTTATAAAATCGAATTTGCTTTAATTTGAGACCAAACACGGTATATTTACTTTAAAAATCGAGAAAGTTAGGTTAAGAATCAACAAAATGGCTGTCATTTTGTTTTTTTCATCTTATTTTATTATATCGTCGTAAATATGGCGAGTTTGGTATCAAATTAAAGGGTTTTCGATGTAGATCACGATTTTCCCATCAAACTAGTCTTTTTGAACGATTTTATGGAATTAAATAATTTCACAAAACATTAATAATTGATTAAAATCGATATTTTTGTGATCAAAATCGTTTATAAAATTGAATTTGCTTTAATTTGATACCAAACACGGTATATTTACCTTAAAAGTTAAAAAAGTTAGGTTAAGAATCAACAAAGTGGCCGCCATTTTGTTTTTCTTTCATTTTTTTATGTCGTCGTAAATATGGCGAGTTTGATATCAAATTGAAGGATTTTTGATGTAGATTACAAAAACAATGTTGAGGTTTCTCAAAGACAACATTTATTGATGTTGGAGACAATTTAGAAAAGCAACAAATATAATAATTATGTTAAAAGATGTTCGTAACGATGTCTAGATTTATCATAATGTTGAAAAGTACCATGTTGGATATTTAGAGATGTTTACGATAATGTTAAGAAATGTGAACCAGATGATACGAAGAAAATGTTTAGAGCGATGTTGAGGACTATAATTAATACGAAATCAACGAAGTTTAGATGACATTGCCTCGGCAGCATGGATGCCTCGCCTTTTTAATTATGGAGATGTATTAAAAGAAGTTATAATATCTAGTCGTTAATACGTTAACTTTTGCCTCGGCAACGTAGATGCCTCGGCGTTTAAAACAAATTATGCGTTATAAAAAATGTTACTTTTGAGTAATTAAATTACTATTAAATTACGGTTTTTAATACAAAATGTTGCAAATCAGACAATCTAAACATAACTGAGGTTGCCTGTGACTGAGGCAATTATGATTAATAATACTATACCAATCTAACATATCAACCGTGGTCATTTGTGGTCGAGGCGTTATAGTTAATACGGAATCAACCTAGATCTAGATGACATTGACAACAACGCCTCGGCTGAGGCTTAGTGACACAATGTAATACATTTTCTATTTAAGTTTAATCAGGCAGTCTTTTAAACAAGGAATAATTAATGGCTTAAGGTACATTTATATTAGAGATATATTAAAAGAAATTATACTATTTACTCTCTAATACGTGAACTATTGCCTCGGCTTTTAAAACAAAATGTGCGTTATAAACAGTGTTACCACTTGTTTTTGAGTAATAAAAACTACTGCCTCGGCTTTTTAATAATAAAGATATATTAAAAGAAGTTACTATCTAATCGTCAATGCGTGAATTGTTGCCTCGGCAGCATAGCTGTTTGGGCTTTTAAAACAGAATGTGCGTCATAAAAAATGTTACTATCTGTTTTTGAGTAATTAAATTACTACTTCGGTTTTTCAATTATGAAGATATTAAAAGAACTTACTATCTAGTCATTCGTACGTGAACTGTTGCCTCGGTAGCATAGCTGCCTCGGTTTTTAATACAAAATGTGCGTAATAAAAAGTGTTACTACCTATTATTGAGTAATAAAAACTACTGCCTCGGCTTTTTAATTATGGAAATGTATTTAATAAATAATAAAGTTATATTATCGAGTCGTTAATACGTCAACTGTTGCCTCGGCAGCATAGCGCCTCGGTTTTTAATACAAAATGTGCGTTATAAACAGTATTACTACCTGTTTTTGAGTAATAAAAACTACTGCCTCGGCAGCATAGCTGCCTCGGCTTCTTAATTACGGAAATGTATTTAATAAAGTAATATTACCAAGTCGTTAATACGTCAACTGTTGCCTCGGCAGCATAACTACCTCGGCTTTTAAAGCAAAATGTGCGTTATAAACAATGCCACTATCTGTTTTTGAGTAATTAAACTACTGCCTCGGCAGCATGGCTACCTCGGTTTTTCAATTATGAAGATATATTAAAAGAAGTTACTATCTAGTCATTCGTACGTGAACTGTTGCCTCGGCAGCATAACTGCCTCGGTTTTTAATACAAAATGAGCGTCATAAAAAGTGTTACTACCTGTTTTTGAGTAATAAAAACTACTGCCTCGGCAGCATAGCTGCCTCGGCTTCTTAGTTATGGAAATGTATTTAATAAAGTCATATTATGGAGTCGTTAATACGTCAACTGTTGCCTCGGCAGCATAGCTGCCTCGGTTTTTAATACAAAATGTCCGTTATAAAAAGTGTTACTACCTGTTTTTGAATAATAAAAACTACTGTCTCGGCAGCATAGCTGCCTCGGCTTCTTAATTATGGAAATTTATTTAATAAAGTTATATTATCGAGTTTAATACGTCAACTGTTGCCTCGGCAGCATAGCTGCCTCGGTTTTTAATACAAAATATGCGTTATAAAAAGTATTACTACCTGTTTTTGAATAATAAAAACTACTGCCTCGGCAGCATAGCTGCCTCGACTTCTTAATTACGGAAATGTATTTAATAAAGTAATATTACCAAGTCGTTAATACGTCAACTGTTGCCTCGGCAGCATAACTACCTCGGCTTTTAAAACAAAATGTGCGTTATAAACAATGCCACTATCTGTTTTCGAGTAATTAAACTACTGCCTCTGCAGCATGGCTACCTCGGTTTTTCAATTATGAAGATATATTAAAAGAAGTTACTATCTAGTCATTCGTACGTGAACCGTTGCCTCGGCAGCATAGCTGCTTCGGTTTTTAATACAAAATGAGCGTCATAAAAAGTGTTACTACCTGTTTTTGAGTAATAAAAACTACTGCCTCGGCTTCTTAGTTATGGAAATGTATTTAATAAAGTCATATTATGAAGTCGTTAATACGTCAACCATTGCCTCGGCACCATAGCTGCCTCGGTTTTTAATACAAAATGTGCGTTATAAAAAGTATTACTACCTGTTTTTGAATAATAAAAACTACTGCCTCGGCAGCATAGCTGCCTCGGCTTCTTAATTACGGAAATGTGTTTAATAAAGTTATATTACCAAGTCGTTAATACGTCAACTGTTGCCTCGGCAGCATAGCTGCCTCCGTTTTTAATACAAAATGTGCGTTATAAAAAGTATTACTACCTGTTTTTGAATAATAAAAACTACTGCCTCGGCAGCATAGCTGCCTCGGCTTCTTAGTTATGGAAATGTATTTAATAAAGTTATATTATGAAGTCGTTAATACGTCAACTGTTGCCTCGGCAGCATAGCTGCCTCCGTTTTTAATACAAAATGTGCGTTATAAAAAGTATTACTACCTGTTTTTGAATAATAAAAACTACTGCCTCGGCAGCATAGCTGCCTCGGCTTCTTAGTTATAGAAATGTGTTTAATAAAGTTATATTGTGGAGTCGTTAATACGTCAACTGTTGCCTCGGCAGCATAGCTGCCTCGGTTTTTAATACAAAATATGCGTTATAAAAAGTGTTACTACCTGTTTTTGAGTAATAAAAACTACTGCCTCGGCAGCATAGCTGCCTCGGCTTCTTAGTTATGGAAATGTATTTAATAAAGTTATATTATGGAGTCGTTAATACGTCAACTGTTGCCTCGGCAGCATAGCTGCCTCGGGTTTTAAAACAAAATGTGCGGTTATAAATAATGTTATTATCTGTTTTTGAGGTAGCATACCTGCCTCGGTTTCCTGACAATGGATATCTATTAAAAGAAGTTGAACTACTTGATTTATTATTATTTGAACTGTTACCTCGGCAGCCTCGGTTTATAACTTTTTTGAATAATTATATGATTGCCTCGGCAAGTTAATTTAAAATTCTTTTTTTATTATTTCAGATAAATCAACTCAGGGTCAATGTATTGTTTGTGGTTCGCAACTAGGTCCACAACTTCAATCTCGGCCTTTAGCCCCAAATCAAGCTTCACTATACGGCCTCCGTGAAGATCAAGTCCCGGCAAACGGTCGAATTTGCAACACATGCCGTTGCAAAAGCGTCCGTTCCCGATACACCCATTGCCCCTTACCAACGTGCCCCAACGCCCGAGGCCGAGTAAAACGCCTCCGCTCGTTACCCCAACGCCTCCAAGAAATCCCCCAAGACGTCCGAGACCAACTCCTAGCCGAATTCCACGTTTCCTCGGGAGTTGTAAAATGTTGCTCGGCCTGTTTTAACCGGATTCAGCGCCGATTGGGCGTCGTGGAAGATTGGCCCGAAGAAGAAGTGGGGCAGTTAAGGGCCGCTTTAACGGAATTGGGGGCGAATTGGCAATTAGTTGGGGAAAAATTAAATAAAACCGCGTCGCAAGTTCGAGGATTTTACGCGACCAATCGGAAGAGATTGGGGTTGGAGTCGTGCTTGGGCGATCGGAAACCAACGTTAACGGATGAAGAGGAAAGTGGGTCGTCGACTAGTTCTTGCGAGGAGCCGGTTAGTGGAGGAAGAGAGAGACACTCAAGTGATACGGTTAGCGCGGAAAGTCCCCCCGTTAATCATGAAAATCGCGAAAAGAATCCGACGAGGAAAGAAGATTATGACTCATCGGCCACTGAAACAGCTGATGAAGGACAAACTCCTGATCATTATCAAGGTAATTACTAAATTAATACTAAATTATCACTTAATTGAGAGAAATTTTTAGGTTCAGCAACGATAACGCCGGTTCACCCAGATGGTCAGCGTCAAATAATCACCTCTCCCATCACTGTTAAAGATATGATGCTAAAAGTAATCGAACGTTCCCTAAAGAAGACATCGTCGGGTCAACAACCTCAACAACCTCCGGGCGCCCCTGGCGGACCTGTCATCGGGATGGCCCCAACAATATCCTCTATACTGAACGATTCGAACGAAGTAACAATCGTCAGCGAATACACCCTCCCAAATCAACCTCAATCCCGCCAACAACAACTCCTCCAATCATCTCACCACCCCCAACAACAACAACGCAACGAAATCTCCATCGACAAGTTAACACCATTAATTGGAGCAACAATCACAGCTGTTCCAGTGCAAGTCCCCGTACAAGTAGCGCCCCAAGTTGATCATCGAAACGATTTGGTAGTGATGCAAGTAGACGGAGGCGGGATGAGAGGGGAGCCCGAAAATTTAACGTTGGATTTGAGCATAAAGAAAAGCTCGCGAGATTTACCCCCTCCGCCCCCGTCGTCTTCAGCAGGGCAACACAAAATGATGCGGAATGAACCACCTTCAGGGGGGTACGTCTATCACACCCAAGAAAGAAAAAGCCCCGCCGTTTACGTCACAGCCACCCCCACAGGGAGAGTTCCAACGAAGATTTCACCAAAACCAGCGAATCCTAAAGCTGGCTCAATCACGATGGGGACCCCCATTATCCCACAACCAACAAGATACGAAGGTAATTAATAAGCGACAAATCAACCATTTATTATTATGACAAAACACTGATGACAAGCACAGAGAGCATACAGGGTGTTTCTGTAAAACGTGGTTTTTGTTTTATATAGAATTTAAGTCTAACCAATTTCAACCCTTTGCCATCTTCAGAGGTTTTCTGAAGATCTCTTTTTAACGAAAGAAATATTAAGAAACTTTTAATCAATATGAAATGACCCAAAAACACGTTTAAAATAAAAAGAACGAGCGGAAAATTGACTAATACTAAATTAACTTCAGTTATAAAACTTCTATTATATGATAACTAACTTCCGGTTTAAAATGTCAACCTCAATTTTGACATATTTGTAATCTTCATTAAAAATCCTTTAAAATGAGTACAAACATGACATATTTATCTTCAATATTAATGAAGTTATGATCAACTTCCGGTTAGAAATGTCAACGTCAATTTTGACATAATTGTAATCGTCGTGAAAAATCCTTTAAAATGAGCCCAAACATGATACGTTTAATTTCAATATTACTCGAGATATAAGCAACTTCCGGTTTGAAATGTCAATGTCATTTTGACATATTCTTAATTTTTATAAAATGTATCAAAATTTATCACAAAAACAAAAATGTAATAAAAAAAAAACAAAATTAAGGTTGGTATTAATATTTAAAAATTAAATGGCTATCTTCATTGTTGCTAACTTCGCGTTTAATGTTTTTTTAGTCAAACTTTTATGTTTTTTGAGATAAATGCATCATGTTTGGACTCATTTTAAAGGTTTTTTTAATAAAGAATACATCATGAAAGAACACCATGAAGTTGTGAATTTGTCTATTATATGATAACTAACTTCAGGTTTAAAATGTCAACCTCAATTTTGACATATTTGTAATCTTCATTAAAAATCCTTTAAAATGAGTACAAACATGACATATTTATCTTCAATATTAATGAAGTTATGGTCAACTTCCGGTTAGAAATGTCAACGTCAATTTTGACATATTTGTAATCGCCGTGAAAAATCCTTTAAAATGAGCCCAAACATGATACGTTTAATTGCAATATTACTCGAGATATAAACAACTTCCGGTTTGAAATGTCAATGTCATTTTGACATATTCTTAATTTTTATAAAATGTCTCAAAATTTATCACAAAAACAAAAATGTAATAAAAAAAAAAACAAAAATTAAGGTTGGTATTAATATTTAAAAATTAAATTGCTATCTTCATTGTTGCTAACTTCGCATTTAATGTTTTTTTAGTCAAACTTTTTTGTTTTTTGAGATAAATGCATCATGTTTGGACTCATTTTAAAAGTTTTTTTAATAAAGAATTCATCATGAAAGAACACCATGAAGTTGTGAATTTGGCTATTATATGATAACTAACTTCAGGTTTAAAATGTCAACCTCAATTTTGACATATTTGTAATCTTCATTAAAAATCCTTTAAAATGAGTACAGGTGTCCCAATTTCGATGTCCGCATAGGCTATCTCCGAAACTAAAAGAGATAGAAAAAAAGTAGCTTACATGTCATGATCTCGTTTTTCGAGAAAATGCTAATGCCGAAAACTCCGAACAGCTATCGTCTTTTGTTTTCGTCCTATCGGCAAAAACTGAAAATTATGCGAAAACGACAATCGCGAATATCTCACTTATTATCAAAGATGGAGTATTATAAATAAAACATTATATGGGCAACTTTTTACGAAGAATTCAGTGGCTTAGGTAGAATTTTTTTCCAATTTTTTATTTTCGAGATTTTTGACGTAACTTTATTTTTTTAAATGGAAACCATAGTTGGCTATGACCTAAAATAATTTGTTATTTTCTTCTGATAACAAATATATATAGTTTGTGGGGCATATTTCTTATAGTTATTGAATAATTAACAAAAATTCATTTTGTTCTATCTAAACATAATGTATGTATTTAAAAGTTAATGTTGCTATGGTGATAACCATACATACTATGATGGAACATAATGTATCAAATAATTGCCAAAGTTTGTATTTAAAAATTCGATAACAACTCTGGCATTATGAGCTGGTATGATGCACCAGCATGTTAGGTGTCAAAGTATAACAAAACTAAATAAAACTTTACAATGAACTTCGAAAATTATGAAAATGTAACATGATGGAATGCTATATGTTATCAGATAAGAATGCGACGTTAGCCGCGGAATTATATTTCACAAAGTATTCGGAAAGAAGACAACCGCACGTAAGAACCTTCAGCCGGTTAGCAGAAAGTTTAATAGATTTTTGGTCCATCCCCAAACCACGTGCAAAAACATACCAAAATGGCCTGCAAGAGGATGAAGTCAATGTGTTGGCTTCACTTGCGATAAATCCATCAACATCTTGCAGAGAAATTGAACAAGACGTCTGACCCAAAAACCGCTGCTTCCGAATATGAAAGAAAAATATGTATAAACTATACAAAGCGGGCCTAACTCATTATTTACGTGCAGGAGATGTCAATCTAAGATTAGAATTTTGTAGATGATATTTAGAAAAATTAAATAATCTGCTGTTTGTTCAAAATGTCATCTGGACCAATGAAGTCTCTGAGTGTTCAAAGAAGGTTGAGGTTCAATGTATGGTGTGCCCTTTTAGATAATAGAATGTTGGCATATAGTATCTACCATAAAAACTTAAACTCAGGTAATACCTCAATATATCAAGGCAGCACATTGTGCCTTTGGTCGACAATTTACCATTAAATAAGTCTCAAATGATATATTTTCAATATGACGGAGCACCAGCACATAATGCTAGAGTTGTCAGTGAATTTTTAAGTACTACTACAAACTTTGGCAATAATTGGAAACAATGGGCACGTTCAGCCGGTGTCAACTGTTAAGTTGCTATATTAGCAGTCGCGGCTGAACGATATGCTAAGTCAGCGCTGTTACGCAGCAGTTTAGTAAATATCTCAGCGTAAGTAATCTGCGCTTAGTTTGTCAGCGGTTGTGAAATTCTAGGTTAGGATTAATATTTTTTGTTCCTCCCCTTTAATTTTGAAAACTGGCAGAACTGTATAAAATGAAATGAGCCTTAAAATCAACATCATCATCCATTATCTCTTGTAATAACACAAAATTTTCAAAAATATTATTGTTGGCCATAGTTTTAGGTTATGCTGAACTGCTAATTCTCAATTGCTTGTTCAGCCGATTTCGTTCCGCTGTATTAAAGCTCATACAACTAGCTGACTGATTTAATTCAACTGTTGACACCTGCTGACACCTGCTGAACGTACCCAATGTTTTCCATCGTGGCATTGTTATCACCATAACAACATTAAGTTTTAAATACATACAATAGTTTTAGAAAGAACAAAAAAAATTGATACATTATGTTCCATCATAGTATGTATGGTTATCACCATAGCAACATTAACTTTTAAATACATACATTAGTTTTAGATAGAACAAAATGAATTTTTGTTAATTATTCAATAACTATAAGAAATATACCTCACAAACTATATATATTTGTTATCAGAAGAAAATAACAAATTATTTTAGGTCATAGCCAACTATGGTTTCCATTTAAAAATATAAAGTTATGTCTCAAATCTCGAAAATAAAAGATGGGAAAAAAATTCTACCTACGCCACTGAATTCTTCGTAAAAAGTTGCCCATATAATGTTTTATTTATAATACTCCATCTTTGATAATAAGTGAGATATTCGCGATTGTCGTTTTCGCAAAATTTTCAGTTTTTGCCGATAGGGCGAAAACAAAAGACGATAGCTGTTCGCAGTTTTCGGCATTAGCATTTTCTCGAAAAACGAGATCATGACATGTAAGCTACTTTTTTTCTATCTCTTTTAGTTTCGGAGATAGCCTATGTGGACATCGAAATTGGGACACCCTGTACAAACACGACATATTTATCTTCAATATTAATGAAGTTATGGTCAACTTCCGGTTAGAAATGTCAACGTCAGTTTTGACATATTTGTAATCGTCGTGAAAAATCCTTTAAAATGAGCCCAAACATGATACTTTTAATTGCAATATTACTCGAGATATAAGCAACTTCCGGTTTGAAATGTCAATGTCATTTTGACATATTCTTAATTTTTATAAAATGTCTTAAAATTTATCACAAAAACAAAAATAAAAAAAAAATTAATAATTAAGGTTGGTATTAATATTTAAAAATTAAATTGCTACCTTCATTGTTGCTAACTTCGGGTTAATTTTACTTTTTATTTTAACTTTTTTGGTTTTTTAAGATAAATGCATCATGTTTGGACTCATTTTAAAAGTTTTTTTAATAAAGAATACATCATGAAAGAACACCATGAAGTTGTGAATTTGTCTATTATATGATAACTAACTTCAGGTTTAAAATGTCAACCTCAATTTTGACATATTTGTAATTTTCATTAAAAATCCTTTAAAATGAGTACAAACATGACATATTTATCTTCAATATTAATGAAGTTATGGTCAACTTCCGGTTAGAAATGTCAACGTCAATTTTGACATATTTGTAATCGTCGTGAAAAATCCTTTAAAATGAGCCCAAACATGATACGTTTAATTTCAATATTACTCGAGATATAAGCAACTTCCGGTTTGAAATGTCAATGTCATTTTGACATATTCTTAATTTTTATAAAATGTCTCAAAATTTATCACAAAAACAAAAATGTAATAAAAAAAAACAAAATTAAGGTTGGTATTAATATTTAAAAATTAAATGGCTATCTTCATTGTTGCTAACTTCGCGTTTAATGTTTTTTTAGTCAAACTTTTTGTTTTTTGAGATAAATGCATCATGTTTGGACTCATTTTAAAGGTTTTTTTAATAAAAAATACATCATGAAAGAAGACCATGAAGTTGTGAATTTGGCTATTATATGATAACTAACTTCAGGTTTAAAATGTCAACCTCAATTTTGACATATTTGTAAACTTCATTAAAAATCTTTTAAAATGAGTACAAACATGACATATTTATCTTCAATATTAATGAAGTTATGGTCAACTTCCGGTTAGAAATGTCAACGTCAATTTTGACATATTTGTAATCGTCGTGAAAAATCCTTTAAAATGAGCCCAAACATGATACGTTTAATTGCAATATTACTCGAGATATAAACAACTTCCGGTTTGAAATGTCAATGTCATTTTGACATATTCTTAATTTTTATAAAATGTCTCAAAATTTATCACAAAAACAAAAATGTAATAAAAAAAAACAAAATTAAGGTTGGTATTAATATTTAAAAATTAAATTGCTATCTTCATTGTTGCTAACTTCGCGTTTAATGTTTTTTTAGTCAAACTTTTTTGTTTTTTGAGATAAATGCATCATGTTTGGACTCATTTTAAAAGTTTTTTTAATAAAGAATACATCATGAAAGAACACCATGAAGTTGTGAATTTGGCTATTATATGATAACTAACTTCAGGTTTAAAATGGCAACCTCAATTTTGACATATTTGTAATCTTCATTAAAAATCCTTTAAAATGAGTACAAACACGACATATTTATCTTCAATATTAATGAAGTTATGGTCAACTTCCGGTTAGAAATGTCAACGTCAATTTTGACATATTTGTAATCGCCGTGAAAAATCCTTTAAAATGAGCCCAAACATGATACGTTTAATTGCAATATTACTCGAGATATAAACAACTTCCGGTTTGAAATGTCAATGTCATTTTGACATATTCTTAATTTTTATAAAATGTCACAAAATTTATCACAAAAACAAAAATATAATAAAAAAAAACAAAAATTAAGGTTGGTATTAATATTTAAAAATTAAATGACTATCTTCATTGTTGCTAACTTCGGGTTTAATGCTTTTAGTCTAACTTTTTTGTTTTTTGAGATAAGTACATCATGTTTGGACTCATTTTAAAGGATTTTTAATGAAGATAGCAAATATGTCAAAATTGACGTTGACGTGTCAAACCGGAAGTGATTGTATTTCCATTAATATTAAAGTTAAATATGTCGAGTTTGGACTCATTTTAAAGGATTTTTTATGAAGTTGACAAATATGTCAAAATTACATGTTGAAAGTTAATTTTTTGTTTTTTTTTTCGAGATAATTGAAGATTACGAATATAATAATAAAATTACAGTTGACATTGACAACTGAAAGTTTTTTTCACGACTAAAACTGAATGTTTCTAGTTCTCGTTTTAGGTTTTAGTTCAATAAAAGTGATTCTAGTTCTAGATTTTGTGTTAGTTCTAGTGATAATACAAAACTAGAACTACCATTAGACCTAGAACTAGAATCATTCGGGTTTAGCCGTCTTGAAAGACGTGCGGCTAAACCCGAATGATTCTAGTTCTAGGTCTAGTGTTAGTTCTAGTGATAATGCAAAATTAGAACTAACACAAGACCTAGAACTAGAATCATTCGGGTTTAGCCGTCTTGAGAGACGTGCGGCTAAACCCGAAACTTTCTAGTACTAGGTCTAGTGTTAGTTCTAGTTTTAGTGTAATAAAAAATGTAACTTAGTGATATCTTATGCTGCTAACTAACTCTACCACTGTCGTTTGCAAAATGGCTAAGATGAGAGATGTTAATCTATTTCTAGAGTCTTTGAAGATGGCCAAGGGCCGAAACTAGTTTATAGACTTAAATTCTATATAAAATAAGACTTTAAATAAAGACTTTTAATTTTATACTAATATCTAGAAAACGACACTAGTATTTTAGACGTTTCGGTATTCTGCATTTTTTCTAAGATAAGTTACACCTTTAACTACCAGACAGCATGAAAATCTCTAACGGCCGGTGTACAATTTACCGATAAATTTTCCGACAGCGTTATCTGGCAGATAAGTTAGTTTGTACTGTATTACAATGTACGGATATTTTTGTCGGTGAGATTATCGGCAGGATAACTTATCGGGTACTCAGCGGTGCCGATAAGATACTTATCCGCCAGATATTTATGGTTACCAAGGTTTTTATATAAAAACTTTGTATGCTTACTGCATAGGTTAACCTATAGCATTAATATACAGGGGTGTCTTCGAAATGCGTGTACAACGGAAGACCATAAATTCCTATTATATATGTATATAATATCTATTATATATGTAGCTATATGTACGATGTGTCAGTTGTCTGTCGTGAAAATTTTTTTAAACAATTATTATTGTCAAAATCATAATTCAAACTTCAAAGAAAGACGTTAGCTTTGCCATTCTACGGCATAAATCACTAGATATGGGGAAAAATTATTACCAACCGACTTTTATTTCGCCGATAGCAATCTAATATATCTTTATCTTCCTGATAACTTCATCGGCCGGATAGATATCAGGTAGATTTATCGGTATATTGTACAACCGGCCCCAAAAACGATAAAATCTCGCTTCCAATTAAAATTATTAATTAATAAATAAAATTTTTCTTGTTTAGGTGGTCTTTTACGTCAACTTCCTCCCGAATCGACTAAAATGGGATCGATAACCCAAGGAACCCCAATTCACGTCCCACACCAAGACAAACGCATCTACGACCCTTATTTTACCACGAAACGACCTCCAAACCCCACCCAACAATACCAACCAAACCACCAATATCGCACCGCCCCCTACTCGGTGGAACACCAATTAAGTAACCGACAAATAATTATGACCGATTACATAACCTCACAACATATGCCGGGGAGGCGCCCCGAAAAACAATATTACCCGTCGATGAGAACCCCGCCACCGCCCACCGCTCAAGTCGTTCAGTCCCAACAACAAAGACAAGGAGTGATTCAAAGACACAATACGAGGCCGCATTACCCGCCGCCACCGCCCGGACACGAAGCGCTAAATTCTTTGGTGGATATCGCGGTGCAACAGCCGAGTTTGCCCGTTCCGAATGCGCCGCCTCACGAGGGGTTGGGAAAAACGATCGCGGATAATATTTTGGAACAGCCGCATCGGTATATGTTGCAACAACAGCAACAGCTCAGGCAACAACAACAGCAACAACATCAACATCAACAGCAAAGAATTGAAGCTGAGAGGAGGTAAATTAATTTTATTCAAGTAATTCATTAATTAATTAATTTTTAAAGTAAGTAATTTTTAAAGTTGTTTTTTTTTGAGTATTAGACCACTGCCTCGGCAGCATAGCTGCCTCGGCTTCTTAATAATGGAGATGTATTCAAAGAAGTTATACTACCAGATCTTGAATACGTGAACTGTTGCCTCAGCAGCATCTACTTATAAATAATAAATGCCAGTTATGAAGTGCCACTATTACCTGTTTCTTTTTTGAGTGATTAATTCACTGCCTCGGCTTTTTTTTTAGTAATGGAAATGTACTAAAAGAAGTTATACTACCTTGAATCTTAAATATGTTAACTGTTGCCTCGGCTTCTAACTAATAAATGTGCCTTATTAAGTGTCACTACCGGTTTCTTTTTTGAGTAAATAGACCATTACTTCGTAGACAGCTACCTCAATTTCTTAATAATGAAGGCGCATTAAAAAAAAAGCTTGCCTACCTGGTCTAAAAGAACATTTGAACTGTGCCTCAATAGCATAGCTGCCTCAGTCTGTAGGTACCTTTTTAAAATAATTATAACACTGTCCTAATCACAATCTCGCAACATCAATTAATTAACCTCAATAAAATTAATATTGTTATTTAATTGATGTTTTTGAAATTGTTAATTAATTAATGCTGAGGTTATTAATTAATTAAATTAAAATAGCAACCTCAACAATACCGACATTTTGAATTAATTAATGTTGTTAAAGTTATTTATTAATTAATTTTTAGTAATTATGAGTTAGTTAATATTGTTGAGGTTGTTAATTATTAATAGCAATCTCAATTAATTAACAACATCAATTACTTAACAATCTCAACAGCATCAATAATTAATAAACTCAACAAAATTAATTAAGTAGCAAGCTCAACAACATTAACACTGTTAGTTAATAGTAAATTAATGTTGTTGAGAGTGTTAAATATTGATGCTGTTAATTAATTGAGATTGTTGAGGTTGCTATTAATTAACAACCCCAACAACATTAATATTGTTCATTAATTAATATTGATAAAGTTGTTTTTTAATTAATTTTTAGTAATTATGAATTAATTAATATTGTTGAGGTTGCTATTAATAATTAACAACTTCAATAATCTCAATTAACAACATCAAATAATTAAAAAACCCCAACAACTTTAATATTGTTAGTTAATTAATGTTGTTGAAGGTGAATTAATTATTTTTCTTAATTAATAAATTACTTAATATTGTTAAGGTTGCTATTAATTAACAACCTCAATTAATTGACAACCTCAACAACATTAATATTGTTACTTAATTGATGTTGTGGAAGTTGTTAACCAATTAATGTTGAGGTTATTAATTAATTAATGTTGTTGAGGTTGCTATTAATAATAAACAACCTCAACAATCCCAATTAATTAACAAGATCGATTAATTAACAACCCTAACAACATCAATAATTAACAATCTCAACAACATTAATTAAATAGCAACCTCAACAACATCAACATTGTTAGTTAGTTAATTAATGTTGTTAAAGTTATTTATTAATTAATTTTTAGTAATTATGAATTAATTAATATTGTTGAGGTTATTAATTATTAATAGTAACCTCAACAATCTCAACTAACAACATCAAATAATGAACAAACCCAACAACTTTAATATTGTTAGTTAATTAATGTCATTAAAGTTGATTATTAATTAATTTTTAGTAATTATGACTTAAATAATATTATTGAGGTTGCTATTAATAATTAACAACTTCAATAATCTCAATTAACAACATCAAATAATGAACAAACCCAACAACTTTAATATTGTTAGTTAATTAATGTTGTTGAAGGTGAATTAATTATTTTTCTTAATTAATAAATTACTTAATATTGTTAAGGTTGCTATTAATTAACAACCACAATTAATTGACAACCTCAACAACATTAATATTGTTACTTAATTGATGTTGTGGAAGTTGTTAACCAATTAATGTTGAGGTTATTAATTAATTAATGTTGTTGAGATTGCTATTAATAATGAACAACCTCAATAATCTCAATTAATTAACAACATCGATTAATTAACAACCCTAACAACATCAATAATTAACAATCTCAACAACATTAATTAAATAGCAACCTCAACATTGTTAGTTAATTAATATTGTTAAAGTTATTTATTAATTAATTTTTAGTAATTATGAATTAATTAATATTGTTGATGTTGTTAATAATTATTAATAGCAACCTCAACAATCGCAATTAATTAACAACATCGATTACTTAACAACCCTAACAACATCAATAATTAACAATCTCAACAACATTAATTAAATAGCAACCTCAACAACATCAACATTGTTAGTTAATTAATATTGTTTAAGTTGTTTATTAATTAATTTTTAGTAATTATGAATTAATTAATATTATTGAGGTTGTTAATTATTAATAGCAATCTCAATTAATTAACAACATCGATTACTTAACAACCCCAACAACATCAATAATTAACAAACTCAACAAAATTAATTAAGTAGCAACCTCAACAACATTAATACTGCTAGTTAATAGTAAATTAATGTTGTTGAGAGTGTTAAATATTGATGCTGTTAATTAATTGAGATTGTTGAGGTTGTTATTAATTAACAACCCCAACAACATTGATATTGTTCATGAATTAATATTGTTAAAGTTGTTTATAAATTAATTTTTAGTAATTATGAATTAATTAATATTGTTGAGGTTATTAATTATTAATACCAACCTCAACAATCAATAGTTTAAATCAATTAATTAACAACATCGATTACTTAACAACCCCAACAACATCAATAATTAACAATCTCAACAACATTAATTAAATAGCAACTTCAACATTGTTAGTTAATTAATATTGTTTAAGTTGTTTATTAATTAATTTTTAGTAATTATGAATTAATTAATTTTTTGTGAGGTTGTTAATTATTAATAGCAACCTCAACAATCTCAATTAATTAACAACATCGATTACTTAACAACCCCAACAACATCAATAATTAACAATCTCAACAACATTAATTAAATAGCAACCTCAACAACATTAACATTGTTGGTTAATAGTAAATTAATGTTGTTGAGATTGTTAATTATTGATGCTGTTAATTGAGATTGCTATTAATTAACAACCCCACATCATTTTTAGTTAATAAATGTTGAAGTTGTTCATTAATTTATAAAAATTATAAATGAATTAATGTTGTTATTGCTGTTAATAATTAATAACCTCTACAATCTCAATCAATCAGCAACCCCGACATCAACAGTTAACAACTTCAGGAACATCAATTTTTTTATAATTTCTATAAATTAAATAACATCAATAATTAAAGAACAACCTCAACACCATTAATGTTGCTAATTTATTAATTAATGTTGAGGAGGTTGTTAATTACTTGAGATTGTTGAAGTTGTTAATTAATAGCAACCTCAACAATATTATTTGTTAATTAATTAATATTTTTAAGATATAAATTAATTACTCTTGTTGAGGTTGCTATTAATTAACCTCAACAATTTCAATTAATTAACATCAACAACATTAATTAAACAACAACCTCAACACCATTCATGTTGCTAATTTATTAATTCAACAATATTATTTGTTAATTAATTAATATGTTTAAGATATACAGGGTGTCACATAAAAAACGCCCTAAGCTGTAACTCTGTCATTTACACTTCAATTTTCATGAATCAGGTATCAAATGAAATGGTTTGATGAATACTATGTTTTATGGTACAAATATTTTTGTTTTTCAAATTGCTGGCTATATTATTTTTTGCGTCATTAAATAGAGATTTATTTTAATTGTGATTTTAGCAGAAAAAACACCCTGTACATACATTGTGTAATACAAAAACGCCCCACGCTGTAACTCTGTCATTTACACTTCGATTTTCATAAACCAGGTATCAAATGAAATGGTTTGATGAATACTATGTTTCATGGTACAAATATTTTTGCTTTTCAAATTGCTCGGTGTATTATTTTTTGTATCATTGGATAGAGGTTTTTTTCTGAATTCATCGATGTACAGGGTGGACCAAATTGGACACTTTCTATAAGAGATAGAGGAAAAATGATATCACTGCCTGAGGCTCGATTTTTATAAGAAACTTAATGGCGAATAACGGTTTCAGAGATACAGGGTGTTTTCAAATAAGAAATTGCCCTTTTTTGCAGGTAGCTGATCAAATATTAAAAAAAACTTGTTTTAATGCATCTTAATTATTAAGAAGCCGAGGCAGTAGGCTAATTACTCAAAAAAAAAGAAACAATAGTGACACTTCATAACGCACATTTATTGTTTAAAAGTTAAGATTTGTTTATATTTTTTTTAAATGAATAAAATTTTTGAATTTAGAGTTTACCACCAACAACCAAGACCCCAACAACTCCAACCACAACAAGTAAATCGAAACGAATCAACATTAACAGCGGCTAGTTTAATCGACGCGATCATAACACACCAAATAAATCAATCGGAAGGTGGAAGAGAAGTGGTTACGAATAGCCGCGAACCCCAACGCGCGGGGGATCGTCTTTTTCAAAGTTTCCACCGCGAGCAACCCCAACCGGTCATCGACAACAACGGCGAGCGGCCATCCTCGGTGATTTCCGTCGATTTAGACGGCGACAACACGATCGTCAACAAAAATATGACCGTTAAAGAATTGACGGATTCCGTGATTAGCCACGATTTTAATACTCGCCAGCATTACTATCACCACCAAGATAAAGTGAACGAGTGGAATCGGAGGATGCAACACAAAGAGGATAAACGATCAGGGACCCCGCAACAAGACGAGCGACAAATTATAAGGATAGCACAACAACAACAACAACCGCAGAAATATCACGGAGTCGAACCGATTTCGCCGCCGGAAGCGAATCATTGGCCAGAACAAAATTATCGGAGATATCAAACCCAACAGCAACAACAACAACAACAACAACCTCAATCGCATCTCTCGGCGTTTGATTACGTTAAAAATCGGATTGTTGAGGTGATGAGGACCGAGGATGATAATAAAAAGGATGGACAGGATAAAGATCGGAGTGATAGTCCTGGTGATATGGTTATTGATGAGGAAAAACACGACGGTGATAATAACGCGCCCGGAAGTGTCGTGCAAGTACAACCCAGTTATTCTTACGCGATGGATGGGAACAGAAATGAGCCGGAACCGCTGTTAGATTCAAAATACGAACAATTATCCGACGAGGATTAACCTAAAATAACGTGATTTTTTTTTGACTTCATTTTTTAATTAAATAATCTGTAAATAGTTTAAAATCGTACGTTAAAAACCCAAAAAAAAAATTAATAATAATTCTTTTTTTATATATTATAAATAAAATTAGGGTTAATTTACGCTCTTTAAGGAAGTATTTGAGGAATTTTTTAAAGAATTCTTTGAGGTACTCTTTGAGAGAGGCGCGCACGTCCAAAAACTAGTGGAAAAAAATCCTTCTTCACCCATTGTACATTATTTTCGACGTGTATTTTTTATATACATACATACCTGTATATCTATACATATATTAATAAGCGTAGGGCGAAGATTTAAATAAAAAAGCGTGGACATGTGAATATTATAAATATTATAAATAAAAAAATTGGTTGAAAATTTCGCGGGCGTTTTGCCGTCGCCGTAAAATTTAGGTTTTAAGTGAGAACCGAGTGGAAGAATCGTAAAAGTGCGAGGAAAGAAAGGTGTAGATGATAAGAAACAAAAAAAATTAATAAAAAAAATAAACCGGGACGGTTGTACATAAATTCAAACTTGTACTTTTTTCTATTTGTTTAATTAATCCCGTGTCGATATTTCTTTCTCTTTTTTTTATTATTATTTTACTACTACTGCTACTACCTTTTTGTCACTTATTAGTTTTTAAACGATTTTTAAAACGATGACTTGTTATTTTGTTGAAATAAATTTGAAATATCAGTTGGATCGATAATAAAAAATAGGTTATGTTGTTTCTTGTTCAAATCCTAACCTTTACGCGATTAATAAAAACATTAAATTCACCTACCTTTTCGTTGTGGGTCAAATGAAGGCGCCGAATCTTAATTTGATGATCCTTTCCTCGGGAAATTGGCGAAAACACAATTTCCATTTCAACTCAAACGTCATCTGTCAAAAACAAATTATTTTAATACTAGCGACATCTCTTATTTTGCGTCAAAATTAATCGATAATAAATAATTTAAAAAAATTATTTTATTTAAATTATTAATATTTTTTCATTATTTATTAGTTCATAAACGATTTTAAAAACGACAACATATTTTGTTTAAATAAATTTGAATTATCTTTAGATCGACGATAAAAAATAGGTTATGTTGTTTCTTTTTGAAATTGTAAAATTTACGCGATAAAAAAACGTTTAGATTCACTTACCTTTTCATTTTGGGTTAATTGAGAGCGCCGAATCTTATTTTGGTGATCCCTTTTTCGCGAAATTGATGATGAAACGCGATTTTCACTTAAATTCAAACGCCACCTGTCAAAATGAATTTCTTTTTAATACTAACGCCCTCTTTTATTTAACGTCGGAACTAATCGAAGTAATCGATAATAATTTATTAAAAAAATTAAGTTATTTAAATTATTAATATTTTTTCATTACTTATTAACAATTTTAAAAACAACAACTTATTTTGTTTAAATAAATTTGAAATATCTTTAGATCGCCGATAAGAAATAGGTTATGTTGTTTCTTTTTGAAATCGTAAAATTTACGCGATAAAAAATCGGTTAGATTCACTTACCTTTTCATTTTGGGTTAATTGAGAGCGCTGAATCTTAATTTGGTGATCCCTTTTTCGCGAAGTTGGTGATAAAACGCGATTTTCACTTAAATTCAAACGCCACCTGTCAAAATGAATTTCTTTTTAATACTAGCGCCCTCTTTTATTTAACGTCCGAACTAATCGATAATAATTTATTAAAAAGTTAAGTTATTTAAATGATTAATATTTTTTCATTACTTATTAGTTCATAAACGATTTTAAAAACAAGTTATTTTGTTTAAATAAATTTGAAATATCTTTAGATCAACGATAAAAAATAGGTTATGTTGTTTCTTTTTGAAATCGTAAAATTTACGCGATAAAAAAACGTTTAGATTCACTTACCTTTCCATTTTGGGTTAATTGAGGGCGGCGAATCTTAATTTGGTGATCCCTTTTTCGCGAAATTGGTGATAAAACGCGATTTTCACCTAAATTCAAACGCCACCTGTCAAAATGAATTTCGTTTTAATACTAGCGCCCTCTTTTATTTAGCGTCAAAATTAATCGAAAATAATTTATTAAAAAAATTATGTTATTTAAGTTATTACTATTTTTTCATTGCTTATTAGTTCATACGATTTTAAAAACAACAACTTATATTGTTTAAATAAATTTGAAATATCTTTACATCGACGATAAAAAATAGGTTATGTTGTTTCTTTTTGAAATCGTAAAATTTACGCGATAAAAAATCGGTTAGATTCACTTACTTTTTCATTTTGGGTTAATTGAGGGCGGCGAATCTTAATTTGATGATCCCTTTTTCGCGAAATTGGTGATAAAACGCGATTTTCACTTAAATTCAAACGCCACCTGTCAAAATGAATTTCTTTTTAATACTAACGCCCTCTTTTATTTAGCGTCGAAATTAACCGAAAATAATTTATTAAAAAAATTATGTTATTTAAGTTATTAATATTTTTTCATTACTTATTAGTTCATAAACGATTTTAAAAACAACAACTTATTTTGTTTAAATAAATTTGAAATATCTTTAAATCAACGATAAAAAATAGGTTATGTTGTTTCTTTTTAAAATCGTAAACTTTACGGTATAAAAAAACGTTTAGATTTACTTACCTTTTCATTTTGGGTTAATTGAGGGCGGCGAATCTTAATTTGGTGATCCCTTTTTCGCAAAATTGGTGATAAAACGCGATTTTCACTTAAATTCAAACGCCACCTGTCAAAATGAATTTCTTTTTAATACTAACGCCCTCTTTTATTTAGCGTCGAAATTAATCGAAAATAATTTATTAAAAAATTATGTTATTTAAGTTATTAATATTTTTTCATTACTTATTAGTTGATAAACGATTTTAAAAACAACAACTTATTTTGTTTAAATTAATTTGAAATATCTTTAGATCGATGATAAAAAATAGGTTATGTTGTTTCTTTTTGAAATCGTAAAATTTACGCGATAAAAAAACGTTTAGATTCACTTACCTTTTCATTTTGGGTTAATTAAGAGCGCCGAATCTTAATTTGGTGATCCATTTTTTGCGAAATTGGTGATAAAACGCGACTTTCACTTAAATTCAAACGCCACCTGTCAAAATGAAATTATTTTTAATACTAGCGACCTCTTTTATTCAGTCTCGGAAGTAATCGAAGAAGTATTAAAATAAAGATTCGCTTTAATTAGTAATAAATATTATTTATATTATTACTTTAATTCTATTACACTCGGATAATAAGTAATAAAATTAATGCAAACTATTTTGAATTGTTCGCTAAATTAAACATCTTTATTTTAATACTTATACAGAGTGATTCAAAAGTATGGTTCAAGGATGAATTAGAGTATGAATTTAAATAAAAAATTCTTCTCTGATATTTCTGACTTACCACGACTTAATTGTACTTACTTTCAACAACAAATCATACAAACAACTCTACTTACTGATTTGCCTACAACGAAGTAGAAGAAGAACTAAATCGACTGAAACTGTCAATTAAAAAATTTGTAAGGATAAACAAATGACAAAGAAGCCAACCTATAGACGCGAAATTGTTAATAACAAGGAAATAATACATATAATAATTGTTATAAATAGAATATAGGAAAAAATACTGAAGTATTAACTTCTCAACAGATTGACCTCTGCTCTAACATAAGTCTATAACAGCTTAAATTGTAGATCCTCAACCACATCTTTTTTACTTCTTAGCAGCTTACAGTCTAGACAACTCTCTACATCGAAATGCCTCGATTAGACAACCTCAATTAGTAACTTCATAATAGCTTATACTCTAGGACCTCGGCTTACAATTTCTAACAGTTTATTACTAAAAGCGACCTCTATAATTTAATAGCGGAATCGATACAAATCCAAAACAAAGATGTCGCTTTAACTTTAAAATAAATGTTTCTAAATCTAACTATACTAAATAACACAGCGTTTCATTTTATAATATATTTATTATTTAAAAAAGTAATACAAATACATTAATATAATGTAAATGATCACGTTTCGTGAGAAGATAACTTTTAAACAATCCAGATTTCAACCTCTATTTATTTTTATTCATTTTTTATTGTAATATAAATATTTAAACTAAAAACTGCACATAGATTAATATGTTTTTGTTAGAACCGCCACGCGCATGTTCAAGGCTTCGACAAACCAGAACTCGGTCAAATATTGATCGAGTTTAGTCCAAAACGAGATTGATCCGCAAAAACACCACTTAGAACTCGAAAACATGAAATACAACGTCTTCTTTCTGTTAATATTCGCGTATTTGAAATTAATTCATAGTTTGGATAGTAATCAACAAAAACCGGAGGGACCACCGTTAAAATAGTAAGATTAAACTAATTTTATTTGATTATTATTTATCATAAATTTGTTAGTGTTCGAAATTGGTCCGAGAAATTAGGGGGAGAACTTTGGCACTTTGGTGATTTAGTAACAAGGAGGCATCAAGCGATGGAGAGCTTTAAAAAGTTAACAATCATCGAAGAACACGGTGATATGTTGCTAAAAGATATTGCAGAAGTAATCGGAAATTTTTTACAAAAAAAAGTCGACGCTGTTAAGGTTAAATTTATAAACAACTTTATCTCCAAACTTAACTTAATTTTAATATTTTAGCGTGTTGTCGATATTTCCGAACAATTAGCCAAAGTTCAAAAAGACCACGTTGACCCATCTTACGACTTTTACAACGCAAAAAACCTCTCAAACTCCCTCAAAACAAATTTAACTATGCAAAATTCAACACTAGAAAGACACGATTACGAGAATTTCCGCGAAAAACGATTTTTAGAGGAGGAAGAAGGTTATCAACAAGACAATGGAGACTCCGAAATCGATCAAGACCAACCGAATGGAAATGAAGATGAGGATAATTTTGATAACGAAGAAAATATCGTAACCGATGACGAATTAGGCCCAATGGCGAGCCAAAAAACACCGACGGAATCTAAAAGAACCTTACCTTTAACACCAAACGTTCATTTTTATAACATCCCGGTTAATACTAATCATAGCGCCGTTCACGTCCCAATCAACGTCTTCGAACGATGTAAATCTGCAACGAAAAGATACGATTTTAAGTTAATTTAAGAATTTTTTAGCACCGGAAGTTATTAAAGGAATTAAATGGTCCGAACAACTCGACGATACGTTTAGAGATAACTACGAAAGAGACCCAACGTTGTCTTGGCAATATTTTGGAAGCTCAACTGGGTTTATGAGACAATTTCCAGGTTAAATTTTATTTTAATTTAATTAAACTTTATTTTGATGCAATTTTTTTTCACAATGACACTGTATTGATAAATCACCATGGTAACGGCAGGTTGAACACAAAATTATTTTAGTCGCTACTTTTTCGGAGATGAAATAAAACTAAAATTTCTAGTTTTAGTTTTACTTCTGACGCAAAATGAGCTAAACACATTTTTTTTAATGAAACGTCAAAAAATGTCACTTGAAAAGACGCTTAGGAGATAGCGCCATCTGTTGGTTCAAAAGTACGCTTGTAACTAACTTCTCGTCATGTCAAATATCTTAACGTAATTTAAAACCACGAATTACTATTTGATTTCTTTTTTTAATAACGTAAAACGTGACTAAAACGAACTTGTATGACGCAAATTTCGTTTTAGTTTTATTTCTAAAACCAAGTGAGTTAAATAAATTTTAAAGAAACGTCAAAAAATGTCATTTGAAAAAGTGAGGTTAGGCTGTGTTGAGATAAAGGTTAGAAATCATCATTTTTTAGCACAGCTTTAAACCAACACGGCCGTTTTCGAAGACATCGGCCGCCCCTGGGCGATAAAACATTGAAAAGCTTGAGTTGGATCTCTACCCGAATTTGCGAGAAATAACATTTTATGTTTTCGTGGGCGGCCGATGTCTTCGAAAACGGCCGTGTTAGTTTAAAATTGTGTTATTTTTGTTCATCTCTCAGTTCGTCCCAACCTCACTTTTCCAATTCAACCTAACCTCACTTTTCCAAGTGACATTTTTTGACGTTTCATTAAAAAAAGTTTGTTTTACTCACTTAGTGCATCCTCGAAGATTTTCTTTCATATCACCGATTATTACATAGGAAGTAATTTCGCTTAAGACATCCACAAAAAATAAACGGCGGTCTTTCGGGTCAAAAACGCACGGCATACCGTAAAAATTTCTAGTTTTAGTTTCATTTCTAACGCAAAATGAACTAAAAAATTTTTTTTAATGAAACGTCAAAAATGTCACTTGAAAAAGACGCTTAGGAGATAGCGCCATCTATTGGAAAAAGTACGTTTGTAACTAACTTCTCGTCATGTCAAATATCTTAGAGTAATTTAAAAAGACGAAAATTACGAATTACTATTTGATTTCTCGTTTTAATAACGTAAAACGTGACTAAAACGAACTTGTATGACGCAAATTTCGTTTTAGTTTTATTTCTAAAACCAAGTGAGTTAAATAAATTTTAAAGAAACGTCAAAAAATGTCATTTGAAAAAGTGAGGTTAGGTTGTGTTGAGATAAAGGTTAGAAATCATCATTTTTTAGCACAGCTTTAAACCAACACGGCCGTTTTCGAAGACATCGGCCGCCCCTGGGCGCTAAAACATTGAAAAACTTGAGTTGGATCTCTACCCGAATTTGCGAGAAATAACATTTCATGTTTTCGAGGGTGGCCGACAAGGTTTATAGAACATAAGGTTACCTCATTCCCTATGCCTCTGTAGTATCGATTATTACCCCGCAAATTGACGTCACTGGTTCGATACAGTCAGAATAAAAGATAGCCTATACATGTGCCTATACGTGACAACACGATGCGAGGTTTAAATATTTTATATAGACTGTACCACAGTATAGGTGGTGTTGTGTTGTTCATAGAACCAGCTACGTCACTGACCCACCTTGCCTCTCAGAGGAGGAGAATCGGTATTGGGTAACCTTATGTTCTATAGACCTTGGGTGGCCGATGTCTTCGAAAACGGCCGTGTTAGTTTAAAATTGTGTTATTTTTGTTCATCTCTCAGTTCGTCCCAACCTCACTTTTCCAATTCAACCTAACCTCACTTTTCCAAGTGACATTTTTTGACGTTTCATTAAAAAAATTTTGTTTTACTCACTTAGTGCATCCTCGAAGATTTTCTTTCATATCACCGATTATTACATAGGAAGCCATTTCGCTTAAGACAGCCACAAAAAACAAAACGCCCACAAGATACGAAATATCCATCTACACAAGATCTCATTTTTTTAAGTGACATTTTTCACAATCCTTACTGCCCATTGAATAAGAAATAAAACTAAAACTAGAAATTTTGAGGTTATGCCGTGCGTCTTTGACTAGTTTTAGTTTTATTTCTAACGCAAAATGAACTAAATTCATTTTATTTTAATGAAACGTCAGAAAATGTCACTTGAAAAAGACGCTTAGGAGATAGCGCCATCTGTTGGAAAAAGTACGTTTGTAACTAACTTCTCGTCATGTCAAATATCTTACTTATAAAAGTTAGGTTAGGCGAAGAAAAATATTAAAATAACGTTTTAAAATGTATTAATACATTATTTAGTAATGATTTCGTCATAATTATTAGTCGTAAATTATATTTTAATTTAATTAAACTAAAATTAATTACACCATGGTAACGGCAGGGCAAAAACTTAATAAAAAAAAAATTTTTTTAAAACGTCAAAATAAAATGTCACTTATAAAAGTTAGGTTAGTTTAAGAAAAACATTAATATACCGTTTTAAAACGTATTAATACTTTTTTTTAGCAATGATTTGGTCTCAAGATCCAATCGATCTCTTCGATTGCCGCACTCGTTCTTGGTTCATCGACGCGGCGACATCCCCAAAAGACATTATAATCCTGGTGGATCGTTCGGGTTCAATGACGGGGATGCGACGCGAAATAGCACGACACGTCGTCAATAACATTCTCGATACGCTAGGAAATAACGATTTCGTTAACATCTACACGTTTAGTAACACCACGGAAGCCACCGTTGAGTGCTTCAACGACTCCCTCGTCCAAGCTAATTTAGCCAACGTTCGAGTGCTTAAAGAGAGTATGACCGGGTTTAAAACGGAACAAATCGCCAATTTTTCGTTGGCTTTAAACACGGCGTTTGAGTTGTTACAAAAGTATCGGGAGAATCAAATCGGTGAGATTTTAATTGATTTAATGAAATATTTTTGATTATTTTTGTTTTCTTTTAGGGGCAATGTGTAATCAGGCGATTATGTTAGTCACTGATGGTGTGCAATACAATTATAAAGAAATTTTTGAGAAATATAATTGGGATAATTTGCCGTTTATTCATGTGAGAGTTTTTACTTATTTGATTGGGAGGGAAGTTTCTGATGTTCGAGAGGTTAAATGGATGGCGTGTGCTAATCGGGGTTATTTCGTGCATTTAAGTACTTATGCTGAAGTTAGAGAGGAAGTAAGTTGGGTAAAATCGGATTATTTCATTTTTTAATTTGTTATTTATCATTAGGTGTTGCAATATATTCCGGTTATGGCACGCCCTATGGTTTTAAATCCTAAACATCGCCCCGTACCAACTTGGTCTCCCGTTTATGCGGATGTAACCGATCCCAAATTGACGAATTGGTTGTGGGTGACTCGAGAAAAAAATTTGCAAAGGGAACAATTTCGTACCCGGACGTTGTTAAAGTCGGATGAGAAGGATAAATTGTATGTGCATCAACAAAAAAAGGTAAAAATGTAACTTATTTATGTGTTGGAATCGAATTTGATTAAGTGAGGTTAAGTTACCTTATTAGAGGTTGCATCGTAATTAAATTTAAAGAATTTCCTTTTCAATTTTCGAATTATTACCAACGAAGACGTCGTTGCAGCTGGAAAATGTTAAAAATCGATTTAATTAAAAATTAACCTAAAAATTTGGATCAATTTGATTTTTGTTATAAATTAATTCCTACCGATAATTTCTTTGGTAAACTCGTTAATATCACTTTTTCTTTATCAAAACTAAAGAATTAATTTAAAAAATTACCTTAAAAGTGCAATTATTAGTTTAAATCGCCCAAAAAAAACGTTTTGAGGTTTTGTTTTGGTGTTAGGTTAGCAACAAATTAAAATGGCATAATTAACGTGAAGTTGAAAAAAAATTTTAAACTTATTTTAAGTGTATTTTTAGAATCCTTTTTAATTTTTGATTGTTTATTTAATTAATTGTTATTAAATCAAAAAAGTGTTTCATTAGGATCAAAAATTAAATTAAAAAATTATTTTTATTAATTAATTTTTGACATCCGGTGTGAAGTAAAAATGTGTCAAATGTCAAAATATAAATTTTTATATTATTTTAATTAATTGATAGTTTTAACATCATAATTGTTTTCAACATCATTTTCTAGCACAGTTTTAAACCAACACGGCCGTTTTCGAAGACATCGGCCGCTAAAACATTGAAAACCTTTCTACTCGTATTTGCGAGAATGAACATTTCGTGTTTTTGGGGGGCGGCCGATGTCTTCGAAAACGGCCGTGTTTATTTAAAATTGTGCTGGAAAATGTGTTATTTTTGTTTATCCCAACCTCACTTTTCCAATTCAACCTAACCTCACTTTTCCAAATGACATTTCATTAAAAAAAAGCTTATTTTACTCACTTAGTGCATTCTCAAAGATTTTCTTCGCTTGAAACAGCCACAAAAAGTCAAAGACGCACGGCATAACCCTAAAATTTCTAGTTTTAGTTTTATTTTTAACGCAAAATGAGCTAAATACATTTTTTTTAATGAAACGATGTATAGGAGATAGCGCCATCTGTTGGAAAAAGTACGTTTATAACTAACTTCTCGTTATGTCAAATATTTTAACGTAATTTAAAACCACGATTACTATTTGATTCCTTTTTTTAATAACGTAAAACGAGACAAAACGAACTTCTATGACGCAAATTTCGTTTTAATTTTATATCTAAACTTAAGTGAGTTAAATAAAATGTTTTTAAAGAAACGTCAAAAAAATGTCAATTGAAAAAGTGTGGTGATTTCTTTGTTAAACTCAAAAAAATTAAATATATTTTTAGAATTCTTTTTAATTTTTGATTATTTATTTAACTAATTGATATTGAATCAAAAAAATATTTCATTAGGATTAAAAAATTATTTTTGTTAAATTAGGTTGGCAATATTTTGACATTACCGACGTGAAGTTAAAAATGTGTCAAATGTCAAAATATAAATTTCTATATTATTATAATTAATTAATAATTTCTTTTAATTAGAAACAAGATAATTATGGGGAGTTGCAAAAATATCATCTGATGACTTCGGTTTCTTTGCCGGTTTACGATTTACGACCGAACGCAGTAAGTATCATTGTTTTTTGTTATGATCAATGGAAATTGGAACATTTTAATTTATTTAAAGACAAGGAAATGATTGTGTTTTGACGATTGTGTTTCTACAGAACATTACAGAACAAATACAAATAAACGAAGCTGTATGGATAACGGTAACTAAAGAGGTAACGAAAATAATAAAGGATTTGATGAAACTCTACGAGAAGTAACCGAAAATTAGTGCTAACGTTAAAAATGGGCGAACAATAGAATATATTTTAGATGATTTTACATAGAAAATAAATATTTTAGAGAGAAAAATATAATTAGAAAGTATTTCGTATCTTTGTTTTAATTTATTCTACAGGGTGTTGGTTAATTAGAACCCGTGAGTGCATATTGGAGGTGCTAAAATAGAGCTAGATTAACACTTAGATTACTTTTAGATTCGAATTAGCGTATTTTCATTGTTTAAAATCGAATTAGATTTAAATCAATTCATTCGAAATCGACTAATTATTGTTAATTATGTTTCAGACGCGCGTAGCTAATTTATTGGGAGTAGCCGGAACCGATGTCCCAATCGAGTACATTCGGAAACTCATCAAGCATCACCGAGTAATTAAATTAATTCATTATTTAATTATTTATTAACAAATTAATTAATATTTTTAGATTGGCGTAAATGGATACGCTTTTTTAGTCACTAATAATGGGTATATTTTGATTCATCCCGATTTAAGACCCGTTGTAAGTAAATATAACCTAAAACTGTCTCATAACCTAAAACTGTCACATAACCTATAAATGTCAAAACAGTAAAAACATAACCTAAAACTAAACCTCAAAAATCAATGTATGCAGCAAGCGAGTTGTAGTTCCTGTATTTTGTGCTCCAAAAACATCGATATTTCTGTCCCGTGGTAATACCCAAGCTAATAATAAAACCTTCCGTATCACGAATGAACATACTTACTCATCAAATGATTGGTTTACAATCAGTAGCAATGAATGATAACTGATAACATATTGAAAGTAATGACCAGGAACGTTAGAAGCTTAGTAAGGAACAAAGCTAGCCTTTATGGTTACTTAAAAGATAACCCACAGGATGTTATCATAATCTGCGAAACTTGATTGAACAATAATATATAATATAAAACAAGACCAGACGGCTATGAAGTACTGTCAATCCTCATTAAGAAACATTTAAAATTCGAAAATATAGATATACAGGAACCAGTTGCAAATACCCACTTTATTGTTATCAAAATATTTTACATAACAATAATTGTAGGTTATATTATTAGACTGGAGAGAACTACGTCGAGAAATTGAATTTACAGTTTCCTGTAAATTATAACTAAAAAAGAATATTTTTGATATTTGAAACAAATACATTTGTTGAACTATTTAATTCATATTTGTTTTACACAAAAGTTGAAATAGATTGCATTATTTCACATTTTTTATTAATATTTAATATTATTAAATGACTTAATGAATTATTGATAGATGTATTCAAAAATTTTCTGAAGTGTCAAATTAAAAATCCTGTTTTTTAAGATGGATTACGAAAAGTTTAACGTGTTAGAATGTTACATATTAGAAAATAAAGTAAATTTTAAATAAATTTTTAGTTATAATACCGTAATTTACAGGAAACTGTAAATTTAATTTCTTTGACGACACTAAAAAAAAGTTATTTTTAGCTTTATTATCGTATTGACTTTATTTTTTGGAGTTAAGAAACAATTTATATTGCAAATTGAAGATAAAAGATGATATTTTGAGATGTGATATAAAAATAATAACGTTAATAATAAAAAAAAATTGAGAAAAAAGGTGTTAAAAAAAATTAAGTTGGGTTATGTTCGAAAACGTCAAAATTAAAAAAATCGTATTGACTTCATTTTTTGGAGTTAAAAAATGATTTATGTCGCAAATTGAAGATAAAAGATGATATTTTGAGATGTGATATAAAAATAATAATGTTAATAATGAAAAATTTTGAGAAAAAAGGTGTTAAAGAAAATAAGGTTGGGTTAGGTTATGTTCGAAAACGTCAAAATTAAAAAAATCGTATTGACTTCATTTTTTGAAGTTAAGAAACGATTTATATCGCAAATTGAAGATAAAAGATGATATTTTGAGATGTGATATAAAAATAATAACGTTAATAATGAAAAAATTTGAGAAAAAAGGTGTTAAAAAAATTAAGTTGGGTTAGGTTATGTTCGAAAACGTCAAAATTAAAAAAATCGTATTGACTTTATTTTTTGAAGTTAAGAAATGATTTATATCACAAAATGAAGATAAAAGATGATATTTTGAGATGTGATATAAAAATAATAACGTTAATAATGAAAAATTTTGAAAAAAAAGGTGTTAAAGAAAATTAAGTTGGGTTAGGTTATGTTCGAAAACGTCAAAATTAAAAAAATCGTATTGACTTCATTTTTTGGAGTTAAGAAACGATTTATATCGCAAATTGAAGATAAAAGATGATATTTTGAGATGTAATATAAAAATAATAACGTTAATAATAAAAAAATTGGAGAAAAAAGTTGTTAAAGAAAATTAAGTTGGGTTAGGTTATGTTAGAAAACGTCAAAATTAAAAAAATCGTATTGACTTCATTTTTTGAAGTTAAGAAACGATTTATATCGCAAATTGAAGATAAAAGATGATATTTTGAGATGTGATATAAAAATAATAATGTTAATAATGAAAAATTTTGAGAAAAAAGGTGTTAAAGAAAATTAAGTTAGGTTAGGTTATGTTCGAAAACGTTAAAATTAAAAAAATTGCATTGACTTCATTTTTTGGAGTTAAGAAACGATTTATATCGCAAATTGAAGGTAAAAGATTATATTTTGAGATGTGATATAAAAATAATAACATTTATTATAAAAAATTTTGAGAAAAAAGGTGTTAAAGAAAATTAAGTTGGGTTAGGTTATGTTCGAAAACGTCAAAATTAAAAAAATCGTATTGACTTCATTTTTGGAAGTTAAGAAACGATTTATATCGCAAATTGAAGATAAAAGATGATATTTTGAGATGTGATATAAAAATAATAACGTTAATAATAAAAAAATTGGAGAAAAAAGTTGTTAAAGAAAATTAAGTTGGGTTAGGTTATTTTCGAAAACGTCAAAATTAAAAAAATCGTATTGACTTCATTTTTTGAAGTTAAGAAACGATTTATATCGCAAATTTAAGATAAACGATGATATTTTGAGATGTGATATAAAAATAATAACGTTAATAATGAAAAATTTTAAGAAAAAAGGTGTTAAAGAAAATTAAGTTGGGTTAGGTTGTGCCAAAACGTCAAAATAAAAAAAATCGTATTGACTTTATTTTTTGGAGTTAAGAAACTATTTATATCACAAAATGAAGATAAAAGATGATATTTTGAGATGTGATATAAAAATAATAACGTTAATAATGAAAAATTTTGAGAAAAATGGTGTTAAAGAAAATTAAGTTGGATTAGGTTATGTTCGAAAACGTCAAAATTAAAAAAATCGTATTGACTTCATTTTTTGAAGTTAAGAAACGATTTATATCGCAAATTGAAGATAAACGATGATATTTTGAGATGTGATATAAAAATAATAACGTTAATAATGAAAAATTTTGAGAAAAAAGGTGTTAAAAAAAATTAAGTTGGGTTAGGTTATGTTCGAAAACGTCAAAATAAAAAAAATTGTATTGACTTCATTTTTTGGAATTAAAAAATGATTTATGTCGCAAATTGAAGATAAAAGATGATATTTTGAGATGTGATATAAAAATAATAACGTTAATAATAAAAAAATTTGAGAAAAAAGTTGTTAAAGAAAATTAAGTTGGGTTAGGTTATGTTAGAAAACGTCAAAATTAAAAAAATCGTATTGACTTCATTTTTTGAAGTTAAGAAACGATTTATATCGCAAATTGAAGATAAAAGATGATATTTTGAGATGTGATATAAAAATAATAACATTTATTATAAAAAATTTTGAGAAAAAAAGGTGTTAGAGAAAATTACGTTGGTTTAGGTTATGTTCGAAAACGTCAAAATTAAAAAAATCGTATTGACTTTATTTTTTGGAGTTAAGAAACGATTTATATCGCAAATTGAAGATAAAAGATGATATTTTGAGATGTAATATAAAAATAATAACGTTAATAATACAAAATTTTGAGAAAAAAGGTGTTAAAGAAAATTAAGTTGGGTTATGTTCGAAAACGTCAAAATTAAAAAAATCGTATTGACTTCATTTTTTGAAGTTAAGAAACGATTTATATCGCAAAATGAAGACAAAAGATGATATTTTGAGATGTGATATAAAAATAATAACGTTAATAATGAAAAATTTTGAGAAAAAAGGTGTTAAAGAAAATTAAGTTGGGTTAGGTTATGTTCGAAAACGTCAAAATTAAAAAAATCGTATTGACTTCATTTTTGGAAGTTAAGAAACGATTTATATCGCAAATTGAAGATAAAAGATGATATTTTGAGATGTGATATAAAAATAATAACGTTAATAATAAAAAAATTGGAGAAAAAAGTTGTTAAAGAAAATTAAGTTGGGTTAGGTTATTTTCGAAAACGTCAAAATTAAAAAAATCGTATTGACTTCATTTTTTGAAGTTAAGAAACGATTTATATCGCAAATTTAAGATAAACGATGATATTTTGAGATGTGATATAAAAATAATAACGTTAATAATGAAAAATTTTAAGAAAAAAGGTGTTAAAGAAAATTAAGTTGGGTTAGGTTGTGCCAAAACGTCAAAATAAAAAAAATCGTATTGACTTTATTTTTTGGAGTTAAGAAACTATTTATATCACAAAATGAAGATAAAAGATGATATTTTGAGATGTGATATAAAAATAATAACGTTAATAATGAAAAATTTTGAGAAAAATGGTGTTAAAGAAAATTAAGTTGGATTAGGTTATGTTCGAAAACGTCAAAATTAAAAAAATCGTATTGACTTCATTTTTTGAAGTTAAGAAACGATTTATATCGCAAATTGAAGATAAACGATGATATTTTGAGATGTGATATAAAAATAATAACGTTAATAATGAAAAATTTTGAGAAAAAAGGTGTTAAAAAAAATTAAGTTGGGTTAGGTTATGTTCGAAAACGTCAAAATAAAAAAAATTGTATTGACTTCATTTTTTGGAATTAAAAAATGATTTATGTCGCAAATTGAAGATAAAAGATGATATTTTGAGATGTGATATAAAAATAATAACGTTAATAATAAAAAAATTTGAGAAAAAAGTTGTTAAAGAAAATTAAGTTGGGTTAGGTTATGTTAGAAAACGTCAAAATTAAAAAAATCGTATTGACTTCATTTTTTGAAGTTAAGAAACGATTTATATCGCAAATTGAAGATAAAAGATGATATTTTGAGATGTGATATAAAAATAATAACATTTATTATAAAAAATTTTGAGAAAAAAAGGTGTTAGAGAAAATTACGTTGGTTTAGGTTATGTTCGAAAACGTCAAAATTAAAAAAATCGTATTGACTTTATTTTTTGGAGTTAAGAAACGATTTATATCGCAAATTGAAGATAAAAGATGATATTTTGAGATGTAATATAAAAATAATAACGTTAATAATACAAAATTTTGAGAAAAAAGGTGTTAAAGAAAATTAAGTTGGGTTATGTTCGAAAACGTCAAAATTAAAAAAATCGTATTGACTTCATTTTTTGAAGTTAAGAAACGATTTATATCGCAAAATGAAGACAAAAGATGATATTTTGAGATGTGATATAAAAATAATAACGTTAATAATGAAAAATTTTGAGAAAAAAGGTGTTAAAGAAAATTAAGTTGGGCGAAATTAAATTTACAGTTTCCTGTAATTATAAGTAAAAAAAAAAATATTTCTGATATTTGAAACAAATACATTTGTTGAACTGTTTAATTTATATTCATCTCAAAATATCATCTTTTATCTTCATTTTGTGATATAAATCGTTTCTTAACTCCAAAAAATAAAGTCATTACGATTTTTTTTATTTTGACGTTTTGGCACAACCTAACCCAACTTAATTTTCTTTAATACCTTCTTTCTCAAATTTTTTTATTATTAACTTCATTATTTTTATATCACATCTCAAAATATCATCAATTTGCGATATAAATCGTTTCTTAACTCCAAAAAATAAAGTCAATACGATAATAAAGCTAAAAATAGCTTTTTTTAGTGTCGTCAAAGAAATTAAATTTACAGTTTCCTGTAAATTATGTCATATATTCATAAATTGTCAAACCACGGGACAGTTCGATGGAGCTGAAGAAGGAAGATGTGGTGTAATAGGAAGCGGAACTAACGGAGACCTTGTGACTGGAGAATGATATGAACGGAAGTTCGAACTTCAAAACCCTACCAGTAGAAAAAAAATAACCCAAAACCTATAAATGTCAAAACAATAAAAACATAACCTAAAACTGTCACATAACCTATAAATGTCAAAGACAAAAATTTTTTTTTAGTTTCAAGGTATTTTAAAACCGGCTTATAACCGAGTTGATGTAACGGAAATTGAAATAATGAATGATGATGCGGAACCGAGGGATTTTAGTGAAGAAATTTTGAAATTACGGAATGAAGTGACAATGCAAATTAATGGGACGGCTATTCTCGATATGAAAATGCACCTTGATAACATGGTAAGTTAATTAATTAATTAATTACCAAAAAAATTAATTAAAATAATTATTTTTTTAGAAAAGAATAATGATGGGGAAACGATACTATCATTACATGCCCATAAATAACACCCCGTTCAGCTTAGTGTTATCGTTCCCTGATAAATACGGATTTTATCAAGGTGGGAGCCCCCTAGAGTTTGATATCCACCGGTTGAGACCTCTCGTTAATATAAGCGCGTTCGTTCGGGAGTGTTTAAAAGATAATTGGACGGTGCATCCGGAATGGTTAATATTAAATCATAAATTAATTGAATTAGAGAGATGAGAAAAAATTTTTTTAGGAATTATTGTAACCTGGGAAAATCGAAAGCTGAGAATATCACGGAGGAAATCCACAAAGCGTTTATGGAGATTGAAAAACCTGGTTGGAAATGGTCCGATGAGTGTAAATTGAATCAAATTAGATTTAAAAAATTGATTTTAATGAGTATTTCGTTTAAAGGCGATAGGAAATTGATGTGTTCTTTAGTAACCGATGCGAACATCACGTTTTGGTTCTACGACAACATCAACTTAACGAATAAACAAACAGATGGGTAAGTAATTCGAAACAAATCCGATTTATTCATATAAATCAGATTAATTTTCTTTATAAAGACCGATAGCTATGTTGATGTCGTTGCTACCCAGGTAAACTAAAATCTTTATTTAAGGATTAATTTCTTAGATTAAATCAGACGCCCAAGAGTAAGTTGTTCCCAGCGACTTTTAAAGGACTTTTTAATTAAAATAAGCCCCTTTTTAAAAATTAATCCAATTTTTTTGTCATTTAGGCACGAATTGATCAAAAGATTCGGGATAACCGTCGTTTTTATCGCGACTCAAAGCGGGTTAACGAGATGGCAAGAGTTTCCACAAAACATCGATGAGCGGCTTAAAGATGAACCGTTAAGTTCAATAAATCAATAAATGAATTTAATAAATGAATAAATTGATTTGTAGGAAATTTCATCAACTCCACGATAAAGCAATCGATGAGGTTTGGTATCGAAGAGCCGTCGAGCATTATTACATCGACCCAAAAAGCTTCGTTTACTCAGTTCCTTTCGATGTTGGTACGAAAAAACCGAAAATTAATTAATTTAGATTCTTAATAATGCAATTTTAGACGTAGACGATGAAAATAAAACCTTAGTAACGGCAAGTCACGCAATTTTTCGCGAGGATGGTTCAAAAAAGACTCCCGTAGCCGTGGTGGGGTTCCAATTTTATTACACAGCGCTTCAAGAACATTTCATGAAAACGACGTCGAATGTATCATTAATTTTTTTTTATAAATTAATCAAATTAATTAATTAGATTATTTTTTAGTGTGGAAATGGTTGTAAAAGGACGTGCACTTCCGGGGAATTACTTTGTTTATTGCTCGATGATAACGGATATATTGTGGCTGCGTATAAGCCCAAATCGAACGAGGATAAGCAACCACAAATTGGAACGTTTTTCGGCGATTTTCGGCCGGATATTATGCAACAATTGGTGAAGGAGAAAATTTATAAGGCGCATAAAATGTATGATTATCAAGCGACGTGTTTTCCGACGATTTCAACTGGAAATCCGGCTACTAAATTATTTACGGTAAAAGTTTAATCACAAATTTTAGAATTATATTAGTCTGGATTTTAAAACGATGATTGGAATTGCAATACAAAGTTTGGAGTTGTAACCAGATTAAAGGAAAGTCTGGAATTACATTGAGAAGATTTTAGATTAGACGAAAAAGAAGATTTTGAGCAATAAGATGAAGAAAAAACAACCACAATTACAATGGATAAATGAGTTATTTGAGACTGGAATTATACTGGTTAAGCAACCAAGTAGCATGAAGAAGTAAAATCAAGATTGTTTCCTCAACTCCCTGAAAAAGAATTTAAAACGGCCAGAGAAATTCTAAAATGACATCGAGAGTATTTTGAACTGCAAGATGATGTTTGTAATTACTTAGGCAAGAAGAAGTCTAGAATTGCAATAATAAGATTAAATACTGCATTAAGAAGCATATATTTATGATAAACAAAATTTTATTTGCTGCTATAAACAAAAAAGAATGCTATTCTTTCATATTTGATGTATTAGAGATGATGAGAAATCTGCTAGAAATTGCTTAAAGATTCTGCTCAACCCAAAATTTGCAAAAAATCATGGAAATTACTGTTTATAAGTGATGACGAATACGATGCGGTGCAAACTAAGTTGATCAGAAATTCTGTCCAAGCAAAAAAATGCAAAAATCCCATAGAAATCGGGTTTCCCAAGTAAATGGGAAGTGCCCAAGGATTTTTTTTTATATTTAATGTATTAGAGATGACGAGAAATCTGCTACAATACAAAATTAAATTGATTAAAGATTCTGCTCAATCTAATATTTGCAAAAAAAACGTGGAAAACTAGTTTTTTAATGAAGTAGAACATGTCAGAAGTGTTTTTTGAATTATATGGTGTTTTAGACATGATGAGAAATCTGCTGCAACTCAAATTAAACTGATTAAAAATTCTGCTCAACCCAAAATTTGCAAAAAATCATGGAAATTACTATTTATAAGTGATAACGAATACGATGTGGTGCAAACTAAGTTGATCAGAAATTCTGTCTAAGCAAAAAAATGCAAAAATCCAATAGAAATTGGGTTTCCCAAGTAAATGGGAAGTGCCCAAGGATTTTTTTTATATTTAAAGTATTAGAGATGATGAGAAATCTGCTGCGATTCAAAATTAAATTGATTAAAGATTCTGCTCAATCTAACATTTGCAAAAAAATCGTGGAATACTAATTTTGTAATGAAGTAGAACATGTCAGAAGTGTTTTTTGAATTATTTGGTGTTTTAGACATGATGAGAAATCTGCTGCAACTCAAATTAAACTAATTAAAGATTCTGCTCAACCTAAAATTTGCAAAAAATCATGGAAATTACCGTTTATAAGTGATGACGAATACGATGCGGTGCAAACTAAGTTGATCAGATATTCTGTCCAAGCAAAAAAATGCAAAAATGCCATAGAAATCGGGTTTCCCAAGTAAATGGGAAGTGCCCAAGGATTTTTTTTATATTTTATGTAGTAGAGATGATGAGAAATCTGCTGCAATTCAAAATTAAATTGAGTAAAGGTTCTGCTTAATCTAACATTTGCAAAAAAATCGTGGATTACTAGTTTTGTAATGAAGTAGAACATGTCAGAAGTGTTTTTTGAATTATTTGGTGTTTTAGACATGATGAGAAATCTGCTGCAACTCAAATTAAACTGATTAAAGATTCTGCTCAACCCAAAATTTGCAAAAAACCATGGAAATTACTGTTTATAAGTGATGACGAATACGATGCGGTGCAAACTAAGTTGATCAGAAATTCTGTCCAAGCAAAAAAATGCAAAAATCCCATAGAAATCGGGTTTCCCAAGTAAATGGGAAGTGCCCAAGGATTTCTTTTTATATTTAATGTATTAAAGATTATGAGAAATCTGCTGCAATTCAAAATTAAATTGATTAAAGATTCTGCTCAATCTAATATTTGCAAAAAATCATAGAAATTACTATTTATAAGTGATAACGAATACGATGTGGTGCAAACTAAGTTGATCAGATATTCTGTCCAAGCAAAAAAATGCAAAACTCTAATAGAAATCGGATTTCCCAACCAAATGGGAAGTGCCTAAGGATTTTTTTATATTTAATGTATTAGAGATGATGAGATATCTGCTGCAATTCAAAATTAAATTGATTAAAGATTCTGCTCACTCCAAAATTTGCAAAAAAATCATAGAAAACTAGTTATGTAATGAAGTAGAACATGTCAGAAGTGTTTTTTGAATTATTTGGTGTTTTAGACATGATGAGAAATCTGCTGCAACTCAAATTAAACTGATTAAAGATTCTGCTCAACCCAAAATTTGCAAAAAACCATGGAAATTACTGTTTATAAGTGATGACGAATACGATGCGGTGCAAACTAAGTTGATCAGAAATTCTGTCCAAGCAAAAAAATGCAAAAATCCCATAGAAATCGGGTTTCCCAAGTAAATGGGAAGTGCCCAAGGATTTCTTTTTATATTTAATGTATTAAAGATTATGAGAAATCTGCTGCAATTCAAAATTAAATTGATTAAAGATTCTGCTCAATCTAATATTTGCAAAAAATCATAGAAATTACTATTTATAAGTGATAACGAATACGATGTGGTGCAAACTAAGTTGATCAGATATTCTGTCCAAGCAAAAAAATGCAAAACTCTAATAGAAATCGGATTTCCCAACCAAATGGGAAGTGCCTAAGGATTTTTTTATATTTAATGTATTAGAGATGATGAGATATCTGCTGCAATTCAAAATTAAATTGATTAAAGATTCTGCTCACTCCAAAATTTGCAAAAAAATCATAGAAAACTAGTTATGTAATGAAGTAGAACATGTCAGAAGTGTTTTTTGAATTATTTGGTGTTTTAGACATGATGAGAAATCTGCTGCAACTCAAATTAAACTGATTAAAGATTCTGCTCAACCCAAAATTTGCAAAAAATCATGGAAATTACTGTTTATAAGTGATGACGAATACGATGTGGTGCAAACTAAGTTGATCAGATATTCTTTCCAAGCAAAAAAATGCAAAAATCGGGTTTCCCAAGTAAATGGGAAGTGCCCAAGGATTTTTTTATATTTAATGTATTAGAGATGATGAGAATTCTGCTATAATTCAAAATTAAATTGATTAAAGATTCTGCTCAATCTAATATTTGCAAAAAAATCGTGGAAAACTAGTTTTGTAATGAAGTGGAACATGTCAGAAGTGTTTTTTGAATTATTTGGTGTTTTAGACATGATGAGAAATCTGCTGCAACTCAAATTAAACTGATTAAAGATTCTGCTCAACCCAAAATTTGCAAAAAACCATGGAAATTACTGTTTATAAGTGATGACGAATACGATGCGGTGCAAACTAAGTTGATCAGAAATTCTGTCCAAGCAAAAAAATGCAAAAATCCAATAGAAATCGGGTTTTCCAAGTAAATGGGAAGTGCCCAAGGATTTTTTTGATATGTAATGTATTAGAGATGATCAGAAATCTGCTACTATTCAAAATTAAATTGATTAAAGATTCTGCTCAATCTAACATTTGCAAAAAAATCGTGGAAAACTAATTTTGAGATGAAATAGAACATGTCAGAAGTGTTTTTTGAATTATTTGGTGTTTTAGACATGATGAGAAATGTGCTGCAACTCAAATTAAACTGATTAAACCCAAAATTTTAAAAAATCATGGAAATTACTGTTTATAAGTGATGACGAATACGATGTGGTGCAAACTAAGTTGATCAGAAATTCTGTCCAAGCAAAAAAATGCAAAAATCCCATAGAAATCGCGTTTCCCAAGTAAATGGGAAGTGCCCAAGGATTTTTTTGATATGTAATGTATTAGAGATGATGAGAAATCTGCTACAATTCAAAATTAAATTGAGTAAAGGTTCTGCTTAATCTAACATTTGCAAAAAAATCGTGGAATACTAGTTTTGTAATGAAGTAGAACATGTCAGAAGTGTTTTTTGAATTATTTGGTGTCTTAGACATGATGAGAAATCTGCTGCAACTCAAATTAAACTGATTAAAGATTCTGCTCAACCTAAAATTTGCAAAAAATCATGGAAATTACTGTTTATAAGTGATGACGAATACGATGCGGTGCAAACTAAGTTGATCAGAAATTCTGTCCAAGCAAAAAAATGCAAAAATCCCATAGAAATTGGATTTCCCAAGTAAATGGGAAATGCCTAAGGATTTTTTTGATATGTAATGTATTAGAGATGATGAGAAATCTGCTACAATTAAAAATTAAATTGATTAAAGATTCTGCTCAATCTAATATTTGCAAAAAAATCGTGGAATACTAATTTTGTAATGAAGTAGAACATGTCAGAAGTGTTTTTTGAATTATTTGGTGTTTTAGACATGATGAGAAATGTGCTGCAACTCAAATTAAACTGATTAAACCCAAAATTTGCAAAAAATCATGGAAATTACTGTTTATAAGTGATGACGAATACGATTCGGTGCAAACTAAGTTGATCAGAAATTCTGTCCAAGCAAAAAAATGCAAAAATCCCATAGAAATCGGGTATCCCAACCAAATGGGAAGTGCCCAAGGATTTTTTTTTATATTTAAAGTATTAGAGATGATGAGAAATCTGCTGTATTTCAAAATTAAATTGCTTAAAGATTCTGCTCACTCCAAAATTTGCAAAAAAATCGTGAAAAACTAGTACCCTTAAAATTCACTAAAGAATCACCCTTGAGGTTTGTTGCAGTCATTCAGATACACCCTGTATATAGTCTAGAAGTACTCTAGTTAGTTTCTGGACTTCAAAAACAAGACTGGAATCACAACGACAAAGCACCAAGCAACAAGATAAAGTTTTTATTACATCTGTTATTATTTTGACAAATCCTCAGACGTCATAGAGAAGTCTGGAATTTGACTAATAATATTAGAAACTGCGTGAAGAAGGCTGTAATTATACTAACAAAACTCTAAAGTTTGAGAAAACCATGAAATTATACTAGGCAGGTGTCATACTGCAGAAAATAGTCTAGGATTACTCTAATTATTCTTTGAACTTGAAGAACAATACTGGAATTAAGCTAGGAATTATGCTAAGACTCTAAGAGAAATCTCCAAACTTCAAGAACAAGATTGGAATTAGAACGACGAGACACTAAGATGCAAAAAAAGTTTGGAATTACAGTAACCAGACTCATATCTCATCTTTTTTATCATAAAAGATAGGTCATTACCATTTTCTTTGACACCATGAGGATGAACCTCTCTGGGTAGAAGTTTAAAAAAACATTTTCTATGTTATTTCTTTATCAAATTTATTTAAATCAAGATATAAATCTAATTCTTAATTTTTTCTTTTTCAGCCATTAACCCATTTCACAACCCTCCTCCAATACTTCCTCAATTTAGTCCTATTTTTTACAAAATCAATTTACACCGACGAATTGGACACAGGATACTCAAATGAAGAGTCTGAAGACGATCAAAGATCATCAGAAAACGATTACCGCGCCTTATTAATCAACAAAACCAAGCCAGAACCTTGCGACACAAAAATGTGGCTCTACACGTTGATCCATTACAACGACAAAAACGTCAGCGAGAGTGGTTATAACAAAGAAAACATGTCGGAAGATTGTTCTCGTCCTTTTTTGGTGGAACCAGTCGGTTATAGCAACTTAATTTTTTTGGTCGTTAGCCAAATATGTGATCAAAAAATGTATGAGTCTAAATCGGACGAAAGTGAGATGGAGGAGGAGGAGGAGGAGGTTCCTCAAAATCCATATCCTGTCGAGGTTTATTATGATAATGTCACATTGTCGTGTTATAAAGTTTTGTATAATGATTTTCCAAGGAGGCAATATATGAGTTGTATTAATGAGAGCAAAGAGGTAAAATTAATTAATTATTTTAATTTTGATTTAATTCTTTTTGTTTTAGGAGAAGGAAATTAGATTATGTGGGAATGGATCAAAACTTACTCACATCCCATGGTTTTTTCTCTACATCTCTTTAATCCTATTAATTATAGATTATTAATTTGATATTAAAAAAAATTAGAAAAAAAATATATATATATATACTGTGATACGCATGAAAATTAAATTAAATTAAAAAAATAATACTTAATCATATCATTAAATTAATTAATTAATTAACTGCTAACATTGTTGTTTAAATCCTCCTCTTATTAATTATTATTTTGAAATAAAAATAAAAACTCACTTTTTTTGTTTATAATAATCGTCCTTTACATTCGCTGGTGCCGCAAAAACAATACAAAACCTTTCCAGGGACGCTCCCAATGTCATAGTTATAATTCCAAGTTAATTCTTGACCCGCTCTGACGTACCCCATCGTGAAAAAGGCCACCCAAGGGAATCTCGGGTCGTGGGTGTCGACGAAAACGTTTTGAACGAAAATATTTGGAGCGCAAGAATGCTAAAAAATATATATTAATAATAAATAAAGTTAATTTTAATTTATAATTACATTTAAAAATCGTCCTATGTTTCCTGTACTTTTAGCATCCATGATATAAACGGTTTCTTCTTCGCCGTGAAGTTCTCTCACGGATTTATACTTTCTTGAATCTTTATCATCGACCTCTCCCATTGGGTTAAAACTGGAGGGTTCTCTTGGAGCTAAAACAATTTTATTTATTAATGTGTTAAAACATGCTTCTTTTAATATTAGAATAATGAGAAATCTTAAAATTTGATAAAAAATCATAAAAAAGGTAATTTTGTAATGAAATACGATATTGCAGAAATATTTTTTGAATTATTTCGTGTTTTAGACATGATGAGGAATCTGCTGCAGCTCAAATTAGACTGATTAAAGATTCTGGTCAACCCAAAATTTGCTAAAAATTATGGAAAAATTAATTTTGTAATGAAATAGAACATGCCAGAAGTATTTTTTGTATTATTTGGTGTTTTAGACATGATGAGGAATCTGTTCTAGCTCAAATTAAACTGATTAAAGATTCTGGTCAACCTAAAATTTGCTAAAAATTATGGAAAAACTAATTTTGTAATGAAATAGAACATGCCAGAAGTATTTTTTGTATTATTTGTTGTTTTAGACATGATGAGGAAAATGTTGTAGCTCAAATAAAACTAATTAAAGATTCTTATCAACCCAAAATTTGCTAAAAAATCATAGAAAAGCAAATTTTGTAATGAAATAGGATGTTGCAGAAATATTTTTTGAATTATTTCGTGTTTTAGACATGATGCGAAATTTGCTACAGCTCAAATTAGACTGATTAAAGGTTTTGGTCAACCCAAAATTTGCTAAAAATTATGGAAAAATTAATTTTGTAATGAAATAGAACATGCCAGAAGTAATTTTTTGTATTATTTGGTGTTTTAGACATGATGAGGAATCTGTTCTAGCTCAAATTATACTGATTAAAGATTCTGGTCAACCTAAAATTTGCTAAAAATTATGGAAAAACAAATTTTGTAATGAAATAGAACATGCCAGAAGTATTTTTTTGTATTATTTGGTGTTTTAGACATGATGAGGAATCTGTTCTAGCTCAAATTATACTGATTAAAGATTCTGGTCAACCTAAAATTTGCTAAAAATTATGGAAAAACAAATTTTGTAATGAAATAGAACATGCCAGAAGTATTTTTTTGTATTATTTGGTGTTTTAGACATGATGAGGAATCTGTTCTAGCTCAAATACAACTGATTAAAGATTCTTATCAACCCAAAATTTGTTAAAAAATCATAAAAAAGCTAATTTTGTAATGAAATACGATATTACAGAAATATTTTTTGAATTGTTTGATGTTTTAGACATGATTAGAAATCTGCTACAGCTCAAATTAAACTGATTAAAGATTCTGGTCAACCTAAAATTTGTTAAAAATCATGGAAAAGTAGTTTTGAGATGAAATAGAACATGCCAGAAGTATTTTTTTGTATTATTTGGTGTTTTAGACATGATGAGGAATCTGTTCTAGCTCAAATAAAACTGATTAAAGATTCTTATCAACCCAAATTTGCTAAAAAATCATAGAAAAGGTAATTTTGTAATGAAATAGGATATTGCAGAAGTATTTTTTGAATTATTTGGTGTTTTAGACATGATGAGAAATCTGCTACAGTTCAAATTAGACTGATTAAAGATTCTGGTCAACCTAAAATTTGTTAAAAATCATGGAAACTAGTTTTGTGATGAAACAGAACATGCCAGAAGTATTTTTTTGTATTATTTGGTGTTTTAGACATGATGAGGAATCTGTTCTAGCTTAAATAAAACCGATTAAAGATTCTTATCAATCCAAAATTTACTAAAAAATCATAGAAAAGTTAATTTTGTAATGAAATAAGGTATTGCAGAAATATTTTTTGAATTATTTCGTGTTTTAGACATGATGAGGAATCTGCTGCAGCTCAAATTAAACTGATTAAAGATTCTGGTCAACCCAAAATTTGCTAAAAAATCATACAAAAGGTAATTTTATAATGAAATAGGATATTGCAGAAATATTTTTTGTATTATTTGGTGTTTTAAACATGATGAGAAATCTGTCGTAGCTCAAATTATACTGATTAAAGATTCTGGTCAACCCAAAATTTGCTAAAAATTATGTAAAAACTAATTTTGTAATGAAATAGAACATGCCAGAAGTATTTTTTTGTATTATTTGGTGTTTTAGACATGATGAGGAATTTGTTCTAGCTCAAATAAAACTGATTAAAGATACTGGTCAACCCAAAATTTGCAAAAAAAATCAGGAAAATTAGTTTTGTAATGAAATAGAATATGGTAGAAGTATTTTTTGTATTATTTGGAGTTTTAGACATGGTGAGAAATCTACTGCTGTTTAATTTAATAGAATTCAATACTAGCAGATGGCGCTGATATAAAAAATAACATTTTTGAGATTATCTCAATAACGATTGATTATATCAAAAAAAGTTTCAAATAATTTTTGATTAGAATTAAATTAGCAACAATTTTTATTTGAAAATTTTTTTAATATTCTTGCTAGGTGGCGCTGTGTACTCGTATGAGAATTTAATTTCCCTCTGAATAGTACGGAAAGAACATTAAGGTATTCTAAGGGGTATTAACACTTATTATTATTATTATTTATCCAATATATGACTTAAAATTGTTCTAAACGAAGTATTAATACTTCCAGCAGATGGCGTTGATATAAAAAATAACATTTTTGAGGTTATCTCAATAACGACTGATTATATCAAAAAATGTTTCAAATAATTTTTGATTAGAATCAAATTAGCAACAATTTTTATTTGAAAATTTTTTTAATATTCTTGCTAGGTGGCGCTGTGTACTCGTATGAGAATTTAATTTCCCTCTGAATAGTACGGAAAGAACATCAAGGTATTCTATAACACTTATTATTATTGTTATTTATCCAATATATGACTTAAAATCGTTCGGATTGTAATTTCAATACCACCACTAGATGTCGCTGACATAAAAAAAATCATATTTTTGAGGTTATCTCAATAACGATTGATTATATCAAAAAAAGTTTCAAATAATTTTTGATTAGAATTAAATTAGCAACAATTTTTATTTGAAAATTTTTTTAATATTTTTGCTAGGTGGCGCTGTGTACTCGTATGAGAATTTAATTTCCCTCTGAATAGTACGGAAAGAACATCAAGGTATTCTATAACACTTATTATTATTGTTATTTATCCAATATATGACTTAAAATCGTTCGGATCGTAATTTCAATACCACCACTAGATGTCGCTGACATAAAAAAATCATATTTTTGAGGTTATCTCAATAACGATTGATTATATCAAAAAACGTTTCAAATAATTTTTGATTAGAATCAAATTAGCAACAATTTTTATTTGAGAATTTTTTTAATATTTTTGCCAGGTGGCGCTGTGTACTCGTATGAGAATTTAATTTCCCTCTGAATAGTACGGAAAGAACATCAAGGTATTCTATAACACTTATTATTATTGTTATTTATCCAATATATGACTTAAAATCGTTCGGATCGTAATTTCAATACCACCACTAGATGTCGCTGACATAAAAAAATCATATTTTTGAGGTTATCTCAATAACGAGTGATTATATCAAAAAAAGTTTCAAATAATTTTTGATTAGAATCAAATTAGCAACAATTTTTATTTGAGAATTTTTTTAATATTTTTGCTAGGTGGCGCTGTGTACTTATATGAGGATTTAATTTCCCTCTGAACAGTATGGTACTAATACTACTTTCTACTTACGATAATCCTCATCATCGCTGATCATCACCGTATCATCATCATCAAGAATCCCAATTTTAATAACATCCTTTTCCGCTTTCTTCTCCTGTAATAAATTAGCTTCAATATTTCGTTTCCTCAACCTCGATCGGATCCCCGTTTCGTGATCATCGATACTAAAACCATGTCTTCTCCTCGGAACGGTGCGAGATGGGACAAAATCGCGATCTTCTCGATTCGTAACAATTTCCTCAAAATCATCAACAACCTCTTCGTTATCGGAAGGTTCCTCGACAACCCTCTCCTTTTTAATTTCATCCCGATATGGATCCTCCTCGTAATCTTCTTTCGTTCTTTCAGCGGTTTCGATAAAATCTAATTCGGCCAAGTATTCATCCCCGTAAGATTTCCCATCTAAATTCGCCATTTCTTCGGTTAAAAGTGATCCCGCATAAATACACACGAATGAACCTTCCGGGATATCACTCAAAGATCGGATTCCCCACCCCCTTGAGTCAGTTTTAAAAACTTGTAACTTATGTTGCATTGGGTTTTGAACGACCCGATTCAAACAGGTGTGTCTACAATGACAACGACTATTACATTCGTAAATTCCGGAGAAAATCGGTTCGAGAAGTCTCCGGTATTGGTACCCGACGGATTTTGGATCGGTTCCTTTTTCCATGTATTTCAAACATTGTAAGGTTAATTGCCAACACGCACATTTCGAGCGATCCAAACAATCATCGGTGCAATCGCAACACACCAAAAAATTCGGGTCCAAATTTAAATCGACACCCACCATCGGTTGACGTTTCGTGGTGTAATTGCAAAAGTCTAAAAGTGATTTATCAACGTAGTTACAAACGGTTATGGGACACTGCTCGAGTCCGTTCGATAAATCTTTATTTTGAATACTTTTGCTTTCCACCATGAATTCGGCCAAACAACGGACGTAGATGTGGAAGTCGAATAAATCTATGGTGAGTTCGGAGCGGGTTAATTGGAGGTATCGGTGAACTTCCGCTATATTTCGGAGGGTACGACCGCAAGGCGCGCGGTATATGACGAAATTAAGTTTGTGTTTAACTTTGTAAAGGAGGCGATAAAATCCGCAAAGGAGAGGTTTTGCGAGCGGGCTGTATCCTTTCATACGAGTTAACGGACAATACATGTAAGTTCGACAATCTGGGCTGCAATTATGTGGGATAAAAGTGTTGGTTTTTGGTTTTTGACGACGTGGGGTGTAATACTAAAAAAGAAAATAATGTATTCTAAGTTCCTAACTCAATTAAAAAAAAAAACCAACCACTATCTTCGTCGTTGGAGTTTCTTGTTCTGGAACAACAACACTCGAAGAATTACTTGAAATCGATTTGGCAGTACTTTTTCTAGCGACAGATCGTTGTTCGTGATGACTCTGATTATCCGAACTGCAAATCGTGCCATCTTCTCGTATAAATTCAACGTGGGGACCCGTGGCCTATCGAAATAAACGCATTTTTATGACAACCTCAAAAATTATTAATCAAAAACGTTACGTTTGGTTTCCTTGAAAATCTGTGTTTGTGTTGCCGATTTGCGGCGGCTTGTTCTAAATCAAACATTGGCCCAAACCGCGTCGAACCCCTATAAATCCATTCGATACGGTTAATATCGTCAAAATAAACTTGAACTAACGAACAATCAACGTTTAAAACCGTTGCAACTCTCCATCTTCCTATATAAACAAAAATTAATTAATTAATTAATGGGGAGGGTTAAATAAATGGACGTTTTTTATTAAATTTAAGCTATGTACATCATAATATTTTTGATTTTAAAGTTTATTATTATACAGGGTGATTCAAAAAAAAAGCTGAGGACTTCTAGAGTAGATAATACATGAAAAATTGAGATGAATAGTCTTAATATACATGGGGTCAAAATTTCTTTAAAATTATTATCTGCTATAAAAAACACTTTTTTAAAAATATTTTCAACTCCACTGCTAATTTTGTAGCAACCCCCTGTAGAATGTTTATTTTTAACCGATTTTTTTTAACACTTCTTATTTTTATATTTTTCAAAAATTTTCTATATTGATGCATCTGGGAGCAAAAATGTTACAAGGCATTGTGTTAAGGGTACAATTTGCTACAATTTTTGTTGTAAAAATTTTTCTGTATCATGCTCCGAATACTGATTTTTTTTTAACAGTTCTTATTTTTATATTTTTCAAAAATTCTCTGTATTGATGTATCTGGGAGCAAAACATTGTGTTAAGGGTACAATTTGCTACAACTTTCGTTCAATGTTTTTCAATAAAATCAATCATATCAACATAAACTTTAACAATAAATGTATTGGAATTATTTATTGTCCATTATCTTGGGTGGAAGTGAATAAAACAGGACTCATGCAGATTGACTTTGACAGTTGTTGCTTTGTTCAAATCGCACTTGCGTTGGTACTCTTGAAGCCAAGTTATGGGAAGATGAACGTCCTTCTCCTGATACCTCGAAATGCAAATCCACCCCTTACCCAAGTCCACTTCTTTGATCTAATGGAAATCCTGTAGTTATCTATAACTAGTTGCCCATAAATTTATTGTATTGAGCAACCTTTTTTTCTGTTTTGATATGTAGAATCAAAAGGCTATCAGAACTATTCTATTATCATGTCAGATTTCTTCTCTTCGCGAGACTTCGCCTACTGTGGACTAATTCTCCTGGAATAAGACATGTTAAGGTGTTTATTAACATCGCCACTGTCAAACCCGGGAATATTTTAGGACTTGTAAGTAGCAGCATAAAAGTTCTAATGCATGTCTTTACTGGGCACTGCCAATTAATGTAATGTAATGTGCATACTTTGTTATTTAGAGTAATAATTACTGGTGAGTGATCTGAGTTCAGCCCTAACTCTTCTTCTATGTTTACGAAGTTAAGCGATATATTTTTCGTAATAAAAAATATTTGTTGGACAGTAACTTGACTTCCTATTGCATGGTTCAGTTCTCTTCCTTTTGTATCTGTCAAGCGAGAACACCAAGATATATATTTTGCATTAAAGTCTCCTCTAAGTATAAATTTGTTGTCAAGAATTTCCTGATAATCTTCTCTTTTGAGATTAGATTATGTCTCGGTGGTATGTACGTTGCTCCTACAGATATTAAGCCATTAATACTTTTACCACTGCAATTTAGTGTTGTTCAGTACTAATTGTATTGTTGAAATAGTGGTCAACATTCCTCCTCGAGCCGCATTACTCGGGTAAATTGTGTGATAAATGTTGTAATGGTTGATGTTTATATACGATTCTCGTGTAAAGGTGGTTTGGTGAGTATTGGTAGTGTGTTTTGATGCTGTCAAATACCATTGGAATTCCAGAGTAGTATACAGTATAGTTATAATAGTACCTCTCCTTGTGTATCTTGGTTCCAGTCCTACCTTTCCTATCGGTTTTTACGTGTCCGCGTGGAATGTGTACTCTCTTCTCCTGTTGACATCAAGTATGGAGTTCCTCAGGGCAGTGTGTTGGGTCCTTTCTCAATTGTAATAAATAGTATTAGTGATGGTATCTCGTGTAACTATCATTTGTATGTAGATAACCTTCAACTTTATATTTCGTCAACTGTTAACAACCTCCCGGATGCTTTGTTGCATCTTAATAACGATCTCTCTAGCCTACTTGACTTCATGGACTTAACCTGAATCCAGGTAAAACGCAAGCCATTGCATTTGGCACTCGCCCCTTGCTGGCTTATTTTAATTTATTATCTACCCTTCAAGGGATCTGAGGCTTGGCGACACCGTTATTCCGTTTTCTAATACGGTCAAAAATCTTGGTGTGGTAATGGATTCGGCGATGTCTTGACGGCCACTAGTTCAGGGAGTCTGTAGGATAGTTTACTTTGAAAAAACTTCGGCACATTACTCCATATCGTAACAACCTGCAGATGATGACTTGTCGGAGTCGTAGATCATTTCATATGCTTATTATGTTGTACAAAATTGTCCATACTCCTGCTTATTTGTCAGATTCCTTCCAATTTCTAGCATCACATGACTTGCCCACTCAATCAATATCCGAATCTACGCTAATGTTTCCAGTCCATAGTACTGAAATCTACCATAGATCTGTTACAGTGCAGTCGATTGCGTTGTGGAACGATTTGCCTGCCATTGTTCGCAATGCAGCTAGCTTAATAAGTTTTAAAAATGCCTTTAGGCGACATCTGCTATCTCTTCAACTATCTTCTTCTTGACCTTTACGTGTTTGTTTTCTTCTCTAGTCCGCCTTTCATCTATCTTTTGCTGCACTTTTTTGTAGTAACTTGTAGTAACTGACTGTCGATCCGTAACATAATTCAAGTATGCTCATTCACTCACTTTTATTAGCACATCATTTAGTATTACTTTTTTAGTCTCCGATTTTTCTGGTTTTTTATGACCCTCAGAAACAGTTGCAGCAGTGATTTATGATTCATGATAGGCTCTCCTAGCGAACTAAGTCCAGAGACGCTCTTCTTTTTTTATTTTATTTCAATTTGAATTATTTAACATTTCTAACTGGCAATTGTCGTTAATTCAAGATTCTTCGGCAGTATCATAATAACAGTAGTCACTTTCCGCGCATTCTAAGCTGTCGTCATTACAAGAATCATCAACACTAATAATAAAACGCTGTACACGTGGCGACATCTTCCACGTGTTTTATACTCTTCCACATCCAGATCGGTCTTTATGACAGTCATAAATAAAAGCCGGGGTGATTTTTGCCCCCTCGAGTACCTGAAAAGACTTATGACAGTCATACAAGGACAGGGTAGAACTTACATTTTTTAGAAAAAACTTAGAAAAAGATATTACTTTTAGGAATGTCTAAATAATAGAATAACAAAATTTTAAAGAAACTAATTATTCTCCGCTCTCTTTTGTAAGTAGACAATGCATGCCTCCTCAAAACATTTCTTAGAAAAAATATGTACTTAATATTAGAAACACAACAAATAAGAGAATAATGAGTATTTATATAGGACCCTATTATTTTTCTACAATTTGCCAGTAAAGTGTGGTCCTTAATGCCGCCCTGAGTGAGGAATCCCAGCATTTTACAATGGGGAACTACCTGTTACAACCCCGTCTTTGTTAGTTTTACAACTACAGTAGGAAAGTGACAGAGTCATAAAAACCGATCGCCGTGTGGAAGACTATACGCACTGCGACCACAAATCGGATGAAATTTTATTATATTCCTCACGAATTATATTAATATTGTTTTTAAATATTATGTTTTTGTAATTTCCGTTAATGCGGACCTGAACAACTCACGCCGGAGTTTGGGGTTCGTCAACTACCTGTTTATAACCCCGTCTTTGTTTCGTAATATGACTGCAATTAAGTCATAAAAACCACCAGAAAAATCGGAGACTATACCAGTATAGCGTCGTGCCCCTCCCTTGGTCTATATCTTGGAAGATATCTTTAATCTTGAAGATATATTCATATTTATGTAAATATTTGTTTTTGAGGCAATAGTTATTATTATTATTAGAATGTAGATCCATGTTGCAAGTGGTTTATATAAAGAATATAACAAAATTTCGTTATATTGTAACTTTAGCCCTCCAAAGGTTTAGGGCAAATGTAGGTCCTTAATGAACCTTAGTATTGTCCTGAGGTCTTGAACCTTTATGTCGGTAGGTAACAGGGGAGTTTTACCGAAGACGTTGTGCCTTAGACGGCCTCTGGCGACGCAATTGCACAGTATATGTTCAGCAGTTTCTGACTCGTCGTTGCATATGTGGAAGAGGTGGTATTTTAGGGGCACATGGCCGGTTAGGTAGCCTGAGAGCGTTCTTAGATCCCCTTTGCTGAGGAATAAAACCTCTTTGGTTTTGTTTTGCGACGGAGTTATCATACTCTTCGCTTGTCTGTGACCTGGAAGTTCTTTCCAGCGTAAGGCTATCTGTGAAGCCTCCCAGTTGTTGATTATTTGTTTTAGGTGGCTTTTTTGTAGTCCACATCCAGGTTGGGGTCCAATGAAGGGCGTGTTTGCTGCCTCTTTGGCCAGCTTGTCGGCCTTCTCATTGCCTTCAATGTTGCTGTGACCTGGAACCCACCATAGGGTAACATCATTGCCCCTAGCGAGTTCTCTCAGGTTGTTGGTGCACTCTCTAGCCACACGTGTAGGCCTGAATTGCCTTTAAGGCGGCCCGACTGTCTGTGAAAATGTTTATGGATGCACCTTTTTGTCCCTTCTGTAGGTTCAAAGCGGTGCAGAAGTTTATAGCAAGAACTTCTGCTTGAGGGGCAATAGTTATACAGTAGTATTCCACATTATCAGTGTAATTACACTATAAAGAGAAGTAATCCACACTTTTTCCAATAACCATCACTACTAATGGTTAAAACAGATCTTATTTAATATGCTGCACTATGCCTTCATATAATTTTTTGCTTCCAAGATTATTATGCCACAAAAAATGTTTATTTCTTCTCAAGCAACTCCCAGTAGTCTCAAAGCGAAGTGTAGTCTCATCTTGAATCTATGAATATAGTGCGGGTATTAAATCCAAGTCCTCTTTGTCCGAATGATAATTTTTCCTTACATCTTCTACAAACAACTACGTCAGAAATAGCAGAAAACAGTCCGGTAAGTTTAAATTTTTTTGCTGAGGCACTTACTCCTGCATACACTAATATATTAATTACCACTGTATCGCGGCTTGAACTATAATTAAGTTAACTTTTCAAATATAAAGCAGAAAAACGATACAAAACGACTTCACGGTACACAACGAGTTATTGAGCAACTTTTCGACATCAAACAACTTTTATTACCTTAAAATCATAAATATTATGATGTATTGACCCTCCCGCCTTAAAAATTAAATTTAATTACCATTATATTCCGTCCTCACAGTTTGATCTTTAAGACACTTAACCAAAGCTCGATTTTTATAATTCTCAAGATACTTCCTAACAAAAGCCCTCGCATTAACATTAATATCCTCGGTAACATCGCTACTAGCTTCATGAATAAGATGAACGTGATTATGACTAACGTACTGCGCATAACCGTCATCGAAAAAAATTAAATATCGATACTTATTGCTTAATTGAAGCGGTTCGGCGATAATCCCGGGATAAAACGAGCATTTTTTATTCTTTTTCATCTCCCCCATATTCGTCGATTCCCTAAAAACGGCTATTACGCGAGTTCCAAGTCCAATTTGGACGTTACATGGGGTCGAATAAGCCAATTCTTTCCCTGTAACCATGCGTTTAATCGTTTTTTGTCGACTCACTATGGTTATTTCGTACTTATTAGGGGCGAAAATTCCTGTTAAGGTCCCCTTAACCCAAGTTCCAATGATTTCAAAACGATTTGTGTAATAAGTTTCGCCTGTTTTTATGGTTTGTTTTATAATGGGGCCTTTTGGGGGTAAATCAGATGGGATTAAAACGACTTCTCCGGTTAATTGGGTGATTGAAGCGACGTTCGGTGAAGTTACCGATGATAATGTGGTTTCGGGGAGTTTATTTAGTGGTTTTTGAACGAAATTTTGAGGTTTTGGTGATATATTAGGAAGTTTTGAGATGATCGTTTGTGTGTTATTGGTTTGATTGATCAATTCGGTGTTTCTTAACACATCGTTTATGTCATCGTTGATTTCAATGGGGGATAATTCGTGAATATCCGGTCTCATTAAATTGGATAACTCAAAAATCATACCGTCTGTGTCGGTTCGTATCTCGGAATAAACGTTTTTAACCTCATTAAATTTTTCTTGAACTCGTGTGCAATCTTTGCTTAATTGTTTTAAACACTTTTCGTATTGTTCGTTGAAATTGTAAGTGGTTATTACTTTATTTAAAGTTTCGTCGAAATTCTCTTCTAAAAAACTCATCGTTTTTGGATCGATTACTTCTTCTCCTCCGGAATCGCTGTCCGAATCGAGAATTTCAAACACATCGTTTTTATAAGGAGTTTCAATGCTGCAAATAGCCACCCCAGAGAATACGGCTTGCGCTAATGTATCGTAATGTTGTACGGCTTCGTTGTAACATTCTACACAAATTTGTTGTTTTTTGCTTAATTTTGTTTTGACTCGGTAATAAGAGAGGCAAAAACTTGGGGGTTTTATCATGTTTTCGCCACTTCTACAGGCGTAATTTAAGCATTTATTCGCCGTTTTTATTGTGGTTAAATCGCAAACTGAAAAAGGAAATTATATTTGTGACAAAAAGTTAGGTTATGTTTACCTTCATCGTCGTCTAACACGATAACGTCCTCCGTAGGGGTTCCTTCAACATTCGCGGAGGCTCCAACATCGCTTGGGGCATCAATCTCCATATTTTCATTCATTTTTAGTTTAAAACACGATTATTATTAATTATTTAGTAAAAAAATTATTTAAGTAAAAACAAAATTAACACGCAATTGTGGATTGCGTCCTTTAGAGGGCGCTTTAACCCAAAATTTTTTTAAATTTAAAATATAAATAAACGTATTTTTCAATATACAAAAAAATGATTTAAATAATAATTTGACACTTAATTAAGTTCATTAATCACTAAATTTTGAATTAATGATATTTAATTACTTTTAAATTAAATTTCTTTAAGCGCCATCTATGTAAGAATAACTTAATTTTGACACATAACCTCAACAAAAAGTTTTTTCATCAAAAAACCTTTTATTTTATAATTAAAACATTAATTTTAATTTTAAGAATTCCCAATACGTTTTCTAAATCGTCTCGATAATTCTCGTTGCAAAGTTGCACGTTTGTAATTTCTTCCATAACTTCGTGGTTATAAGTGGAATTAAACATCTATGCTAAAACCCCAGCTCTCGATGGCATACTCTGCCTGATTTAGCGTTCCTTTTCGAGTAATTCATCCAATTTAAGCACGATTATTTAATTATTTAACTAAAAAATTATTTAAGTGCAAATAAAATTAACACGCAATCGTAGTTTGCGTCCTTTAGAGGGCGCTTTAATCCGAATTTTTTTAAATTTAAAATATAAATAAACGTATTTTTTAATATACAAAAAAACGGTTTAAATAATAATTTGACACTGAATTAAGTTAATTTATCACTAAATTTTGCATTAACAACATTAATATTACTCTTAAATCATACCTCTTTAAGCGCCACCTATATAAAAATAACTCAACTTTGACATATAACCTCAAAAAAAGAAATTTTCATCAAAAAAACCTTTTATTTTATAATTAAAACATTAATTTTAACTTTAAATTAAGAAACACGTATTTTAGAGTTCTCAATACGTCTTCTAAATCGTCTCGATAATTCTCGTTGCATCGCATGTTGATCTTGTTGACTTGCCTTTGTAATTTTTTCCATAATTTCGTGTTTATAAGTGGAATGAAGAATCTTTCGATGCCATGCTCTGCCTGATTTGGCGTTTCTTTTCAAGTAATTTATCCATTTTAAGCTCGATTATTTAATTAAAAAATTATTTAAGTACAAATAAAATCAACACGCAATCGTGGTTTGCGTCCTTTAGAGGGCGCTTTAATCCGAAATTTTTTTTAAATTTAAAATATAAATAAACGTATTTTTTAATATACAAAAAAATGATTTAAATAATAATTTATCACTTAATTAAGTTAATTTATCACTAAATTTTGCATTAATAATAATAAATAACTTTTAAATTAAATTTCTTTAAGCGCCATCTATGTAACAATAACTCAATTTTGACACATAACCTCAAATAATAAAATTTTCATCAAAAAAACCTTTTATTTTATTATTAAAACATTAATTTTAACTTTAAATTAAGAAACACGTGTTTTAGAGTTCCCCATACGTTTTCTAAATCGTCTCGATAATTCTCGTTGCATCGCATGTTGATCTTGTTGACTTGCCTTTGTAATTTCTTCCATAACTTCGTGGTTATAAGTGGAATGAAGCATCAAAGCTAAAACCCCGGCTCTCGATGCCATGCTCTGCCTAATTTGGCGTTCTTTTTCGAGTAACTCATCCATTTTAAGCCATTGTCTGACTCGTTCCAAATCAACCTCGGCTCTGCGCAATTTCTCCCAAACGTAATGTTTAGTACAGCTTTTTTTGGGAGCCCTGCAGAATTCGCCGGTTAAATCGAAAACGTTCGTAACCAGGGGGCACCCGCAAACTTCGTTTTCCCCAATTTTGGGGTCTTTGCAATGTTCTGGGCATAACACCCTTAACCGTTTGCAATAAGTTTTGTTTATTGGGTTAAAAAAGTCGCAAAACATGTTATTTCCTTCAATACGAGTTTTATAAACGGAACCAAACGAAGCTTGAGATTCGTATTTATTAAAACATTTCTCCATATGCTTAATAGCCGTTTTCGAATGGATTTCGTGCCCACAAGTGATGCAATACATCGACATTTCAGATTCATCTTCATGTTCGTACTCGGCGTTTGGGTCGATTAAAGCATTTCGGGCTCTTTCTATGATTAAGTCTAATTCGCGATGGCGTTTATCGAGTTCATGCAAAATCCTTTGCACCTCCATTTGTTGTTTTCTAACCTCTTCGAGATTTTTAATGTTTTTTTCTTCCGCCAAACAGGGGCTTAGGGCCCACTCTTGAATGCGTTGGGGAAGGACTTGGTAAATTCGATTCGTTGCTAAACGATGCCCGCAAGTATCCGAGCAATATTTTGAGCCAAATCGAGCGCTATTTTTGCAAGCGGGGCCGTAACATTGTCGGGCATAATCTGTTTGGAGGTGGGCGTTTCCAGGGGGTTCGTTATCGGAGCCCGAATCCCTCCGTTTCCTTCGATTTCCATAATTAACACAAACTCTTTGTTTACAACGATCTTTAACGCTTTTTCCGTATTTGTGTTTTCGGGTACAAACATCGCAGCGGCCGCAATCTTCCGTGCGATAACACCCCATGCAATCCCCGCATTTTTTTTGCTTCTTATCCGGTTTGGGTTCGCGTTCTTTTCGTTTTTTGGTTTTATCCCGCTCTTTATTATCTTTGTATGAGGCGTTTTCTTCCCGCTTTGTTTTCCAACGCGTTTGTAGGGTGTTATCTTCTTCAGTGCAACGAATACAAAAGTACTGCTTTATTAATTTAGCCTCCTTTTCGGAGATACTGATACAATCACCGTGGTACCATTCCTCGCACGCATCGCAAGCTATCATAAAACGCGAACTATCGGAAGAGCGACAAATACAATAAGCTTGACCGTCTTGTTTGAGGAGGGTATCGATTTTCGATTGGCGTTCGGGAAGAAGGAATTGTTTCGCTATTTCTTCTCGCTAAAAATTAACGTTTATGAGGTAAAGTGAGGTTATGTTGGGTGTTTACTTACGGAGATATCCTTTTTTCGCGACATTTTCGGGCGATTCGGAATCTAAATGTGATTCTAAGATGAAATAAGAACGTTTTTTTTTATTGTTTTAGGGGTTAGGACGAAATTAATATTAATTATTTTTTTTTTGCTTTGACAGATAAAGATTGAGGTTATGTCAAAATTAATTTTATCAATTAATTGAATTGTGACGAAAATTCTGGCGAAATTGATAAGTTTTCGCGTTGAATGATGGATCGAATAACGAAACTTACCGCTAACAATAAGAATTATCGCTTAATTCGATAACGCTTCGTAAAAACCGCGATTTGGAGCGATTAAAACGGAATAAAATTAATTAATTAAAAGAAACGCAATGGAATCGCCGAAATAATAAAAATGTAACGATAAAATTAATTTAAGTTTATGATTATACCTTTAGAAAGTCGTTTTCGTATAAAGTTGTGTTTATTTTCTGACATAAAGTTCTCCGCGCTGATTGGTTGTTTGTTTGGCGGGGTTAGAGTTGTCGCCGCCTGGTGGAACGCTTTGTAAGCACCACAGACCTGCTTGATCCCCAACGTGGTAAGTCGATTTCTCGTTTCCAGTTAAAATTTAATATAAATTCGTACGATTTTTTGTTCAATCGGGGGTTTGGTGATAAAAATAATAGTTTTTTCGCTCGATTTTATCCGATTCGGTTCATCCGATTTGTTTTTACGGTTCGCGCGTAATAAATTCAGGTAAAATATATTCTCGTATATATGGCGTCACTATATCCTACCCGGCTCGCTTGATTTCGGCGTCATCTTAACGCAAAAATTAATTTCTCGATTAATAAACCTCGATGGGGCTCGTTGATGGCGCAAAAAAATACGAAATTTTCGCACTTTTCCGATTTTAAACGCGGCCCAAGCAAAAAGCGCCTATTTTCCCGGAAATTATTTGGGTGTATACCGGAATTTTAATATTCTATTATTTTATAAATGGCGCGCATTTGTTTCTTTCGACGCTCAACGGCTTTTTTTTGTTTTTTTATTTCCTAACCTCAAATTTTTTTTATTAATTATTTATTTTTAGGTTTAAACATTAATAGTTATTGGGAAAAAAATGTCGGACGAACCAACCAAACGCGGCCGTAAAGCTGAAAAGAAAACGGAAAAGATTGAAGTTGAAAAAGAATCGAAAAAACGGCCCCGCAAGGAGACCAAGCCCGTCGAAAGTGGTGCCGGCGACACTGAAGATGGGGCTACACCGGTGAAACGAGGCAGGGGGCGGCCGAAAGGCTCCACCAAAAAGAAAAACGCTCACGGTGCCGCCAAAGTCACCAAACCAAAAGGACTAGGTAATGTTTTAAATCTAACCTCAAACGATTTTTTTGATTATTAACTTCTTAATTATGTTTAGGGCGGAGAGGAAGACCTAAACGTGAAGAAGCTAAGGAATCGGCGGAAGAAGATGGTGAAGAAAATGATGCTAACGAAGAAGAAGACGATGATTAGATTTCTTTAACCGTAAAGTAAAAAATTTTAACAGCCAACGATAGGCGAATCGTCCCTCATTAATTTTCTTTGTATTACTTTACTATTTATATCAATCTTTTCGTGTTCTCAAATTGGAATGATAATTTATTTTCTTTTTGTTCGTAATCATCACTTTCGGGCACTAATTCTTCCGTTGCCATTGCGTTATTAGTTTCTTTTACCGTTTAAGAATCTTATTAAGTGTAAAACGCGCCCCGTTGGTCTCTCGTAATTATTTTAATTCAAGGGACTCTAAAATAAAATTTATATGTTTAGTTGTAAGAAATAGTTGGAACAAAATCGACGAAATGTCTTTTGTTACTCCCATTATGTGTATCTATTCTAGTAAGGATCTATCTGAAATCGTGTAAAACTCATTTTTTTCAATAAAAATCATTAAACCACAATTTTTTTATTTTAATTATTAAGAAATCCCGCCAAAAATTTTTCACCGCAAGATGGCGCTTCATTAATATTTATCTTTTCACTGCTACAACATTTATTTAAATTTATATTAATTTAATTGCGCTTTTATTAATCAAATTTGTTACTTAGGTTGTAAAATTAATTTATTATTTAATTAAATTAATTTATTTAACGAATTTAATTTAAAATCAATAATGTAGATGGCGCTATTATCATTTTATGTAAGCGAACCTGTCAAAAGTGTGGTTTGTTTATTAAGTTTATTATTGAAAAAATAAGCGTTGAAGCGTGATGAAACAGCGTTTAAATGGTGCTTAATTCCAATTTAAAACGATAAATCAAAAAAATAAGCCCCATAAAGTTATGGTTAGTACCGAAAATTAGTATTAAAAAAAAGTTAGGTTATGTTTACTTATTCTTATAAAAAAACATAACCTCAAAATTTAAAAAAATTTCTTTTAGAATCCTAGCTTACCCAATATCTTCCCGTCTGGGTTTGTAGCATTAGAAGAAAATGTAAAAGAACGTTACATAAAGACATAATAGAACTGTTTGCGGATGTAGAAAGAATTTTTACTAAGATAAACACAGTTGATAACCACATAAACGCAACAAATAATATAGTTAATGAAATAACTAACTTTCTATATAAACATAAAGAAGAAAAGCACAACATTTTCAAAAAATTCTTATTAAATAACAAAGATATAGTAGTAATAAAATTAGATAAGACTAAACAATTAATCATACTTTATAAGAAACAATATAATGTACAATGAGGGCAGATCCTGGACCTAACTTAGTAGTCAAAATTAACGACTATTTAAAAAAATTTGGAAAAAATGAAATGGATAAAAATCTCAAATTACAATTAGCCCCAATGCATTATACAACCCCTAAGATTCATTGATTGCTCGAAATACATAAAGATGATAAACCTTTGAGACCTATAATAAATAATATTAATGGACCTACCAATCAATTAGCAAAGTTCTTGAATAAATCATTAAATTTATTAAATGAATTTGATGTTAAAAGTGTTTAGGAATTAAAGGAGAAAATAAAATCATTAAATACAGAAGATTTGAATGATGGATATAGTGAGTTTTGACATACAATTATTGTTTACTAATATACCAGTGCATAAAATGATTGAATTATTGGAATAAAATTGGCGACATATTGAAATAAAATGCCTCAATTGGTCTCAACTTGCTACCCATTAATACCCTCAATACACTCATAACATATACCAAATTTGGCTTTTCTAGCTTAATGTATTACAAAGATATTCAATATTTTAAAAATGTAAGAGCCAACTTTGAAGGCCTATAACTCCTCAGGGGTACAACTTAGTATAGAGATAAGTTGCGTTAAATCATCTTAATTCATTGTCCTCTACATATCCCTGCTCTGTGTCTCTTCTTATGTGAATCATCCTGTATAAACTGACCGGCAAAAAAAACCGGCCACTATAAATTAGCCAAAACTTCAAAGCTTTTCTTGCGAACCGCGCATTCGATTTTGATGATTCTTTTTTTGATCGAAAGGTTGATTCTTCGGTAATAATCCTGCGATAGAAATTTTTATTCAGATTTTAATTTGAACATATACAGGCTGTAAGAATGAGAAAAACTTTTTTTCTCGAAATTTGTAATACCCTGATTTGACATGTATATAATGGTTTAGAAATAAATCGAAATAAATAATTAAAAGGAGGAAATAGTGTCATATTTCGTATATTAAAAAATAATAAAGCCTCCATATACAAATAAATAAATAAATAATTAATTTTAATTATTAAGAAATTTTTCACCGCGAGATGGCGCTTCATTAATGTTTATCTTTTGACTGGTAAAACATTTATTTATTTATATTAATTTAATTACGCTTTTATTAGCTTTATTAATCAAATTAGTTGTTTAGGTCATAAACTTAATTAAATAAGTAATAACAAAATTTATTATTTAATTAATTTAATTTAAAATCAATAATGTAGATGGCGCTATAATCTTTTTATGTAAGCGAACCTGTCAAAAGTGTGGTTTATTTATTAAGTTTATTATTGCAAAAATAAGCATTGAAACGTGATGAAACAGCGTTTAAATGGTGCTTAATTCCAATTTAAATCGATAAATCAAAAAAATAAGCTTCATAAAGTTATGGTTAGTACCGAAAATTTGTTTTAAAAAAAAGTTAGGTTATGTTTACTTATCCCTGTAAAAAAACATAACCTCAAAAATAAAAAAAAAATTTCTTTTAGGATCCTAGCTTACCCAATATCCCCCCGCCTGGGTTTGTAGCCCCCGCTGGAATTGGAACGCCGCCGTTATTACCCCCAATCGGGGCTTTCCCCCCGATGATTACGCAATTTAGCGTCCCACCCCCCGGATTCGGAAATTATCCACCCCCGGCGGGTTCGAGCACCCAACAAGAGCAATGGTCGGAACATAAAGCACCCGATGGGAGGACTTATTATTATAACGCGGTGACGAAGCAGAGTTTGTGGCAAAAACCGGATGTTTTAAAAACACCTTCCGAGGTAAAAAGAATAATAAAGTTTTTTTTTTGTTTAAAGTGATTCTTTTTAGTTATTATTATCGCAATGCCCCTGGAAAGAATACACAACAGATAATGGAAAGATTTATTATAATAATGTTAACACGAAAGAGTCCCGTTGGACGATTCCGCCGGAATTAGAAGAAATAAAAAATAAAATTGCAGCTGAGGATAAAAAAAATGTTTCTCCCAATGAGTCAAGTCCTTTAACGACGTTCCCCACAACAAATTTATCGACGGTTTCGCCAAATACGACTTCGAGTAATAACAAAAAAGATATTATTTTAATGAATTAATTATTTTTAATTTTAGGTGCAAGCCCCGGTGGGAAAAGTGCGTTAGAAGCTTCAATGGCTGCAACATTAGCTGCAATTTCGCTCCCAATTCCTCCCCCAAAGCCTGACGAAGACTCAAACCCTTCGATTCACCCCGAGCTTCCAATAAAAGACTCTCGCAACTCAACCCCTGAACCGAAAGTTTATAAAGATAAAAAAGAGGCGATGGAAGCCTTTAAAGAGTTGTTAAAAGACAACAACGTTCCTTCGAACGCATCTTGGGAGCAATGCATAAAAATAATTCAACACGACCCCCGATACGAATCACTAAAACGTTTCAACGAACGAAAACAAGTTTTTAACGCGTATAAAACGCAAAAACAAAAAGATGAGAAAGAAGAGAGTCGATTGAGGGCGAAAAAATCGAAGGAGAATCTCGAACAGTTTTTATTAACCACCGATCGGATCACCTCAGCCACTAAATATTACCGGTGTGATGAAATGTTTTCTACAATGGATCTTTGGAACGCAGTAAGCGACTCAGATAGACGCGATATTTACGAAGACGTCATGTTTGCGCTTGCTAAGCGAGAAAAGGAGGAGGGAAAAGTGTTAAAAAAAAGAAACATGAAGAAATTAAGGGAAGTTTTAGATAATATGATGGAAATTAAGTATGATACGACTTGGAATGAAGCCCAAAGCATGCTTTTAGGAAACGAGACTTTCAAAAACGACGTTAATTTACTTGCCATGGATAAAGAGGATGCTTTAATCGCCTTCGAGGAGCACATCAGAGAATTAGAAAAAGAAGAAGTCGAGGAAAAAGAGCGGGAAAAGAAGCGCCAAAAGCGACAATGTCGAAAAAATCGCGATCAATTCATTAATTTATTAAACACGTTACACGAAGAAGGGAAATTAACTTCGATGTCACTTTGGGTGGAGTTATATCCGATTATTTCGGCGGATGTCCGATTTTCAGCTATGTTGGGGCAAAACGGAACCACCCCCCTTGATTTATTTAAATTTTACGTCGAAAATTTAAAGGGGCGCTTCCACGACGAAAAAAGAATCATCAAAGAGATACTTAAAAATAAAGAATTCGAAGTTAGAGTTGATACAACTTTCGAACAATTCGCAACGGTCGTTTGCGAAGACAAAAAATCGTCCTCGTTAGACGCCGGGAATGTAAAATTAACCTACAACTCTTTACTCGAAAAAGCCGAGGCGAAAGAAAAGGAGCGCCTTAAAGAAGAAAATAAAAGAATCAAAAAATTAGAGAACGATTTTAAAAAACTTTTACGAGAAATGAACATTAATTTTGATCTCTCCTGGGATGAAGTTAAAGAGAAATTGGCGAATGAGGAAGAGTTTCAAGCTTTTGCATCCGATTCGGAACGATCTAAAGTTTATAAGGTAAATATTTTTAAATAAAAGTGAGGTTAATTTGAGAACTGTCAAATTTTTAAAAAAATTTGAGGTTATGTATACATAACCTCAATTTTTTTATGAATTATTTAAATTTTGAATTAATTAATGAATTTTTTTAAGGATTTTCAACACGAAATGGAAGAATCTTGTAGTCACCATCATTCAAGATCGAGGAAATCGAAAAAATCGAAAAAAAATAAAAAATATAAATCGTCGAGTAACTCCGATTCCGATTCGGAAAAGAAAAAGAAACAGCACCGATCTCGAACGGCGACCCCCGTTTCCGATGAGAGCACCGAAGAATATAAAAAACGTAAATCGAAGAAAAAACACAAAAGAAAAAGTCCATCCGTAAGTTACCCATAATTAATTTTCTTTTTAATTCCCCCCCCGTTTAATTATTATTATAATTATTTTCTTTTCGATTTATTTTTAGACTTAATGTTCCTGTTTTTTTATATGTTAAACCCCTTTTTTGTGTTTAATAAAACCTAAATTAACCTAAAAAGTGTGTACCTAACCTCAAAATATTTATTTTAATTTATAATTATTATTTAATTGTTTAAAATAAATTGAAAGGTAGAGGAATTATTATAAATTTGGTGTTGTGTGTAGAGGAGTCCAACTGATGAACATTCCTCCCGAAGAGCAGCGAGAAGAACTTCCGATGGGGATGGACACCGAGGCGATTTGAGCGAAACCGAACTCGAAAAGCAAAGGGCGCTCCTTCTCGCGCAATTAAAAGAACCCGAAAGCGATTAATTCGTATTTCGCGGAATTTTTTTAAGAAGAACATAACCTCAATTAAAATTTATTAAAAAATAAGTATGATTTTTTTCTCAATATCCTTGTATAATTATGATCCTTTTGTTTTGTTTATTATTATAGATTACTAAATTACTAAATTAATTGGATTTAAATTAATTTGGATATAAATAATCGGAAAGGTACATACATAACCTAATTTTTTTTTAATTTTTATATAGTTTTAACTTTTAAAGGGTAATATAAAAAGAATTAATATATTTATTACATTTATTTAAATAATTCTTTATTAATTTTATTAATAGTTTATTTAATTATAATTTAACAGTTTTTTTTGATTATTTACAGTTGGTATTTTAGTCACCATACATTTTTTGACACATGACAGAATAAAAAGTCAAATTGCGGTTGTGTCGCGTTCCGAGATCGATTCTTTTCGTTTTTGCGTCACATTTCAGTCGGACGCCGATTAAATCGGGACGCAGTCGTATTGCGGAGCTACAAACGTTACGTGAGTACTAATTTTTTTTAATATTATGAATTTGCACAATCACCATACGCCGGTCGTTTCCGTACTACGTCGACGTGACGTAGCCCCTTCGTTTTATTAATTAACCCGATTAAATAGGTGTAAAGATTATCTAAAATAATATTTGTACACGGTTATAGAGGATTTTTTGATTTATTTGCGGTAATAAATCGATTTAAACAAAAAATTTTTAAAATTCGCTGGCGATTTAATTTATTTGACGTTTAATAGATGGCGTTGTTTTTGGGTTAAACAAATTTTTGAGGTTATGTTTTAACATCATCTAGGTTATGTTTTATGTTTGAGTAAACGAAACTTTCTCTCTTAAAATTTCGTTTTCTCCTCACTTTCTTTCCGTTTTTTTTTTGCGTTCGCACCTAAATGTAAGTTATTATTACTTTATTGTCCGTTTTATTGCTTTGACTCGGCTTAATTGGGCTATTTACAAGTTATTCAAACTAGTTTTGGTTTGCTTTTGTGATTTAACCTTCGAAACGGAGCGCTTAGAAATAGTTTAAAGAGAAAAAAACTCGCAATTTCATGTAAGTGTGATAAAAGTGATTTTTCTCCTTTTATTTTTAACCTTGAAGTTGTTTTTTTTATTATTAAAGTCTTGTTGACTTTTATTTTGGTGCTGATAAAACGAAGATCTGAATCAGGTGATGTTAAAATGTAGTGTTTTAATTCCCAAATTAATTACGTTGATAAAAAAAACGTTTTTGTTTAATCGGATGATTTAGTTGAAACATTGATTATAAATATTGTTTTCGCAAAAACATCTATTTATAACGGTATCAATTCATTATGTAACTATAAAACGATAATTTTGAAGATTTGACCTCAAAAATAACGTTTTTTCTCTTCCAGATTGATTACATAACCTCGAAAAATCGCCAAATTCGAATTTTAAGATGTCGGCGAAAGGGATTCGGGAAGCAACCGGAAAAGATTTGATAAATCGCCTCTTAGATTCCGATACAGCGGCGGTTCGATGTAAATTCGCTTCAGTGACGCCGAAAACGAATTTTGGAGCCCTAATTGAGAGCCACCCTTGGTTGCAAACTCACCCTCTGGTAGTTAAACCAGATCAATTAATAAAGCGGCGAGGAAAGCTTGGTCTAATCGCCGTAAATAAAAGCGTGGATGAAGTGAAACAATGGATCGACGAGAGGATGAATAAAGATCAAAAGATTGGAACAGCAACTGGGAAATTAAGAAACTTCATAATCGAGCCTTTCATCCCTCATAAACCGGAAGAGGAGATGTATATTTGTATTTACTCCCACCGGCATGGTGATACGATTTTATTTCACCATGAGGGTGGTGTTGATATTGGGGATGTTGACTCGAAAGCATTAAAAATTGATATTTTAATTGGGGAGGATTTAAAAGTGGAACAAATCGAAAAGGGGTTGTTAATAAACGTCGCTGATGAGAAAAAAGCGATGTTAATTAAATTCATTTCTTGTCTTTATAAAATGTATGTTGAGCTTTATTTTACATATTTCGAAATTAACCCTTTGGTGGTTACCGAGAAGGAAATTTACGTGTTGGATTTAGCGGCGAAATTGGACGCAACTGCCGAGTTTTTGTGTAAACCCCAATGGGGCGAAATCGATTACCCCCCTCCGTTTGGTCGAGACGCTTACGACGAGGAAGCTTACATCGCCGATTTAGATTCGAAATCTGGGGCAAGTTTGAAATTGACCATTTTGAATAAAAATGGGAGGATTTGGACGATGGTTGCTGGTGGTGGAGCTTCTGTTATTTATAGCGACACGATTTGTGATTATGGAGGGGCTAATGAACTTGCTAATTATGGAGAATATTCTGGTTAGTATATCTATATATTTAAAAAAACACTTCTGGGTTTCTCTATAAATGAGAAAAACGACATTTAATGTTTTTAATTAAAATTAACTCTAACAATTTTGTAAATGTACACTTTTAATGGGAAATTCCTCTTTCTATAAGAGATAGAGGAAAAATGATATATGATGGCGAAAACCGCATATCGAGATCTCTTACTGTTTCAGAGATACAGGGTGTTTTCGAAATAAGTGCATTTTCGAAAAATCGTCATAATTTTTTCTTTTCTATTCTGTGAAAACATTTCCAAAGCAACTTTTTACGTAGAATTCGATGGAATAAGTTAGGTTTCCCTCAAAGCAATATCTTAGTAGTTATTGACATAAAAATATACAACATTAAAATCTATATATGGAGATTTTGAAAAAGTAGGCTTTGGAAATAAAAGAAAAACGAGATTATATTTATTAATAGCATCAAGATAGTTGGTTACAATCAATCAAAACATAAATTCATAAATAAAAAGCAGATTAAATTAATAAAACTTATTAGAAAACAACGATAAATATATGGCAACAAATAACAACAAAAATTAAACTCCTTTTCTATTATATACACTTTATGCCGAGTTGATAAGCTCAATCTCTATCTCCTACAGAAAGAGGAGTTTCTCTTTAAAAGTGTCCACTTTGGCCCACCCTGTACATGACGTGTGGTTTTTATATTCGTCTTTTTTTCTAATTTTGTCATTGAATTAAAATAAAACTAGAACTAACACTAGACGTGGAAATATTCGGGTTTAGCCGTGCGCCTAAAAATAATTTTAGTGTTTTTTGAAAAGAACTTTCAGGTATTAATCTTAAATTTAATTTTATTATTATATTCGTAATCTTTATTAAAAAACCTTTAAAATGAGTCCAAACATGACGTACTTATCTCAAAAAACAAAAAAGTTATACTAAAAAAACGTTAAACGCGAAGTTAGCGTTAGTTAATTTTTAAATATTAATACCAACCTTAATTTTGATTTTTTTTATTATATTTTTGTTTTCGTGATAAATTTTGAGACATTTTATAAAAATTAAGAATATGTCAAAATGACGTTGACATTTCAAACCGGAAGTTGCTTATATCTCGAGTAATATTGGAATTAAACACATCATGTTTGGGCTCATTTTAAAGGATTTTTCACGACGATTACAAATATGTCAAAATTGACGTTGACATTTCTAACCGGAAGTTGACCATAACTTCATTAATATTGAAGATAAATGTGTCGTGTTTGTACTTATTTTAAAGGATTTTTAATGAAGATTACAAATATGTCAAAATTGAGGTTGTATTTGTCAACTTCATAAAAAATCCTTTAAAATAAGTCCAAACTCGACATATTTAACTTTAATATTAATGCAAATATAATCACTTCCGGTTTGAAACGTCAACGTCAATTTTGACAAATTTGTCATCTTCATTAAAAAACCTTTAAAATGAGTCGAAACATGACGCACTTATCTCAAAAAACAAAAAAGTTAGACTAAAAAAACCTTAAACCCGAAGTTGGCAACAATGAAAATAGTAATTTAATTTTTAAATATTAATACCAACCTTAATTTTGATTTTTTTTTTATTATATTTTTGTTTTCGTGATAAATTTTGAGACATTTTATAAAAATTAAGAATATGTCAAAATGACGTTGACATTTCAAACCGGAAGTTGCTTATATCTCGAGTAATATCGGAATTAAACGTATCATGTTTGGGCTCATTTTAAAGGATTTTTCACGACGATTACAAATATGTCAAAATTGACGTTGACATTTCTAACCGGAAGTTGACCATAACTTAATATTGAAGATAAATATGTCGTGTTTGTACTTATTTTAAAGGATTTTTAATGAAGATTACAAATATGTCAAAATTGAGGTTGGTATTTTAAACCTGAAGTTAATTCTCATAAAATAAACAAATGGACAACTTCGTGGTGTTCCTTCCTGATGTATTCTTTATTAAAAAACCTTTAAAATGATTCCAAACATGACGCACTTATCTCAAAAAACAAAAAAGTTATACTAAAAAAACACTAAACGCGAAGTTAGCACCAATGAAGATAGCAATTTAATTTTTAAATATTAATACCAATCTTAATTTTTAATTTTTTTTTATTATATTTTTGTTTTCGTGATAAATTTTGAGACATTTTATAAAAATTAAGAATATGTCAAAATGACGTTGACATTTCAAACCGGAAGTTTACCATAACTTCATTAATATTGAAGATAAATATGTCGTGTTTGTACTTATTTTAAAGGATTTTTAATGAAGATTACAAATATGTCAAAATCGAGGTTGACATTTTAAACCTGAAGTTAATTCTCATATAATAGACATATGGACAACTTTATGGTGTTCCTTCCTGATGTATTCTTTATTAAAAAACCTTTAAAATGAGTCCAAACATGACGCACTTATCTCAAAAAACAAAAAAAATAGACTAAAAAAACATTAAACCCGAAGTTAGCAACAATGAAGATAGCAATTTAATTTTTAAATATTAATACCAACCTTAATTTTAATTTTTTTTTATTATATTTTTGTTTTCGTGATAAATTTTGAGACATTTTATAAAAATTAAGAATATGTCAAAATGACGTTGACATTTCAAACCGGAAGTTTACCATAACTCCATTAATATTGAACATAAATATGTCGTGTTTGTACTTATTTTAAAGGATTTTTAACGCAGATTATAAATATGTCAAAATTGAGGTTGGCATTTTAAACCTGAAGTTAATTCTCATATAATAGACAAATGGACAACTTCATGGTGTTCCTTCCTGATGTATTTTTTATTAAAAAAACTTTTAAAATGAGTCGAAACATGACGCACTTATCTCAAAAAGCAAAAAAGTTATACTAAAGACCACTAAACGCGAAGTTAGCAACAATGAAGTTAGAAATTTAATTTTTAAATACTAATACCAACCTTAATTTTTGATTTTTTTTATTATATTTTTGTTTTCGTGATAAATTTTGAGACATTTTATAAAAATTAAGAATATGTCAAAATGACGTTGACATTTCAAACCGGAAGTGTACCATAACTTCGTTAATATTGAAGATAAATATGTCGTGTTTGTACTCATTTTAAAGGATTTTTAATGAGGATTACAAATATGTCAAAATTGAGGTTGGCATTTTAAACCTGAAGTTAGTTATCATATAATAGTCAAATGGACAACTTCATGGTGTTCCTTCCTGATGTATTCGTTATTAAAAAACCTTTAAAATGAGTCGAAACATGACGCACTTATCTCAAAAAACTAAAAAGTTAGACTCAAAAAACATTAAACCTGAAGTTAGCAACAATGACGTTAGAAATTTAATTTTTAAATATTAATACCAACCTTAATTTTTGATTTTTTTTTTATAACATTTTTGTTTTTGTGATAAATTTTGAGACATTTTATAAAAATTAAGAATATGTCAAAATGACGTTGACATTTCAAACCGGAAGTTTACCATAACTTCATTAATATTGAAGATAAATATGTCGTGTTTGTACTCATTTTAAAGGATTTTTAATGAGGATTACAAATATGTCAAAATTGAGGTTGGCATTTTAAACCTGAAGTTAATTCTCATATAATAGACATATGGACAACTTCATGGTGTTCCTTCCTGATGTATTCTTTATTAAAAAACCTTTAAAATGAGTCCAAACATGACGCACTTATCTCAAAAAACAAAAAAGTTATACTAAAAAAGCACTAAACGCGAAGTTAGCAACAATGAAGTTAGAAATTTAATTTTTAAATATTAATACCAACCTTAATTTTGATTTTTTTTTATTATATTTTTGTTTTCGTGATAAATTTTGAGATATTTTATAAAAATTAAGAATATGTCAAAATGACGTTGACATTTCAAACCGGAAGTGTACCATAACTTCGTTAATATTGAAGATAAATATGTCGTGTTTGTACTCATTTTAAAGGATTTTTAATGAGGATTACAAATATGTCAAAATTGAGGTTGGCATTTTAAACCTGAAGTTAGTTATCATATAATAGTCAAATGGACAACTTCATGGTGTTCCTTCCTGATGTATTCGTTATTAAAAAACCTTTAAAATGAGTCCAAACATGATGCACTTATCTCAAAAAACAAAAAAATTAGACTAAAAAAACATTAAACCCGAAGTTAGCAACAATGAAGATAGCAATTTAATTTTTAAATATTAATACCAACCTTAATTTTAATTTTTTTTTATTATATTTTTGTTTTCGTGATAAATTTTGAGACATTTTATAAAAATTAAGAATATGTCAAAATGACGTTGACATTTCAAACCGGAAGTGTACCATAACTTCGTTAATATTGAAGATAAATATGTCGTGTTTGTACTCATTTTAAAGAATTTTTAATGAAGATTACAAATATGTTAAAATTGAGGTTAGCATTTTAAACCTGAATGTTTCTAGTTCTCGGTCTAGTGTTAGCTCTAGTTTTACACAAAACCTGCATTACCTTTTTCTCTATTTTTTTTATAAGATTATTTGAATTAATAATTATTAGAACCATTTTTATTTCTTTAAAAACGTTTTGTTCTTTTTCATTATTTTCTTCTACTATACTAAGTCTTTGTATAAAATCCAGAGTTTCTTTTTGACCACAAAACACATATATCTTATGAATTCCACGAAATTTAATAATATTAAACAAATTTTTAGGCGCCCCATCCGAACAACAAACGTACGAATACGCAAAAACGATTTTATCACTCATGGTTCAAGAGAAACACCCAGATGGGAAAGTTTTAATCATCGGGGGCGGAATTGCCAACTTCACCAACGTCGCGGACACTTTCAGGGGTATCATCACCGCGTTACGCGAATACCAACACCGATTAATCGAGCACAAGATATCGATTTTCGTTCGGAGAGCCGGCCCGAATTATCAAGAGGGTTTAAGACGAATGCGAGAAGTTGGACAAACGTTAGGTTGATAAAAATTAATCAATTCTTTTTATCTTAAGTGGTTTAATTTGGAATAAATTGTTTTTAGGTATTCCTTTATACGTTTTCGGCCCTGAAACCCACATGACGGCTATTTGCGGAATGGCTCTCGGTAAAAAACCGATTCCAATTGAAAGTTCGGTCAGTCACGAGACCACAACAGCCAATTTTTTGCTTCCGAGCCAATCTGGATCGGCGAACAACCTGGCTTTTGAGAACGAAAAATCAGAAACGGATAAAGTTTTTCGAACTAACCAAGCTGTAAGTTTATTTCTAATTTTGAGTGTTTTTTTAACTTTGGTGTTCTTTGGTTCTTTTTTTTTATTAATACCTTTTTCTTTTTTGTACATATTAACTAATTTTTTCCTCGGTTATTATTATTTTTTTTTATTAATCAATTAATTTGACAAATTTAAAGTTTTTTATGCGAAATTATCAAAATTTTTTAAGGACCAAGGAACAAATTGCGAAGTTAGGATGATCGAGGAAGTCTCAGAGGTAAACAAATCAATTTTGGTTCGTCACTGTAATTAAAATTGAATTAATCTAATCTTAATCATTAATCAAATCAAGATTTCTTTAAAAAAATCACCTCATTTTTTAGGGCGACGCATCAAGGAAACTTCCCATGTTCTCAGCGACCACGAAAGCAATCGTTTGGGGGATGCAAACTCGAGCTGTTCAAAGCATGTTGGACTTTGATTTTGTTTGCAGAAGAATTGAACCGAGCGTTGTTGCTATTATTTATCCATTTACTGGGGATCATAAGCAGAAATATTATTGGGGGCATAAAGAAATTTTAATTCCAGGTTAATTAATTAATTAATATAGTAAAACCTTGATATAATGGACAAAATATTTTTACATCATATATGCATATATATTATATAACTGCTGAAGCTGCTGAGACAAGAGGATTTACTTCAAAAAGCGGAAGTTTTCTTCATTATAAATATATCATATAATTGCCAAAAAGCTGCTGAGGCAGGAGAGTGAGTACACAAAACTAGAAGTTTTCCTTATTATAAATCTCTTATATAATTGCTGAGGCAGCTTAGCTGCTGAAGCAGGAGTTCGCGAGTACATAAAACGGGAAATTTTCGTATAAATATATCATATAATTGCGTCAGCAGCTAAGCTGCTGAGGCAAGAACGCAATTTACTTCAAAAACGGAACTTTTTTTCGTTATAAACGTATTATATAATTGCCGAGGCAGCTTAGCTGCTGAGGCAGGAGTGCGCGAATACATAAATGGGAAATTTTCTTATAAATATATCATATAATTGCCGAAGCAGCTAAGCTGCTGAGGTAAGAGCGCAATTTACTTCAAAAACGGAACTTTTCTTCGTTATAAACGTATTATGTAATAGCCGAAGCAGCTTAGCTGCTGAGGCAGGAGTGCGCGGGTACATAAAACGGGAAATTTTCTTATAAATATATCATATAATTGCCGAAGCAGCTAAGCTGCTGAGGCAATAGCGCAATTTACTTCAAAAACGGAACTTTTCTTCGTTATAAACGTACTATGTAATAGCCGAAGCAGCTTAGCTGCTGAGGCAGGATAATGAGTACACAAAACTGGAAGTATTCTTTATTATAAATCTCTTATATAATTGCCGAGGCAGCTTAGCTGCTGAGGCAGGAGTGCGCGAGTACATAAAACGGTATATTTTCTTATAAATATATCATATAATTGCCGAAGCAGCTAAGCTGCTGAGGCAAGAGCGTAATTTACTTGAAAAACGGAACTTTTCTTCGTTATAAACGTATTATGTAATAGCCGAAGCAGCTTAGCTGCTGAGGCAGGATAATGAGTACACAAAACTGGAAGTATTCCTTATTATAAATCTCTTATATAATTACTGAGGCAGCTTAGCTGCTGAGGCAGGAGTGCGCGAGTACATAAAACAGGAAATTTTCTTATAAATATATCATATAATTGCCGAAGCAGTTAAACTGCTGAGGCAAGAGCGCAATTTACTTCAAAAACGGAACTTTTCTTCGTTATAAACGTATTATGTAATAGCCGAAGCAGCTTAGCTGCTGAGGCAGGATAATGAGTACACAAAACTGGAAGTATTCTTTATTATAAATCTCTTATATAATTGCCGAGGCAGCTTAGCTGCTGAGGCAGGAGTGCGCGAGTACATAAAACGGTATATTTTCTTATAAATATATCATATAATTGCCGAAGCAGCTAAGCTGCTGAGGCAAGAGCGCAATTTACTTGAAAAACGGAACTTTTCTTCGTTATAAACGTATTATGTAATAGCCAAAGCAGCTTAGCTGCTGAGGCAGGATAATGAGTACACAAAACTGGAAGTATTCCTTATTATAAATCTCTTATATAATTACCGAGGCAGCTTAGCTGCTGAGGCAGGAGTGCGCGAGTACATAAAACAGGAAATTTTCTTATAAATATATCATATAATTGCCGAAGCAGCTAAACTGCTGAGGCAAGAGCGCAATTTACTTCAAAAACGGAACTTTTCTTCGTTATAAACGTATTATGTAATAGCCGAAGCAGCTTAGCTGCTGAGGCAGGATAATGAGTACACAAAACTGGAAGTATTCCTTATTATAAATCTCTTATATAATTACCGAGGCAGCTTAGCTGCTGAGGCAGGAGTGCGCGAGTACATAAAATAGGAAATTTTCTTATAAATATATCATATAATTGCCGAAGCAGCTAAACTGCTGAGGCAAGAGCGCAATTTACTTCAAAAACGGAACTTTTCTTCGTTATAAACGTATTATGTAATAGCCGAAGCAGCTTAGCTGCTGAGGCAGGATAATGAGTACACAAAACTGGAAGTGTTCTTTATTATAAATCTCTTAAGGTGTGTCCAGACATTGCGCGGCGTTCGTCGGACACAATTCTGCCGCGCGCCAGTTTGAACGTATTCAAATAACGTGTGCGCGGCAGTGCTACGCGGTATGTGCGCGGCAGTGCTACGCGGTATGTGCGCGGCACGCCGCGCGCGAATGCCGCGCAATGTCTGGACACACCTTTATATAATTGCCGAGGCAGCTTAGCTGCTGAGGCAGGAGTGCGCGAGTACATAAAACGGGATATTTTCTTATAAATATATCATATAATTGGCGAAGCAGCTAAGCTGCTGAGGAGGCAAGAGCGCAATTTACTTCAAAAACGGAATTTTTCTTCGTTATAAACGTATCATATAATTGCCGAGGCAGCTTAGCTGCTGAGGCAGGAGTGCGTGAGTACATAAAACGGGAAATTTTCTTATAAATATATCATATAATTACCGAAGCAGCTAAGCTGCTGAGGCAAGAGCGCAATTTACTTCAAAAACGGAACTCTTCTTCGTTATAAACGTATCATATAATTGCCGAAGCAGCTTAGCTGCTGAGGCTGGAGAGCGAGTACACAAAACTGCAAGTTTTCTTTATTATGAAACTCTTATACAGGGTGAGTTTTTTGCCATGTTTAGTGTGGAGATAGAGAGACGATTAAATAGGGAAAGAATTGCAGTTTCATAAAGTCAATTTAATGAGCTTTTTGTTTTTTGGATGAAATGCATGGCTAACTAGATATCTCGAAAAACCCGTTTTTTTTGTTATATCGTTAGATACCTACCTAACTTGTAATTTTTCTAATAGAAACCATAGTTGGCCATGACTTTATAAAAAAGGCTTTTTCTCAACGATTCTAATGATATACCACTTGACATGGATATTTTTATTAATGCCCCATCGTGTTGAAACCATTTAAGCAAATGACGTGTCTGCTGGAGCAATTCATCCAACATATTATCGAACTCGTTTTGTAGAAAGTGAAGATAACGATCTCCGTTTAACGTATCATAAAAAATGTACAGAAGATTAGAAAAATTCGTATTGATTATAATTTACAAAACCTCAATCAACGTTAATTAGAAACTAAACGAAACATACGTTTGCCTTAAGCTGTCATAACCAAACGTATCTATCAATTGTTTCCATAGCATACTACTTGAACAGTTTTTCAATTAAAAGAATAAATGGCTATAATTTATTTATTAATAAAAATATATATGTCAAGTGGTATATCATTAGAATCGTTGAGAAAAGGCCTTTTTTATAGTCATGGTCAATTATGGTTTCCATTAGAAAAATTACAAGTTTGTGTCATAACTCAAAAATTATTGCTTAAATAAAAAAATCAGTTAGACTGGTTTATTAAACATCTAAACATCCTAAAATCAATAACATTGGAGCCATAGGTATCTAATGATATAACAAAAAAAAACGGTTTCTTCGAGATATCTAGTTAGCCATGTATTTTATCCAAAAAACAAAAAGCTCATTACATTGAGTTCATGAAACTGCAATTCTTTCCCTATTTAATCGTCTCTCTATCTCCGCTAGTTTTTGAGGTATCCATACTAAACATGGAAAAAACTCACCCTGTATCTGAATGACTACAACAAACTTCAAGGGGTGATTCTTTAGTGAGTTTTAAGGGTACTTTGGTATATGAACTATGGGCGACTTCGGCTTCCCTAAGGAGCTACACCCCTCCAAAAATGGCGGAATTTTCTTTTTCTCAAAAGCCATAAACACTAGGAAAATGAAATTTGGAGAATATGTTTAACTCATAGTAAGGCACCTTTTGATCCTATTTGTACTTTCAACCTACCCTTCTGAACGTAACCACCCCCTTTACATTTTTACTAAAATTTATTTTATGCAGATGATAAATACATTAAAAAATTCTGTACTCGGTTGTGAAATTGTACGTCAAACTTGACAAATAGGTTATAAAATCTTGTCGTCAAATAATTTTATAATATTTAGTTAATAACTTTCATTAGCGAAATGTGTCTTCAGTTATTTGAGTTTTTTTTTATAAAAACGACAATGTTTTTTAAAAACTCATTATTTTTTAAATAAAGTTTTAGAATTAAATTCCACATGAAATGAGGTAATAATTCTAGCTTATTGCTGTTTCGGTTGTTTTAACAAGTAGTTGTTAATACTATTTGTTTATTTAGAACAGAAAGCTTAATTAATTATTTTATTTCTAAATACTCACACTCCAGCTTCTAAGCACGACATTTATAATAAAGAAAATCTCTGGTTTTTAAGTAGACTTAGCTGCTTCATAATACAGGGTGTGTCAAATTTCTGAAATATAGCCAATAACTTCGTCATTTGTGGTTTTAAAGAAAAATGATCAAATACAGGTTTCTTTATTAATCATGGCGCATTTTTTGGTGATATTTGCTTGTTTGCATTGTTTTTTGTTTCGTTGCTATGGCAACCAACATTGTTAGTTTAAATGGGATGCATATATTTTTTTTTCATACTTTTTTAGAGGATAAGCCCCTCTATGCGATAAACATATCAAATCATATGGTTGTATAACAAAAAAATCGAGAAATGATGCGTTTAAACTTTTTTTAGCTGCTTCATAATACAGGGTGTGTCAAATTTCTGAAATATAGCCAATAATTTCGTCATTTGTAGTTTTAAAGAAAAATGTTTCAAATACAGGTTTCTTTATTAATCATTGCGCATTTTTTGGCGATATTTGCTTGTTTGCATTGTTTTTTGTTTCGTTGCTATGGCAACCAACATTGTTATTTTAAATGGGATGCATATATTTTTTTTTCATACTTTGATAGAGGATAAGCCCCTCTATGCGATAAACATATCAAATCATATGGTTGTATAAGAAAAAAATCGAGAAATGATGCGTTTAAACTTTTTTTAGCTGCTTCATAATACAGGGTGTGTCAAATTTCTGAAATATAGCCAATAACTTCGTCATTTGTGGTTTTAAAGAAAAATGTTTCAAATACAGGTTTCTTTATTAATCATTGCGCATTTTTTGGCGATATTTGCTTGTTTGCATTGTTTTTTGTTTCGTTGCTATGGCAACCAACATTGTTATTTTAAATGGGATGCATATATTTTTTTTTCATACTTTGATAGAGGATAAGCCCCTCTATGCGATAAACATATCAAATCATATGGTTGTATAAGAAAAAAATCGAGAAATGATGCGTTTAAACTTTTTTTAGCTGCTTCATAATACAGGGTGTGTCAAATTTCTGAAATATAGCCAATAACTTCGTCATTTGTGGTTTTAAAGAAAAATGTTCAAATACAGGTTTCTTTATTAATCATTGCGCATTTTTTGGCGATATTTGCTTGTTTGTATTGTTTTTTGTTTCGTTGCTATGGCAACCAACATTGTTATTTTAAATGGGATGCATATATTTTTTTTTCATACTTTGATAGAGGATAAGCCCCTCTATGCGATAAACATATCAAATCATATGGTTGTATAAGAAAAAAATCGAGAAATAATGTTTTTTTTTGATAGTATTGAATCAGCTAATTACAATCAAAGTAGGCACCGAAATAACACCGTTGACAGCTTTAAATGTCAAAAAAATTACAGTTTCAACAATTAAGAATAATTAATAATGTATAGTTCATTTTTTTTCTATAATACCTGTCAAATTGTTGTAAAGTTGGCAAAATTAACAGGGAGTTTTGTTTTATCATGTTTTGAAGTAAATATGTCACATTGACGTTTGAGCTTTTGTTATTCAAAAAGAAAAGGTACATAAAAAGTGTTGTGAGGTGTTTATTTGCCATTTACTTATCTAGAAAAGGTATTTTATTTTATTTAATTACTTTGTAGCACGTTTTTACAACAAATATGTACTTCGTCAAAATCGTATTTATCAAAATGTATTAGTATTTTAACCTCAACTAAATAGTTACTGAAAATGTTACTAAAAACCATGAAAACAACATAAATTTTATAAGGGGCCCTAGATAATACCAACAGAAACCCTAAATAATTTACATTGACAAGTATTATAGAAAAAAAACGAACTATAGCTGTTTTTAGCTATCATCTTTTTGGAAGGTTTTTAACCCTTTCGGTGTTAAAGATTTTTTTTAATATTTTTATTATCACCATACCCATACATTATTAATATTTGGATTCTTTATCGTTCGCTTAATTGCGCCATATTTCTTTAACCTGTCAATTTTTTGACATTTAAAGCTGTCAACGGCGTTATTTCAGCGTCTACTTTGATTGTAATTTTTTTTGATTCAATATTTTCAGAGAACGCATTTTTTCTCGATTTTTTTCTTATACAACCATATGATTTGATATGTTCATCGCGTAGAGAGATTTATCCTCTATTAAAATATGCAAAAAAAAAACAAGCATCCCATTTAAAATGACAATGTTGGTTGCCATAGCAACGAAACAAAGAACAATGTAAACAAGCAAGTATCGTCAAAAAAAGAGCCACAATTAATAAAGAATTTTTTATTTGAAACATTTTTCTTTAAAACCATAAATGGCGATGTTATTGGCTATATTCCAGATATTTGACACACCCTGTATATTAAATTTATAATAAAGAATTTTCCGTTTTTTAAGTAAATAACGCTCCTGCCTCAGCAGCTCAGCTGCTTTGGCAACTACATCATATACAGGGTGTTTTAAAACAACGTTTAAATATTTATAGGGGTAGTACTACAGTCGAAAACAAGTCAAAAGTGTTAATCAACATGGGTCCGAAAATCAACCGTTTTCGAGATACAGAATGTTGAAATTTTTTGGGACTCTACGTTTTTTCTTTTAACCCTTTGTGTCCCAAGAAGTCAAACATTTTGAAACTTTGTGACAGAATCAGACAGAATTAAAACGCTATCAAAATACACTCAATAAAGGGCTTTGGATTAAAATTTTAGCAAAATATGCAATCCCCCTATTTTCGCATAGTCTAAGTGTCAAAAAAGATGCTAATTCAAAAATTCCTGGAAACCGTGTTTATTGAAATTAAGAAATAAAACTTATTTTAAATTGAAGCTTGAAGCTTTCTGTTTAAATCGATGTATAACAATCGATAGGTAAAATTAAAAAAATATTGAGAAAAAGAGTATTGAGTACTAACATTTGAAAATTAACATTTTCGTATAACCTAAAAGTGTCAAAAAAGATGCTAATTTAAAAATTCCTGGAAGCCGTATTTATTGAAATTAACGAATGAAACTTATTTTAAATTAAAGCTCAAAGTTTTCTCTTTAAAATGATGTATAATAATTGTTGGGTTGGATTGAAAAAATATAGAGAAAAAAAATTTTGAAACAAAACTTACATATTCGAATGACCTAAAAATGTTAAAAATATGCTAATTTAAAAATTCCTGTAAGCCGTATTTATTGAAATTAAGGAATGAAACTTATTTTAAATTAAAGCTCAAAGCTTTCTCTTTAAAATGATGTATAATAATTGTTGGGTTGGATTGGAAAAATATAGAGAAAAAAAAAGTTGAAATAAAACTTACATTTTCGTATAACCTAAGAGTGTCAAAAAAGATGCTATTTTAAAAATTCCTGGAAGCCGTATTTATTGAAGTTAAGGAATAAAACTTATTTTAAATTAAAGCTCAAAGCTTTCTCTTTAAAATGATGTATAATAATTGTTGGGTTGGATTGGAAAAATATAGAGAAAAAAAATTTTGAAACAAAACTTACATTTTCGAATAACCTAAAAATAATAAAAATATGCTAATTTAAAAATTCCTGTATGCCGTATTTATTGAAATTAAGGAATGAAACTTATTTTAAATTAAAGCTCTAAGCTTTCTCTTTAAAATGATGTATAATAATTATTGGGTTGGATTGGAAAAATATTAAGAAAAAAAATGTTGAAACAACACTTACATTTAAAAGAGTCAAAAAAGATGTTAACTTAAAAATTCTTAGAAACTATGTTTATTGAAATTAAGGAGTGAGACTTATTTTAAATTTAAGCTCAATGTTTTCTTTTTAAAATGATCTGTAATAATCACACCTAATAACCATTTATCAAAGAAATACCTGCTTGAACAACAAAATTCAACAGTACCGCTTTTCACTAAACTTCTAACCTCACATCTGGATGAATAAGTTTAAAGTGTACCTAAAAATCCTACAGTGCGGATTGCGACGTTTTTTATACAGATTATTTCTTGTATACACTTGTATAGTAGAAAGTACAGACAGCTCTAAATGCGCCGAATAGATAACTACAGTTTAAAATTACCGGTACTTTAAAGTACCGTCGGGACACAAAGGGTTAAACTGTAACTACTACAGGTTTGATAATTGGCAAATCGATACAATATGAAACTGTCTCTTTTTGAGAGTAGTATGATGTTTCCATTGCTTCCAGTTAGTATAAGTTATTCCATTACAAAACGTTATGCCATTAGTTACCAAAATTTGGCCATTACAAGAAGTAGGTTTTACCTTACGTACAATCTACTAAGATACATTAATTTGACGTTTCGTTCAAATTACGAAATAACCAAATTCCAGCAATTATATGATATATTTATAATGAAGGAAACTTAAATTTTTGATGTAAGTAGCGCTCTTGCCTCAGCAGCTCAACTGCTGAGGCAATTATATGACATATTATAGTGAAAAAAACTTCCTAAATTATTTTTTGTCTCAGCAGTTTTTCATATCAAGATATTAGATCCATTTTAGTCCATTACATCAAGGTTTTGCTATAAAATATTAATAAATTTTATTAATTTAATTTATTTTTTAGTATATAAAAAAATGAATGACGCAATGACGAAACACCCCGACGCTGACGTAATGGTGAATTTCGCCTCGCTCCGATCCGCTTATCAAAGCACCGTTGAAACGATGGATCACCCCCAAATTCGAACGATCGCGATCATAGCCGAGGGAATCCCCGAAAATATGACCCGAAAACTCATTAAATTAGCCAATGAAAAAGCGGTTTCGATAATCGGCCCCGCCACCGTCGGCGGATTAAAACCGGGTTGCTTCAAAATCGGAAACACAGGAGGAATGATGGATAATATCCTACACTCGAGGCTTTATCGACCTGGAAGTGTCGCGTACGTTTCTCGCTCCGGCGGGATGTCGAACGAATTAAACAACATAATTTCGAAATCAACGGATGGAGTTTACGAGGGGGTCGCAATCGGGGGGGATCGTTACCCCGGGACGACGTTTATGGATCATATCTTACGTTATCAAAACGACGATAAAGTTAAGATGATCGTGCTTTTGGGGGAAGTCGGAGGAACGGAAGAATACGAAGTTTGCGAGGCGATTAAAACCAAATTAATCACAAAGCCTTTAATTGCGTGGTGTATTGGAACTTGCGCTAGCATGTTTACGTCGGAGGTTCAATTCGGACACGCAGGATCTTGCGCGAATTCCTCGATGGAGACCGCAGCTGCGAAAAACGAAGCTTTAAAATCATCGGGGGCTTATACACCAGATTCGTTCGATAATTTAGGGGATGTTATTTTGAATGTGTATCGAAATTTGGTTAAGCAAGGCGTGATTGTCCCCGCTGAGGAGGTCCCCCCACCCACAGTCCCGATGGATTATAGTTGGGCGAGAGAATTAGGATTAATTCGCAAACCCGCGAGTTTTATGACATCAATTTGCGATGAAAGGGGACAAGAACTTTTATACGCGGGAATGCCAATTTCTGATGTTTTAAATAAAAACGTTGGGATCGGCGGGGTTATCTCACTTTTATGGTTTCAACGTTGTCTCCCGGCTTACGCGTGCAAATTCTTCGAAATGTGCTTAATGGTAACAGCGGATCACGGCCCCGCAGTTTCGGGGGCCCATAACACTATCGTGTGCGCCCGAGCCGGAAAAGATTTAGTATCGAGCTTAGTTTCGGGGTTACTCACCATCGGGGATCGATTCGGGGGTGCTTTAGATAATGCAGCGCGCCAATTTAGCGAAGCTTACGACTCAGGTTTGCACCCCATGGAGTTTGTGAATCAAATGCGCAATAAAGGCCAGTTGATTATGGGGATAGGACATCGGGTTAAAAGCATTAATAACCCCGATCAGCGGGTTAAAATCGTTAAAGAATTCGTTATGGAGAATTTCCCCGCCACTCCACTTCTTTTGTATGCTTTGGAGGTCGAAAAGATTACGACGAGTAAGAAACCGAATTTAATTTTGAACGTTGATGGAGTTATTGCGTGTTCTTTTGTGGATATGTTGCGGAGTTGTGGGAGTTTTACTCGGTAAGTTTTGATTTATTACTTTTTTTTATTGATTTAATTTATTCATTTATTTGTCCACGACTACCTTATAAATGAGTTTTCTAAAATGAAAGGGTTGTCCAATTCCAGTGTGTTATTAAGAATATTTTAGAAAAAAAAAAAGGATTGACATTAAAAAGGCGTAAATAAATTCTATTTTTCGTATGATTTAAGCATAAATTAATTAATTTTCGTAAAAAAACGACGTTTCATAAAATTGACATTTAATTTTGACAAATTGTCGTGAAGTTGGTGACATTGAATTTGTGTCACATTGACGTTTAACTTTATTCAAAAAAATAAATTTATGGAATCAATTTCATATAACATACGTAATATATTATTATTATACACTCACAATATTCGACGGTTGTTATAATGTGTTAAAAATGACGTTGAGAATATCACACTTTTCTAAAACAACTTAACCTCACTTTTTCAAATGACATTTTTGACGTTTCTTTAAAAATATTTTATTTAACTCACTTGGTTTTAGAAATAAAACTAAAACGAAATTTGCGTCATAGAAGTTCGTTTTAGTCACGTTTTATGTTATTAAAAAAAGAAATCAAATAGCAATTCGCGATTTTCCTAGTTTTAAATTACCTTAAAATATTTGACATGACGAGAAGTTAGTACTTTTTCCAACAGATGGCGCTATCTCCTATGCGTCTTTTTCAAGTGACATTTTTGACGTTTCATTAAAAATATTTTATTTAACTCACTTGGTTTTAGAAATAAAACTAAAACGAAATTTGCGTCATAGAAGTTCGTTTTAGTCACGTTTTATGTTATTAAAAAAAGAAATCAAATAATAATTCGCGATTTTCCTAGTTTTAAATTACCTTAAAATATTTGACATGACGAGAAGTTAGTACTTTTTCCAACAGATGGCGCTATCTCCTATGCGTCTTTTTCAAGTGACATTTTTGACGTTTCTTTAAAAATATTTTATTTAACTCACTTGGTTTTAGAAATAAAACTAAAACGAAATTTGCGTCATAGAAGTTCGTTTTAGTCACGTTTTATGTTATTAAAAAAAGAAATCAAATAGTAATTCGCGATTTTCCTAGTTTTAAATTACCTTAAAATATTTAACATGACGAGAAGTTAGTACTTTTTCCAACAGATGGCGCTATCTCCTATGCGTCTTTTTCAAGTGACATTTTTGACGTTTCTTTAAAAATATTTTATTTAACTCACTTGGTTTTGGAAATAAAACTAAAACGAAATTTGCGTCATAGAAGTTCGTTTTAGTCACGTTTTACGTTATTAAAAAAAGAAATCAAATAATAATTCGCGATTTTCCTAGTTTTAAATTACCTTAAAATATTTGACATGACGAGAAGTTAGTACTTTTTCCAACAGATGGCGCTATCTCCTATGCGTCTTTTTCAAGTGACATTTTTGACGTTTCATTAAAAAAAATGTATTTAGCTCATTTTACGTTAGAAATAAAACTAAAACTAGAAATTTTGAGATTAATAAATTTCTACTTTTAGTTTTATTTCTTATTCCATCGACAGTAACGGTTGTGAAAAATGTCACTTGAAAAAGTGAGGTTAGGTTGGATTGAATAGATATTTAGTATCTCGTGGGGAGTTTCAAGCGAGATCGCTTCTTATAAATCGCTATACTCTGTTTTTAAACCAGGAGGAGTATTTTAAATTTGTCACCAGATTGACCTTTTGTAATGTCAATTATAGCGTGAAGGAATGTGAGGTAAGGTTAGTTTTGTTTACAAACATTAATTATACCATGAAGTTTTCTTTGGCAATTAGTAATGGCAATTATAGCGTGAAGTTTTCTTTTGTAATGTCAATTATAGCGTGAAGGAATGTTCGGTAAGGTTAGTTTTGTTTACAAACATTAATTATACCATGAAGTATTCTTTGGCAATTAGTAATGGCAATTATAGCGTGAAGTTTTCTTTTGTAATGTCAATTATAGCGTGAAGGAATGTTGGGTAAGGTTAGTTTTGTTTACAAACATTAATTATACCATGAAGTTTTCTTTGGCAATTAGTAATGGCAATTATAGCGTGAAGTTTTCTTTTGTAATGTCAATTATAGCGTGAAGGAATGTTAGGTAAGGTTAGTTTTGTTTACAAACATTAATTATACCTTGAAGTTTTCTTTGGCAATTATTATACTCTGTTTTTAAATCAGGAGGAGTATTTTAAATTTGTCACCAGATTGACCTTGCACGTGATTGGTTGAATGCGAGGAAGGTTCACACACAAGCAATTTTGAATTTGAAGGTTAGGTTATTGACAATTCGACAGTTTCGTGTCATTATTGTAAATTTTGTGTTCTTAAACCCTTCTTTATTATATTTTGAAATAAATACACTCATAACTTCAATGTTAATTTGTATGTTTAGTGTTGACGATAACAAACGAAAATAAATACAATAATAAATAAATAATAATAATTATTAATTTAAATTTACCGCCAAAATATCTAGTGATATTTTCTGGTGATTTTTCCTAGTGTAAATCTGACTTTCGCGTTTACTCCTCCTGGTTTAAAAACAGAGTATAATAATAATTATTTGAAACGTCAATTTAGTTTAATTTTTTTAGTACTTTCTAAAGTATTGACATTAAAAAACGTAAACAAATTCTATTTTTCGTATGATCTAAGTATAAATTAATTAATTTTCGTAAAAAAAGCGACGTTTCATAAAATTGACATTTAATTTTGACAAATTGCCGTGAAGTTAGTAACATTGAATTTGTGTCACATTGACGTTTAAACTTTATTCAAAAAAATAAATTTATGGAATCAATTTCAATAGTAATCGTGGACAAAGTATAGTATTCTACTCACGTATAATGAGCTATTATTCACTCAATTTAACCTTAATGATAAATAGCCTCCATTATATACTCATATAATATACATATTATATTATTATTAAACACTCACAATATTCGACGGTTGAGGATATCACACTTTTCCAACACAACCTAACCTCACTTTTTTAAATGACATTTTTTTGACGTTTCTTTAAAAATATTTTATTTAACTCACTTGGTTTTAGAAATAAAAGTAAAACGAAATTTGCGTCATAGAAGTACGTTTTACGTTATTAAAAAAAGAAATCAAATAGTAATTCGCGATTTTCCTAGTTTTAAATTACCTTAAAATATTTGACATGACGAGAAGTTAGTACTTTTTCCAACAGATGGCGCTATCTCCTATGCGTCTTTTTCAAGTGACATTTTTTGACGTTTCATTAAAAAACATGTATTTAGCTCATTTTACGTTAAAAATAATACTAAAACTAGAAATTTTAGGGTTAATTTTAGCGAGATCGCTTCTTATGAATCGCTAATATGAAAGAAAATCTTCGAGGACGCACTGAGTGAGTAAAATTAATTTTTTTTTTGTAATGAAACATCAAAAAATGTCATTTCGAAAAGTGAGGTTAGATTTAATTGGAAAAGTGAGGTTGGGACGAACAAAAATAACATCTTCCAGCACAATTTTAACCTAACACGGCCGTTTTCGAAGACATCGGCCGCCCCCGAGAACACGAAATGTTCATACTCACAAATGCGAGTAGAAATCCAACTGAACGTTTTCAATGTTTTAGCGCCCTCCATGGCTGGGGGGCGACCGATGTCTTCGAAAACGGCCGTGTTGATACTCGAAAATGATGTTGATTCTTAATAACTTTTCCAACACAACCTAACCTCACTTTTTCAAATGACATTTTTTTTGACGTTTCATAAAAAAATTTTACTCACTCAGTTTTAGAAATAAAACTAAAAAGAGATTTGCGTCATAAAAGCTCGTTTTAGTCACTCGTATACTTTTTACGTTATAAAGAAAGTAATTCGTGTTTATCGTGGTTCTAAATTAGGTTAAAATATTTGACATGATGAGAAGATAGTTACAAACGTATATTTTAAGCTTTTTTCGACAGATGGCGCTATCTCCTATGCGGCTTAAAGCGACATTTTTTGACGTTTCATTAAACCAAGTTTATTTTACCTATTTTGCGTTAGAAATAAAACTAAAACTAGAAATTTTGAGGCTTTGAGCGGCTGAGTTTACTTTTTGTGGCTGTTTCAAGCGAGATCACTTCTTTTGAATCGCTAATATGAGGACGCACTGAGTGAGTAAAATAATTTTTTCTTTGTAATGAAACGTCAAAAAATGTCGCTTGGAAAAGTGAGGTGAATAATCATTATTCAAGGATAATTAATCAACTTGACAGATATAGATTTAAACATAAATTAATTTTCATAAAGAAAACGACGTTTCACAAAATTGACATTTAATTTTGACAAAATGTGAAGTTGGTAACATTGAATTTGTGTCACATTGACGTTTAAACTTTATTCAAAAAATAAATTTATGGAATTAATTTTAATAGTTGTGGACAAAGTAAATAATAGCCCTCATTATATGCACCTATAGTAATATACTATTATTTATTTAGGGAAGAAGCCCAAGAATATATAAATATCGGCGCGATAAACTCTTTATTCGTTTTGGGGCGTTCCGTCGGATTCATCGGACATTACATGGACCAGAAGCGATTAAAACAGGGGTTGTATCGCCACCCGTGGGACGACATCTCCTACGTTCTTCCAGAGCAGTACAACAATTAATTACGAATTTTTGTGTGTAGAATTAAGAATCGTTGCTTGTAAGTACCGTTTTATATCTTTTAATTACTTTCTTTTTAAATTTGAGTATCTCGAATAGTAGAGAATGGGATGATGATGGGAGAAATGAGGATTAAAATGAACTAATAGATATTTATTGACGTTTTTAAGCTGTAATTATTTATATTTTTATATTGACAAAAAGAAAATTAAGGTTAACTCACTTCAAGATGGATTTTTTTTAGGTTAGGTTTCGTGTGAGTGATTAGGTTCTTTGATTTGGAAGTAAGAAATGTATTTGAACGCATTTGTTTATTATTACTTACTTATTTATTTATTAAAAAAGTAAATGTATTAATAAATATTTTAGAAACTAAATTGAGTTAATAACGTACCTTCAATAATCCATCTAAAACAATCAAAAATTTACCTTGCGCCATATCATTTTAATCCACTTCTTAATCCTTTAATATTCTTTCGACTCATGGAGGTAATTCTGATTCGATTGCATCTTTTCCAAGCTAAATAAACAAAAACAATAAAAAATCTCGGAGATTTCGCAGCTTTAAAATCAAATTCAACTTTTTTTGCAAGTTTTACAACTTACTCTGTTCACAAAACAACTTCTCATCATTTTTCGCATCAAAAATAACATTAAAAGGGGGAAAGAAGAACAAAAAAATAAAATAAAATAGAGGAGAATCTCAGAGATATTTAATAAACATCATTTATTTCTATTTCTCTCCACAACTCCCACTTTCTCTCATCACCATCATCACCGCGATTTAAATAAAAAAAGAAACATTTAACACCCCAACATCATTGTAACAAAACAAAATTTAATTCTTTTATTCTCAACTAAAAATCTAAATCGGAAATTCATTAAGTTTATATTGTTACATCACTCACTAAATTAAAAAAAAATTTACAGTCTTACAAGAAAGGGGACACTCGAGCCGCACACTCAGTTCACTTCCGTCTCTAATTATTAATTAATTCTTTAAACTTTAAATTCATTATTATCATTTCGTTTCTTTTAACTCAAACATTTTAATCGTACTTTAAAAAACCCTTATCCTGTTGTTGCTGAGGCGGGGGCCTCGGCCATTGACCATCTTGACCTTGACCCTGATTCATCCAATTCAAAAAACCTTGATTATTTCCACCACCTTGATTACCACCGTTTGCGTTATTACCTAAAAAAAATTATTTATTTCAATTTTATTAACAAATTAGAACCCAACCTCACTTTTTTTTTTATTTTTTTTACTTACCACTGTTTGAATTTGGTGGATTATTAAATCCCTGATTAAAATTAGGTTCCGGTTGATTTTGCAAGTTTCCTATTAACCCCCATCCGGCTTGGTTTAAAGCTGCTGCGACAAGCGCGGGATTCATCGGGAGCGCCCCAAGGTTCAACCCGGCTAATCCGAGGGGGTTACAACTCGTTTGGGTGCTTCCCTGTTGCCCCTGACCCGTTATACCTAATCAAATCAAAAAAAAATAATTTTCTAACCTCAAAATTACAAAAAAAAAGTAATTTAGTACCTTATTGAGTCATTAAAAAGAAAAAATTAATTAATTTAGGTAATTTGATGATTTTGGAGGTGCATTCAGGAAAGAGGAGGGAGTTAATAACTTAACTGAAAAAGAAATTAATGTTTTATTAATTATTTTAGATTAAAAAAAAAAGTGAGGTTATGTCGAGGTAAATAATTAAATAATAAAAATAAAATAAAGCAAGGTTAGGTTTTACTTTTAATCTCATTACCTAAAGCTTGCAAATTAGGCATATCAATATTAGCTCGATGCCCTTGATTCCCCCAATTTCCTTGATTCGGCCCTGGATTATATCTTTGTTGATACATCCCAGGCCCATCGGGGCCCCCGGGGCCGCGATTCCCCCCGTGACCACCCGGGCGAGGCCCACCACTTCCATATCCGCCCCCTCCACGCGTCTCCGATTTCGGGGCTGCGTTTGAAACATGCACCGAAACACCTAACCTCAAAAAAAAAATTTTTTTATCATTAATTAAATTATTATTAATTAGACCGCGTTATACATCATTTGACTAAGCGACATTTTATCGTTTTATAGTTATAAATGTGCTAAAAAATTACGTTGAGGATATCACATTTTTTTGACGTTTCGTTAAAAAAATTTTTTGACATGACGAGAAGTTAGTTATAAACGTAATTTTACCAACAGATGGCGCTATCTCGTATGCGTCTTAAACCGACATTTTTTGACGTTTCATTAAACGAAGTTTATTTTTAACTTATTTCTTATTCCATCGACAGTAAAAGTTGTGAAAAATGTCACTTGAAAAGTGAGGTTAGGTTGGATTGAATGGATATTTCGTATCTTGTGGAGAAATTCAAGCGAAATCGCTTCTTATGAATCGCTAATATGAAAGAAAATCTTCGAGGACGAACTAAGTGAGTAAAATAAATTTTCTTTGTTAATGAAACGTCAAAAAATGTCATTTCGAAAAGTGCGGTTAGATTTAATTGGAAAAGTGAGGTTGGGGCGAACAAAAATAACACATTTTCCAGCACAGTTTTAAGCAAACACGGCCGTTTTCGAAGACATCGGCCGCCCCCGAGAAAACGAAATGTTCATTCTCACAAATGCGAGTAGAAATCCAACTGAAGGTTTTCAATGTTTTAGCGCCCGGGGGCGGCCGATGTCTTCGAAAACGGCCGTGTTGATACTCGAAAATGATGTTGAGGATTCTTAAACACACTTTTCCAACACAACCTAACCTCACTTTTTCAAATGACACTTTTTTGACGTTTCATTAAAAAAATTTAACTCAGTTTTTGATTTAAAACTAAAAAGAAATTTGCGACATAGAAGCTCGTTTTAGTCATTCGTATACGTTTTGCGTTATAAAGAAAATCAAATAGTAATTCGTGGTTTTAAATTAGGTTAAAATATTTGACATGATGAGAAGGTAATTACATATGTATATTTTAAGGCTTTATCGGTAGATGGCGCTATCTCCTATGCGTCTTAAAGTGACATTTTTAAAGTTATTTAACTTATTTTGCGTTAAAAATTAAACTAAAACTAGAAAATTTGAGGTTATACCGTGCGTCAAAGACGCTTTAATTTTATTATTATATTCATAATCTTCATTAAAAAAAAAAATCTTTAAAGTGAGTCCAAACTTGACACATTTATCTCAAAAAACCAAAAAGTTTGAACTTTCAACTTTTAATTTTGACATATTTGTCAACTTCATAAAAAATCCTTTAAAATGAGTCCAAACTCCACATATTTAACTTTAATATTAATGGAAATAGAATCACTTCCGGTTTGAAACGTCACGTCAATTTTGATATATTTGTCATCTTCATCTTCACTTATCTCAAAAAATAAAAAACATTAAACCCTAAGTTAGCGCAACAATTTAATTTTTAAATATTAATACCAACCTTAATTTTTTATTATTTTTTTTTAGTATATTTTTGTTTTTGTGACAAATATTAAGATATTTTATAAAAATTAAGAATATGTCAAAATGATGTTGACATTTAAAACCGGAAGTTGCTTATATCTCGATTCATTTTAAAGAATTTTTCACGACGATTACAAATACGTCAAAATTGACGTTGACATTCTTAACCGGAAGTTGACCATAACTTCAATAATATTGAAGATAAACATGTCGTGTTTGTACTTATTTTAAAGGAATTTTAATGAAGATTACAAATATGTCAAAATTGAGGTTGACATTTTAAACTTGAAGTTAGTTATCATATAATAGAAGTTTTATAACTGAAGTTAATCTAGTCTTAGTCGCTTTTCAGCACTTTTTTTTTTATTTTTAACGTGTTTTTTAAGCCACATATTAAGCCAAAAGCCTGTAAACTTGTAACACTTCGTTCTTAATTTCATTTTACAACTTTTTAAACTTTAATTTTGTAAATTAGTAGCTAATAAGCTGATTTCAACTTTGATATGTGATCTTTTTTAACAAAACAAAAAGAAATATTAAGAAGCTTGTTTGTAAAATGGATAAGATGGCCAAGGGCCGAAACCGGTCTTTTTAGACGTATATCAAAAACGAAGAGGGCTATGAAAATTTGGTTTGCGCCATTGTAAGTTTCACAAAAAAGTAGCTCAGGTTCGCGAAAACCGCAACTTTCTATCATTCATAATAACTGAGATACCCTGCAAACCCATCGAAATTTGGACCACCTGTATAGGTGGTTCAAATGCGATGTCCCAATGGGTTATCTCGGAAACTATAAGAGTTAGACAAAAAATAGCTTAAACGAGTTATGATCTTGTTTTTCGAGAAACTAATTTTTAGGTTTTAGATTTTGAGATATTATGACAATTTTCATTTTTTTAAATGGAAACAACCACTGATTATTCGCTTATTAAATTCGTTATTTTTTCCTGATTACAAAAATATGGGGTTAGATAGGTCTATTTCTTATTGTTTTAGAATAAAGCTAAAAATAAACTTTTTTAAAGTGTCGTCAAAGAAATTAAATTTACAGTTTCCTGTAAATTACGGTACTATAACTAAAAATTTAAATAAAATTTAGTTTATTTGCTAATATGTAACATTCGAACATGTTAAACTTTTCGTAATCCATCATAAAAAGCAGGAAACAAATGTTGCTATATTTATTTGAATTAAAAAAAATATATATATATGAGCGCCATCTATCAATACTTTATTAAGTCATTTAATAATATTAAATATTAATAAAAAATGTGAAATAATGCAATCTATTCCAACTTTAGTGTAAAACAAATATAAATTAAATGGTTTAACAAATGTATTTGTTTCAAATATCAGAAATATGTTTTTTTTAAATTTTTAGTTATAATTTACAGGAAACTGTAAATTCTTGTAAATTATTTTTAGCTTTATTCTAAAACAACAAGAAATATACCTGTCAAATCCTATATTTTCAATAATTTGAGCTTATCTATTCTGAGAAGTCTTATATTTTTAGGAGATGAAAACGAAAATCCCATTTATGCCAACATTATCCATTTGTCGCTTAATCAAGTGATGCATAAAGCGGTCCAATTAATTAATGAATTAAGTACCTTTAATGATGTGATCCTCCCCACATAAGCTTTGAGCAACCTCCGGGTCTAAAAACGTGACGAAACTGAATGCGCGGAAAGGTTTTGGGATAAAAACGTCGGTGACTTCGCCGTATTTTCCAAAATACTCTCGTAAATCATCGGCGGTGAGATCTTCCGTGCAACGTCCAATAAAAACTTTGCATGGAACTTGTTGGATTAAACCCTCCTTAAAAAAGAAATGAAAAAAAATTAATTTTAATAATAAAAATAAAATGACATAACCTCAATTATTAAAATTTTTTAAATTTATTTTGAGGTTATGTTATAATTGTCAACATACTTTCGAATTGGGTACTTTAACATCACACCACCGACCGTCAATCATGTGCCTTTGGGCCAAAACACGCATTTGAGATTCATAAGATGCGAAACGAATGAAACCGAATCCTTTCGATTGGCCAGTTTTAGCGTCTTTTTTAACCTTAATTTTTTTTTTAGGGAAAATAAACAAAAAGAAAAATGTTCACGCAGATTCATTTTTGCAATCACTTCTACTTCACCTGTGCCATTAAAACTTCACCAAACGTCTCAAAATACTCCCTCAAATTCTGTTCAGCAGTCTTCCACGGTAAACCCAACACAATCAAATCCGTACATCTCAACTTACTCTCAATTCTTTTAGTTTTCGCGGTTGAATTCTCCAAATTATCATCACTCTTTCTCTTATTCTCTACAAAAAAACACATCAATCTCAACCAAACGCATTTAAACCACACCAGAAATAAAAAAGATAATTAAAAAATAAAAACTTAAATTTTTAAGTACCTTTAGGGAAAACGCAGTAGAATATTTGTGATCCCCAACCGATTTCGGGGGGCGGATGTAAACGGCCCTCGCTTAATCTAACACCCCGCATCGCCCTCGAATCGGGGTTTCTGTATTTTAAACCGCAAGAACCCGGAAATTGGGCGGAAAGCGTGCTGAGAAGGAGCGTTCCGTCATCTTCCGTTGGAAGCTCGATCGGTTCTTCTCCTTCATCCTCGGCTACTTGCAAATATTCAATCGACATTTTCACACCGGACTCACACACACACGGAATTGGGGCCCTAAAATAATCCCCGGCAAATTCACATACACTTTTTATACAAAATGGCGGACTAGCTTGGTTGATAAGAAAACGTTTAAACGTCAAATGTCAAAAATTATGCAACAACTAAAATTAATTACAATAACATTTCAAATTAATCCGATCGATAATTTCAATCAAAATCGAAATTTATTAGTAATTAATAAATAAGTAGAGTTAAAAATTATTAATAAAAATAATTTTTTTTATTAAAGAAATTTTGGTTCTAAAAACGAGATGGCGCCACTTTTATTTTTGTTAAATGTCAATTAGGATTAGTTCGTTTTTATAACAATTTATAAAATTTAAATTAATTTAGTTTATTATAGTTATTATAATTGGATCGCGTTATACATCACTTAACTAAGCGATAAATCAAAATTCTCAGAATAGATAAGCTCAAACTATTGAAAATTGTTTGGTGCTTGTCCATTTTTATCACAGAACACTGATGGCAGCTATCACAAGATTATACAGGATGTTTTTTTAAGTTGTAGCACACAAATACTAGAATCAAAATGATGAGTAAATAATGTAGAGTTTGATTTTGTACTTTTAAACTGGTTTTTATTTTATATAGAATTTAAATCTAACCAGTTTTGGCCATCTTCAGAGACTCTACAAATGGTTGGTATTAATTTTTAAAAATTAAATTGCTATCTTCATTGTTGCTAACTTCGGGTTTATTGTTTTTTATTCTAATTTATTTGTTTTTTGAGATAAGTGCGTCATCTTTGGACTTATTTTAAAGGATTTTTTATAAAGTTGACAAATATGTCAAAATTAAAAGTTGAAAGATCGAACTTTTTGTTTTTTTGAGATAAATGTGTCAAGTTTGGACTCATTTTAAAGGTTTTTTTTTAATGAAGATTACGAATATAATAATAAAATTAAAGCGTCTTTGACGCACGATATAACCTCAAATTTTCTAGTTTTAGTTTTATTTTTAACGCAAAATAAGTTAAATAAACTTTAAAAATGTCGCTTTAAGACGCACAGGAGATAGCGCCATCTACCGATAAAGCCTTAAAATATACGTATGTAACTATCTTCTCATCATGTCAAATATTTTAACCTAATTTAGAACCACGAATTACTATTTGATTTTCTTTATAACGTAAAACGTATACGAGTGACTAAAACGAGCTTCTATGTCGCAAATTTCTTTTTAGTTTTAAATCAAAAACTGAGTGAGTTAAATTTTTTTTAATGAAACGTCAAAAAAGTGTCATTTGAAAAAGTGAGGTTAGGTTGTGTTTGAAAAGTGTGTTTAAGAATCCTCAACATCATTTTCGAGTATCAACACGGCCGTTTTCGAAGACATCGGCCGCCCCCGGGCGCTAAAACATTGAGAACCTTCAGTTGGATTTCTACTCGTATTTGTGAGAATGAACATTTCGTGTTCTCGGGGGCGGCCGATGTCTTCGAAAACGGCCGTGTTAGGTTAAAACTGTGCTGGAAAATGTGTTATTTTTGTTCGCCCCAACCTCACTTTTCCAATTAATTTGTCCATTTGTCTATTATATGATAACTAACTTCAGGTTTAAAATGTCAACCTCAATTTTGACATATTTGTAATCTTCTCTAAAGACTCACGGCTAAACCCGAAACTTTCTAATTCTAGGTCTAGTGTTAGTTCTAGTTTCTTATCTTATGTTAATTAGTGCTATCTAAACTTCAAAATTACATATGTTCCTTTTAAAACGTCAAAATGACATTTATTATTGCAAACATGACATTTTGAGGTTGACATGTTATAAACCTTCAAAATGAAATGTTCCACTTTAACGTTGAAGACGTTTTTAACTAATTTTTAGTAATAATAAGTCGAAATTGATAAATTAAGCGATTTTCGAAACGGTTATTACGAAAATTTTGATTTTTATTTGGTTGGGGGAATTTTTTGGGTTGGTATTAATTTTTTTCTCGACTAACTTTGAGGTTAAATTTGACATTTAGAGGTTAAATAAAATAAATTCTTTAATTTCGTATTTTGAATCATTTTAACGCATTTTTATGTTCTAATTTATATAAAAAAAAGTCATTTTTTATTCCTTCCTTACCTTTATTTATTATATTTATGATTTGTATTAATTTTTTGAATATTATCGGGCCGATAAACACAAAAAATAATAACAAATTGTAAGTACTTTTGTGATATATGATATAAAGATAAGTTTTTAATTATTTATGTTTCAGTTAATGTGGTGCTGTTGGAGAATCCAATATTTACAAAGAAAGAATCCAAAACTTCATCTTCGAGATTACCGTGGAGATAATCGCCACTAAATAAAGCGTACAATAATATCTATAAGGTAAGCTTTTTGTACATAACATGTAATTTATATACATTAACATATAAAATATAAATCAACCAAAAGTAGAACTTTAACCTCAAATTAATTAATTAATCGACACATAGATGTCGCCACTTACTAAAAACTTGAAATTGTCAAATCTTGCAAAGGGCGTTGAGGTTATGTTAAAACGTAATAACAAACTGATAATAGAAAAGGGCCCCACATGGCGAAATATATAGCTCAATTAATAGTAGCGGGTTCGCAAGTGATAGGTAGAGCGTTCGCTAGGGCCGTAAAAGAGGAAATAGCCGCATCGCAAGACGCCGCAAAGAGGTTAGGTAATAATAAAACGAGAGCCGAACGACTAAACAACACGAAAACGGGGCTTTCGCTCGAAGAGGCCAAACAAATTTTGAATATTGATAAATTGGATGTGGAGGAAATTAATAAACGTTACGATCACCTATTTAAAGTTAACGATAAAGGAAGTGGGGGATCGTTTTATATACAATCGAAAATCGTGAGAGCCAAAGAACGAATCGATATGGAATTTAACGCGACGAAAGCATCGGAAGATCCGCCTAAAGTGTAAAAGTTAATTTTAGTTGTGTAGATGAAGAATGTGTAATTAATTAGAAAAGATAATTAAATTTATTCGTTTTATTTGTTAATTAATTTTTATCTAAACTTTGTTACATAAAAGTTTCATTTTATTGTCGATGTAGCTTCTTGAACAGCCTTCGTTTTGTGCGTCCCATCACAAAACGGTCTATTATTAGTTTGTTTACAATTACACAACCAATAATCTTTCGTTTTTTCAACTTGGAACCGAATCGGCCTAAAATCATTTTTTACAATTTCAAGGATAACAATTTTTTATCTTACTTTTGTTTGATTTTTAATTGGGGAATCTTATGGGTCCCATCGCATAAAGGCTGATTCTTCGACCTCCCACACAAACACCACGAATATTTCTTTTCTATCAAAATCATAAAGAAAAAGCATGTTTTACGTATTATCATTATAAAGTGATTTACCAGTTTCTAAACGCATTTTAAAAGGTTTTTTGTCATAAACTATCCCATTTTCTGGTTGTTTATCGGCGGAAATAACCCCGGTTAAAACGTTTTTGGGAATATTAGCTTCGTTTGAGAAGTTAACCTAAAAAAAAGTGAGGTTAAGTTTACCTTGATTTAAGAAAATCGATTTTATAACCGACTTTTTGTGTTCTAAGGATGTTAATTAAGACCCTTTGGGTAATGATACTTCGTAAAACCATAATTATTAATTACAATTTGATTAAACGGTGAGAAATTATTAATAATGTTCGGTTCAAAGTTGATTAATTAAACTTTGATTATTAACCGATAGGTGGCGCTGAATTATTATTATTTTTTTTTAACTAAAATTAATTTTGTCAATTAATTTTTTTAAATATTAATTAATTGATTTAAAAAAAATCTTTTTTATTTATATTCTTTTAAATTAATATTCTTTTATATTTATATTTTCTTTCAATTTATTTATAGCTTTAGTAACTATCTCATAGGTGGCGTTACAAAAGAAATTAATCCGTCAAATGTCAAGTTTGAAAAGTTTAAAAAAATCTAATTTTTCTCGTTGAAATGACCTCGAGGTCGATTTTGCAAGTTTTCGATCAATACCAAAAGGCTCGCATTGCTTTCGTACAAACGGTGGCAGATTTGGCGATTCGGCCTAAAATAATTTTTTACAATTTCAACAATAACAATTTGTTATCTTATTTTGTTTGATTTTTAATTGTGGGATCTTATGGGTCCCATCGCATAAAGGCTGATTCTTCGACCGCCCACACAAACACCACGAATATTTCTTTTCTATCAAAATCATAAAGAAAAAGCATGTTTTACGTATTATCATTATAAAGTGATTTACCAGTTTCTAAACGCATTTTAAAAGGTTTTTTTGTCATAAACTATCCCATTTTCTGGTTGTTTATCGGCGGAAATAACCCCGGTTAAAACGTTTTTGGGAATATTAGCTTCGTTTGAGAAGTTAACCTAAAAAAAAGTGAGGTTATGTTTACCTTGATTTAAGAAAATCGATTTTATAACCGACTTTTTGTGTTCTAAGGATGTTAATTAAGACCCTTTTGGTAATGATACTTCGTAAAACCATAATTATTAATTACAAATTGATTAAACGGTGAGAAATTATTAATAATGTTCGGTTCAAAGTTGATTAATTAAACTTTGATTATTAACCGATAGGTGGCGCTGAATTATTATTTTTTTTTAACTAAAATTAATTTTGTTAATTAATTTTTTTAAATATTAATTAATTGATTTAAAAAAAAATCTTTTTTATTTATATTCTTTTAAATTAATATTCTTTTATGTTTATATTTTCTTTCAATTTATTTATAGCTTTAGTAACTATCTCATAGGTGGCGTTACAAAAGAAATTAATCCGTCAAATGTCAAGTTTGAAAAGTTTAAAAAACCTAATTTTTCTCATTGAAATGACTTCGAGGTGGATTTTGTACCTTTTCGATCAATACCAAAAGGCTCGCATTGCTTTCGTACAAATGGTGGCAGATTTGGGGATTCGTCCAAAAATCATTTTTTACAATTTCAACAATAACAATTTGTTATCTTATTTTTGTTTGATTTTTAATTGTGGGATCTTATGGGTCCCATCGCATAAAGGCTGATTCTTCGACCGCCCACACAAACACCACGAATATTTCTTTTCTATCAAAATCATAAAGAAAAAGCATGTTTTACGTATTATCATTATAAAGTGATTTACCAGTTTCTAAACGCATTTTAAAAGGCTTTTTGTCATAAACTATCCCATTTTCTGGTTGTTTATCGGCGGAAATAACCCCGGTTAAAACGTTTTTGGGAATATTGGCTTCGTTTGAGAAGTTAACCTAAAAAAAATGAGGTTATGTTTACCTTGATTTAAGAAAATCGATTTTATAACCAACTTTTTGTGTTCTAAGGATGCTAATTAAGACCCTTTTGGTAATGATACTTCGTAAAACCATAATTATTAATTACAAATTGATTAAACGGTGAGAAATTATTAATAATGTTCGGCTCAAAGTTGATTAATTAAACTTTGATTATTAACCGATAGGTGGCGCTGAATTATTATTATTTTTTTTTTAACTAAAATTAATTTTATTAATTAATTTTTTTAAATACTAATTGATTTAAAAAAAAATCGTTTTTTATTTTATTCTTTTAAATTAATATTCTTTTATATTTATATTTTCTTTCAATTTATTTATAGCTTTAGTAACTATCTCATAGGTGGCGTTACAAAAGAAATTAATCCGTCAAATGTCAAGTTTGAAAAGTTTTAAAAAATCTAATTTTTCTCGTTGAAATGACCTCGAGGTCGATTTTGCAAGTTTTCGATCAATACCAAAAGGCTCGCATTGCTTTCGTACAAACGGTGGCAGATTTGGCGATTCGTCCTAAAATCATTTTTTACAATTTCAACAATAACAATTTGTTATCTTATTTTTGTTTGATTTTTAATTGTGGGATCTTATGGGTCCCATCGCATAAAGGCTGATTCTTCGACCTCCCACACAAACACCACGAATATTTCTTTTCTATCAAAATCATAAAGAAAAAGCATGTTTTACGTATTATTATTATAAAGTGATTTACCAGTTTCTAAACGCATTTTAAAAGGTTTTTTGTCATAAACTATCCCATTTTCTGGTTGTTTATCGGCTGAAATAACCCCGGTTAAAACGTTTTTGGGAATATTAGCTTCGTTTGAGAAGTTAACCTAAAAAAAAATGAGGTTATGTTTACCTTGATTTAAGAAAATCGATTTTATAACCGACTTTTTGTGTTCTAAGGATGTTAATTAAGACCCTTTTGGTAATGATACTTCGTAAAACCATAATTATTAATTACAAATTGATTAAACGTTGAGAAATTATTAATAACGTTCGGTTCAAAGTTGATTAATTAAACTTTGAGTATTAACCGATAGGTGGCGCTGAATTATTATTTTTTTTTTAACTAAAATTAATTTTATTAATTAATTTTATTAATTAATTTTTTTAAATACTAATTGATTTAAAAAAAAAATCCTTTTTTTTATATTCTTTTAAATTAATATTCTTTTATATTTATATTTTATTTCAATTTATTTATAGCTTTAGTAACTATCTCATAGGTGGCGTTACAAAAGAAATTAATCCGTCAAATGTCAAGTTTGAAAAGTTTTAAAAAATCTAATTTTTCTCGTTGAAATGACCTCGAGGTCGATTTTGCAAGTTTTCGATCAATACCAAAAGGCTCGCATTGCTTTTGTACAAACGGTGGCGGATTTGGCGATTCGGCCTCAAAACGTTGAAATTTTAAATCAGGCTCGGGTTATAGGTGAGGTTATGTCCAATTTTTACATTATAATAACTTAAAAATTTAATTTTAGATTTACTTCGGCCGTTAATCTCGGATATTTGCATGCAAATCCAGCAATGCGCAATTATAGCTTTGGGGCGGTTAGTTAATCATGACCCGAAAATCGCCCAACAGATTTTAAACCAAGATTTTTTGCCGGTTTTAATCCACGATCTTGACAAACAAAATGTAAGTTATAATTAATTTCTTTATAAATATTTTTTTTTATTTTAATTTTAGAAATACCACAAAAAGGCTGTTCTTTTTGTGTTACGCTCGCTTTGCAAACATGACGCAAATATGGCTATGGCTGTGGTTACTTCTGGAGGTCTTGAGGCGTTAATAATTTGTTTGGAGGATTTTGAGCCTATGGTGAAAGAAAACGCAGCTTGGGCGTTGGGTTACATTGCAAGGGGCAGTCCGAGTTTAGCCCAAAGCGTCGTCGACACAGGGGCTTTACCATTATTGGTGCTTTGCCTCCAAGAGCCAGAGATAACCTTGAAGCAAATTGGGGCGAGTTCTCTCTCTGATATTGCAAAGCACTCAATTGAGCTTGCGCAAAGTGTCGTTGATGCAGGGGCGGTACCCCATTTTGCTAAAAATTTAAATAATCCTGATGAGAAATTAAAAAAACAAGTATTGCATGGATTAAGTAATTAAAGCTTATTATTTTATTATGGGTTATTTAAAATTTTTTATTTAAGGTTGTATTGCAAAGCATTCGAATGATTTAGCAGAAGTTGTAGTTGAAGCAGAGATTTTCCCAAACGTTTTAATTCATATGGCGCATGCTTGCCCGGCTGTAAGAAAAAACGCAGCTTGTTTAGTGCGAGATGTTGTAAAGCACTCGTTGGAGCTAACCCAATTGGTGGTCAACACCGGGGGAATTGGAGCTGTTATTGAGTACATGGCCCAAAGCCTCGAGGAGTCTAAAGTCCCTTGCATCACAGCTTGCGGATACATTTCTGGTTAATCATTTTTATTTTGCATTAAATAAATAAATTAAAACAATTTTTTGTTCCATTAGGACATTCTGATCTCTTAGCAATGTCTGTGATTGGTTGTCAAGGTGTCATCCAATTAAAAACGATTTTGGATGAAAGCGAGGATGATGCCACTTTGTGCGTTACGGCTTGGGCTTTGGGGCAAATTGGAAAACATAGCCCGGAGCATTCCAAAGCTGTGGCAGCTGCCGGCGTTTTCCCGAAACTCCTCAGTTTGTATTTAGCTTACAATTCCTCCGAGGATTTAAAGTACAAGTGTAAAGTTGCGTTAAAACAATGCCTACAAAAATGCTTGATGCTTTCCGCTTTGGAACCCCTTCTCAACGATTGCCCCAAGAACATTTTAAAATACGTTTTGGGACAATTCAGTAAGGTTAGTAAGGTTATTTCGTTAATCGATAGATGGCGCTAAATTAATTTTTTTAAAATTAATTTTGTTGCTATTCCTTTTTATTTTTAATTAATTTTTTTAAATATTAATTAATTAAAAGAGTTTCTTTTAAATTTAATTTAAATTCATATCATTTTTATAATTAAATTTTAATTAACGTTTTATTTACCAATTCATAGATGGCGCCACTAATAAAATTTTAATCTGTCAAATGACAAGTTTAAAAAGTTTTATAAACTTGATTTTTTTCGTTAAAATGAGTTCATGTTAAATTTTGCAAATTATTAATTGCTAAAAATTTTAATTTTATGTAATTGAGGTTATGTCCGTTTATGTTTAAAAACGATTTTGGCCTAAAAACATTTTAAAATACGTTTTGGACCAATTCAGTAAGGTTATGTTGTATTTATTTCATTTGTTCAATCGATAGATGGTGCTAAATTAATTTTTTTTATTTAATTTTGTTGCTATTCCTTTTTATTTTTAATTAATTTTTTTAAATATTAATTAATTAAATGAGTTTCTTTTAAATTTAATTTAAATTCATATTATTTTTATAATTACATTTTAATTAAAGTTTAGTTACAATTTCATAGATGGCGCTACCAATAACATTTTAATCTGTCAAATGACAAGTTTAAAAACTTGATTTTTCTCGTTAAAATGAGTTCATGTTAAATTTTGCAAGTTTTTAATTGATAGAAATTTAATTTTTTGTAATTGAGGTTATGTTCGTTTATGTTTAAAAACGATTTTGCCCCAAGAACATTTTAAAATATGTTTTGGGCTAATTCAGTAAGGTTATGTTGTATTTATTTCATTTATTTAATCGATAGATTAAGTTTTTTAACTTAATTTTGTTGATATTACTTTTTATTTTTAATTAATTTTGTTAAATATTAATTAATTAAATTAGTTTCTTTTAAATTTCATTTAAATTCATATTATTTTTATAATTACATTTTAATTAAAGTTTAGTTACAATTTCATAGATGGCGCCACCAATTACATTTTAATCCGTCAAATGTCAAGTTTAAAAAATTTTTAAAACTTGATTTTTCTCTTTGAAATGGGTTCATATTAAATTTTGCAAGTTCTTAATTCCTAGAAATTTTAATTTTATATAATTGAGGTTATGTTCGTTTATATTTAAAAACGATTTTGGCCTAAGAACATTTTAAAATACGCTTTGGGTCAATTCAGTAAGGTTTTATTTAATTTTGTTGGTATTCCTTTTTATTTTTAATTATTTTTCTTAAATATTAATTAATTAAATGAGTTTCTTTTAAATTTAATTTAAATTCAAATTATTTTATAATTATATTTTAATTAAAGTTTAGTTACTAATTCATAGATGGCGCCACCAACAAAATTTTAATCCGTCAAATGTCAAGTTTAAAAAGTTTTAAAAACACGATTTTTCTCGTTAAAATGGGCTCAAGTTGAATTTTGCAAGTTCTTAATTAGTAAAAAACTCTCATTACTTTCGTATAAACTTAGTGCAATTTAGTGATGTGGCCACAAAATGTACCAACTTCAATTTTACGTAATTGAGGTTATGTTGGATTGTTTAAAACCGATTTTCGATGGAAGTGATGAGGTGATGGCCCCAAGAACGTGTTAAAACGCGTTTTGGGTCAATTTGGTGAGGTTATGTTTAATTTATTTCATTTATTTACTGAGTGTGCGCGTTAAATTATTGATTTTCGGCGTTTTTTCGCGTTTCGATTTCGTCTCTTGCGAATCTGGTGAATTCGCGAGTGATATTACGAAATTGAAATAAAATGTTGGTGTTTCAAGTGCCGCAGTGACGACGATGCACAATAGTGATTCGGCGGGCGTCGCTGAACTCCTGGAAGTGCGCGGAAAACGGGTCACCAACCCAACAAGAAGCAACGTTTTCTCGGGTTCGGGGCCCCTTCGATTCTCGTTAAAGAGGTTAAATGAATCGCCGCAATTGTTGGAGTCTAAATCTGAATCGAGTATAAGTTCGAAACATGAAAACGCTGAAGGAAATGTTAGGTGAGGTTAAAAATTGGGTTAACTTTTTATCTTGTCTTATTAATTCTCTTTTTTTTAGGTTAAATGTGGTGAATTTAACAAGCGAGAACTTTGCTTGCAAGAAAATACGTGAGATAAGAGAAGCGGAGGACGTAAAAGCGTTGAAAAAGTTGTTTGATTCGATTGGAAATATAAATATTGATAATAATAAGAATCGAGGGAAAGCGAGGTTAGGAAAAGTGACTTCAATCGATGTTGACGAGGTGTACGAGGCTTTTTACGGGCGGTATTATAATCACCTGCGTGAAATAATCAGTAGGGATTAAAAGAGAAGTGCGCTAAAAAGTTTTGCGAATGCGCTTTACGTTCAGTTGTATAAAAAGCTTGTAAGAGACGCGCTGAAAAATTAAAATCAACTTCTGTGATATAACCGTGCCCAAAAAGAAAATCTAAAAAAAGAAATAAATAATCCTTAAAGATAACCAAGAAGATAAAAAAGCTAAATCAGAAATAAAAAATTGTTATTAAGCTTTGTAAGAAGAAAAGTAATTGGATTGATTTGGATTTACTAAAAAAAAAAACACCAAAAAAGATAACCTCAAATTAATTTTTAATTAAAAATGGATTGTAAATGCAAAAATGTTCCGAATCACGTAAAAACGACCGATTTAGATCGAAAAGTATTGAGGGAAACTTTATATTCGGAGATATTCCAGCGACATCGAAGATCGATTTTCGCGCTCGGCTCGTTTTTGAGAATGTTAAAAACGAAAAAGTCGAATTATAACGTGATTAAACAGGATAACGAGTCGGAATAATTATTTTAACATTAATTTTCAAGGTTACAGAAATAAAAAAGTTTTAATTAAATTAAAACCGCACCTTTTTTACGGTTCAAATAGAACCGCACCTAATTTAATAATAGATAATAACCTGGATAACAATAATAAAATGGTACACACCTCGTTTTTGGATATTTGTTGGTTCCATTTAATGTTAAATTTAAGTTTATGCACTAAACAAATTTGTATAAATTAATTGGGATGTGAATTGAAAATTTAAATGATACATTTTTCGCGTGTTATACACCTCGGGTTATTATTATAATCATTGTACACTGCTTTATGTATAAAAATGCTGTTTTTAATAAAAAAGTTTTCTAATTTTTTTTTAATTTCTTCACCAATCTACGAATAACGTTCGTTTTAGTTACTCGTATATGTTTTATGTTATTAAAATTACAAATTAATTTAAATTTTATTAAATTATGCTAAAATATTTGACATGACGAGAAGTTAGTTACAAACGTACTTTTTCCAACAGATGGCGCTACCTTCGAGGCGTCTTTTTCAAGTGTCATTTTTTGACGTTTCATAAAAAAAAATGTATTTAGCTTATTTCTTATTCAATTCACTTGAAAAAGTAAGATCTTGTATAGTTGGTTATTTCGTATCTTGTGAGTTGGGTTGACTTCCTATGAATCGGTAATATGAAAGAAAATCTTCGACGATGCTGCACTAAGTGAGTAAAATAAACTTTTTTTAATGAAACGTCAAAAAATGTCACCTTCGTCACTTCGAAGACGTCGGTCTCCCCCCGAGGGCACGAATTGTCCATTCTGAAAAATACGAGTAGAGATCCAACTTAGGGATTTTAATGTTATAGAGTCCGCGATGGCAAGGGCGGCCGATGTCTTCGAAAACGGCCGTGGTGGTTTAAAGCTGTGCTAGAAAATGGTGATTTCTAATTTCTTTCTCAACACAACGTAACCTCACTTTTTTAAATGACATTTTTTTGACGTTTCTTTAAAAACATTTAATTTAACTCACTTGGTTTTAGAAGTAAACCTAAAACGAAATTTGCGTCGTAGAAGTTCGTTTTAGTCGCGTTTTAAGTTATTAAAAAAGAAATCAAATAGTAATTCGCTGTATTCGTGGTTTTAAATTCCGCTAAAATATTTGACATGACGAGAAATTAGTACTTTTTCCAACAGATGGCGCTATCTCTTATGCGTCTTTTTCAAGTGACGTTTCATTAACAAAAATTTTTTTAGCTCATTTTTCGTTAGAAATATAAAGTTTATTTCATCAAAATAAAGTTTTAGGTATTAATTTTAGTTTAATTAAAATAAAATTTAACGAATCTATCATACCAATATACTTAATTAATTAAATTAATAACAACCTCAAAATAAAAAAATTACTAAAAAAAAATTTGACATATGATGTTTATGTCAAATTTTGACACAAACCTAACCTAAAAGATTAAAACACTGCTTTATGTATAAAAATGCTGTTTTTAATAAAATGGTTTTCTATTTTTTTTATTCCTAATCTAATTATATTAATTGAATTAATTTTTTAATTCTTAATTTGATTAGTTTTTATTTTTTAGGTTCTTCCAAATGATGCAAAAGCGCGTAGATTATTTGTAACAAGCGGTGGATTAAGTAAAGTACAAGAAATCGATGCAGAACCCGGCTCAACTTTATTAGAGTACATAACAATAATAAATTCATGTTTCCCCGAAGAAATTGTACGATATTATTCCCCCGGATATCCAGATACTTTATTAGAAAAGGTTGAGCAATACTCACCGCAAATGATGACCATTCTACGAGAAACCGACGTCAAAAATACCGATGCGCAAACTCACGATACCCCAACTCAAGACACTTCTAATAATAGCCAAGAAATGAATTTGGTCGAGAGTCAATCTTTACTTTTTTAAAGGATTCGTAAAGAAGTTTTGTAGAGAAATGAGTAAGATGATTATTGTTTATTTATTCCCAGCATTTACAAGATAATTTTCTTGTTTAATAAAACTTTTATTGAATAAGATTTGTTTATTTGAGTTAAAAAATGATAAAGAAAAAAAATGAGGTTATGTTTTTTTTGACGTTTATGAAATATAACCTCAATTTTTTTCTTTAATATTTGTAAGTTTTTTAATTTAAATATGATAAATCGAGACGGTTTTAATTAATTTTAATTGATTTTAACGAAGGAACATAAAGAAAATAAGTAATATTGTAAGTAATTTTTGTTTCTGATAATTATTTTTTATTTCATACCATTTATTTTGTAGATACAACTTAAATGAATAAAATTGTTTCAACAACATTCTTTATTTATTTTTCGAATTCCCTATTTTGCTTAAAATAACGCCATCTATTATTCACACGCTGAATTATTGATAAAATTGGGTTGGTTCGAAACTCTGCTAATGAAAATATTTTACCAGGCGGCTCAAACAAAAATTGAAAATTAGATTTTGTGATACAACATTTTTGAGAATGGATCTTTTATTTAAATCACCCGGTATAATTTTTAAATTAGTCGAGTTTCAAACCATCGTTAATTTGTAATGTGGCGCCATCTGTTATTCACATACGGAATTATAGACAAAATTGTGTTGGTTGGAAACTCGGCTAATAAAAATATTGTACCGGGCGGCTCAAACAAAAATTGAAAATTTTATTTTGTGATACAAAAATTTTTGATAATGGATTTTTTATTTGAATCACCCGGTATAATTTTTTCATTAGTCGAGTTTCAAACCATCCGTAATTTGCCAAGTAGCGCCATCTGTTATTTATATGCGGAATTATCATGAAAATTGGGTTGGTTCGAAACTCGGCTAATGAAAATATTATACCGGGTGGTTCAAACAAAAATTGAAAATTAAATTTTTGGGGACGGAATTTATTAAAATAAATCTTTTATTTGAATCACCCGGTATAATTTTTTCATTAGTCGAGTTTCAAACCATCGTTAATTTACAAAGTGGCGCCATCTGTTATTCACATGCGGAATTATAGTCGAAATTGGGTTGGTTCGAAACTCGACTAACGAAAAAATTATACCGGGTGGTTTAAACAAAATTAGAAAAATTAATTTTTCGAAACGAAATATGTCAAATTGTTTGAGCCACCCGGTATAATTTTTTATTAGCCGAGTTTCGAACCTTAGGGGTTTTATATAGCGGCGCCATCTATTATTTGATTGCGGAACTAATCGAAGGAAATTTTTGAATTAGGGTTTGAAACTTGGCTAATAAAAAGTAATATACCGGGCGATTCAAATATATTATTTATTTTATTTGGCATAATTTTTTCTTATTTGAGTTTTAAAGTTAATTTTATGGTTTTTCTTATTGTTGTAATAAATAATAAATAGTTTAAGAAATTAATTTTTTGTTTTATTTTTAAATAAATAAATACATATACCTTATAAATAAATCACTTTGAGTATTATCACACTAAATCAATTTTTTTTGTTCACGATTTCTTTTCCGCACCAACATTTCTCCATTTCGTTGAATATTTATTTAAACCTTGCACGTTTTTCCCCATGCTATTTGCGATACTATTTAGTTGCGCGTTACTAAAATTATTTTTAACATCCTCCTTGGTTGGAATTTTATTTTGCATCGACGTTGTTGTCGTCGTTTCGGAATATGTCGTTTTCCATTCGCCCTCTTCGTTGCGTATTTTCACTTGATACTCAAACGGTTTATTAATATTTTTATTTTCCGCCTTATTTTCTAAATTAGAGATAGGAATTGCGTTGGGAAACAATTTTTGTTCATAATAATTAAAAATTAAGCGAGTAAAAGTTAATGAGTGGTCACTAATTTTAGTTGTACAACAAAAAATTGGTAACCAAACGTTTCCAATTGCGTTTCTATTGGTGTTTGGGTGCTGAAACATGTTGAATAAATGTTCCATTATTTTTTCTAGGGTTAGTTTCCGGTCTTTGGGGAGATTCTCAAGATGAGTTTCGACGAGCCTTTTTCTTTGATCCGAGGTAAGTCTTTCTAAAAATTGTCTTATTTATTTATTTATTTAAACAGATAATTTTAATTTACCGTAATTGTCGCAATAATCCAAAAATATTTCTTCGGGGACTAATTTATCGTTTAATTCTTTTAGAATCTTTAACAATATTATCGCTAAATCCAACGGCTCCATCTTGCTTATATCTGGGTTTTTTTTGGAAATCCTCCTTTTAAATTTATTCATGTACTCTTTACTCGAAGAGGTTATGTAGAGATCTTTCGTACCTACTTTTCCTTCTAAAACCTTTAAAATATCGCAAACCACCCACGGGATCGATTCATTTTCGCGCTTCGGCAAAGATTCGAACGGATAATCATAAAAAGGATTATCATTAACTAAAATAAAAAGATATTAATGAATTTAAATTTTTAGGTTAAGTTTATGTCAAAATTTAAAAATAACACCAACTTCGAAATAAAAAAATTACTAAATAAAATTTATGTCAAATTTTGACATAAACATAACCTAAACGTCAAAATTAACCTTTTTTCGATTCCGATCCAAACGAGCTTAAACTCCAACTGCTCCCAAATAAAGCTTCCTTAGATTCGGTCTTTTTAAGCCCGAAAATTCCACCAACAAACGAAGCCATCGTATTTTTGGTTGTTCCTTCTTCCGAAAATTGCCGTTCGATTACTTTTTCTTCCGGAACCATCGCTAAATCCTCTTTAATCTTAGTTTCTTCGCCCCTAAATTCCTTTTAAAATAAATTAGGATCGAATCAAACCAATTTAACAAAATAAATTATTTATATTCCTTTGGTATGTATGAATAAATAAATAAAGACACAAAAAGTGAGTTTATCTAATCTAAATAGAAAGAAGCGTACTCAAGAAAACATGCTTTTTAACATAAATCACATTATTTAACATTTTTTTTTTTTGGTATAACGATGGCACATAAATGCTTCACACAACGTGTTAAGTTAATTTCCACATGCACAATTTGCACAAAACGAACAACGCGCTAACTCACGGATGAAGTTAATTGTTGCAAATCCATTTTGTACGAGACGAAAATCATTTCCACCACTTTATTCGCCAACAAACTAAAATTAACCGCGTTGTAACCCGGATCGGGGTTTTTATCTTGTTGGTACCAAATTAAAGAGGGGCCCCAAACGATCGCTAAACTTTGTAGGGTCATTTTGTTGTAGGAGCTGTTTGATTCGATTTTTAATAAATGCTCGATTAATTCTTTTAGGTTCTCTTTAAAAGGGGATTCGATTTCGTTTATTGTTTCGATTACTTGGGTTGAGCGTTCGTTTGGGCTAAGCTTTGTGTTTTCTAAAAAATTTAAAATTTTAATTCAAATTATTTATTTATTTATATCTTACCCATGATTTTATTTAGCTTCTCAAAATCTTTATGGGGCAAAACTGGGTCGACCAATTCTCTATAAAATAATTTTAAAGTTCCGGTTAAAACTTCGACGTCTTTGACGTGTTTATCCAAAATTTTGATGTTATTCTCGTCGATTTGTAGCCTAATTTTTTGTATAACAGCCATATTCCCGGAAATCCTATAAATGTACTCCGTTTTGATGTTATCTTCTTGCTCGATTAAAGCCATGATTTTTTTGACAAAGGGAGGAACGGCGTTTCCTTCAAAACGATCCCTCAAAACGGGTAATTTATTCCCGAAAACATTTTCGTTCTTTAATATACCCTTTTTTTCTAATAAATGTTTATCGGAACGACGCCTCAAGAATTTGCGCAAAAAGTTTCGGCTGTCGGCCAAAATCGAGTCTTGATTTCGAATGGGATTTTTAAAAACGACGGTTCTAATTCCGTCTTTCGTTTTGTAGGTGATTTGGTGTTTTTCGATTTCTACTTTTCCTTCGACCATTTCCGTCCTGAGTAGGCAATCGTTGCTGAAAAATTGGATTTGGTGCTCTCCGATTTCGATCTTTCCATTGTCAACTTTTAGTTTTGTGTTGTTGTCACCTTTTAATTTGTATGGTCCTTTTGTGAAACTGAAATAAAAAAAAATTTGTTTTAAATTTAATATTTAAAGAAATATTTGGCTAGATATATAAATATATAGATAGTAAAATTAAAGTGGAATATATAATCTGGTCCTTGATACATAATATACATATACATAGTAATTTTGGCCAACTCAAGCTAAAGTTTTTGCTATAAACTTCTGCGCCGTTTTGGACCTAAAAAAGGAAGCAGAAAGGTGCATCGATAAATATTTTCAATTATAAAAGGGCGGGTGACCTTAGAGATTTTTGATAGTACCTGGTTGTATCTATGGTTGAAGTTAAATATCTAGGAGTAATCCTAGATAAAACCCTCTCATGGAATAGATATTTGCAGGGAGTTTTACACAAAGCTAGACTATCCTTGTGGAATTGTCGTAGACTTTGTAGAAAAAATTAGGGTTTTGCCCCTAAAAGACTGTACTGACTCTATGTAACTGTGGTTAGAGCTAGAAATCCTTCTTAAGAAAGGTGTGAAGAACTCTGTTTAATGCTGTAAAAGAACTTTAAAAACACTGAGTTATGATAATAGAGCTTCTCTGATCGGGATGTCCCAGGTCACTTTGGGGTTGCTAGCAATGAAGCGGCAGATGAGGTAACACGAGAGAATTGAAATGTGGACTGAAATTATTGTGGACCAGTTCTTCTAGAATGAGACATACTAAGTTGTTTATTAACATTGACACTGTCAAAAACCCGGGAATATATTAGTACTTGCTCGTAGTAGCTTTACAAAAAATTGTGTCACTGAGGCACTGCCTCGGTCGCAAGCGACCTCGGCTATAAATAGAGAACGATAAACTTTTTTTAAAGTTCTATTTTTGAGGTTAATATAAATATATCTACTTCGTTGAATATCAAAATATCCAAAATCAGTTATTTTTGAATACACTCTCTGATCAGTGCGGAGAAAGCTTGACTAAACAGGTCTTCTTTTATTATATTTATTCCTTTTATTAGAAATCGTGTGTCAAACTTAATAATTCTTTCAACCTTAACTCAATCAAATTAATTTTTTTTTTTCAAAATATATATTATAATATATTATAATTATATTATATTATTATTTATTATATACTATATTTATTTTTTCCTCCCATGTCTAAGAAAATATATTACTGAGCCACCGCTTCGGCCCCGCAAGTGATCTCGTCTGTAAATGCAGAACGATACACTTTTTTAAAATTCTCTTTTTGGGATTAATTATAAATATAGTAACTTGTCTGAACATCAAAAATTCTAAAATTAGTTGCTTTTGAACGATGGGTTTGATATTTTGTCATTCATGACTGACAAAAAGTGTTAATGAGCCACTGCCTCGGCCGCAAGCGACCTCGGGTTTTTGAGGTTAATAAAAATATATCTACTTGGTTAAATATCAAAGTATTCAAAATGAGTTATTTCTTGAGATTGGCTTTCTTTTTTCCATCCATATCTAAGAAAATATATAATTGAGCCACTGCCTCGGCCGCAAGCGACCTCGGCTATAAATACAGAATGATACACTATTCTAAAGTTCCTTTTTTGAGGTTAATAGAAATATATCTACATGGTTAAGTATCAAAGTGTCCAAAATCAGTTATTTCTTGAGGTTGGCTTTCTTTTTTCCGTCCATATCTAAGAAAATATATAATTGAGCCACTGCCTCAGCCGCAAGCAACATCGGCTATAAATATAGAATGATACAGTTTTTTACAGTTCTCTTTTTAGAATTAATTAGAAATACAGTAACTTGTTTGAGCATCAAAAGGTCTAAAATTGGTTCTTTTTAGACGATACCTTTGATATTTTGTCATTCATGACTAAGAAAAAGTGTTAATGAGCTACTGCCTCGGCCGCAAGCGACCTCGGCTATAGATACAAAACGATAAACTTTTTCAATGTTCTCTTTTTGGAATGAATAAAAAATATATCCACTTAGCTAAGCATCAAAGATTCTAAAATCAGTTGTTTTTGGATGATGGGTTTGATATTTTGTCATTCATAACTGAGAAAAGTATCAATGAGCTACTGCCTCGGCCGCAAGCGACCTCGGCTATTAATATAAAACGATACACTTTTTTAAAGTTCTCTTTTTAAGGTTATTAAAAATATACCTACATGGTTAAGTATCCAAGTGTCCAAAATCAGTTATTTTTTGAGATTGGCTTTCTTTTTCCGCCCATATCTAAGAAAATATATAATTGAGCCACTGCCTCGGCCGCTAGCGACCTCGGCTATAAATACAGAATAATACAATTTTTTATAGTTCTCTTTTTAGGATTAATTAGAAATACAACTACTTATCTGAGCATCAAAAATTTTAAAATCAGTTCTTTTTGGACGATACCTTTGATATTTTGTCATTCATGACTAAGAAAAAGTGTTAATAAGCCACTGCCTCGGCCGCAAGCGACCTCAATTATAAATACAGAACAATAAACTTTTCCAAAGTTCTCTTTTTGAAATGAATAAAAATATATCCACATAGCTGAGCATCAAAGATTCTAAAATCAGTTGTTTTTGAATGATGGCTTTGATATTTTGTCATTCATGACTAAAAAAAAGTGTCAATGAGCTACTGCCTCGGCCGCAAGCGACTTCGGCTATAAATATAAAACGATACACTTTTTTAAAGTTCTCTTTTTGAGGTTAACAGAAATATATCTACATGGTTAAGTATCAAAGTATCCAAAATCAGTTATTCCTTGAAGTTAGCTTTCTTTTTTCCGCCCATATTTAAAAAAATATATAATTGAGCCACTGCCTCGGTCGCAAGCGACTTCGGCTATAAATACAAAATAATACAGTTTTTTACAGTTCCCTTTTTAGGATTAATTAGAAATACAGTCACTTGTCTAAGCATCAAAAGTTCTAAAATTAGTTCTTTTTGGACGATACCTTTGATATTTTGTCATTCATGACTAAGAAAAAGTCTTAATGAGCCACTGCCTCGGCCGCAAGCGACCTCGGCTATAAATACAGAACGATAAAGTTTTTCACAGTTCTCTTTTTGGAATGAATAAAAATATATCCACTTAGCTAAGCATCAAAAAGTCTAAAATCAATTGCTTTTGGACGATGGCTTTGATATTTTATCATTCATGATTGAGAAAAAATGTCAATGAGCTACTGCCTCGGCCGCAAGCGACCTCGGCTATTAATATAGAACAATACACTTTTTTAAAGTTCTCTTCTTGAGGTTAACAGAAGTATATTTACTTGGTTAAATATCAAAGTGTTAAAAAACAGTTATTTCTTGAGATTGACTTTCTTTTTTCCGCCCATATCTAGGAAAATATACAATTGAGCCACTGCCTCGGCCGCAAGCGACCTCGGCTATAAATACAGAATGATACAGTTTTTTACAGTTTTCTTTTTAGGATTAATTAAAAATAAAATTACTTGTCTGAGCATCAAAAGTTCTAAAATCAGTTCTTTCTGAACGATAACTTTGATATTCTGTCATTCACGACTGAGGAAAAATGTTAATGAGCCACTGCCTCGGCCGCAAGCGACCTCGGCTATAAATACAGAACGATACACTTTATCAAAGTTCTCTTTTTGGAATGAATACAAATATATCCACTTAGCTGAGCATCAAAGATTCTAAAATCAGTTGTTATTGGATGATGGCTTTAATATTTTGTCATTCATGACTGAGAAAAAGTGTTAATGAGCTACTGCCTCGGCCGCAAGCGACCTCGGCTATGAATATAAAATGATACACTTTTTTAAAGTTCTCTCTTTGAGGTTATTAGAAATATATCTACATGATTAAATATCAAAGTATCCAAAATCAGTTATTTTTTGAGATTGACTTTCTTTTTTCTCCCATATCTAAGAAAATATATAATTGAACCACTGCCTCGGCCGCAAGCGACCTCGGCTATAAATACAGAATGATACAGTTTTTTATAAATACAGTCACTTGTCTGAGCATGAAAAGTTCTAAAATTAGTTCTTTTTGGACGATACTTTTGATATTTTGTCATTCATGACTAAGAAAAAGTGTTAATAAGCTACTGCCTCGGCCGCAAGCGACCTCGGCTATAAATATAAAACGACACACTTTCTTTAAAATTCTCTTTTTAAGGTTAATACAAATATATCTACTTTGTTGAGTAACTAAAGTTTCCAAAATCAGCTATTTTTAGATGGTGGCTTTAATATTTTAGAATTTATGTATAAAAAAAGTGTTACTGAGCCACTGCCTCGGCCGCAAGCGACCTCGGCTGTAAATTGAAAACGATACATTTTTTTAAAGTTCTTTTTTTGGAATTAATAGCAGAGAACTAGATTCTGCTTCCAGAAGACTATATACTGCTGGTAAACAACTTAATAGTGCAGATAGAAGACTTGATATTACTAGTAGACGGTGCCAAAAGCCTAGAGTACTCGTAAAGAGCTAAATACTTCTGGTAAGAGACCATATGTTCCTGTCAGAAGACTATACTGCATGCAAAAGACTAGATATTGCTGGTAAAAGACCAAATAGTACTACCAGAACTCTAAATATTGTTGGCAGAAGATCAAATATTTCTGCCAGAAGACTATAACACTCGTAAAGAGCTAGATACTTCTCGATATACTCCTTCCAAAAGACTATACTGCATGCAAAGGACTACATATTGCTTGTAAAAGACCAAATCCTCTTGCCAGAAATAACCACTGATAGAATTCACACTGTTGTTACCAATTTTTCATCGTTCTCAGATATTATATATACCTTTTTATTTTATCTTATCTCATCCTTCGATAAAAAAAATTCAACATACCCTTTAATACTATTCGTAGTTTCATGAATAGTTTGAGCGTATTCCTTCCTATTCGAGCTCGATTCGCTTCTCCTTAACTCAACCCCACCGATGCCATCATCAGGAATCGCCGGGAATTTCGCTGGTTTAGGCCTCGTCGGTGAATTGGAATGTTTTTGGTCGAATTCCGTGCATTTATCAAGAATCTCCTGCAATAAAAAACCAACTTAATTAATATAAAATAATTAAATTAACCTTTTTTTAACCTCAACGCCCAAAATTGATCTCATTCTATTATGTAAATACAAATAAAAAAAATTTCTTATCGTTTACTCATTGAAAACTCGAACGAAACTAACAGTTATTTTTTTCATATTGTGTTTTGAACGTTTCGATAACGAGAATATCTACGTTACGTAGAGATAAGAAACAAAGCCCACCGTTTTTCTCGTTTATTTTGTTTTTTTTTTAAATTTTATTTAGTAATAATAATAATAAATAAAACGTACCATTATGTATTATAATTTTTAATCATAGATTTTAAAATAAACCAAACGAGAAATGAACTAAACCGATTCTATTCAACAACAAAAACATAATAATTGTTTCATCCTAAATATCTCCCTCTCTCCATCTCTGTTTCTCTCGATTTTTAAACCGCAGCTTCCTTCGAAACCAATTGAATCATCGCGCGTTATATCGACGGAGTAAATAAAAAAAAAACGTTTGTGAATGAAATTATTATTGTAATGATTTGTTCATTTTGCTAAGTGACTCAAAAATGCGTGGCATTCCGATAAAATTAGACTTAAACAATTATTTCAAAACCGTTTTTCTTTATCTATAAACGTGTTGAAAGAAAAATACAGTAAAAACTCGAATAATAACGGGGAAATTAATTTTACGTGTGAGTACACAAAAACGAAACTTTTCTTCGTTATCAATGCAATATCATTGCCGAGGCAGCTATGCTGTTGAGGCAAGAGTGCAATTTATTTAAAAAAAGGAAGTTTTTTTCATTATAAAGGTGATATCATTGCCGAGGCAGCTATGCTGCTGAGGCAAGAGCGCAATTTATGTAAAAAAAGGAATTTTTTTCATTATAAAAGTGATATCATTGCCGAGGCAGCTATGCTGCTGAGGCAAGAGCGCAATTTATGTAAAAAAAGGAATTTTTTTCATTATAAAAGTGATATCATTGCCGAGGCAACTATGCTGCTGAGGCAAGAGCGCAATTTATTTAAAAAAAGGAAGTTTTTTTTCATTATAAAGGTGATATCATTGCCGAGGCAGCTATGCTGCTGAGGCAAGTTCAAAATTTAAATAATTGAAATTATTTAGGAAGTTTTCTTCATTACAAATATATCATATAATTGCCGAAGCAGCTTAGCTGCTGAGGCAGGAGTGCGCGAATACACAAAACCGAAAGTTTTCTGTCCTACATATATAGTATATAATTGCCTCAGCAGCTGAGCTGCTGAGGCAAGAGCGTAACTACTTAAGATATAATTTAAGAAATTTTCTTCATTATAAATATATCATATAATTGCCGAAGCAGCTTAGCTGCTGAGGCAGGAGTGCAAGAATACACAAAACCGGAAGTTTTCTGTCCTACAAATATATTATATAATTGCCGAAGCAGCTAAGCTGCTGAGGCAGGAGCGTAACTACTTAAGAAATAATTTAGAAAGTTTTCTTCATTACAAATATATTATATAATTGCCGAAGCAGCTTAGCTGCTGAGGCAGGAGTGCGCGTATACACAAAACCAGAAGTTTTCTGTCTTACACATGTATTATATAATTGCCGAAACAACTAAACTGCTGAGGCAGGAGTGCGCGACTACATAAAATCGGAAGTAAAAATCGAAAAAAAAAGTAAAAATAATACAGAAATATTATAAACATATTATAATATAATTGCTGAGGCAAGAGCGTACGTTTATAATGAAGAAAACTTTCGTTTTTAAAATAAATTGCGCTCTTGCCTCAGCAACGTAGTTGCTTCAACAATTATGTGATATATTTATAATAAAGAAAATTTTTGGTTTTGTGTACTCGCAGTTCTGCCTCAGCAGCTTAACTGCTTCGGCGATTATGTGATATATTTATAATAAAGATAACTTCCGATTTTATGTACTCGCACACTTCTGCCTCAGCAGCTCAGCTGCTTCGGCAATTATATGATATATTTATATTGAATAAAATTTCTTAAATTATTCAATAGTTACGCTGTTGCCTCGGCAGCTTAACTGCTTCGGCGATTATGTGATATATTTATAATAAAAATAACTTCCGATTTTATGTACTCGCACACTTCTGCCTCAGCAGCTCAGCTGCTTCGGCAATTATATGATATATTTATATTGAATAAAATTTCCTAAATTATTCAATAGTTACGCTGTTGCCTCGGCAGCTTAGCTGCCTCGGTTATTACATTTATAACAAAGACAACATCAATTTTTTCAGTAGACGTGCTCCTGCCTCAGCAGCTTAGCTGCTGAGGCAATTATATGATACGTTTATAATAACAAAAACATTCGTTTTTGAATTAAATTGCGCTCTTGCCTCAGCAGCTTAGCTGCTTCGGCAATTCTATAATATATTTATAATAAAAAAAAATTCTGATATGTGTACGTGCGCACTTCTGCCTCAGCAGCTACGCTGCTTCGGAAATTATTTTATATACTTATAATAAAGAAAACTTCCGTTTTTTTAAATAAATTGCGCTCTTGCCTCAGCAGCATAGCTACCTCGGCAAATATTATTACATTTATAACGAAGAAAACTTCTTTTTTTTTTTTAAATAAATTACGCTCGTGCCTCAGCAGCTTAGCTGCTTCGGCAATTTTTCATATAAGGTACTTTTGGCTATAACGGACACTCCCTTCCCCGTATTAGTCCGTTATATCAAAGCTTTTTTACTATATTATAAATTCTTTCATTTAATTTATTAATTTATTTTTCCTATTAACGTTATTATTTTTTAACACGGAACTATACATTTCTCGTTTACTTACGTTTTGTACGTAAGTCGATTAAAACGAGTCATTTGTATGAATTTATTAAATTTATTATGAAAGACACGTTTCGCGGCCGCGTCATCGTCACTCCGGTGACGTTCGTTATTATTCACGCGGACAGGAAATGTTTTTTAACATTACTTTATCGCTAAAACGGGGCAATCAAAAGAAAACCACACGCGGATAACTTATTTCTTTATAAACAATTTCTTTAGAAGTATTATAAAATTTTATAAAAAATAATTTTTATTTATAAAATCGTTTAATTTATGAAAAATCCTTTGAAATGAGTACAAACACGATGGGGTTATCTTTAAAAATAGAAAAGTTAACCTAAATAACCTAAAATAACTTAGGCGCCATCTTGAAAATTATTTTATAACCTAAACCCATAAAGTTTGATGTGATTTTACATCTTATACGATTTTATTAATAATTTTTTTTTATATAATTAGATTATCATTAGGAATAAAAAAATAACCTAAAAAGTCAAGGCGCCATCTTGAAAATTTGATATAAAATAAACTCATCGGGTTTAATTAATGTCATTTTATAAATAACTCAATTTTATTAATATTTTTTTTATATGAGATTTTCTTCATAAATAAAAAAGATAACCTAAAATAACGTAGCCGCCATTTTGAAAATTCGTTGTAACAGAAGCACATCGAGTTTGACATCGTTTCAAACGATTTTTTGTGTTCTATTCGATTTTATTAATAAAAACTTTCTACACTGTAGGATTATCGTTAAAAATAAAAAAGATAACCTAAAAAATCTAGGCGCCATCTCGAAATTTTCTTTAAAAATAATTTTATCGAGTTTGGTGTCATTTTAAAGCAATTTTTATTTTATAATCGATTCGCTATAACAAAAGTTTTCGAAAAAATAAAAGAAAATCTAAATTAATCACGTCGCCATCTTGAAAATTACGTCATAAGATAAAAATATCGAATTTGATGTTCAATATATGAAAAAAATCGTTTAAAATGAATATAAACATGATGAGGTTATTATTAAAAATAAAAAAGATAACCTAAAAAACCTAGGCGCCATCTTGAAATTTTCTTTAAAAATAATTTTATCGAGTTTGGTGTCATTTTAAAGCAATTTTTATTTTGTAATCGATTCTCTATAAAAAAAGTTTTCGAAAAAATAAAAGAAAATCTAAATTAATCACGTCGCCATCTTGAAAATTACGTCATAAGATAAAAATATCAAATTTGATGTTCAATATATGAAAAAATCGTTTAAAATGAGTATAAACATGGTGAGGTTATTATTAAAAATAAAAAAGATAACCTAAAAAAATCTAGGCGCCATCTTGAAATTTTCTTTAAAAATAATTTTATCGAGTTTGGTGTCATTTTAAAGCAATTTTTATTTTGTAATCGATTCCCTATAAAAAAAAATTTTCGAAAAAAAAATCTAAATCAATTACGTCGCCATCTTGAAAATTACGTCATAAGATAAAAATATTGAATTTGATGTTCAATATATGAAAAAAATCGTTTAAAATGAGTATAAACATGGTGAGGTTATTATTAAAAATAAAAAAGATAACCTAAAAAAACCTAGGCGCCATCTTGAAATTTTCTTTAAAAATATTTTTATCGAGTTTTTTGTCATTTTAAAGCAATTTTTATTTTGTAATCGATTCCCTATAAAAAAAGTTTTCGAAAAAATAAAAGAAAATCTAAATTAATCACGTCGCCATCTTGAAAATTACGTCATAAGATAAAAATATCGAATTTAATGTTTAATATATGAAAAAAATCGTTTAAAATGAGTATAAATAAACATGGCGAGGTTATTATTAAAAATAAAAAAGATAACCTAAAAAACCTAGGCGCCATCTTGAAATTTTCTTTAAAAATAATTTTATCGAGTTTGGTGTCATTTTAAAGCAATTTTTATTTTATAATCGATTCTCTATAAAAAAAGTTTTCGAAAAAATAAAAGAAAACTTAAATTAATCACGTCGCCATCTTGAAAATTACGTCATAAGATAAAAATATCGAATTTGATGTTCAATATATGAAAAAAAATCGTTTAAAATGAATATAAATATGGTGAGGTTACTATTAAAAATAAAAAAGATAACCTAAAAAAACCTAGGCGCCATCTTGAAATTTTCTTTAAAAATTATTTGATCGAGTTTGGTGTCATTTTAAAACAATTTTTATTTTATAATCGATTCTCTATAAAAAAAAAATTTTAAAAAACGAAAATCTAAATTAATCACGTCGCCATCTTGAAAATTACTTTCTAAGAAGAAAAAATCGAATTTGATGTTCAATATGTGAAAAAAATCGTTTAAAATGAATATAAATATGGTAAGGTTATTATTAAAAATAAAAAAGATAACCTAAAAAACGTAGGCGCCATCTTGAAATTTTCTTTAAAAATAATATTATCGAGTTTGGTGTCATTTTAAAGCAATTTTTATTTTGTAATCGATTCTGTATAAAAATTTTCGAAAAAAAAAAAGGAAAATCTAAATCAATGACGTCGCCATTTTGAAAATTACTTTGTAAGAAAAAAAATATCGATTTTGATGTTCAATATATGATAAAAATCGTTTAAAATGAGTATAAACATGATGAGGTTATTATTAAAAATAAAAAAGATAACCTAAAAAACCTAGGCGCCATCTTGAAATTTTCTTTAAAAATATTTTTATCGAGTTTGGTGTCATTTTAAAGCATTTTTGATTTCCTACGTGATTTTATTAATGAAAATTATTTCGTATCATGGGTATATATATAATTGTAGAAAAAAGATAACATAAAAATCCTAGCCGCCATCTTGAAAGTTCGTTTAAGATGGATTATTTTAAAATATGTTTAGAAGAAATTAAAAAAGTGTTCGTAGTCATTTTAGAATGTTCAGAAATTTTTGGTCATCATTGTATTCAATTGAAATATACAGTGATGAGCAAAAATTGAAGTATCTCAAAAAAAATTTTTTTACCTCTTCAAATTCATCTTCTTCCTCGCTACTATACCACAAATTGGTAATCCAGTGAAGAACATCTTTGGTTAAATAAAACTCGACTTTTTCGACTTTAACCGGACGTTTATTAAATTCCTGTTCGACGCATTCTTGAAAAACGGTCGAAACCGGTCGTTCTTCCGCGAAATTAATTTTACAATCGGCCGAACTTTGCCCGGAACCGCTCGACGTGCACTCCCAAAGCCGAACGTAAACACTTTTCGAATTATTCGAATCTTTGTGCATACTAATCTCCTTATTTTCTTGTTTCGAACACAACAACAACGAAAACTCCGACGAGTTCGGTCGAAAATACCGCGACGGCTCGTAATTTTCCGTACGAAAACGCAACTCCTCCAACCAACAAGTTAAACTATCGGGAATTTCCTCCGATTTAAACATTTGACTCGACTTTATCGTCTTGTTTTATTTTCTTTATCTTTTTTTTTATCTTTATTTGCTTTGATTCGATTCTTTTTGAGTCACTATTTTATTTCTTTTTTTTTTTTTTTAATACGAAATAAATGAATAACTCGCGAGAAGGAAGCGAAGAATACAACAACGCGATGTTGACTACTCAAAAAACTCAAACGCACTCAAACAAACGTGTGTCTTTGCTTGAGCACGAGCCGTCGCTTAACTGACCGCGTTAATTGGTTCAATTAATTTTATATGAAAGAACTCCGTCAAAGAGCAAAGTTGAACGTGCTTTGGTTAACCTCGCTTTCGAATTTCATTCAAATACTTAACTTACACAAATTTATATTTATTATTCTTAGTCTGCTTTAAAAAGCGAATTATTATTTATTTAATAAAGCGCCCTCTAGAGGATATTATTTTTTATATATTTAGAATCATTTAAAATCATTAATTTGATATTTTTAAAATGGTATCAATATTTAACACAGTCCGATTAATAAACAATCCACTTTTCGATTGAAAGAGTCACTTAAAAAAAACCACCCTCAACATAAAGGTAACAAACTTGTAAAACACTCTATCTGCCGCTTGCAAACATTTTTAGTAAGTGCGCGGCAAAATTATCGCTGTCACGGACTTGCCGCTGTTGATGTAATGTTTGCCGAGGTCGCTTGCGGCCGAGGCAATAGAGCATATGCTCAGCAATCCTGGGTTGCTTTGAAATTCATTGAAATGCTTCGATTGGAAGCAACTTTTGCTTCATGAGGCAGACTCATACATTTGTTTTTTGATTTATTTATTTATGTTATTGTTAGAACAAGGAATTATGATTGTTGCTCACTCCGCCGAGGTCGCTTGCGGGCGAGGCGTTACAATGAATTCCACATCAACATAAAACTGGTGAACAGGTATTGTACTGCCTCGGCTGCAAGCAACCTTGACATATAAGTTACATTTTATTGTTTGCCGAGGTCGCTTGCGGCCGAGGCAATAGAGCATGTGCTCAGTAATCTTATATTGTTATGAAATTCATTGAAATACCTCGATTAGAAGCGACTTTTCCTTCATGAGGCAGACTCATACATTTGTTTTTTGATTTATTTATTTATGCTATTGTTAGAGCAAGAAATTATGATTGTTCCTCACTCCGCCGAGGTCGCTTGCGGGCGAGGCGTTACAATGAATTCCACATCAACATAAAACTGGTGAAAATGTATTGTACTGCCTCGGCTGCAAGCAACCTTGACATGTAAGTTACAATTTATTGTTTGCCGAGGTCGCTTGCGGCCGAGGCAATAGAGCATGTGCTCAACAATATTGGGTTGCTTTGAAATTCATTGAAATGCTTCGATTCGAAGCGACTTTTGCTTCATGAGGCAGACTCATACACTTGTATTTTGGTTTATTTATTTATGTTATTGTTAGAGCAAGGATTTATGATTGTTCCTCACTCCGCCGAGGTCGCTTGCGGGCGAGGCGTTATAATGAATTCCAGATCAACATAAAACTGGTGAAAATGTATTGTACTGCCTCGGCTACAAGTAACCTTGACATATAACTTACATTGTAATGTTTGCCGAGGTCGCTTGCGGCCGAGGCAATAGAGCATGTGCTCAGTAATCTTATATTGTTATGAAATTCATTGAAATACCTCGATTAGAAGCGACTTTTCCTTCATGAGGCAGACTCATACATTTGTTTTTTGATTTATTTATTTATGCTATTGTTAGAGCAAAAAATTATGATTGTTTTTCACTCCGCCGAGGTCGCTTGCGGGCGAGGCGTTACAATGAATTCCACATCAACATAAAACTGGTGAAAATGTATTGTACTGCCTCGGCTGCAAGCAACCTTAACATGTAAGTTACAATTTATTGTTTGCCGAGGTCGCTTGCGGCCGAGGCAATAGAGCATGTGCTCAGTAATCTAATATTGTTATGAAATTCATTAAAATACTTCGATTAGAAGCGACTTTTGCTTCATGAGACAGACTCATACATTTGTTTTTTGATTTATTTATTTATGTTATTGTTAGAAAAATTATGATTGTTTTTCACTCCGCCGAGGTCGCTTGCGGGCGAGGCGTTACAATGAATTCCACATCAACATAAAACTGGTGAAAATGTATTGTATTGCCTCGGCTACAAGTAACTTTGACATATAACTTACATTGTAATGTTTGCCGAGGTCGCTTGCGGCCGAGGCAATAGAGCATGTGCTCAGTAATCTTACATGGTTATGAAATTCATTGAAATACCTCGCTTAGAAGCAACTTTTGCTTCATGAGGCAGACTCATACATTTGTTTTTTGATTTATTTATTTATGTTATTGTTAGAGCAAAAAATTATGATTGTTTTTCACTCCGCCGAGGTCGCTTGCGGGCGAGGCGTTACAATGAATTTCACATCAACATAAAACTGGTGAAAATGTATTGTATTGCCTCGGCTACAAGTAACCTTGACATATAACTTACATTGTAATGTTTGCCGAGGTCGCTTGCGGCCGAGGCAATAGAGCATGTGCTCAGTAATCTTATATGGTTATGAAATTCATTGCAATACCTCGCTTAGAGGCAACTTTTGCTTCATGAGGCAGACTCATACATTTGTTTTTTGATTTATTTATTTATGTTATTGTTAGAAAAATTATGATTGTTTTTCACTCCGCCGAGGTCGCTTGCGGGCGAGGCGTTACAATGAATTCCACATCAACATAAAACTGGTGAAAATGTATTGTATTGCCTCGGCTACAAGTAACTTTGACATATAACTTACATTGTAATGTTTGCCGAGGTCGCTTGCGGCCGAGGCAATAGAGCATGTGCTCAGTAATCTTACATGGTTATGAAATTCATTGAAATACCTCGATTAGAAGCAACTTTTGCTTCATGAGGCAGACTCATACATTTGTTTTTTGATTTATTTATTTATGCTATTGTTAGAGCAAAAAATTATGATTGTTCCTCACTCCGCCGAGGTCGCTTGCGGGCGAGGCGTTACAATGAATTCCACATCAACATAAAACTGGTGAAAATGTATTGTACTGCCTCGGCTACAAGTAACCTTGACATATAACTTACATTTTATTGTTTGCCGAGGTCGCTTGCGGCCGAGGCAATAGAGCATGTGCTCAGTAATCTTATATGGTTATGAAATTCATTGAAATACCTCGCTTAGAAGCAACTTTTGCTTCATGAGGCAGACTCATACATTTGTTTTTTGATTTATTTATTTATGTTATTGTTAGAAAAATTATGATTGTTTTTCACTCCGCCGAGGTCGCTTGCGGGCGAGGCGTTACAATGAATTCCACATCAACATAAAACTGGTGAAAATGTATTGTATTGCCTCGGCTACAAGTAACCTTGACATATAACTTACATCTTATTGTTCGCCGAGGTCGCTTGCGGCCGAGGCAATAGAGTATGTGTTCAGTAATCTTATATTATTATGAAATTCATTAAAATACCTGGATTAGAAGCGACTTTTCCTTCATGAGGTAGACTCATACATTTGTTTTTTGATTTATTTATTTATGTTATTGTTAAAGCAAAAAATTATGATTGTTTTTCACTCCGCCGAGGTCGCTTGCGGGCGAGGCGTTACAATGAATTCCACATCAACATAAAACTGGTGAAAATGTATTGTACTGCCTCGGCTGCAAGCAACCTTGACATGTAAGTTACAATTTATTGTTTGCCGAGGTCGCTTGCGGCCGAGGCAATAGAGCATGTGCTCAACAATCTTGGGTTGCTTTGAAATTCATTAAAATGCTTCGATTCGAAGCGACTTTTGCTTCATGAGGCAGACTTATACACTTGTATTTTGGTTTATTTATTTATGTTATTGTTAGAGCAAGGATTTATGATTGTTCCTCACTCCGCCGAGGTCGCTTGCGGGCGAGGCATTACAATGAATTCCACATCAACATAAAACTGGTGAACATGTATTGTATTGCCTCGGCTGTAAATAACCTTGACATGTAACTTACAATTTTTGTTTGCCGAGGTTGCTTGTGGCTGAAGCAATAGAGCATGTGCTTAGTTATCTTAGGTTGTTTTGAAATTCATTCTAACGCCTCGCCCGCAAGCGACCTCGGCGGAGTGAGGTAAAATCATACTTTCTTGCTCTAATAACATAAATAAATAAAAAAAACCTGCGATACATGATTTTACTTCATTACGCTGAGGTCGCTTGCGGGCGAGGCATTACAATGAATTTCAAAACAACCTAAGGTTACTGAGCATATAGTCTATTGCCTCGGCCGCAAGCGACCTCGGCAAATATTAAGTCAATAGATACATGATTTAACTTCTTTACGCCGAGGTTCCTTGCGGGCGAAGCGTTGCAATGAATTTCACAACAACCCAAGATTACTAAGCATATGCTCTATTGCCTCGGCCGCAAGCGACCTCGGCAAATATTAAATCATGAGATACATGATTTTACGACATGACGCCGAGGTCGCTTGCGGGCGAGGCGTGACGATGAATTTCAAAACAACACAAGACTGTTGAGGATATGCTCTATTGCCTCGGCCGCAAGCGACCTCGGCAAATATTAAATCAATAAATACATGATTTAACTTCCTTACGCCGAGGTCCGTTGCGGGCGAAGCGTTACAATGAATTTCAAAACAACCCAAGATTATTAAGCATATTCTCTATTGCCTCGGCCGCAAGCGACCTCGGCAAATATTAATGCAAAAGATACATGATTTTACTTCATTACGACAAGGTCCTTTACGGGCAATTTATGACGATGAATTTCAAAACAACACAAGATTCTTGAGGACATGCTCTATTGCCTCGGCCGCAAGCGACCTCGGCAAATATTAAATCAGAAGATATATAATTTTACTTCATTACACCGAAGTCGCTTGTGGGCGAAGAGTGACGATGAATTTCAAAACAACCTAAGATTGCCGAGCACATGCTCTATTGCCTCGGCCGCAAGCGGCCTCGGCATAATATAATAAAATCATGTATCTCTTGGTTTAATGTTTTCCGAGCTCGCTTGCAAGCCTCAGTATAATGTGGCAAAACCACACATTCCTTAAAATTCTCTTCTAATACTTGAATTTAAAAAAGACAAAACCACCTCGAGGCAATGTACTAATCAGCTTCTGAATCTAATATGAGACTACAATATGTAATACAGTCACTACTGTCACTAAAAGTGTGAAGCTAGACTTCACCATCTAAACAACAACGTCCAAATTATTGCAAACTTCACTGTTTTGCCTACTACTACTACTACAACTATTAAAATGACAGGAAGTAGGGGACTTTAATCATTAATATTAATTAAAACACTCATTAATCCTTAATCAAAACAATTTTTGATGAATTATTAATCAAATTTTCTCAAATCATTTCAAAAATGAACCTAATTTTAAAATATAAATATTTTTTTTATTAACCTCAAAATAATGACATTAATAATTTCGAAATTTCCCCCTAACGCCATCTTTTAGTTAAAAGCGCAACTTTAAACACCAACCTAACCTCAACTAACCATAAAAAAAGATATATTTTAAAATTAATTTAATTTATACATAATCGCTTACCGTGGCACGATGTTTCTTAATTAACTCCTCGATTCGCTGTTGATCGGAAAGATTTTTCCTTCTTATACAAACACTTTTACTTTTCTTGAGGTTACCCCACCGTTTCGAAGGCGGTTTTTCCTCGATAACAAAACTGGCGATATCATCCATCGATCTCGAACGGCGATTTTCACTGTTATGAAGCCTTCTTTGCTTCCGATATTGCTCGTTTGTCCGCAAAATCGACGTTAAATCAACCCGATTATACGCGTTTTGGACAGAAGTTGATTTCGAATTCATTGTAAGTTACTTGTAAACACGTCACGTTAAATCCAATAGTACACAATAAATATTGCAACAACGATAAAGTTTATCCGCCCTTTATCGTTGCTTTTAATCTTATCGCGTTTTCTTTTTGATAAAAAATGTTTAAAATTGTTGCAAGTTTTCGTGATTAGTGGCGCCATCTAACTGACGTATTCGTTGGTTCGCCATCTATTATCTCAATTTGTAATTAAATTTAGTTTAGTTTATTTTGATTTAATTAATTAATTAATTACAAAATCATTTATGATAATTAAAAATGATTATTTTTGAATTAAATTATTAAGTTTGATTAATTTTTTTTAATAAAATAATGTAAAAGATTTTGACAGATCAACATAACCTAAAAAAATTTATCGCCAAACGTCAACGAAATGCAGTTTAACGGTTAATCAACATACTTTTTGTTGTAAATTATGCTTTTTTAGCTTTTAAACCGTATTAAAGTAACGAGCCAACATCGTAAGTGTTTATTCCGTTATCAAGTTCCATTAAAATGGTTCCCAAGTGACTCATTCCGACTTACCCGTTTAATTATCATTAAACTTCACTTCCAGCTTAAAATCGACATGGATAAATACATCGTTGATTTGGATAAAGTCCTCGACGACTTTGAATACAGCGAATTAACCGATAATTTCGGCTCGAGTCGAACGTATTTAGCACAAGGAGGCTCAAATTACGCGTCAAGCTCGAAATCGCGCACCGGGGACGCCAAACATTCCATTACGAACGTCTTCCACAGCCTCAACGAGTATTTAAACACGGATATATCGACAAAACCGACCGCGAAGCAACCCCCTGCTGATAGTAACAAAGAAAATGAGGCTCAAAACAACAATGTTGAAGTCCAAACGGGGAATTTATTGGATTTAAGTTTCCCCGAATCAATTGAATGTAAAGAAGAAGCTATGATAATAACTGAAGTTAGTGAAAATGATGGAATTTGTGATAAAAATGAATCTAATTGTGATGCAGTGACAAATTTGGAATGTATCGATGGTGATAATAGAGTTAAAATTGAAAATGATTTAAAAAATGAGGATTTTGATGAAAATAAATTAGAAAGTGAAGAAGTAAATGAAGAAAATGAAGTAGATGGGGATAATAACTTTAAATTAGAAGGAATTGAAGATGAAATTAATGAAAAAAATGAGTCTGTTGATATTAAAGATGAAAATATTGATTTGAAAGAAGAAAATATTGATTTAAAACAAGAAAATGTTGACTTAGAAGAAGAAAAAGATAAAGTAATTAAATTTGATGATAAATTTGAGATAGATGATTCAACTTTAAATCAATTTTTGGACGAATTAGAAGTTGAATTTGAAAAAGAAAACGTCGAAGAACCCAAAATAAACGAAAAAGAAGATCTAAATGAAATTAAAATAACCGAAAAATTAGAAACCGACTCAAATATCGAAACCATTGAGCGCCCCAACAACTTAGAATTATCCCGCGAATCATTTTCGTCCGATTCGGAAGAAATAAAACCGCGAAAAATCGATTTAATTGGAGAACCGGGTTCGACCCCATATAATAACCTCTACGTTTCGAAAGAACTTACTTTAGAAGAGGTTAAAGATGCCATTGGGAAAGAAAAGGAGACTTCATCTTCGCCGACATTCTCTGAGGCTTCAACAGACACTGTAAGTGATTCTAATGATACGGAAGTCGATGATTTGGGGGGTGAAAATAAAGATGTTTGTGAAGGGGGTAAAATTGAGGAATCTCGTGATGAAATTAATGAAAATGTTGAAGTTGGAATAAGCGAAGCGAAGGTAGAGGAAGGAGTTAAAGATGAAGAAAAAGGAAATGAGGATGTGGGTGAAGCTAGTAATAATATTCCGGGTGAGTTTTAGTTCTAACATAATTCTTAAACTACAGGGTGTCTCACCTAACTGGTTAAGAAAAAAAAAATAATGTTGACGTTTTCGAACATAAACTTTCTTTAACACCTTTTTTCTCAAAATTTTTCATTATTAACGTTATTATTTTTATATCACATTTCAAAGTATTATCTTTTATCTTCAATTTGTGATATAAATCGTTACTTAACTCCAAAAAATGAAGTCAATACGATTTTTTTAATTTTGACGTTTTCGAACATAACCTAACCTAACTTAATTTTATTTAATACCTTTTTTCTCAAAATTTTTCATTATTAACGTTATTCTTTTTATATCACATCTCAAAATATCATCTTTTATCTTCAATTTGTGATATAAATCGTTTCTTAACTTCAAAAAATGAAGTCAATACGATTTTTTTAATTTTGACGTTTTCGAACATAACCTAACCCAACTTAATTTTCTTTAACACCTTTTTTCTCAATTTTTTTTATAATAAATGTTATTATTTTTATATCACATCTCAAAATATCATCTTTTATCTTCAATCTGTGATATAAATCGTTTTTAAACTTCCAAAAATGAAATCAATACGATTTTTTTAATTTTGACGTTTTCGATCATAACCTAACCCGACTTAATTTTTTTGAATACCGTTTTTCTCAAAATTTTTCATTATTAACGTTATTATTTTTATATCACATCTCAAAATATCAACTTTTATCTTTAATTTGCGATATAAATCGTTTCTTAACTTCAAAAAATGAAGTTAATACGATTTTTTTAATTTTGACGTTTTCAATCATAACCTAACCCAACTTAATTTTCTTGAACACCTTTTTTCTCAAATTTTTTCATTATTAACGTTATGATTTTTATATCACATCTCAAAATATCATCTTTTATCTTCAATTTGTGATATAAATCGTTTCTTAACTTCAAAAAATGAAGTCAATACGATTTTTTTAATTTTGACGTTTTCGAACATAACCTAACCTTTCTTAATTTTCTTTAACACCTTTTTTCTCAAAATTTTTTATTATTAACGTTATTATTTTTATATCACATCTCAAAATATCATCTTTTATCTTCAATTTGTGATATAAATCGTTTTTTAACTTCAAAAAATGAAGTATATACGATTTTTTTAATTTTGACGTTTTCGATCATAACCTAACCTAACTTAATTTTCTTTAACACTTTTTTTCTCAAAATTTTTCATTATTAACGTTATTACTTTTATATCACATCTAAAAATATCATCTTTTATCTTCAATTTGTGATATAAATTGTTTCTTAACTTCAAAAAATGAAGTCAATACGATTTTTTTAATTTTAATGTTTTCGAACATAACCTAACCCAATTTAAACTTTCTTGAACACCTTTTTTCTCAAAATTTTTCATTATTAACGTTATTATTTTTATATCACATCTCAAAATATCATCTTTTATCTTCAATTTGAGATATAAATCGTTTCTTAACTCCAAAAAATGAAGTCAATACGATTTTTTTAATTTTGACGTTTTCGAACATAACCTAACCCAACTTAATTTTCTTTAACACCTTTTTTCTTATAATTTTTTATTATTAACGTTATTATTTTTATATCACATCTCAAAATATCATCTTTTATCTTCAATTTGCGATATAAATCGTTTCTTAACTTCAAAAAATGAAGTTAATACGATTTTTTTAATTTTGATGTTTTTTTTTTCAAAATTTTTCATTATTAACGTTATTACTTTTATATCACATCTCAAAATATCATCTCTTATCTTCAATTTGCGATATAAATCGTTTTTTAACTCCAAAAAAAAAGGTGGATACGATTATTTTTTAATTTTGACGTTATTTAACATAATCTAACCTAACTTAATTTTCTTTAACACCTTTTTTCTCAAAATTTTTCATTATTAACGTTATTATTTTTATATCACATCTCAAAATATTATCTTTTATCTTCAATTTGCGATATAAATCGTTTCTTAACTTCAAAAAATGAAGTCAATACGATTTTTTTAATTTTGACGTTTTCGAACATAACCTAACCCAACTTAATTTTCTTTAAAACCTTTTTTCTCAAAATTTTTTATAATATATGTTATTATTTTTATATTACATCTCAAAATATCATCTATTATCTTCAATTTGAGATATAAATCGTTTCTTAACTCCAAAAAATGAAGTCAATATGATTTTTTTAATTTTGACGTCTTCAAACATAACCTAACCCAACTTAATTTTCTTTAACACCTTTTTTCTCAAATTTTTTTATAATAAATGTTTTTATTTTTATATCACATCTCAAAATATAATCTTTTGTCTTCAATTTAAGATATAAATCATTTTTTAATTCTAAAAAATAGAGGTCTTTTGCGGCTGAGACATTACACTATATCTTGTCAATTTAGTGTTGATTTGGTCAATTGTATTGCCTCATCCACAAGCGACCTCGGCATAATCAAATCAAAGGAACTGGTTTTGCCTTATTATACCATTGCAAGCTGAGGCAGTGAAGGGCACTTTATTTTATAGAGAAACATCGCAACTCTTTTAATATGAATAATATTCACTATTCACTATTATTAACTGAGGTTGCTGTGCAGCCAAGGTAGTGAAATGTGCATATACATATATCCATAATATTATTAAAAGCCGAGGCAGTGGTGCTGCTGAGGCAGTGGATAGGGTATTGCGAAGCTATAAATAAAGGCTTTTTTGTGTCATCAAGGTATCATGAGTCAAGGTATATAGTCATGTATTATTAGTACCGAGGCAGCTATGCTGTCAAGGCAGTAGTCCAGGTATTACAAAATAACAAGAAAAGATTTTCCTTCAGTAATAATATATTATTAGCAGCCGAGGCAGTGGTTCAAGTTTTATAAAGCAATAAGTAAAGCTATCTTTTTCTAATAAAAGCCAAGGCAGCAGAGCTGGTTGCTAATAATACATTATTACTGAAAAAAAACCTTTTCTTACTACTTTGTTATATCTGAGCCACTGCCTCGGCAGCACAGCTGCCTCGGTTGCTAATAATACATTATTACTGAAAAGGAACCTTTTCTTATTACTTTGTAATATCTGAGCTATTGCCTCGGCAGCACAGCTGCCTCGGTTGCTAATAATACATTATTAACTGAAAAAAAACCCTTTTCTTACTACTTTGTTATATCTAAGCCACTGCCTCGGCAGCACAGCTGCCTCGGTTGCTAATAATACATTATTACTGAAAAGGAACCTTTTCTTATTATTTTGTAATATCTGAGCTACTGCCTCGGCAGCATAGCTGCCTCGGTTGATAATAATACATTACTGCTGAAAAGAAATATTTTCTTATTACTTTGTAATATCTGAGTTACTGCCTCGGCAGCATAGCTGCCTCGGTTTCTCATAGTACATAAATACTTAAAGAAAGATTTACTTATTGCTTTATAATACTTAAACTACTGCCTCGGCAGCACAGCTGCCTCGGTTGTTAATAATACGTTACTACTAAAGAGAAACAATTTTTTATTGCTTTGTAATATTTGAGCCACTGCCTCGGCAGCACAGCTGCCTCGGCTACTAAATAAAAACATGAACTCAATGAAAATTTGCATATAGTAGTTAAAAAAAAATATAATTCAAAAATTTTTTTTAGTTTATTGGTTAGGCAAACAAGCACCATTATGGATTCCGGATTCTGAAGCTTTAAGTTGCCTCCATTGCGACACCCGTTTCACCGTAATCAAACGCCGCCATCACTGCCGCGCTTGCGGCTTAGTTCTTTGCTCGAAATGTTGCAACTTAAAATATCGACTAGAATACTTAGACGCGGAGGCCCGAGTTTGCCTCAAATGCCACAACATCTTACAAAACCTCGATTATTCAAGCTCGAGCGACGTCTCCCCATCAACGGGGAACTCCCCAAATCGCCAACCCAACCCCAACAACCCCATGGAGTATTGCTCGGTGGTCCCCCCGTTGCAACAAGCGGGAAGTAGTGGTAACCCCCCCACCGTTATGGTCCCTGTGGGCGTTTTAAAACGGAAAGGATCGAAAAAGTCGAATAAAAGCGTTATGTTTTGCGATGGGATTCGACCCGGAAGCGATTTAACCAAGTTGGACGGCGATTTCGACTCTTTAAAAGTTGATAATAATAATACAGATAATCGGATGGTTAAAAGCAAAGAGATACCGACTATTTACCCGGAAACGCTTACTTTCGTCCCAAAAGACAGCAAAGAACTACCTCCATTGGTCAGTGTGTGCAAATCGGAGACGAGTTATTTTTGTAATATGTATAAAAATGATGGGGATTTATTAGAGGTGCTAAAAGGAGAGAAATTAACGTTTGCTTTGCAAAAAAATGTTTTTGTTCATGTTAAAATCATCGATTGTAAGTATAAATTTTTTTTTTAGGTTATGTTTATTTTTTTTTTTGAAGTTGACATTTCATTTTGAGGTTAATTTTTTTTAAATTTCAGTAAATTGTTGTGTAAATAAACAAATTTGGTGCTTCTCAACGGAAGGATTTTTATCAGTGGGTCAAGATGAGATTGTTTATTTAATTGAGTTAACCGATGGAGAAACTTGTCTTCCAATAGACATTTTTAACCACCTCAACATCATTTACAACGATGCTTTAAAAGGTTAAATTAACATAACCTCACTAATTTAATTTAATTGATTTTTTGTTAATTTAGGCACAACAGTTTCCGAATTAGGAATTTCTTTACACGATTCATCCTCGTTCTTGGACTTTAAGAACCACGCCGGATTCCTTTACATCCGACCGACGTTTCAATGCGTTCAAAACATTATTAAGCCGAAAGAGCCGTTTCTCATCGGGCTTTTAATTCACAGGTGAATTAGATAAATTGAATTAGTTAAAAACTTACGGTTTTGTGGTGTAGATGGGAGACTCCGTGGGCGAAAATCTTTCCTTTGAGGTTAATGCTTCGTCTTGGTGCCGAGTATCGATATTATCCGTGTCCGTTAATTTCGACGCGATTTCGAGACAGTCTTTTCGTCGAATTGGGGCACACCGTTATCACTCTTTTCGCGGTAAGAGAAAAAAAATCAAAAAGAAAAATTACTTTTAAAATTTTTGTTTGTATCGTAATTTAAAAAAATTTGAGGTTATCTTTTTTTAGTAACTTTTTTTTTTTTTTAGTTACTTTATAAAAATCTAGTAACTTTTTATTTTTAACAGTTTACGAATTTAAATTTCAAAAAATTTTTAGGTTAACACAAATTAACCTATTTATTTCAATATTTTTTATATTATTTTTAGGATTTCCGCAATTTTTCGTATACTTTAACAAGTATTCGCGGTCTTTCGATTCATATGGAGGATAAAAACACGATTGTGCGAATCCCGACGAATCGTTACGATCAAGTGATGTCCTCGATGAATAATTCGAGCGATCACATCTTGGTTTTTGGTGGCAATTTTAGTACGAAAGCCGATTCCCACTTGGTTTGCATACAAGACACCCAAAGTAGCACGGAAAATTCTTACACGACGCACACGATCGATATCAAAAATCAACCTAAGAAAGTTATTGGGGCGAGTTTCATCGTGTTTAACGGTGCTTTGAAATCGACGAGCGGTTTAACCGCGAAAAGTAGTATCGTAGAGGATGGGTTGATGATACAAATTTCCGCTGAAGACATGGTTAGTTTGCGGGAGAGTTTGAGGAACATGAAGGAGTTTACAATTCAGTGTGGGTGTGTTAATATGCCTTCTGATGAGACCGTTAATATAATTTGGGGGGACGTCGATAAGGATTTTAACGTTGGGGTTGTTTCCCCGATTGATAATCAATCGTTGAGCGGGGTTCCCTCGATTCGAGTGCATAATGGAAAGAACTTTACAGGCCCAGGGAACTCGAAGATGATTCGTTGGACGGAAGTTTTTATTTTGCAAAATACTGATGAAACGTCAAAAACGAGGGACCACCCTTTAGATATTTCAAAAATTTCGGATAACATCGCTAAAGCCACCTGTACAGCTTTAGTGAAATATTTGGATTTATTATGTAGTAATAACTTTTTTAAAATAGGAATTAGGGCTACTCTACATGTTGAAAATGTAAGTTTTAATTAATTAATTTAATTAATATCGATTAATAATCGATTTTTAGGTGTCTTATAGCGCGGGGAGCAACAACGTAAAATTACCACCGATTTATATGAAAAGTTTGGATAACGAATTGATTCCAGTTCTGCACAGGATTCTTTCGAACAATTTAGGAGAGGATATCGTAACGTTAGAGCTTATATTTAGGATTTTAAACTCTTAGTTTTAAGTAAAAAAGCTCTAAACGCACTTTATGTATAAATAATGAATTAAAAAGAAATAAAAAGAAAGTAGAAAGTGTAATGTATTATATGTAGTTATGTATTAAAAAAAGAAAAAAATAAATTGTATAAAAAATATAATAAAACATATATCTTGTATACTAAATCGCTATTGTATATAATAAAATCATTAAAATATACAAATTATATTTTATTTACCAAAATTTATTGTTTTCTTTTTCTCCTTTTTTTTTGTATCACAAAAATGGAATAAATTTTAATTAATTAATTAATATACAAGTAAAAATATCCTTTTTTTTTGGTTACGATATAATCCCTAATAAGCTCCATAAAGAAAAAAATGCTTTACATATTTAACAACAAAAAAATATATAAATTCAAATTCAACTTACGATCTAGCGCCGTCTCGCAACACTTCGAAACAAATCCTACAAACCCTAACAGGCTTATTTTCGCCAAATTTAATGATGGGAGTCTCTTGGTCGGAACATTTCCCGCACAAAACCCGCCCGCAATGCCTACAATGATGTTTTCGGAACATCACAGTGAATAATTTTCCACATTCTTGGCACGAATCCGTTGTGTGTTTCCAAGGGATCGGTTGGGCTAGTTGGTCCAATAAGCACGATAATAATTGTTTGGTGGGGACCTAAAAAATAATTGTTTAATTTATAATTATTAATTAATCGCTTAGGTTCCAAATAATGCAATTTGTGTCAAAAAAAAAATTTGTGAATAAAGATCATATATACTCAAATTGCCGAGGTCGCTATAGTTGATTTTATATCAATATAACTGTAATCACCACTACAATAAGTATTACATATACTCAAAACGCCGAGGTCGCTTGCGGGCGAGGCATTAGAGTTAATTCTATATCGACAGACACTTGATCAACACTATAATAAGCACTATACAGGTGCCGGTGTGGTTCAAATTCGATAACAGAATAGGCTATCTCGGAAACTATAAGAGTTAGAAAAAAAGTAGCTGACATGTCATGATCTCGTTTTTCGAGAAACTGTTAATACCAAAACCCTCAAAGCACTATCGTCTTTTGTTTTTCCCCTAGAGGCCAAAATTGAAAATATCGTAAAACCAGCAAGTGCCATTATCTTGGTTATTCTTATAAGTGGAGCATTATAATTAAGACATTATATGGGGTTATAAATAGGTCTATTTTTTATTGTTTTAGAATAAAGCTAAAAATAAACTTTTTTTTTAATGTTGTCAAAGAAATTAAATTTACAGTTTCCTGTAAATTATAACTAAAAATTAAAAAAACATATTTCTGATATTTGAAACAAATGCATTTGTTGAACTATTTAATTTATATTTGTTTTACACAAAAGTTGGAATAGATTGCATTATTTCACACTTTTTATTAATATTTAATATTATTATTAAATAACTTAATAAATTATTGATAGATGGCGCTCATATATATATTTTTTAATTCAAATACACATTGTTATTGATGTTCTTTCCAATGATTATCGCATGTATGGTGTATTTGCGGAAAATAGGCGTGTTCAGACAGTAATTACTACCTAATTGCTATATGGTTTTGCATGAATATGACAGAAAGTTGGTCTTGTACCATTATGCAAGACAAAGTTGGTTTTGTACCAACGAATAAAAACTTTGAATAGTTGATTTAAATTTCTCAGTGTCTTATCCCTGACTTTGTTCACCAATAAAATATTATTTGTAGATAAAGTTTGTTTATTAAAAATACAAGAAACGTATTAATTAATGAATAATTACTGAACAACTTCAGGAACTAAACAGTCACAGACTGTGTCATCTTCTTCTACTAAACTTACTGGTTGTAAGGTTAGAACAGTTAAACAGTATCTTCCCAGTTTTCCCCAACCATGCGATTTAGAAGTTTTTTCATATTAGCAACCTTTTCTTTTGAAATTGGGTGAGATAGAGGAAGATTAGGGATCATAAACTGGGCAGCGGATTTTCCATTGAAACGATGTGGGATATGGAGCCTTATCTATCATTTTCAAAGAATCATTTTTTAATTTTATCGCTTTATGTATGAATGAAATGATCAGTAAACTCACGTTACTATGGTAACTAAGTGGCATTTAACGTTTTCCTCGCCTACTATAATTAAAATTTTGAATATTAATCTTTAATATTTTAGAATTAAAAAATAACGCTTATTTTCCCCAAATACACCATGCGTGCAATACATCATTATGCTCTTTTTAGTAACACCATAATCTACTATAGTTTGTATTTAAAAAAATACAACTTTGTGTTGTATCTCAAAAATCATCAAATATTTTTAAAATGTTTCAACGGCAGTATATTCTACTTAAAAAAGTGTCTTAAGAACGTATCAACCCCATTTCTCTAATTTCAAAAATAAACGAAATATGAGCATTTTTTAAAATCACAAAAATTTGACTTTTTGGCTCTAACTTAAAAACAAAAGAAGATAGAGGTTTGGTGTTTGCGGAATTGGCTTAGTCTCGAAAAAAGAGATCGGGACATCAACTGTCAGTACGATTTCACTGTTGTCCAAATGTGCAGTATTCGACGCTTTTCATCCGCATAATTTCGTCAAATTTGTTATTTATCTTTCTTTAGTTACCTTTAATTGGAAGTTGGAGTTCCGTTTGAGTTCGTATTATTGTTTTTTTAAGAATTGTTTTTAGGTTCCCTTTGTGGTAAGATTGTTGTTCGGATTTGAGAATTGTTCAACAAATTGCCGAAAACAATATACCTTTAACTCTTAAGGAAAAATATGGTTCAATAGCTCAGTATTTTATTTATGCTCCATTTACAAGTTGTGATGTTGAAAGATTATTTTCTAGGTACAAACCTTTGATTATATATAATATGGATTGAGCTAACTGAATATATCTACTAACAAAAATGTTGCTCAAGGTGAATAGACGCAGATGGAAAGCGATAATGTGAAAGTGTAACAAAGATAGATATATTATATGTCAGTACGCTTCTATATCTATCTCACTTCTATCAGTACACCCATTATATGGCATTACGCTTCTATGTCTATCTCGGTTCGATCACCTTGCGCAAGCTATCTCTCTCGTTGGCTCAATCCATATTATATATAATCAAAGGTACAAACTCATTTTAACGTCAACTAGAACGTCATTTACAGAAGAAAATTTAGGGATGGTTGTTTCAATATGCGTTAACAGCAATTTTTTTATATCCGTATCCGATTTGTGATTGATATTACAAATCGGATCATGTTTTTTTGAATTAAAGTTATAAAATACATATATTTTTTTTTTAATATTTTCAAATCGTACTGACAGTTGACACTGACGTGTAATAAACCGATTGTCGGTCGTCAACAACAACCGATGAGGTGAGTTGACTTGACGCCACCGACTTGTTTTCTAGGAGAACAAGTGCTGGGGGTAAATCGTATCGTTCCGTTACAAAAGTTCCGTGCCCTAATAATAACACCCAAATTTGCCCACCCTATACAAGTAGCCAAGTATTTGTTGATAAGAACTCAACTCTAGTGCCTCGCCCGCAAGCGACCTCGGCATTTTGAGTGTATGTGATACTTTATTGCAGTGTCGAACTGGTTCGCGTAGATATATCAACTCTAGTGCTTCGCCCGCAAGCGACCTCAGCGTTTTGAGTGTATATGATGTTTTATTGTAGTAGTGACTAAGTATTTGTTGATAATAACTCAATTCTAGCGCCTCGCCCGCAAGCGACCTCGGCGTTTTGAGTATATGTGATACTTTATAGCAGTGTTGATCAAGTATTTGTCAATAAGAAATCAACTCTAGTGCCTCGGCCGCAAGCGACCTCGGCGATTTGAGTATATATGATGCTTATTATCGTGTTGATCAAGTATTTGTCAATAAGAAATCAACTCTAGTGCCTCGGCCGCAAGCGACCTCGGCATTTTGAGTATATGTGATACTTTATTGCAGTGTTGATCAAGTATTTGTCAATAAGAAATCAACTCTAGTGCCTCGGCCGCAAGCGACCTCGGCATTTTGAGTATATGTGATACTTTATTACGGTGTTGATCAAGTATTTGCCAATAAGAAATCAACTCTAGTGCCTCGGCCGGAAGCGACCTCGGCGATTTGAGTATATATGATGCTTATTATCGTGTTGATCAAGTATTTGTCAATAAGAAATCAACTCTAGTGCCTCGGCCGCAAGCGACCTCGGCGATTAGAGTATATATAATGCTTATTATCGTGTTGATCAAGTATTTGTCAATAAGAAATCAACTCTAGTGCTTTGGCCGCAAGCGACCTCGGCATTTTGAGTATATGTGATACTTTATTGCAGTGTTGATCAAGTATTTGTCAATAAGAAATCAACTCTAGTGCCTCGGCCGCAAGCGACCTCGGCATTTTGAATATATGTGATACTTTATTGCAGTGTTGATCAAGTATTTGCCAATAAGAAATCACTCTAGTGCCTCGGCCGCAAGCGACCTCGGCGATTTAACTATATATCATGCTTATTATCGTGTTGATCAAGTATTTGTCAATAAGAAATCAACTCTAGTGCCTCGCCCGCAAGCGACCTCGGCATTTAGTATATATGATGCGCTCATTTAGGATTTTTTTCAATACAACTTGGGACTTAAAATAAAAAAAATTTACCTGATAATTAAAAATATTAACATTTTCGTTATTTTCAATCGCCAAAGAAGCTTTAGCTCGTACTAAAACGCGACATAATTGGCCGTTAGCTCTCATATAAGCTAAAAGTAATGGGGTATTTCCCTACAAAAGATAGAAAAATTAATATTAGTATTAACAATTAGTTGAAAACAATTACATTAACATCCGGTCTATCAATCGGGTATTCAGGCATTGACTCCAAAAAAAATTCACAAATAGCAGCTGAATTATCTTTGCTGAAGTAACATAATTCGTGTAGTGGATTGCGACCTTTTATGTTGACAGCTTCCGCATCTATTTCTGATTCCGTCAATAAAGTTTTTACCTAAAACAAAAATTTTCTAAGTATAAACTAAATTTTTAACTAAAAAAAGATACTTACGACATTTAAATGACCTTCCCTAACCGCAACATGAAGCGCATTATCTCCGTTTGTATCCGTAGCATTATAAGGGATATGATTTTGTAGTAACGCAGCAACAATCGGGGTATTACCGCATTCCGAAGCAACATGTAAAGCAGTTCGTCTAAAAAAAAATTTTTTTTAACTATATATTATTAATTAAAAGTTAAATAACATACTTTGAACTATCAACATCTTCAATCCTCGCCCCCGCCAACAACAAACTTCTTACGAGCGTCTCATTTCCGTATTGAGCGGCCAAATGTAAACACGGAGATAAACTCGTATCTTGAACCCTCGAATTTACGTTCACATTAATTGAAAGTAAAAATAAAACGCTTTCAATATCGCCCTTTTTAATTGCAGTGTGTAGAAAATTATATCCTTTTGAATCAAACTAAAAACGAAAATAATTTTTTTTAAATTTTAGGTTATGTTTTTGATTTTGACATTTATAATAAACATCATAAAAAATAGCGCCATCTATTGATGATATTTTGAAATTATTCAGCTAAGAACCGAACCACTAGAATACAGGTTGGATTGGGTTATATAAATAAATAAAGCTCCAACCACAGAATAACTGTTTGGAAAGTGTTTATGTGGCTCCAATTAACGTTCCGACTGGTTGGGAATTCCTCAGATGCAGTTGCCTATGGCAATTACACCTGTCAAATAATGCCAATAATGACATGTGAGATTGCATCTGACGAGCTTCCAACTAGTTATAACGTTAGCTGAACAAAGCTGTAATGTCAATTATAAAATAATTATTTAATCATACCATTATTACTTTGTTATACTCTTACCGAAAAATCACTTTAAAATGACGTTTTCATCTGTCATTTTGAACAAACTTCAACTTATAAATTTTAAGAGTTGAAGTTAGCGGCAAATTAAAAATATAACACGAATTAAAATCTATACTTTTTAAATTAAAAGAATGAAATAGGTAAATAATCGTTATTGCTGTCTCTCATCATTCCCACTATTAATAATAAAATTGTTAGTTTAATTAAATTATTTCAATATAGACGCTAATGCCATCTTACGGGGAGATTTCGACATACAATCAATCCCAAGTTCTCCTATCAAAGAGAGATTAATAATTTTAATTAAATAATAGCGAAATTCTATATTTTTAATTAAAAGTCCCCGCGAACTTAATTTCGTTCAAATCATATCTTTTTTCATTGAATTATCCGCCATTTTGTCTTTATTTTGACAGAATTTAATTAAACCAACATCGTATTCGTAATCTATATTAAATTCTCTTTAAAACGAGCCCAAACTCGGTCAAGTTATCTTAAAAGACAACAAACTTCCGGTTGTCACTTTTTTGAGGTTATGTCAAAATTAAATGTTGGATATCTCGGGTGTTTTTTAACATAATCGGGGCGTGTTTGGACTCGATTTTAAGGATTTTTAATTCTCCACCCGATTATGAATAAAAAAAGAACCTAACCTCACTTTGTAAAAGTCAAATTGATATTGTTTGATATTAATCGTCTTTTTTCATTGAATTATCCGCCATTTTGTCTTTATTTTGACAGAATTTAATTAAACCAACATCGTATTCGTAATCTATATTAAATTCTCTTTAAAACGAACCCAAACTCGGTCGAGTTATCTTAAAAGATAACAAACTTCCGGTTGTCACTTTTTTGAGGTTATGTCAAAATTAAATGTTGGATATCTCGGGTGTTTTTTAGGATAATTAGGTCGTGTTTGGACTCGATTTTAAGGATTTTTAATTCTCCACCCGATTATGAACAAAAAAAGAACCTAACCTCACTTTGTAAACGTCAAATTGATATTGTTTGATATTAATCGTCTCTTTTTTCATTGAATTATCCGCCATTTTGTCTTTATTTTGACAGAATTTAATTAAACCAACATCGTATTCGTAATCTATATTAAATTCTCTTTAAAACGAGCCCAAACTCGGTCGAGTTATCTTAAAAGATAACAAACTTCCGGTTGTCACTTTTTTGAGGTTATGTCAAAATTAAATGTTGGATATCTCGGGTGTTTTTAAAGATAATTGGGTCGTGTTTGGACTCGATTTTAAGGATTTTTAATTCTCCACCCGATTATGAATAAAAAACGAACCTAACCTCACTTTGTAAACGTCAAATTGATATTGTTTGATTTTTTTCGCCATCTTGATTAATAATATTAATTAAATGATAATAAAATTCTTTATTTCTAGATCTAAAAATATCCGGCGAATTTAATTTTGTTGAAATCGATTCATTTTTCTTAAATCATCTTCCATTTTGTTTTTATTACTATCGAATTTGATTAATCCAACATCGTATTCGTAATCTACATTAAATTCCCTTTAAAATGAGCCTAAACTCGGTCGAGTTATCTTAAAAAACAACATACACCACCAACTTCCGGTTGTCACTTTTTTAGGTTATGTCAAAATTAAATGTGGGATATCTCGGATGTTTTTTAACATAATTGGGTCGTGTTTGGACTCAAATTAAAGGATTTTTAATTTCCCACGTGATTATGCACAAAGATAAAACCTAACCTCATTTTGTAAACGTCAAATTAATTTTATTTGTTATTATCTGCCGTTTTAACGCAACGTTTTGTTTTTATTTGTATTTATTGGCTTATTTTTTTAGTAAACGTCAAATTATTTATTGCCAACCGTAAAAAAACAAAAAAATTTCATTGAAATTGGATAATACCAACCCAATTTTTTTTTTTTTAATAATTAGTACCAACCTGTTCAGCAGCTGATGGGAATTTATTTAAAATCGCTTGCGCCGCTTTATTATTCCTAAAAGTTAATGCACTCGCAAACGGGCTCAATCCTGATTTATCCCTCAAATTTAAATCGATTTCGGGGACTCTCAATAATAACTCGATGATTGAATCATGATGATTTTCAATGGCGTAATGTAGCGGGGTTTTATTTTTTAAATCGCGACTATTTACGTTGGCTCCGTGTTCCGCTAAGGTTTGCACGACTGGTTCTAACCCCCATTGACAACATAAATGCAAAGGGGAAGCGTTATCTTTCGCCTCATCGCCCCCTTCGCCGTTTGGACCAGGTTTTCTTGGTGAATTCAAATCACACCCGGCTTGGATTAAAAAAATCGCCGCGGGTTCTTTATTTTCATCAATCGCGCGATGTAGCAGCGTTTGTCGGCAATTATCTGGACCAGCTCCCCAACAATCAGTATCAGCACCGTGTTGGACTAAAACGCTTGCAATATCATCTTGCCCCGAATCCAAAGCAGCCCATAAAGCGCAATTTCCAAGTCGATCAGGGGCTGATGTATCAACACCGCGAGTACAAAGCGCATCAACGACGTCTCCTAATCGGCAGTGAATTGCTAATTGAAGTGGGGTTTCATACTCGGTCGTTCTGTAATTAAAATAAATATTAAAAAAGAACAAATAAAGCGTTAAAACTTACTTCGCGTTCATATCTGCTCCTAATTCCAATAAAAATAAAGCAATTTCTGAGTCTTCTTTCAAAATGGCTTGATGCAACAAAGTAAAATCTTTTCCATTTCTCACATTGACATCAGCCCCTCCTTTAATTAAGATGGGGACCAAATTCTTTTTCCCCAAATTGAGGGCGTAACTCACGGGGGCGTCACCTTCGCAATCTCGTAAATTAAAATTAACTTTTTCGGTATCCCCCACGTTTTTATTAAACTCAATAAACGCCTTGATACATCTTTCTGAGTTACTATCGATGGCGTAATGCAAAGGGGATCGATTCACATCAAAGGTGACCAAATTCGCGTTCGCCCCAAGCTTTAAAACTTTATCAATGAATTGGGGACAATCGTTTAAACACGCCGTATGCAACAAAGTCTCCCCAAATTTATTTTTGTGGTTAATATTTGAGGTTTTTTCCAACAAAAACATTGCTGTTTTTTCGGCTTTTTCGATTAATAAGATTTGGAGGAGATCGTCGTCGTTGTCTGAGCGATCCAAATCGAGTTTAGCCCCTTTTTCTAATAATTGTAAAGCGTATGAGTCGCGAGAATCTTGCCCTGCTTCGTATTTTCTGAGGGCGTAATAAAGCGGGGTTTTATTTTGATCGTTTAACACGTTTAAATCAAGGTTTTCTTGGTGGAGGAGAACGTCGAAAACGTTTCGGTTATCCGAAATGATTGCAATGTGTAATGCGGTGCTAAAATAATTCAATTAAAATTAAAATTTGGGGTTATGTTGTATTCTTTTAAATTTACTTACAATCCTTGCCGATTTCGCGCGTTTATATTCACGTTTCTATTGATTAATTTCTCCGCTATTTTCAAGGAATTCTTCATTAAGTGCGAACCGGCTAAAAGGTGTAATGCGGAATCATTTTCTGATCTAAAATTTAAAAAATTTTATTTAAAAAATGACTAAATTAGTTAAAATTTGATTTAGAAGTACCTTGTTGTTAAAGTTGCGTCGCAATTACTGTGTAATAAGAATAAAGCTGAGAAATCGTCGTCGTTTTTGATGGCTCGGTGTAAAAGGGTGTCTCCGGAAGGATCTCTAATGTTGACGTCGGCGTTGTGCTGGATTAAAGTTGTTGCGATGCTTTCGTTTTTTGCTTTTAACGCTAAATCTAATGGTAAATCGTTGTTGGGGCCCCATAGATTCACGATATCCGATAACTTAAAAATAAAGAGGAAAAATAATTAATTTAATTTTATAGATTCCTGTAATTTAATTTGACATTATAGAGGACGCTTTAATGCGAGGATTTCTATCAAAAAGGAGAATTAACCTTTAAACACGAAAAAAAAATCAGTTTTCGTAGATTATTCAACGTTGTTGAAATAGAAGTTTAATAAATACTTTAAAGTTACTTAAAAAGTATTATTTAGAAAAATTAAGTTGTTGCAGTATTTATTAATACATTTGATAGATGGCGCTTTAACGCAGATATTTCTGTCAAAATTGACAAAGGTAATAAATTAACCTCACAAGGAGAAAAAACTTTCAGTTTTCGTAGCTTATTCATCATTGTAGAAATAGAAGTCTATTTTTTTTTAAATAAATACTTTAAAGTTACTTAAAAAGTTTAATTTAAAAAAATTAAGTTGTTGCAATCTTTATTTATGGATATTTTTGATAGATGGCGCTTTTAGCGCGGAGATTTCTGTCAAAAGTGACAAAGGCGATAAGTTAACCTCAAAAGGAGAAAAAAACTTTCAGTTTTCAGTAGTTTGTTGAACGTTGTAGAAGTAGAAGTTTATTTTTTTTGAAATAAATACTTTAAAGTTACTTAACGAGTATGATTTAGAAAGACTAAGTTGTTGCAGTGAAAAATTAAATGTGTTACAAATCAATTTTCGACCGAATTATTAGTTAATTGGAGACCAATGACCGAAAAACATTAAAGAGAGCCAAGAGAAATGAATCACTACCTACTTCTTTCTGTGATATTTATATCTAGTAAGAGATAACGCTTTTTTTATTTAATTTTTTTGGGTTATAATGTACAGAGTGCATAAAAAAGTAATTAAAATAAAAAATTGCGTCCTTATTTTACTTTCATTTCGCAAAAGGTCTTTTATAATACAAGGTTATTACACAACGACGTATTTTTTCGTGCCGTTTAACTTAGAAAGGATTGTGTTTATAATGGAAGTAAATTGCAAGTTATTGTAAGGTAAAAGGTGTATAACGATTTTTCTTAATTTTGAGTAAATAATGCTGAAATTGAGGGCAATAACCCCCCCCCCCAGTAATTATAAAATCGATTAAAAAAGAGAAAATTTATTATTACCTAAAAACGTTATTAAAAAAGTGTTTCAGGCGATAATTTATAAATTCCATTCGCGTCGTTTGGGGAATTGCGTGGGGGCCTTGAACGCAACCGTAAATAGAACGTTTTTTTAATGTTTTTTCATTCTTATCGTGACCACAAATCGTCACGTTATTCTCCTATCGATACTTTTTATACGGTCAACGGAAATGTGACTCAACATTTCCTTTAAAAATCGTTATTAATATATTAAAACATTCTTTTTGTCGTGGTTGTTAATTTTTAATCACATTTTTGACATTTTCACCTGTCATTAAATTATTTTATGTCAATTGACCTAATATACAAAATCCCTAATAATGTTTCAAAATGAATTAATTAAAATTTATTGAATTACTTTTTTTTATGTTTATCCCGTACCAACGCCATCAAATGTTATGAGTGCTCGCAAGTTCGCACCGCGCAAGATGGTGCAAAAACCCGGCTTTGTTCGCATTTCGATTTTTCGGAAGCGTACATTGTCGATTGTGAATTCTCCACGATGTGCGAAAAAAGGTTTTCATCGGTTAAAATCACAGGTGATTAATCAATTAATTGTCTTAATTAACCTTAATAAATTAATTTTCAATTTTAGGACAAATTAATGTCACATCGAGAGGCTGTGCAAAACAAAAATACGAGTACCAAAAATATAACAGGGCCGAACAGCGTTGGCACGGAGAGGTTGAAGTGCAAGAACCTTACGAGGAAGGTTGCATTACAATCGATAATAAAGGTTTGAAGATATCGTATACAGAACATTGTTACTGCCGACGTCATTTATGCAATTCAACGTTAAATCGAAACGTTTTCGGGGGGGTTTATTTTGTATCTGTGATAGCTTTCACCTCGATAGTGTTCAAATCATTTTTATCATAACATAAGTAAAAGACAATGAATAAATATTTTATGTACGTAAATTAAAAATAAATAAATGTCAATTTTTTGAGGTTATGTGTGTAATACAATTTTATAGTTTCCTGTAATTTAATTTGAGATTTCTGTCAAAACTAACAAAGGTGATACAAAGCAAAGATAAATTAACAATTAAAGAGGAAAAAACTCAGTTTTCGTAGTTTATTGAACGTTGTTGAAGTAGAAGTTTATTTTTTTGAAATAAATTAAGTTGTTGATGTCTTTATTTATAGATATTTTTGATAGATGGCGCTTTAACGCGGAGATTTTTGTCAAAAGTGATAAATTAATCTTAAAAGGAGAAAAACTGCGAGTTTTCGTAGTTTATTGAACGTTGTAGCAATAAAAGATTTTTTTTTTAAATAAATACTTTAAAATTACTTAAAAAGTATGAATTAAAGTTTTTGCAGTCTTTATTTATAAATTCTTTTGATAGATGGCGCTTTTAACGCGGAGATTTCCGTCAAAAGTCGATAAATTAATCTTAAAAGGAGAAAAAACTTTCAATTTTCGTAGTTTATTGAACGTTGTAGAAATAGAAATTTATTTATTTTAATAAATACTTTAAAATAACTTAATAGATTTATTATGTATGTAAATTAAAAAATAAATGTCAATTTTTTGAGGTTATGTTTGTATCATCTGTCACTTTAATCGAATTAATTAATAAAAATTGACTCACCTTCGACGAATTCTCCACCAAACACAAAAACACGACATCCTCCCTTTGTAACTTCACGGCTGCATGCAACGGAAGTTGCGATTTCGCCAACATCTTATAAAGTAATTGTCCGGACATGTGTTCGAAGTCGGAGGCGCCCAAATCGTCCCAAAACGTCGAAATCAACCCCGAACAATACTCCTTTAATCGATTCGCATCGCTCTCTTCGGCGTACGAATAAAATTTAACGCAATTCCTCACGTTTGCGTTTTTAATCAGAACCATTTCGCATCGTTTAACCAAATCATATAGCTTAAATTTAAAAGCTTGTGCCATTAACTTAAGGGTTATCTCGTCGTCTTTTAATTCAACTTCATTTGTGTAAATAAATTTGAGGATATCCTCCGCGATTTCTTCCTCTAAATCGCTCCAATCGATTACCGATTTATCCGAAAGAAAATTATCATTCCACTCATCCGAACGAGACGCTAAAACTAATTTGTGCACGTTTAATTCGCGAGATTTTAGTTTCACTTTTAAATCACTGTAAATTTCCGATCTATACAAAGCTTTGATTTTATTTAATAAGCGATGGGCGAAAGTGTCGTCCGAATCGACGTTATCATCAAGTGAAGCCGACAATTTTTGATGTTTACTTTCTAAATCGTTGTGTCTCGTTTGAAGGAGCGAATATTCCTCTTTTAATAGCTTTAGATGTTGCCGCAATTTGTTTACTTCCTCTTGGGCTGTAAGAAATGTTGCGATTATTGGATATACGATAATTATGAAGGTTAATTACTCATTTTGATGCCGAGAAACCGTAACGGATGTTATTTAGAGGTGAAACATGAAAAATCGACGAAAACACTCCCAAAACTAGGCGTAAAAATACGCACATAACCTCACTTATTAAACTGGATTAAAAACGAAAGTGGCGCCATCTTGTATTAATTTAAAATAAATAAATTAAATAAAATGGGTTTAAAATGTAAATTAATTTGTTAATAAAAATCGAATTAATAAATAAATAAATAAATAAAGAACAGCGCCATCTTCAATTTGTTAATTAAATTAATTTCTAAATAAACAAAAAAAAATTAATTGACATTGATTTATTTATAGAAACGTCTTTTTCAAAATCAAACAAGTCCTTTTCGAAATCATAAAATGTTATAATAATCGAAAAATTAATTAATTTATCTCGAAATCAAAATTTAATGTAGTAACTTCACACCAGAGATAACTTCACACCAACTCCCTCTAACATCTAACTAACTTCACAACGTCTTGAGCTGTCATTTCGGGAAAAAATGGCGTCCTTTCTTAAGTTAACGAAATCGGCTGCGAAATTAACGAAAAATGGGGCCCTCACACAGGTATGTACTCGCGATTACTTTATTAACCGAACCTTTACAACGATAAGTACCAAAAATTCGCGATTTTTTTCGTCAAAATCGTTGATACTTATTACGTAAGAGATAAATTTGATTATTTCCTCGATTTTAGTTGAATAAGAACTTAAGAGGAGCCGCAACTGCCGCTAAAACCCAAGAAGTTTTATTGAACGTCCCGCCGACTCAAGTTACCTGTTTAGATAACGGTAAGTGAGGTTATGTTTTAAATGTGAGGTTATTTTTTTTATTATTTTAGGGATTAGAGTTGCAACGGAAGATTGGGGTTCACCAACAGCAACGGTTGGGATTTGGATTGATGCCGGGAGTCGGTATGAGAATACGAAAAATAATGGAGTGGCTCATTTTATGGAGCATATGGCGTTTAAGGTTAATTTTTGATACTAAAATGATTAAATTATTAATTTTATTGCAAAATAGGGTACCGGGAAACGTTCTCAAAGCCAATTAGAGATTGAAATCGAAGATATGGGGGCTCAATTAAACGCTTACACAAGCAGAGAACAAACTGTTTATTACTCAAAGTGTTTGGCTAAAGATGTACCGAAAGCTTTGGAGATTTTATCTGATATTGTGCAATGTGCAAAATTGGGTGAGCAAGAAATTGAAAGGGAACGTGGGGTTATTTTGCGGGAGATGCAAGAGGTTGAGTCGAATCTACAAGAAGTCGTTTTTGATCATTTACATTCGGTTGCTTATCAAGGGACTCCTTTAGCGAATACTATTTTGGGGCCAACTGCTAATATTCGATCGATTAACTCCGGGGATCTTCGCCAATACTTAGATAATCATTACAAAGCCAGCCGAATTGTTATTGCTGGTGCTGGAGGGGTCAAACACAACGAATTGGTCAATATGGTTAAAGAAAATTTTGGAAAAATAAGTAATTATAAAAGATTAATCAAAAAAATTAATTCTAATTCAATCTAATTTTAGATAATGAATATAAAGGGGAAGTTCCTTGTTTAACTCCATGTCGTTTCACCGGATCTGAAGTTAGAGTTCGCGATGATTCCCTTCCTTTGGCTCATATTGCATTGGCGGTTGAAGGAGCGGGTTGGACCGACCCTGATACTTTAACTTTAATGGTTGCGAGTACTTTATTGGGGGCTTGGGATCGTTCTCAAGCGTCGGGGAAACAAAACGCGACTAATTTGGCGAGGGCGAGCGCTGAAGGGGATTTATGCCATTCGTTTCAAAGTTTTAACACTTGTTATAAAGACACCGGGCTTTGGGGGATTTATTTCGTTTCTGATCCCTTGAAAATTGAGGATATGGTGTTCCATGTCCAAGAAGAATTGATGAGACTTTGTACTAGTCTCACTGATGGGGAAGTTGAGCGTGCTAAAGCTTTGTTAACAGCTAATACTTTGTTGCAATTAGATACAACAACCGCCGTTTGTGAAGATATTGGTAAATTAATTATTAAAATTAAATTATTAATTAATTAATTAATGAAATTTTTAGGTCGTCAAATTTTATGTTATGGAAGGCGTATTCCCCCGCATGAATTGACTCATCGCATTGAATCGGTGACCGCGAAAAACGTCCGAGACGTTTGTTACAAGTACATTTACGATCGGTGCCCCGCTGTTGCTGCAGTTGGCCCGGTTGAGCAACTTCCCGACTACAACAGGATTCGTAGCGCCATGTATTGGCTCAGGCTATAAATTTAACGAGGGGTTCCACTAGTTCAATTTGAAAATTTCAAACTTATACTATTATATTGTATGTGACACCATAATTATTATCTTTTTTTTTTTGAATAAATCCGTTTTTTCCTCTTCCCCAAGAAAGAAAATAATTAAATTCATTTTTTTTCTTTAAGTGTCTTTTTAATTATTTGTAAATAAAATAAAATTACGTTTTTATTTTGATTCGTTTTCTTAATTTCCATAAAAACCCATCGGAATAAATGTTTCTCTGAACTCTATTTGTAATAAAAAAATCATTTTTTTTGACATTTTACGTCAAGTTGATGTATAAAGCACGTCAATTTTAAAAATTGAGGTCAAATTCGTAATCTAGATCAAAAATCCTTTTAAATGACACCAAACACGCTATGTTTATCTCAAAAGGTGTTTTTTTTTAAGATGGCGGCTTGATTTATCTAGAAATTGAGGTTAACTTTTCTAAAGTTAACGCATTAAAAAATTTTTACGTTAAAATTCGTTATCTACATTAAAAATCCTTTAAAATGACACCAAACACGCCATATTTATCTTAAAAAGTATTTTTCAAGATGGCGGATTGATTTATCTAGATATTAAGGTTAATTATTTTTAAAGATAACCACATCGTGTTTGGACTTATTTAATAGGATTTTTTATATACAATAATAATTGAACATTAAAAAATGTTTTATTTCAAAAAAATCTAATTAAGTTGAGTTAAGTCATATTGAAATAATTATTTAAAACTTTTATGTTAAAATTCGTAATCTACATTAAAAACCCTTTAAAATGATACCAAACACGCCATATTTATCTCAAAATGATTTTTTTAATATGGCCGCTTGAATTATCTAGATATTAAGGTTAACTTTTTTATTTTTAAAGATAACCACACCATGTTTGGACTTATTTTATAGGATTTTTTTATATACAATAATAATTTAACATTAAAAAATGTTTTACTTCAAAAAAGTTTAATTAAGTTGGGTTAAGTCATCTTGAAAAATATTTTTTTTAAATTTTATGTTAAAATTCGTAATCTACATTATAAATCCTTTAAAATGATACCAAACACGCCATATTTAACTTAAAACGATTTTTTTTAAGATGGCGGCTTGACTTATCTAGATATTAAGGTTAACTTTTTTATTTTTAAACATAACCACACCATGTTTGGACTTATTTTATAGGATTTTTTATATAGAATAATAATTTAACATTAAAAAAATGTTTTACTTCAAAAAAATCTAATTAAGTTGAGTTAAGTCATATTGAAATAATTATTTAAAATTTTTATGTTAAAATTCGTAATCTACATTAAAAACCCTTTAAAATGACACCAAACACGCCATATTTATATTAAAAATTATTTTTCAAGATGGCGGATTGATTTATCTAGATATTAAGGTTCACTTTTTTATTTTTAAAGATAACCACACCGTGTTTGGACTTATTTTATAGGATTTTTTATATAGAATAATAATTTAACATTAAAAAATGTTTTACTTCAAAAAAAATCTAATTAAGTTGAGTTGTCATCTCAAAAAATATTTTTTTTAAATTGTTTTGTTAATATTCGTTATCTGCATTAAAAATCCTTTAAAATGACATCAAACACGCTATGTTTACCTTAGAAAGTATTTTTCAAGATGGCCGCTTGAATTATCTAGATATTAAGGTTAATTTATTTTATTTTTAAAGATAACCACACCGTGTTTGGACTTATTTTATAGGATTTTTTATATACAATAATAATTTAACATTAAAAAATATTTTACTTGAAAAAAATGTAATTTCGATTGGGTTAAGTCATCTTGAAAAATACTTTTTTTCAATTTTTATGTTAATATTCGTTATCTATATTAAAAATCCTTTAAAATGATACCAAACACGCCATATTTATCTTAAAACGATTTTTTTTAAGATGGCGGCTTGACTTATCTAGATATTAAGGTTAACTTTTTTATTTTTAAAGATAACCACATCGTGTTTGGACTCATTTTAAAGGATTTTTCATATTTAACAAAGATGTAGCATTAAAAAATGATTCACTTCAAAAGATTTAATTAAATTGGGTTAAGTCGCGTTAAAAAATATTTTTTTTTTAATTTTTATGTTAAAATTCGTAATCTACATTAAAAATCCTTTAAAATGACACCAAACACGCTATGTTTATCTTAAAAAGTATTTTTCAAGATGGCGGATTGATTTATATAGATATTAAGGTTAACTTTTTTATTTTTAAAGATAACCACACCGTGTTTGGACTTATTTTAAAGGATTTTTCATATACAATAATAATTTAACAATAAAAACTGTTTTACTTCAAAACAAATTTAATTAAGTTGGGTTAAGCCACCTTGAAAAAGATTTTTTTTAATTTTTATGTTAAAATTCATAATCTACATTAAAAATACTTTAATATGATACCAAACACGCCATATTTATCTCAAAACGATTTTTTTTAAGATGGCGGCTTGACTTATCTAGATATTAAAGTTAACTTTTTTATTGTAAAAGATAACCACATCGTGTTTGGACTTATTTTAAAGGATTTTTCATATACTATAAGAATTCATCATCAAAACAATTTTATTTCAAAAGATTTAATTAACTTGCGTTAAATCACCTTGAAATATATTTTTTTTTAATTTTTATGATAAAATTCATAATCTACATTAAAAATACTTTAAAATGACACCAAACACGCCATATTTATCTCAAAACGATTTTTTTAAGATGGCGGCTTGACTTATCTAGATATTAAAGTTAACTTTTTTATTGTAAGAGATAACCACATCGTGTTTGGACTTATTTTAAAGGATTTTTCATATACTATAAGAATTCATCATCAAAACAATTTTACTTCAAAAGATTTAATTAACTTGCGTTAAATCACCTTGAAATATATTTTTTTTAAATTTTTATGATAAAATTCATAATCTTCATTAAAAATACTTTAAAATGACACCAAACACGCCATATTTATCTCAAAACGATTTTTTTAAGATGGCGGTTTGACTTATCTAGATATTAAAGTTAACTTTTTTATTGTAAGAGATAACCACATCGTGTTTGGACTTATTTTAAAGGATTTTTCATATACTATAAGAATTCATCATCAAAAGATTTAATTAACTTGCGTTAAGTCACCTTGAAAAATATTTTTTTTTAATTTTATGTTAAAATTCATAATCTACATTAAAAATACTTTAAAATGACACCAAACACGCCATATTGATCTCAAAACGATTTTTTTTAAAGATGGCGGCTTGATTTATCTAGATATTAAGGTTAACTTTTTTATTTTAAAAGTTAACCCCGTCGTGTTTGGACTTATTTTAAAGGATTTTTCATATACTATAAGAATTCATCATCAAAACAATTTTACATCAAAAGATTTAATTAAGTTGCGTTAAGTCACCTTGTAAAATATTTTTTTTTTAATTTTTATGATAAAATTCATAATCTTCATTAAAAATGCTTTAAAATTACACCAAACACGCCATATTTATCTCAAAACGATTTTTTTAAAGATGGCGGCTTGATTTATCTAGATATTAAGGTTAACTTTTTTATTTTAAAAGTTAACCCCATCGTGTTTGGACTTATTTTAAAGGATTTTTCATATACTATAAGAATTCATCATTAAAACAATTTTACTTCAAAAGATTTAATTAAATTGCGTTGTCACCTTGAAAAATATTTTTTTTAAATTTTTATGTTAAAATTCATAATCTACATTAAAAATACTTTAAAATGACACCAAACACGCCATATTGATCTCAAAACGATTTTTTTTAAAGATGGCGGCTTGATTTATCTAGATATTAAGGTTAACTTTTTTATTTTAAAAGTTAACCCCGTCGTGTTTGGACTTATTTTAAAGGATTTTTCATATACTATAAGAATTCATCATCAAAACAATTTTACATCAAAAGATTTAATTAAGTTGCGTTAAGTCACCTTGTAAAATATTTTTTTTTTAATTTTTATGATAAAATTCATAATCTTCATTAAAAATGCTTTAAAATTACACCAAACACGCCATATTTATCTCAAAACGATTTTTTTAAAGATGGCGGCTTGATTTATCTAGATATTAAGGTTAACTTTTTTATTTTAAAAGTTAACCCCATCGTGTTTGGACTTATTTTAAAGGATTTTTCATATACTATAAGAATTCATCATTAAAACAATTTTACTTCAAAAGATTTAATTAAATTGCGTTGTCACCTTGAAAAATATTTTTTTTAAATTTTTATGTTAAAATTCATAATCTACATTAAAAATACTTTAAAATGACACCAAACACGCCATATTGATCTCAAAACGATTTTTTTTAAAGATGGCGGCTAGATTTATCTAGATATTAAGGTTAACTTTTTTATTTTAAAAGTTAACCCCGTCGTGTTTGGGCTTATTTTAAAAGATTTTTTATAAGCAATAATAATTTGACATTAAAAAATGTTTTGCTTCAAAAAAATTTAATTAAGTTGGGTTAAGTCACCTTAAAAAATATTTTTTTTAGATTTCTATGTTAAAAAATCTAAAAAAATCTTTTAAAATGACACAAAAATCGCCATATTTATCGCAAAACGATTTTTTTAAGATGGCGGCTTGATTTATCTAGATACTATGGTTAACTTTTTTTGTTTTTAAAGATAACCACACCGTGTTTGGACTTATTTTAAAGCACTTTTCATATACAATAATAATCTCTTCATATAATTCGTATTAATTTAAACGAATTTCCTTAATGTAATAAATAAAAAATATGAAATTAGAATTTGAATGATTGGGAAAATAAAATTTTTTGAAGTTGGCACAAATAATTTGTTTTAAACATCAAATAAGACAAGTCGTAATGGAAGTGTTAGACGTCAGGTGGCGGGTGAGAATTGAATCGATTACCACCGTGGGGACATGCGCGCGCATTTCAAACGCAGAAACATGGCAGAACTAGACAACTTGGAGTATTACATCAAATTCCCGAACCCGAATTACAATTACACGCAAACAACGAACGGCGACAGCGATTTCGTATTCGTTATCGACGAAAACAAAGTCCCCGTGATCCTTTTATTCGGCTGGGCCGGCTGTCAAGACAAATATCTCTCCAAGTATTCGCAAATCTACGAGGAGCGAGGGTAAGTCTTTCCAATCTTATTTATTCTCAACTAAGATAATAATCAAAATCGTTTTTTTTTTAGTTTAATCACTCTTCGATATACGGCGCCCGTGAAATGCCTGTTTTGGAAACGTTATCAAATGATACAAATCGGACAAAAAATCGTCAAACTACTCATCGATTTAAACTTTGAAAGTCATCCCATCGTCGTGCATTGCTTCTCGAATGGGGGGGCTTTTTTGTATCAAAATTTTTCTTCCGCTTTATCGAAAAGCCCAAAACCGTTACAGGCAAGAACAAATTGTTTTAATTTTTTTTTTATTTCGTCAATCTGATCTAGTTTCAATATTGATAGACGTTTTAATAAACGTGAATTCATTTGACCTTCGAGATCTTTTAAAAATAGATTGATTTTAATTTATATATACATATTATATATATAAGAGCATGTATATATAACGATATGATATATATATATAACTTTAGAGGATTATATCACCTCGTCTTCAAGCGACCTCGTCGGTTTGAGGGTAAATTTCATCTAATAAGACACTTGATATCTTTATTAAGATGAATGAACGATTTCGCTTCAAGTCGCCGAGGCACGAAATTGCACTTTCTAAGTTTTATTTAAGCCAAAGTCACTTGCTACCTAAGCATCATGGAAGCAGCAATTGTAGTGCTTCGGTCGCAAGTGACCTCGACTCAATTTAAAACTTAACTTAATTGATGCTAAAAAAAATTTCAAAAACAGATAAAAGCTTCTAACTTGCTTTATTGTAAATATAAATCGGAACCGGTTTCGGAATCAACGTTCCATCATCAGCCGAAAGCTAATAAGAATTAAAAAAATAATTAAAAATAAAAACTAATATTAAAATAGGACAACAACTTACTGTCAGAGAAACTAATAGGCGAGAACGGTAAGTTGTTGTCCTATTTTATTATTAGTGTTTGTTTTTAATTATTTTTTTATTTCTTATTAGCTTTCAGCTGATGATGGAACGTTGATTCCGAAACCGGTTTCGATTTATACAGGGTGACATAGAAAAAAGTACATTGCATAGTGCCACACAATAGAGGATACTAAAATAAGAAAAAAAGTTCCTATGAACATGGGTCCGCAAGGCCTACGGTTAAAAGATACGGGGTGTTGAATTTAAATTTTTTTTTATTTATTTGCAAAAGCAATGATAAATACTTCAACAATTAAATTTTAATGGTATCATGAAAAATATGATTAATTAAAACAAAACATTAAGTTTTTAGAAGATGTTCAAATTTCGTTCATATTTGAATTTAGCATGATAAAAAACCCCTGTATACCACATTTTATCCATTTTTTGCGTCTCTGGCTAAAGATATACAAAAAAAAACCCAAAAAAAAAATACATACTGTTCATAGGAACTTTTTTTCTTATTTTAGTGTCCTTTATTGTGTGGCACTATGCAATGTACTTTTTTCTATGTCACCCTGTATATTACAATAAAGCAAGTTAGAAGTTTTTATCTGTTTTTGAAATTTTTTTTATATTTGTCACTTGCAACATGGATAATTGGTTAAATTAATTGATACTGTTTCATAAAGGCATAGTTTAAGACGGAAAGTGTACGATGGTGTGTTATTAATTAAACCGAGAAATTTCATTTGATATCATATTATTACAATTTATATATACAGGGTGGTTCATTTTTTAATCGAGAAACTTTGCTAGGATGTAGTACTTGTAAAATATATTTTTTATTTCGGCTTTGAAATTTGAAATTTCGAATGTATGTACTACTGATTACCGTGATTTTTTTTATAAGATCTTTTTAACGCCATAAAATTTTAAGATAAAAAAATATGGGTTGTAAAGCTCATTCTTTAGTGGTACTTTTTGTCTCTTTAATATTTATGCCATGTATAAATATTTTTTTTTAGAATATTTAGCCATGTACCGCTATGTTGAGCTAATATTATTCTAAAAGTTGGTTGATGATTTTTGACTGTTATTAAGCAAGAGTATCAATTTTTTAATATTGTTTAAAACAACGTAATTTGTTAGAGAGACATTCACATAGTTGTGCTTTACAGTACAATGTAGCATATTATATTTTTTTACGCTAAAACTATCATCTTTAAAGAAAAAACCAAAGAGACAAAAAAGTACCAATAATGAATAAGCTTTACAACCCATATTTTTTTATGTTAATATTCCATGGCGTTAAAAAGTTGTTATAAAAAAATCAAAGCGGATGTGAATTTCATCCTCTTAGAGGGCGCTAGGGAAGTTTAAGGTATCTTTGAAAATAAGGTATTAATCAGTAGGACAAACATACAAAATTTCAAATTCTACGGTTTACTTATACTCGAAATAAAAGATAAAATGTAAATTTTTGGCTCAATTGTGACTATAAAAAACTTGTTATTTTGCTAATTACTAGGTCCTAGTAAAGTTTCCTGATTAAAAATTGACCCACCTTATACAGGGTGTGTCAAATGTCTAGAATATAGCCAATAACATCGCCATTTGTGGTTTTAAAGACAAAATTCTTTATTAATTATGGCGCATTTTTTGACGATACTTGCTTGTTTACATTGTTCTTTGTTTCGTTGCTATGGCAACCAACATTATTATTTCTTTTGCATACTTTAATAGAGGATAAGTCCCTCTATGCGATGAACATATCAAATCATATGGTGCTTCCGGTGCTAATTTTTTTTTTAAATATTTTGGATATTGTGGATTGCGTAATTTGTGTATCCAGGTTTTTATTCCATACATTATTAATATTTGGATTCTTTGTCGTTCGCTTAATTGCGCCATATTTGTTTAAACTGTCAATTTTTTGACATTTAAAGCTGTAAACGGCGTTATTTCGGCGCCTACTTTGATTGTAATTAGTTGATTATGAATTGATATGTTCATCGCGTAGAGGGACTTATCATCTCTCTATCAAAGTATGCATCCCATTTAAAATAACAATGTTGGTTGCCATAGCAACGAAACAAAAAACAATACAAACAAGCAAATAACGCCAAAAAATGCGCCATGATTAATAGGGCACGGAAGTTTTGTAACAAAATGATACGATTTCCCCCCTCCACTTGTTCTCATTGGCTAGTTTTTTTGGATTTGTTTTCTAGGAAGCCAGAGATTAAGTGGAGGGGGGAAATCGTATCGTTTTGTTACAAAAGTTTCGTGCCTTAATGATTAATGAAGTTCTTTAAAACCACAAATGGCGAAGTTATTGACTATATTCCAGACATTTGACACACCTGTATACAGAGTGTACAAAAAGTATGGAATAATGATTCTACAGCCTAAGCTTCAACTTGTATTAAAAAAAGTTTTAAACAAAAGTTACTTGAAACTATTTTCCGCATATCTTGGCGTAGAAATAAAATAAAAATGATGACGGCAGTCTGAGTTACGACATGGTGAGTGTGTTTTTAAATGGAACACCCTGTATATTTTAAGTTTTTTGGATTCCTTTGAACAAGGTGTTGCCCATTTACCACAGTTAGCGACAAAGATGTTTGGAGTCGGTATAAGCTCCGCCCATCCCTGTGACGTCAAGGCTTAGGTTGTGTATTCCATAATGACGTCATAATTTGGTTGTCGCTAAGTCAAATCTTTTTAAATAAAAGTTTCAATATCTCGAAAACTATGCAGTTTAAAGCATTAAAACCTTATGGCATTTTGCAACACCTTGTCAATAGGAATCCAACAAACCTTAAAATATACAGGTGTTCCATTTAAAAAACACACTCACCATGTCGTAACTCGGACTGCCGTCATCATTTTTATTTTATTTCTACGCCAAGATATGGGGAAAATAGTTTCAAGTAACTTTTTTTAATATAAGTTGAAGTTTAGGCTGTAGAACCATTATTCCATACTTTTTGTACACCTGTATAACCACTAGTCAAAAATGACATTATTCGAAAGCTTATTTTACTCTGCATCAATATTGAATTTCATTTGTATACTGGCACAAGGAAATTAAAAAATTGATAATTTAAAAAAATGGTGCCTACAAAATTTGTTCCTTGTTTAATTCTGAACAAGTTTTATTTGAAAAATATTTTGATACAAACAATATTTAGGAAGATAATCGTGATTTTGATTTTTTGTACTGTTCAGAGGGAAATTAAAAAATTGAAAATTTAAAAAAATGATGCCTACAAAACTTGTTCCTTGTCTAATTCTTAACAAGTTTTATTTGAAAAATATTTTGGTACAAACAATATTTCGGAAAATAACCTTAAATTTCATTTCTATACTATTCAGTGGGAAATTAAAAAATTGATAATTTAAAAAAATGGTGCCTACAAACGTTGTTCCTTGTTTAATTCTTAACAAGTTTTATTTGAAAAATATTTTGATACAAACAGTATTTCGGAAAATAACCTTAATTTTAATTTCTATACTATTCAGAGGGAAATTAAAAAATTGATAATATTAAAAAATGGTGCCTACAAAAGTTGTTCCTTGTTTAATTCTTAACAAGTTTTATTTGAAAAATATTTTGATACAAACAATATTTAGGAAGATATCCTTAAATTTCATTTCTATACTATTCAGAGGGAAATTAAAAGATTGATAATTTTAAAAAATGGTGCCTACAAAAGTTGTTCTTTGTTTAATTCTTAACAAGTTTCATTTGAAAAATATTTTGATACAAACAATATTTAGGAAGATATCCTTAAATTTCATTTTTATACTATTCAGAGGGAAATTAAAAAATTGATAATTTTAAAAAATGGTGCCTACAAACGTTGTTCCTGGTTTAATTCTTAACAAGTTTTATTTGAAAAATATTTTGATACAAACAATATTTCGGAAAATAATCTTAAATTTCATTTCTATACTATTCAGAGGGAAATTAAAAAATTGATAATTTTAAAAAATGGTGCCTACAAAACTTGTTCCTTGTTTAATTCTTAACAAGTTTTATTTGAAAAATATTTTGATACAAACAATATTTAGGAAGATATCCTTAAATTTCATTTCTATACTATTCAGAGGGAAATTAAAAAATTGATAATTTTAAAAAATGGTGCCTACAAAAGTTGTTCCTTGTTTAATTCTTAACAAGTTTTATTTGAAAAATATTTTGATACAAACAATATTTCGGAAGATATGCTCAAATTTCATTTCTATACTATTCAGAGGGAAATTAAAAAATTGATAATTTTAAAAAATGGTGCCTACAAACGTTGTTCCTTGTTTAATTCTAAACAAGTTTTATTTGAAAAATATTTTGATACAAACAATAATTAGGAAGATAATCTCAAATTTATTAATTACTCTACTATTCAGAGGGAAATTAAAAAATTGAAAATTTTAAAAAATGGTGCCTACAAACGTTGTTCCTTGATTAATTCTGAACAAGTTTTATTTGAAAAATTTTTTGATACAATCAATATTTAAGAAGATAATCTTAAATTTATTATTACTATACTATTCAGAGGGAAATTAAAAAATTGAAAATTTAAAAAAATGGTGCCTACAAACGTTGTTCCTTGTTTAATTCTAAACAAGTTTTATTTGAAAAATATTTTGATACAAACAATATTTAGGAAGATATCCTTAAATTTCATTTCTATACTATTCAGAGGAAAATTAAAAAATTGATAACTTTAAAAAATGATGCCTACAAACGTTGTTCTTTGTTTAATTCTAAACAAGTTTTATTTGAAAAATATTTTGATACAAACAATATTTCGGAAGATAACCTTGAATTTCATTTTTATACTATTCAGAGGGAAATTAAAAAAATGATAATTTTAAAAAATGTTGCCTACAAACGTTGTTCCTTGTTTAATTCTGAACAAGTTTTATTTGAAATTTTTTTGATACAATCAATATTCAGGAAGATAATCTTAAATTTATTACCATACTGTTCACAGGGAAATTAAAAAATTTATTATTTTAAAGAAATATTATGATAAAAGTAATCAAAAATAATAAAATAAGCTTTTGAATCATATACATATAATTTTTTTTTAGATTAAGGGTGTAATAGTGGATTCAGCACCCGGAAAACGTCGTCTTGGAAGTTTATATCGAGCAATTTCGAATATAATAGGAGGAACCTTTTGGTACAACCTTCCAATGTCGATTTTAATAACGATCGTTTGCTCCATAATGTGGATTTACGAGGTAAAAAAATTTAATTATGTAATAACAACCTCAATTTTATTATAAAATAATTGATTTGACCAGATTTTATCGTCTCTTTTAAAACCGGGGTGCTCCATCCAATCGGATCCGTTCGAAATATTGAAAAAAGAAAAAAATACCTGGCCGCAACATTTTATTTACTCAAAAGCCGACGTTTTGATTCCATATCAGGTTGTTGCAAATTCCCAAATTTAATTAAATTAAATAATTAATGTATGTTTTTTTTTAGGATATTGAATACTTTGCTGATTATCGCGAAAACGTTGGGGTTAATGTGACTCGATTGTGTTACGAAGATAGTCCTCACGTTAAACATTACACTCATAATAAAGAATCTTATGTGAACAGCGTGTGCAATTTCATAAATAAATGCTTGAGTAATGGTAGAAATTAATAAATGAATAAACTCGGTTATTAAACGTAATTGAGGAGTAAATTAATGGGAATTAAAGCACTAATTATAATTATTAGGGAATAAATATTTCTTCTTTTGCCAATTCAAGTTGCACAAAAAAGTTGATTAAGAAGAAATGCTAAAGCTTGGACCGCTTCGTTCTATTAAAACAAGTTTGTGGTTAAAAGGATTATTAATAAATGAATTAATTAAAACAACCTAAGCTTACAATAAAGAAATGTATATTATTTTTTAAACATCTTGAAATATTTAATCCTTTTGTGTTCCTACTTCCTGTTTTTATTTTTGTTTAATATTTTTTAAGTCTAAGCGGAAAATAATTAAATTAATACACACATCACACTAATTCGTGATTTAACCTAATCAACTTTCTTAGTATGTACAAAAATTTATATATACCATCATATCGGATCTCGGGGTGATTCTCTTTATTTTTATTATTATTATTATAATTATTACTATCTTTAATTAAATTAATAATAATTAATTTACATTGTTTTCCACTAAATAAATCACAAACGGCGTTATTAAACGAAGATATAAAATAAATTTTATAATGCTAAAGTAAAATGAAGTAACTGGAAATCTCTAGAACGAAATCGACGTGTTTTCGAATAACTCTTTTTAACGAAGGTTAAAAAATGAGAACTTAAAATGTATATTAAAAAATCCTACCTTTACTGTTCTTTAACTTTTTTTTCGAACCCGGACGCACTTTTTTTTTCACTTAAACAGCGACGCAAACTCGGTGTCCAAAAGCACGTCGTCGGATAACACTTCGCTTAATGAATTGTCGTCGAAAATTACCTGCAACAAACAATTATTTTTATTTAAATCAGATATAACAAATTTATTCGCTTTTCGATGATAAAATCCAGTCAATTACGAAACGTTTCTTTTTAGTATTAATATGTTATTAGAGAAACCGAGGCAGCAGAGTTGCCGAGGCAGTAGCTTAGGTATTACATCTCAAAGCAATCAGGAAATGTTCCTCTTTAGTAGTAATGTATTACCAGCAACCGAGGCAGCAGAGCTGCCGAGGCAGTAGCTTAGGTATTACATCTCAAAGCAATCAGAAAATGTCCCTCTTTAGTAGTAATGCATTACCAGCAACCGAGGCGGCAAAGCTGTCGAGGCAGTAGTTATAATAATAATAATAATAATAATAATAATGTTTATTAATCGGATAAGATATAATATATGTACAAATAGAAAAAATTATAAAAAGGCAGTTCCGATTAAAGAGGGTCATGTCAGGTCGACCAAGTGACCAAGGCCCCTTTGTCGCACTGTTTTTCAATGACCCTCAGCAAAATAATAAGACAAAAATTGAAAAATAAAATTTAAATGAAATCAAGCCGATTATAAGCGCAAAAAAAAAATTAACAAACTTAAAATACCCAATAAGAAGCATACTTACATATAACAAGCATACATATATAAATCTCAATCTCTGTCAGCCCCCAATCCTCCCCCCGGCTATGAAACCATTTCAAAATAAACAAAGAAGAAGAGTGCTCAGTCAACTTGCCGCTCACTTAAATAAGCCCTAACCCTTGCCTTAAAGGAAATCAGAGAAAGACTCTTGAAGGAATCAGGCAGCCAATTGTATAAGTTAGGCATACAATACGTAAAGCTGCGTTTGAAAATTTCTAAGCGGTGGTGAGGTATCGTTAGCGTATGCTTATGCCTAATATTAATATTATGGATATCTGTGCGAAATCTAATTTTATCATAGAGGTAAGGCGGATTTTTGTGTAAGATAATTTTGTGGTAGAGACATAAGCAGTGAAGAGTCCTTCGCCGTGTCATGCTCAACCAACCAGCCCATGCCAGCGTATGTGATATGCGCTCCCTTCTACGGATACCATATATAAATCGCAGACAAGAGTTTTGTAACTTTTGAATTTTAGCAGTGTGAACGCTGTCAAGGCAGGAGTGATATATTACGTCACCGTAATTGAAGATGGACAACACCAAGGCATCACACAGATGCGTTCTAAGGTTCTGGTTCAAAATGTATCTGTTGTTGTAAAGCAACCTTAATGTAGAGTAAGCTCGCCGTAGAAGGGACCGAACATGCCCATCAAAGCGAAGGCGCTCATCGAAACATATACCCAAATTTTTTACATTTTCCCCAAAGCTAAGACGACTTCCACCCATCACCAAATGCAAGTTAGTTTTTACAAACTCGGATGAAGCTCTATCCCCAAAAACCATAACCGATGACTTACTAGAATTAATCCGTAGACAAAGCTTGCCAGCAAGTTCTTCGATCTTAACTAAGTCATGATTAATTTTGCTTTCAGCGTCTTCCATATCACACAGTTTAAAGGAGTAGAGCAGTTGAGTATCATCAGCATAAAAGTATGGCATACAGTGATCCAAAACATTAGCGAACCCAATTGTAGATATCAGATATAACAGAGGACCCAAAATAGAGCCCTGTGGGACACCCGATATTACATCTGCGGTATTGGATGTACCACCATTAAGTTTAACCAACTGCTTTCGTCCAGACAAATAACTTTGTACTAAATGAATCGAACCTAAAGATAAACCTATATAATGGAGCGCAGCCACCAAAGTATCATGATGTATTCTATCAAAAGCCTTAGAAAAATCCAAAAGTGTTAAGATAGTAACCCGTCTGTCGTCAATTGCTTTGAAGATTTCATCCGTCACACCCAGAAGCGCAGTAGCGCTACTAAATCCCGGACGGAAGCCAGACTGGCAACTGGGCAACACACTATAATCATCAAGATGACAGCGAAGTCTGACCGCCATGACCCTCTCACAAACCTTGGATAATATAGGCAATATACTAATTGGCCTTAAGTCTCCCAATTCATGAGGATTTTGGGTTTTTGGAATTGGAGTTACCAGGGCGATCTTCCAAATATCAGGGAACACAGAACATTCAATGGAATAGTTAATTATATGGCACAAGAAGGGCAAAATTGTAGGACAACACATTAAAAGCATTTTAACACTTATGCCATCCATACCAACAGAGTTTGATTTGATACCACATAGAATATTGAAAATTTCAGTTTCATTTGTAAGAGAAAATGTTAGTTTTTCTGTAACTTGTGGAAGTATGTTATTCCAATAAAAGTTAATCAACTCAGCACTTCCCGTTGAATTAGTTTGAGTGCTGAGAAGGAAATTGTTAATAGTATCAGCATCAAAACCAGTATCAGTCAATACTTGAGTCTTATTTTTGACAACACCCAATTTCCTAAAATTCATCCAAAGATCACGAGATGATCGCTCCTGAAACAATGTGTTCAAAAACGCCCGTTTTTCTCTCAGAATGGCCGAGTTAGTATAATTACGTAGTTGTTTATAATACAGGAAGTGATTGGGACACCTGCTCTGGCGGAATCTACTATAAGCCTGATCACGAAATCTCATAAGGAGCTTGATGTTATCAGTCATCCAAGGGCAATAGTTTTTACGGATGGAAACAGTACGAAAGGGCGCATGACGATCAAAAAGATTATGAATTGAATCAACAAAAAAGGCCACCTTATCATTAATGTCCTGAAATTGGAGTATCCGGCACCAGGGTACTGACAGCAAATCCGCAGAAAACATGTCAGAATTAAGGTGTTTGAAATCACGAAATGTAAGTTTCGGGTATACATTTTTTAATCTTCCATGCATCCCGAGATCAACGAACACCAAATTATGATCTGCAATATCATGAACAGGTTGAACACCAGTTCAAGTATTATAAAAAAATAAGTAAAGTGTCCTTCTTTTAGGTATTTATGTACTATAGGGAAGCCGAGGCAGCTGTGCTGCCGAGGTAGTGGCTCAAGTAGTACAAAATAATGTAAAATTGTTCCTCTTTAATAGTAATGTATTACCAGCAACCGAGGCAGCAGAGCTGCCGAGGCAGTAGCTTACGTATTACATCTCAAAGCAATCAGAAAATGTCCCTCTTTAGTAGTAATGTATTACCAGCAACCGAGGCAGCAAAGCTGCCGAGGCAGTAGCTTAGGTATTACTTGTCAAAGCAATCAGAAAATGTTCCTCTTTAGTACTAATGCATTACCAGGAACCGAGGCGGCAAAGCTGCCGAGGCAGTAGTTCAAGTATTATAAAAAAATAAGTAAAGTGTCCTTCTTTTAGGTATTTATGTACTATAGGGAAGCCGAGGCAGCTGTGCTGCCAAGGTAGTGGCTCAAGTAGTAGATAATAATGAGAAATAGTTCATCTTTAGTAGTAATGTATTACCAGCAACCGAGGCAGCAGAGCTGCCGAGGCAGTAGCTTAGGTATTACATTACAAAGCAATCAGAAAATGTTCCTCTTTAGTAGTAATGTATTACCAGCAACCGAGGCAGTACTTCAAGTATTATAAAAAAATAAGTAAAGTGTCCTTCTCTTAGGTATTTATGTACTATATGGAAGCCGAGGCAACTGTGCTGCCGAGGTAGTGGCTCAAGTAGTACAGAATAATGTAAAATTTTTCCTCTTTAATAGTAATGTATTACCAGCAACCGAGGCAGCAGAGCTGCCGAGGCAGTAGCTTACGTATTACATCTCAAAGCAATCAGAAAATGTCCCTCTTTAGTAGTAATGTATTACCAGCAACCGAGGCAGCAAAGCTGCCGAGGCAGTAGCTTAGGTATTACTTGTCAAAGCAATCAGAAAATGTTCCTCTTTAGTAGTAATGCATTACCAGGAACCGAGGCGGCAAAGCTGCCGAGGCAGTAGTTCAAGTATTATAAAAAAATAAGTAAAGTGTCCTTCTCTTAGGTATTTATGTACTATAGGGAAGCCGAGGCAGCTGTGCTGCCGAGGTAGTGGCTCAAGTAGTACATAATAATGAGAAATAGTTCATCTTTAGTAGTAATGTATTACCAGCAACCGAGGCAGCAGAGCTGCCGAGGCAGTAGCTTAGGTATTACATTACAAAGCAATCAGAAAATGTTCCTCTTTAGTAGTAATGTATTACCAGCAACCGAGGCAGTACTTCAAGTATTATAAAAAAATAAGTAAAGTGTCCTTCTTTTAGGTATTTATGTACTATATGGAAGCCGAGGCAGCTGTGCTGCCGAGGTAGTGGCTCAAGTAGTACAAAATAATGTAAAATTGTTCCTCTTTAATAGTAATGTATTACCAGCAACCGAGGCAGCAGAGCTGCCGAGGCAGTAGCTTACGTATTACAACTCAAAGCAATCAGAAAATGTCCCTCTTTAGTAGTAATGTATTACCAGCAACCGAGGCAGCAAAGCTGCCGAGGCAGTAGCTTAGGTATTACATTACAAAGCAATCAGAAAATGTTCCTCTTTAGTAGTAATGTATTATCAGTAACCGAGGCAGTAGCTTAGGTATTACATCACAAAGCAATAAGAAAATGTTCCTCTTTAGTAGTAATGTATTACCAGTAACCGAGGCAGCAGAGCTGCCGAGGCAGTGGCTTAAGCATTATAAAGCAATAAGTCAAGGTTTTAAGTATTTATGTACTATATGGAAGCCGAGGCAGCTATATCATCATTATAACCGTATTTGAGGTTAAAATAGAACACTTTCAACCATAAAAAAAAGCATTATTTCATTTATATCGATATTAGTCATTCACAACAATCACAATACTGTGAAAATTTTGTGAATTTTCATTTTTTAACGTTCTTATATCATTTTTGATAACAAAATCGAACACAAAAAATGCGATTTAGAACTTATTATTAAGATAATCAATCGCAACGATGCCTTTTATTGTGAAAATTTTTGTGAATATTAATTTTTATCAAATATATCATCATTATAACCGTATTTCGGGTTAAATTTTGTGAACTTACGTTTTTATATCATTTTTGATATAAAATTCAAACATTTTAATACAAAAAATGCGATTTTAAATTCATTATTAAGATAATTATTCACAACGATAACTTTTATTGTGAAAATTTTATGAATATTAATTTCTTTATTAAATATATCATTATCACAGTATTTTGGATTAAAATAGAACATTTTTAACCAACAAAAAATGCAATATTTCATTTATACCGATATAAGTCATTCACAACTTTGTGAAAATTTTGAGAATTTTCATTTTTTAACGTTCTTATATCATTTTTTATACAAAAATCAAAGATTTTAATACAAAAATGCGATTTTGAATTCATTATTAAGATAATCAATCGCAACGATATCTTTTATTGTGAAAATTTTGTGAATATTTATTTTTTATCAAATATATCATCATTATAACTGTATTTGGGGTTAAAATAGAACATTTTTAACCAACAAAAAATGCAATATTTCATTTATACCGATATTAGTCATTCACAACAATCACATCTTTGTGAAAATTTTGTGAACTTACATTTTTTAACATTTTTATATCATTTTTGATATAAAATTCAAACATTTTAACACAAAAAATGCGATTTTAAATTCATTGTTAAGATAATTATTCACAACGATAACTTTTATTGTGAAAATTTTGTGAATATTAATTTGTTTATTACATATATCATCATCATTACAGTATTTGGGATTAAAATTGAACATTTTCAACAAAAAAAAATGCATTGTTTCATTTATATCGATATTAGTCATTCACAACAATCACAACTTTGTGAAAATTTTGTGAATTTTCATTTTTTTAACGTTCTTATATCATTTTTGATATCAAAATTGATCATTTTAATACAAAAAATGCGATTTAAAACTTATTATTGAGATAATCAATCGCAATGATGCCTTTCATTGTAAAAATTTTGTGAATATTAATTTTTATCAAATATATCATCATTATAACCGTATTTATGGTTAAAATAGAACATTTCTAACTAACAAAAAATACATTATTTCATTTATATCGATATTAATCATTCACAACAATCACAATTTTGTGCAAATTTTGTGAATTTTCATTTTTTAACAGTTTTATATCATTTTTGATACCAAAATCGAACATTTTAACACAAAAAATGCGATTTTAAATTTATTATTAGGATAATCATTCACAACGATAACTTTTATTGTGAAAATTTTGTGAATATTAATTTGTTTATTAAATATATCATCATCATTACAGTATTTAGGGTTAAAATTGAACATTTTTAACAAAAAAAAAATGCATTGTTTCATTTATATCGATATTAGTCATTCACAACAACCACACCTTTGTGAAAATTTGGAGAGTTTTCATTTTTTAACGTTTTTATATCATTTTTAATATAAAATTCGAACATTTTAACACAAAAAATGCGATTTAAAACTTATTATTAAGATAATCAATCGCAACAATGCCTTTTATTGTGAAAATTTTTGTGAATATTAATTTTTTATCAAATATATCATCATTATAACTGTATTTGAGGATAAAATAAAATACTTTTAACCAACAAAAAATGCAATATTTCATTTATACCGATATTAGTCATTCACAACAATCACAACTTTGTGAAAATTTTGAGAATTTTCATTTTTTAACGATTTTATATCATTTTTAATATCAAAATCGAACATTTTAATACAAAAAATGCGATTTTAAATTCATTATTAAGATAATCAATCGCAACGATATCTTTTATTGTGAAAATTTTGTGAATATGAATTTTTTTATCAAATATATCATCATTATAACTATAGTTGGAGTTAAAATAGAACATTTTTAGCCAACAAAAAATGCAATATTTCAATTATACCGATATTAGACATTCACAACAATCACAACTTTGTGAAAATTTTGTGAACTTTCATTTTTTAACGTTTTTATATCATTTTTGATATAAAATTCGAACATTTTAACACAAAAAATGCGATTTTTAACTCATTATTAAGAAAACGATAACTTTTATTGTGAAAATTTTGTGAATATTAGTTTGTTTATTAAATATATCATCATTATCGCCGTATTTTGGATTAAAATAGGACATTCTTAACCAAAAAAATGTATTATTTCATTTATATCAATATTAGGCATTCACAACAATCACAACTTTGTGAATATTTAGTGAATTTTCATTTTTAACGTTCTTATATTATTTTGATATCAAATTCGAACATTTTAATACAAAAAATGCGATTTTAAAACCATTATTAAGATAATCACTCGCAACGATATCTTTTATTGTGAAAATTTTGTGAATATGAGTTGTTTTATCAAATATATCATCATTATAACTGTATTTGGGGTTAAAATAAAACATTTTTAACTGACAAAAAATGCATTATTTCGTTTATACCGATATTAATCATTCACAACAATCACAACTTTGTGAAAATTTTGTGAACTTTCATTTTTTAACGTTTTTATATCATTTTTGATATAAAATTCGAACATTTTAACACAAAAAATGCGATTTTAAACTCATTATTAAGAAAACGATAACTTTTATTGTGAAAATTTTGTGAATATTAGTTTGTTTATTAAATATATCATCATTATCGCCGTATTTTGGATTAAAATAGGACATTCTTAACCAAAAAAATGTATTATTTCATTTATATCAATATTAGGCATTCACAACAATCACAACTTTGTGAATATTTAGTGAATTTTCATTTTTAACGTTCTTATATTATTTTTGATATCAAATTCGAACATTTTAATACAAAAAATGCGATTTTAAAACCATTATTAAGATAATCACTCGTAACGATGCCTTTTATTGTGAAAATTTTGTGAATATTAATTTTTTATCAAGTATATCATCATCATAATCGCGTTTGGTATTAAAATAGAACATTTTTAACCAAAAGAATTGAATTATTTAATTTATATCGACGTTAGTCATTCACAACATTGTGAAAATTTTATTAATTTTCATTTTTTAACATTTTTGGTATCAAAATCGAACATTTTAACACAAAAAATGCGATTTTAAATTTAATATTAAGATAATCATCTCAACGATAACTTTGATTGTAAAAATGTTGTGAATTTTTAAATTTTTTTACTTACTTTGTACAACGTTTGAACGTTTTCGCCAACATATTCACAAGCGTACACATTTCCATCCTTTAAGCTAACCTCAACGGGATCTCCGACGGAATAGGACGAAATTCCCTCTGTAGTTATAGGCGATAACGGTTTTGAAACAACATTTTCCGCGAGAACATCACTCACAAAGCTTCCATCTTTCACCACGTAAAATCCAAACGTTTTCGTTAAGCGGTGATTCAAAACTTCCGCTTTATAAAAACGACCATTCCCGTGTTTTTTGGCCCAAACTTTCGTTGCTGGTTTAAAAATTTCCTTAAAAAAAAAATTAATTTAATTAAAACATTTTTTTTTTAATTTTAATTTTACTTTTTCTTGTTCCGGTTCTCGTTTCCACCGCCCATCTTTTAATTTCGGGTAAGTCCTCAGTGTTTCGTTGCGTTCTAATCGCTTACTAATAGATGGGGCCAATATCTTTAAAATATTTTCTACGCGAACCCCTAATTTTTTCGGGGTTAAAGCCGAAATCTTTTCGTCCAAAGTCTTGGCGCGTTCTTGAGACATCAGGAGGCGTTTTGGGTTATTCAATTTCTTTTTTAACGCCATCTGACGTTGATATTTACAATACCACGGTTCTTTTCGGTTTTTTCGAATTTTTTTCTTTTGTTGATTTTCGCGTTGTTTTTCATCAACCGCGATTAATTCACTTTCGATGTCTTTTAATGAAAATTTATTAGTTGATGTTGTATCATCTTTTTCTTTTAAATCATCATCTTCATTAAAATTTTCCGATTTTAACTCAATTTCTTCTAAGACTTTATTGGTAACTTTGGAATCTTTTTGAATCTTTTGGTCTAAATTTTCTTGGTCGATTTTCTTAACATCCTCGGATGTTGTTATGGGTTCCAACGACATCGGATAAAACCGTTCCGAATTGTTAAATTCGACGTTACACGAATACGAATAAAATTTTTGGTTTGTCCAAATCAAATTGGGCCGATTTTTCGGCGGCTTATTTTCTTTCGGCTTTACTATTTCATTTTCCTCCATTTTCTCAACTTGCTTATTAATCTCCTCCTTAATAGCCACCATTTCCTCCTCGAAAACTTGCTCCGCTTCTTGCTGTTGTTGCTGGTTATTCAAAAACGCCTGATCATCATCAGCAATGAAATCGTTTAAGGTTGGCTCCGAAATTTGGTTTTGAAATGGCGTTAAATTTGTGAACTGGCTTTGATTTTGATACTGATTAGTTTCGGGGAATTGATTTTGAGGCGCAAATTGAGTCGGAATCGCTACTATCGAGTATTCCGATGGCATTACAATCGATTGTTGCATTCCAATGAGATTCTGAACGTTGTAACCAGGCGGAGTTGAACCCGATAAGTAATTTTGTATCGCACAAAAATTTAAATTTTGATTCATTTGATTCAAATTTTGACTCGTTACTATCAAATTTTGATTCTGAACCAAATTTGTTTGATTTTGTAACAAATTTCCTTGATTTCGTATCAAATTTGCTTGATTTATCATCAAATTTCCTTGATTTTGTATCAAATTAGGTTGATTTTGTATCAAATTAGGTTGATTTTGAACCAAATTTGCTTGATTTTGAACCAAATTACTTTTTTGAACCAAATTAGGTACACTTTGAACCAAATTACTTTGATTTTGAACCAAATTATGTACACTTTGAACCAAATTCGTTTGATTTTGCATCAAATTAGCTTGATTTTGATTCAAATTAGGTATATTTTGAACCAAATTACTTTTTTGTCCCACATTAGGTAGATTTTGAACCAAATTAGTTTCATTTTGACCCAAATTCGTTTGATTCTGCATCATATTGGCTTGATTTTGACCCAAATTACTTTTTTGTCCCAAATTAGGTAGATTTTGACCCAAATTCGTTTGATTCTGCATCATATTAATTTGATTTTGACCCAAATTAGGTAAATTTTGTACTAACGTCACATTTTCGGAGTAATTAATCACAGTTGGACTAGAATTTTGTAAATTACTACGATTTGGGACAGCTTCGTTAACTTTCTGCGATGACATTTCGACTTTTACCGCATCTTTTTGGCCTGGTTTAATAATTTCCTGTTTTTGACTTGAATTAACTAAAACACTCCTCGATTTCATCGATTTAAGCCCTTTTTTATCATCTTTAAACGTGTAAATAGGCGATTTAATCAACTTTATGTCACCGTGCGCGAAATCTTCAACCTTAACCTCAACTTTAACCGCGGATTGCGGCGAATTCACTTTTAAACTTTTCATTTTCAAGTTTTCGCACATTTGATGAGATTTCGTTACATTTGAATCGTTAGAATTGATTATTTTAACGTTCGGATTATTTATCGCATTTGAAGTGACGTTTATCGCCGCCATTTTGCGCGGCTTTGGCGGGATTTTTAAATTTTTATTTTGCAAATTTAAATTTTTATTTTGTAAATTCAAATTCAAACTTTGCGTATTTAAATTTAAACTTTGTGTATTTAAATTCAAACTTTGCGCGTTCAAATTCATATTTTGTAAACTCAAATTTTGCGAATTCAAATTTTGCGTGCTAAAATTTTGCAAATTCAAATTTGGTGAACTCAAACCGTGCGAATTCAAATTTTGCGTATTCGGAATCGTTAAATTATTACTAAACGGTAAATTAATACTGATATTAACACCCGATTTTTGAAAATTCGAAGGAATTTGAATCGTTTTGACGTTTGACGTTTTGAGGTTAGGTTTTTTCATAACCTTCATTTTATCGTTTAATTCGTTATCGTACTTTATTTCCTTTTCTTCTTTCGTCATTAATATCTTATCTAATCGGTCGTAATCTTCCTCCTTTAAAATTAAATCCTTTTCTGGATTCTCCTCCAAAATCTTATCTAACCTTTGATAATTAGGATCATTCGTTTCTGAGTTAAGCATATGAACGATGTTTTGAAACGTTTTTTGGTCGCCGTTTCCGTTGGTTTTCCCCAAAAATATAACCTCATCCGATATTGACTTATTTATTTCTTTGTTTATGTTGATAGATGGCGCTTGGAGTAATTTGTGTAAAGTAGGGACCGCTTTTTGCATGGTCCCTGGAATTAAAGGTTTTATTTTGTTGTTGGTGGTTGTTGAAGTTTTATGCAATATGTACATGTTTTTGAATTTCGAATGATTTGGGTTTAAACTTCCCATACTTTGCAAAGACTTTTGAATACTCTTCATAACCTTACTTTTATAAATTGGAACTTTTTTCTTTGATTCTTCTTGATACACGCCTTTTTGATTCCGGTTTAATTTGTCTAATATTTCTTTTCGGACGATATTCTTCGAAACCACCGCTTTTATTTCTTTGGGAATCGTATTTTTCGTCACTTTCTTTAACACAACATCTTTCGGAAGATAAACATAATCAGAATCTATTTTATTTGGTGATGTTTGAGTCTCAGCTATTAATTTCGGCATATTTCCTTCTTCGCTTTTAATACTTTCTTCTAATTTTATGGGTTTAGCTTCAACGTTTTGTTTTATTAAGGTTGGCATTTTCTTTGGTTTGCGAATTTTCTTTAATTCCGACGTTAAAGACTGCCTTTTCATTAATTCTGTTTTAGGGACTTCCCCCACAAAATTAAAAAATTGCTTTTCGTGTAATGCATTAACATCATCTTTTGGTGAGGTTATATTTAAAGTTTTCTTAACAGAAACTTCGTAATTCTTTAAATCCTCATCCTCAAATATCTCTGTTTTTGGTACAATCAACCCAGAATGTTCTGGTTGAATCTGATATCGACTCCTCATCAACTCCTCATGTTCTTGTTCCGCCTCCTTAATAATATTGTTAATGGCTAAACAAGTTTTATCCAACTCCTCATCTAAAGCTGCCATATCAGTCACTTTTTTATGCTTCTTACACTTCTCTTTATGCTCTTTTTTGTGCTTCTTATGTTTCTTCTTCTCCTCCTCTTTAACGAATCCAATTGGAGCCACAACGGGGCCACAAACCTTCTTCGACTTAGTATCCAATGGCGTGAACAACCCACTTCGTTCAATTTCATCGATCGGGTTAATTTCTCTTCGTTGCGGTTTATTTTCGGGTTTTTTCGTTTTTGCTTTTGCCGTTTTTGGTAGAAATGGGCCACAAGATGATGGCGGTTTAAAATCTTCATCAGCGTTCTTCTTTCGCTTCACTTTCCTCTTTTTTGCAACCACCTCATAACCCTCGTCGTAAATCGACGCTTCCCCAACATCGATTTCCCCAGCTTTCAACCAAATATCTTCTAAAACTTCTAATTGTTGTTCATCGGGGCTCACTTCATCTCCTTGTTCGGCATCCATATCTTCTTGAATTAATTCAAGTTGAAGCTCAGTGGGGAATTCTGATAAACTAAAGCCATGGGAGAAACCTCCAGAGGCCATCGATCGAGACGCTTTTGGGGGGCGACGCTTTAATGGGGCTTCTAAAAAGCTTTGTGGCAATTCTTGGTTATTTTTGTTGCAAAGGATGTCTTGGGGTAAAGGTAACGGGGCTGCTGATTGCTTATTTGGTTCTTCTGGATGAGGACCAATGTCTAATCCTTGTAACCATTTATCATATCTAAAAAAATATTTAATAAAAATTAATTGGATATTAAAATAGTTTAGTATACAAGGAGAAAAATTAAAAAAATTGAATTTGAGGCTGTCTAAAAGTGCCCTAAAGATGTCAAAATGATTCAAATTGATTCAAAACGACTTTTAATTACTTGGTAGAGAAGAAATAAGACAAAAAAATTAATAAGGATGATTTCCAGAAACTTCAAAGATTTTAGAATACGGAAAAAGCTACCAAAAACATCTCTAGACTTAATTAGGATAAAAAAATTCAAAAAAATGATTTTGACGTTCTTTGAGAGTGTCCCAAAGGTACAAAGAATCAAAAAACGTTAATTGGTGTTTGCCAAAATGACTCAAATTGATTAAAAACGTTTCTAAATTAATAAATAAAGTCAAAAGAAGTTAAAACAATTAATAAAGATGTTTTCCAAAAGCTCCAAAGATTTTAGAATATGAGAAAAAGATGGTTGGTTTGAATCAAAATAATTCTAAGCTACCAAAAACAACTCTAGGATACTTAATTAGGATGATAAAATTCAAAAAAATGATTTTGACGTTTTTTGAAAGTGTCCCAAAAATACAAGGAATCAAAAAAACTTTATTGGTGGTTGTCAAAATGACTCTATTAGATTAAAAACGTTTTTAAATTAATAAAAAAGTCAAAAGAAGTTAAATTAATTAATTAGGATGTTTTCCAAAAGCTCCAAAGATTTTAGAATATGAGAAAAAGATGGTTGGTTTGAATCAAAATAATTCTAAGCTACCAAAAACAACTCTAGGATACTTAATTAGGATGATAAAGTTCAAAAAAATGATTTTGATGTTTTTTGAAAGTGTCCCAAAGATACAAAGAATCAAAAAACGTTAATTGGTGTTTGCCAAAAACACTCAATTAGATTAAAAACGTTTTTAAATTAATAAATAAATTCAAAAGAAGTTAAAATAATTAATAAGAATGTTTTCTAAAAGCTCCAAGGATTTTAGAATATGAGAAAAAGATAGTTGATTTGAATCAAAATCATTCTAACGTACCAAAAACATCTCTAAGATAATTAATTATGATGAAAAATTCCAAAAAAATTAAATTGACGTATTTTTAAAGTGTCCCAAAGATACAAAGAATCAAAAAACGTTAATTAGTGTGTGTCAAAATGACTCAAATTGATTAAAAACGTTTTTAAATTAATAAATAAAGTCAAAAGAAGTTAAAATAATTAATAAGAATGTTTTCTAAAAGCTCCAAGGATTTTAGAATATGAGAAAAAGATGGTTGGTTTGAATCAAAATAATTCTAAGCTACCAAAAACAACTCTAGGATACTTAATTAGGATGATAAAATTCAAAAAAATGATTTTGATGTTTTTTGAAAGTGTCCCAAAGATACAAAGAATCAAAAAACGTTAATTGGAGTTTGTCAAAATGACTCAAATTGATGAAAAACGTTTCTAAGTTAATAAATAAAGTTAAAAGAAGTTAAAATAATAAATAATAATGTTTTCTAAAAGCTCCAAAGATTTTACAATATGAGAAAAAGATGGGTGGTTTGAATCAAAATAATTCTAACCTACCAAAAACAACTCTAGGATATTTAATTAGGATGATAAAATTCAAAAAAATGATTTTGACGTTTTTTGAAAGTGTCCCAAAGATACAAAGAATCAAAAACAGTCATTGGTGTTTGTCAAAATGACTCAAATTGGTTGAAAACTCTTTTTAATTATTAAATTAAGAAGAAACAAGTTAAAAAAATTAATAAAGAATTGAAAAATAGAGACAATAAAACGAGCTATTGAGAGGGCAATGTTGGGGATCAATTTTAGAGACAGAATGGACTATCTACTAAAATCGCAGTAGTAAGACAAAAGAGCCAAAAGATCATCCAAATGGAGGGCTTGGGCAACAAATAGGAGTGTGGGAAGACAATAACAGAGATAGCTGGATGACATTAAGATTGGGGGGAAAAAATTAGAAACAATAGTAACAATCAACTATATAGATTACTAGGTTGATGGTAAAAATGGTTCAATATGAGCAAATTTATTTATATAATAAGGTTTCTTAGAAAACTTCCTAAACTGAGTAAATTGAGGTTAAGTCGTATTACCGATCAGGTTGAAATCGCTTCACAAAAGTATCCATGGATATTTTAACCATATCCTTACTACAAGTACATTGCATTGCACGTTTTCCATACTCAATCCAACGGGGCGTTGCAAAATTAGTTGACTCGGCACAATTAAAACCATGATTAAACCCAGCATGATAGCCATATGGAAAAGTAATCATTATTTCACCTTCTTCTTGTGTGATCTAATAAAAACAAGTAAAATTAATTGATTTAAAATAAAATAAATTGATCAAAAAAAATTTTAGGTTATAAATTTTTATGTCAAAAAAATTTTTTAGGTTATAAATTTTAAATAATAATTTTACCCACCTTATTATAAGGAATTGAATACTGTCTAAGAATTTGTGGAGAAATTAGCGTCATTTTGTGGCGAAGAAATGCTTGGCAAGTTTTATAACTGCTTGGAAAAAAACCATTTGCGAGTCTTTCGAGTCGTCGTCCATGTTCTGGGGGAATCGAATACCTAAAAAAATGAATATTATAAATTTTAATTCAATTAAACGGAATAAAAATGAAATAACCATGTTTTTGGAGCCCCAAAATGTAAATAATTAATCGAGTATAAATCCATGTCTTCCGTGTGCCAAGCAAAAGTAGTTTTCCACATTCCAAAATATAAATAAGCCGTGTTAACCCCTTCAATTGAGATGCCATAATCCTCATTGACATAATCGAGGATGGTTCCTAATCGATTTATATTCCACTCCTAAAATTAAAAAAAAAAATTTAAACATAACCTCAAATTACAAAAAAAAAATTTACATTAACTTCCGGGTCGGTTAAACTCCCAGAAACATCCGCCCCATAAATCGGGGCTATATAAGTAATATTCTTCCAATATTTTCGCTCTAAATCCTCATAATCGAAATGTCGCGGGGTGCAATATCTCTCAGAATTAGCCAGCTCGGAGTATTGTTTCACCGTCATGGGTTTTTTTTGGATATTAATTTGTTGATAAAGTCCTTGTTTTCCTGTAACCACCTGACAAATCGGAGCCGGGATCGAGATGTTTAATTTTTCTAAATCATAACCGGATTTTCGAGGGACCCATTCCGGTGGTGGTATAACCTAAAAATTTTTTGTTTTAATACCAACCATAACAAAAAAATCACTTTTACCTTAGCCAAACCGGCTTTATGGGCCCCCTTCGACTCCATGTGCTCGACATACTTCGAGAAATCCTTAAACTCGTCCCAAGTAGGGCGAAAAACCATAATTCTAAACGAAAATATCGATTATTTACATCAAAAAGTTAGGTTATGTTTTGACTCACTTCGGAAAACGTTGACTGCCGGAGTCCGACATGGTGAAAATTATATTTTTCAAGTCGTTCTTAACGGAAATACACCATTTACATCACGTTATCACCGCGATTTTAAAGAAAATTCTATAAAAAACAGGATTTATTTACACGAGACACTATCGAATAATAGCGGAGGCCATTTTTGTTTTCATAAAATTCACGTAGACAAAAATTCACGTTTAATTACACCCGGGGGCGGTGTCGGTGCGCGAAACGATCACGTTTAGTTTAAATCAACACGTACGATTACGTTTCATTTTAATTTAAGATTAATACGAACCGTTTTAATCGCGAAACATAAACATCTTTTTGCAGAAGTGATTGGTGATGAGCTAACTTCAGACTCGATTGTAAAGCTAAACTATTCGGTGTATGCAACCCAAATAACAGCAGTGACGTTTCGGTTGTTTAATTTTTTTAAAAAATTATTTTTGGTTAAAAAAAAATAAATTAAAATTCAAGTTAATGACGTTTTAGGTTTTCAAAACATTGCGCGCGTTGGAAAAATTGGTTTAATTCGAGTATGATCGCTCCTAATGGTTCGCACAAGATTCGTGAATGGTTTACGAATACTGAATGCATTGCCGGGTGTTAAATTTCTTTTTGCGAATCCGTTCCGTTTAACTGCAGATAAATCGACGTTTTACCACCCGCAAGAATTGTTCGCGTTGCAATTAAAACGTAAACCGATACGAATAAAACCCCCCGAAACTAAGTACAAAACCCCCGGAGTTTTCACCGTTCGTGCATTCCCCACAGCCGAAGAAATCAACCTGGAAGCTCTTTTACCAGTTCTTGAGGACGCGTTGTCGTTGAAAGCCGAACATATTCAACAAAGTTTGGATGTTTTGAGAGCAGTGAATGAGTCGACTCTTGGGTGTGAGTCTCAAGAGATTTATGTTTTTCGGGAAGGAGTTGTTGTGCTTTGGAACGTCCCTTCGATAGCAATTAACAATATTTTGGCAGAAGTACACAAATTTGAACATCATCGTTACGCTAATCACGTGGTTGAGCAGGACTCTGAAACAATCGGATACGTTTACAATTACAATCAAGAAGATTACGTTGGAATGACCGAAAAACAAGAAGTCATGTTATCACCCACAAACACTCAGTGGGAAAAATACGTAACATCCCACGTATTAGCAGCCAACGTTAAATTAACAGTTTGGGAGCGACAATTAGAAAAATATATAAGAGACGTAGAATTTATTACGGAAGATTTAAAGTATGGGAGGCAAATTCGCATGTCAGAACATCGCGTTTTAAGGAAACACGGCGCAATCTTTGCGTTACGACACGTAATCAATTTAAGTTCAGCGCTTTTAGAACCCCCTCAAATGATGAATTATACGATCCGATTAGACACCATGTACAAGGATTTAAACACTTTCTATGCAATGCAAAAACGGTTACGATTTATTAAAGAAAAAATGAACCATTGTCTCGAATTAATATTGTTATTAAGCGCTTATTTAAAAGACAAACACCGATTGAGACTAGAATGGCTGGTTATCGGATTAATTCTCATCGAATTATGTTTCGAAACGTTTTATTGTGTCGATAGATTTTTTCCTATTTTTAAGTAACAAGAAAGAGATTTTTGTCTGCAATAAACTTCTTTTTCAACTCAGCTTATTCTTTTATAGCTTAATCTTCTATTTTTAACGATTTAACCTCACATTTAACAAACGTCAAATAACATAACCTAAAAAAATAAATTTACCTTATTTTTCATCACCACATCAAAAAAGGACTCATTTATGATCGTGATTAAGATTATAATTAATAATAATCATCAAAAAAGTTGATACAAATCATATATACCACTAGACGAGGTTAAATCTTAAAATTAATTAACATAACCTCAATTTTTTTAAAATTTTCTTTCATTAAAGAATTTAAAAAGGTGTTTCCATTAATTAATTTAGTAGTTGCGATTACAAATTCAACGTTCGTATCTTCTTGTTACGAAATAAACCTTAAATTGGATATCTACAACAAAAATAATTTTCGAAATATAAATTTACCTCATTTTTTCATCACCACATCAAAAAAGGACTCATTTATGATCGTAATTAAGATTATAATTAATAATAATCATCAAAAAAAGTCGATACAAATCATATATACCACTAGACGAGGTTAAATTGGTTAAATCTTAAAATTAATTAACATAACCTCAATTTTTTTTTAAATTTTCTTACATTAAAGAATTTAAAAAGGTGTTTCCATTAATTAATTTAGTAGTTGCGATTACAAATTCAACGTTCGTATCTTCTTGTTTCGAAATAAACCTTAAATTGGATATCTACAACAAAAATAATTTTCGAAACATAAATTTACCTCATTTTTTCATCACCACATCAAAAAAGGACTCATTTATGATCGTAATTAAGATTATAATTAATAATAATCATCAAAAAAAGTCGATACAAATCATATATACCACTAGACGAGGTTAAATTGGTTAAATCTTAAAATTAATTAACATAACCTCAATTTTTTTTTAATTTTCTTACATTAAAGAATTTAAAAGGTGTTTCCATTAATTAATTTAGTAGTTGCGATTACAAATTCAACGTTCGAATCTTCTCGTTTTGAAATAAACCTTAAATCCGATATCTACAACAAAAATAATTTTCAAAACATAACTTTAAAGAATAAATTTACCTTATTTTTCACCACATTAAAAAGGACTTATTTATGAGCGTAATTAAGATTATAATTAATAATATTCTCCAAAAAAAAGTAGATACAAATCATATATACGAATAGACAAGGTTAAATCTTAAAATTAATAAACATAACCTCAATTTTTTTTTAATTTTCTTACATCAAAGAATTTAAAAAGGTGTTTCCATTAATTAATTTCGTAGTTGCGATTACAAATTCAACGTTCGAGTCTTCTTATTTCGAAATAAACCTTAAATCGGATATCTACAACAAAAGTAATTTTCGAAACATAACCTCAAAAAATAAATTTACCTCATTTTTCACCACCACATCAAAAAAGGACTCATTTATGACCGTGATTAAGATTATAATTAATAATAATCATCAAAAAAAGTCGATACAAATCATATATACCACTAGACGAGGTTAAATTGGTTAAATCTTAAAGTTAATTAACATAACCTCAAAAAAAATTTAATACTCCTACATTAAAGAATTTAAAAAGGTGTTTCCATTAATTAATTTCGTAGTTGCGATTACAAATTCAACGTTCGAGTCTTCTTGTTTCGAAATAAACCTTAAAGCGGATATCTACAACAAAAATATGAATTTTCGAAACATAACCTCGAAAAAAAATTACCTCGGCGAAGGTGCACCCGCCTATAAAGAAGATTAAAACGACTTTCGTTGAGTTGTTGTTGTTTAAAGGGTTTCCTGATAAATACTCTAATGTGGGGCCTAAAAATCATTTAAAAAGTCAATAATCTCGTTATTTTTGATTAATCTCACCGGGAAGGAGCCCCAAATAATCTTGTAGTTGTTTCCACCCCCCATTTTTCGTTAAATGCTCCACTAATCGCACACTTAAAGGTGCATAAATACAATGAACGTAGCTTATATCTGTTGGATTAACTTCTGATGTATCCTCAACTGTTAATTGTAAGCCTTTTCGAAGAACCGTATATTGCCTAGTTCCGGATTGAACTTTTAATAACCCAACTTTTTCGAGGTTAATCAACGCGGGTAACACTTCTAACCCATAAACTTGCACGATTTCGCGTTTGTAATAGTCTAAAAGTCTCGATTTTAGCCCAGAGCTTGTTAAACATTGTAAACAAATCAATCGTAACACTTTTATTAACGGCTTTTTCTGCGAGATCATATCCTCGATGAAAGGATGCGCCTTATCCGATTGCATGCAATTCAAAAATTCTTGCTCGACTTGTAACCCATCTAAAAATTCGTAAGTATCGGTAACCTCTTTGATACATTCCGCAATCGCGGTGTGTTGCGATAACGATTTTTTATTGGCTAAAATCGCGGGTAATCGTTGCACGAACAACTTCATTTCCGGGACGCTTTTCTCGTGGCGATCCTCTAATTGCGCGCTAATTAATTTGGCGCGTTTCGATAAATACGGACCGACCCCGTTAAAATTTTTATCCCTCAAATCGGCGTAAAGGGGATCCCCGGAATCCAAAATTAACGTCTTTTTATCTTCTTGCAAAGACTCCATGTGTCTCTCATCGTTACTCATTAATTTATCGGCCGGAATTGTAACCGCATTTCCGTTTAACCCAAAAACTTCGTCAATTAACCCCTCGTAAGTTAATTGAGTAGCCAATGTTGATATCAAATCAACCGAACGATCGATTAGAATCATTTGGTCGATGCAACTACCACGTTCGAATTGAAAATCTTCTTTTTGGAGCTTTAATAGTAAATCATGGACTTGTTTTGAAGCCGGGCCTTTACCCCAAACTCTTCCAATTGGGCCAAATTTCGATTGGAGGAAAATTATCGAGCGCGCTACGTGGTAAAGACTTGTTGGATCATTTTCTAGGTTGTATTCCCTTTAATTAAGTTATACCTTAATTACATTTTTAATTTGATTTATTTTAATTAAAGAAACTCACCGAAAAGCGTCGGGGATCTCCATTGATAACAAATCAGAATCGAATGGAAAGAAATAACAACAAAATTCCTCAATCGTTTTTAAACTCCCTTTAATTCCACAATGCTCAAGCTTATTAAGACACAATAAACTCCTTCTTGGGGCAAAAATTAAATGGTAATTTCGATCCATCCCAACCCGGTTATTTTGCAAATCAATTTTAATACTCAAAGCGATATGTTCCATTAACTCCAATTTCGGGCGACAAATAAAAATTATATGTTTAGCCACGCAATTTGGTAGAGGCGGGTTTTCAATGGGGTACATCTTTTCCACCCCATACTCTTTTAAAACGGTGTATTTTGCAATCAAACCCGCCGGACCTTGAAGTTGGGTGTCCCATACCAAAGCTTTCGATCCGGAATGTTTCTCAATTAACGATATTAAATTAGCCCCCGCTAAGGAATGTATTAACGAAACGTCCACTTTTCCACCTTTTAAATGCGACATTTTTCGATTTAAACCCAATTTTGACGCATAACCTAAAAATTTGACGTTTATTAAAATGACGTTTAATAAAAAATAATTTTATCATTACAAATCATTTTTAAATTAAGCAGAATTAATTAGTTAAATCTAATTTATTTGTAACGATTTAATTTAGTTTTTGTAATATAATTAAATTAAATAAATAAAAAAAATAATTTTTGATTTGGGCGCCATCTAGTGACAAAAAAAAATTACTATCTTTGGTGGTAAATAATAAATAATTCGTTTAAAATCAAATAAAATTTAATAAAAAACACGTTCTTATTAATAAATTATAATGTTATTAATATTATAATAAAAAAGATTTTAAAAAAATAACTAAAAATTTTTTTTTGAAACCACATGACATAACCTCAAAATAAAAAATGCTAATTCGTTTTTTTTGCGTAATGATATTTCCTTAAATGATAACGTAGTTTATATTGAAGAAACACGTGTTATATTACAATAAACTGATAACCTTAACAAAAACGAAAGTAAGTTGACCTCATTTCCGCTACAAATTCTCATTCTCATTTTTTTAGAGGTTAGAAAATGTCCACAATAAGTAAATTCGAAGACCGAAAAATGGGAAGGGGCCGAGTATCGTCGGGTTTAACCCACGAATGCGGCGTGTTTGGATTAGTAACAACGGGAGATGAAGAATCCCTCGAAGTCTCGCAATTATTACTTTTCGGCCTCGAAGCGCTCCAACACCGAGGCCAAGAATCAACGGGAATCGTTACGAGCGATGGAAAAGTGTTTCATACGCATAAAGGGATGGGGTTGGTTCGAAACGTTTATAACGCAGAAAATGTCAGGAAATTAACGGGTTATTTAGGGATTGGACATACCCGATACTCAACAGCCGCTGCATCAGAACAAGTTAATTGCCAACCTTTCGTGGTACACTCAATGCATGGTTTATTAGCGGTCGCTCATAATGGGGAATTAGTTAATGCAGCAAGTTTAAGAAAAATGGTAAAATTTTTTTTTGACATTTTGAGGTTAAAATTTTTTTTGACACTTTGAGGTTATAATTTTTTTTGTTGACATTTTGAGGTTATAATTATAATTTTTATTTATTTTAGGTACTTCAAAGAGGTGTTGGGTTATCAACGAGTTCTGATAGCGAATTAATAACGCAAGCTTTATGTTTAAATCCTCCGGAAGGTGAAGTAAACGGCCCCGATTGGCCGGCGAGGATAAAACATTTAATGCAATTAGCCCCGTTAAGTTACTCTTTGGTGATTATGTTGAAAGATCGAATTTACGCCGTAAGAGATCCCTATGGGAATAGACCGCTGTGTTTGGGGAGATACCCAGCACCTGAAGGTGCTAAATTTTAATTTATTAATAAAATTTTTTTTAATTTTTAACATTTTTAGTATTGAATGGGTGTTCGCCGGAAGGGGGTGCAACCGGTTGGGCCGTTGCGTCCGAATCATGCGCTTTTTTATCGTACATTCAATACGAACGTGAGGTATTTCCTGGGGAAATCATCGAAATGAGATCTTCGGGCGTTCGAACGGTCGAAATTGTTGGACGTCCCAATAAGAATAAGCAAGCTTTTTGCATTTTTGAGTACGTTTATTTCGCACGCCCCAACAGCGTCTTTGAGGGGCAAGAAGTTTATAAGGTTCGGATGCAATGCGGGAAACAATTAGCTTTGGAGCACCCCGTTGAGGCGGATTTAGTTGGATCAGTTCCCGAATCGGGAAACGCGGCCGCTTATGGATATTCAAAACAAGTTAGGGATTTATTTCTTATTTAATTCATTATTTTTTGGTTACTTTTTAGTCAAAAATTCCTTTTGGCGAATTATTAACTAAAAATACTTATGTTGGGAGGACTTTTATTCAGCCGAATAACCGTTTGAGGCAATTAAACGTTTCTTTAAAATTTTGTGAGTTAATTTAAAGAAAAAATCGACTTTTTACATATTTTTTGTTATTTTAGGCCCTATTAGTGCTAATGTAAAAGATAAAAGGGTCATTTTAATCGATGATTCAATCGTTCGGGGTAACACAATTGGCCCCATTATTAAGTTGCTTCGAAAAGCGGGGGCTAAGGAGGTTCATATTCGAGTTGCAAGCCCTCCTTTACGATTTCCTTGTTACATGGGGATTAATATTCCAACTCGGCAAGAATTAATAGCGAATACGCATGAGTCTAAGGATTTATCAGTACAAGTTGGTGAGTTGAAATGAATGATTAATAAAAAGATCTTACCTGGTGTTTTAGGGGCGGATAGTTTGCATTATTTAAGCGTTGATGGGCTTGTTAAGGCGGTCCAGCAAGACATAAAGGATTCCTCCCCGGATATTGGGCACTGCACGGCGTGCTTGACTGGAAATTATCCTGGTGGGGTCCCCGATGAAATCGATTGGTGATGAAGAGATTTGTTAGGTTAGAATTTTAGAGTTTGTTTCTTTTGCATTTTTTTCCCGTTTGGTGTAAATGAGGCGATTTTTTCTCGAATTATCAGTATTTAGGACTAAATTGGAAGCTAAAACGACCAATAAAACATAATAATTAATAAAATTCCCCACAAAATAAAGTTTGTAAAAATAAACTTTGACGTTTATCTTGTACCGCCATCTTGCGACGAAAAAATTTTCCTTAAATAATTTCAATCATTTTTTGATTTGATTTGTTAAAATTATTTATAAAATCAAATTTATTTAATTTATTTGTTTGTTGGTGATAAATTGAAATATTTGCAAATAAATAATTAAAATTGATAATACAGGTACCTAAAAAGTAAACATAACCTAGAAATTTCGCGACCAAAACAAACATGGCCGCTGTTTTCTTCCCACCTGGGAACATCGAACATCGTTTTAATATTAACCCGAAAATTCTATGTTCTTGAACGGAAATCGTGCTTGACTGAAAATTATCCTGGTGGGGTCCCCTATTAAATGGATTTGTGATGAAGAGATTTGTTAGGTTAGAATTTTAGAGTTTGTTTCTTTTGCATTTTTTTCCCGTTTGGAGTAAATGAGACGATTTTTTCTCGAATTATCAGTATTTAGGATTAAATTGGAAGCTAAAACGACCAATAAAACATAATACAAAATACACAAAAAAATAAAGTTTGTAAAAATAAACTTTGGCGTTTATCTTGTACCGCCATCTTGCGACGAAAAAATTTTCCTTAAATAATTTCAATTTCTCTTTGAATTGATTTGTTAAAATTATTTACAAAATCAAATTAATTAAATTTATTTGTTTAATAGTGATTAATTGAAATATTTGCAAATAAATAATTAAAATTGATAATACAGGTACCTAAAAAGTAAACATAACCTAAAAATTTCGCGACCAAAACAAACATGGCCGCCGTTTTCTTGCCACCTGCGAGTATCGCTTTAATATTAACCCGAAAATTCGATGTTTTTGAAAGGAAATCAAAAGGAAAACGTTAAATTTAAGCCGACGTAAAATGGGGGTTTAAATTAAACCCGATTAGACGTAAAAATCGACTTGTAACAATCTCGACGATGGAGAAAGAGTTTAAACTGTCGGATGTGCCCCGAAAAGAACGAAACTTCCCCACGTTGGAATTAACCGAACAAAACCTTAACGCAAACGCCACCCAACAACCACTCCTCGTGATAAATTCACCAAAAACACCAACTTTATGCAGGAAGTTAAAAGCAGTAAGCTTGGATTCAGATCCCCAAAAGCCATCGAACAGTTTGGAGGTAAACCGTGATGTTATTTCAATGCCAAATACTCCAAAGCGACAAGTCAAACAAAAATTATTGTGCGATTTTGACGATGGGGCTCAAAAATTTACATTAACTCCAAGTTTTAGCTCGAATTTAAGCAGATTCGGATCGAATACGAGTATTTCCGGCTCACAAACGCTTAAAACTCTCCCGGAAGTGATGACACTACAAGATTTTTCGGATAATAATAAAGTGATGGAACCAGTTAGATTAAACAAAACGAAAGGTTTGTTAGAACGTAGAGGTTCGAACGCCAGTTTAACGATAGATTTGGGGTCGACTTTGAATATAAACGAAATTAAAACCCCCATAATTCGATTAAACCCAGCTAGAAGCGTAAACAATTTAAATTTGAGCAGTTTCGGTCATAACGAGACTTGTAACTGTTTAAAACGACCTCCTTTCGTGGGATTCGATCGAAGAAAATCGCAAACGCATATCGAAAAGTGCGATAATTGCACGATTTATGAAGCCGTTCCGAGTAAAAATTGTGTTGTTACTAAAATGGGGAGTCCTAGAAAATGTTGTTGTTTGTGTTCGCATAAATCGCGACGTAAATCTTTATCGAATGAGAATTTGTACGTTCCGCCGTGTAATATTTGTCAAGGTGATTTGAAGAAGGAGTGTACCGGGTTGGCGAAGGGGCATAGGAGAGCTTGTTACCCCCGACAAGCCGATTTGGATGCTTCGCAATTACTCAGCGACGATTTTAAGTTTTATTTACAAAACGTGCAATATTTACAAACAGCTGGGAATGTTTTAAATATTGAGGATTTAAAAATGTCGTGTGAAGTAAATTAATTTTTGTTGTTGATAAAGTTAAGTGAGGTTATTTAGTGGTTAAAATAATGTTTTTTTTTTTATTTTAGATGTTGCGCGTCCCAAAGATTCATCAAGAATTTTGGGAGGTTCCTTTAAATCTCCAAGAAAAATGCTTAGTTTCGGGGAGCCAATCGAGAAATCGTTACCGCGGGGTTCTCCCCAACGAACATTCCCGCGTTATATTAACAACCCAACAGAGCTACATCCACGCGAATTACATAAAAGGCCCTGATTACACCGAAAATTGTTACATAGCGACTCAAGGCCCCATGATGCACACTTGCGAAGATTTTTGGCAAATGGTGTGGAGCTCAAAAGTAAGTTTAATACAGGTAGCCCCCCTCGGTTTACGCCGTTTAATAATTACGCAGTTTATTGTGCCTCAATCCAAGGACAGTAGAATTTAACAGGACTGTTACATCCATTGTATTTTTGTAGTCCACTACGGGTTGGTTGCCCGCACCTACGTCACATTATTTGCCACGCCTGATAACTGTCTGTGTTTTTAGAGGTTATATGATAGACATTAATACGTGTAAAAACATAAAACTTCAAATATAATATGAATGCGTCTAAGATATAACAGCTGGGAGTGGAATATGGTGTGACATAGTTTGCGGGCAGGTTGTCACAACAATGGATGTAGCAGTCCTGTTAGATTCTACTGTCCTTGGTCTCAATCGGTTTTTCGACACAACCTATAAATAATGTCCGACCGAAATTTCGGTTTCGGCCTAAAATAGGGATTTCGGCTATATTTTAGCCGAAATTACGTTTTCGTGAGAATATGTGTCGAGTTACCCCGAATATTCTGACACTATAGAGTGAACACAATAGAAAAGAATAGCAGGTAAGTAACTTTATTATTTAATTGTTGCGTATTATTGCGTTCTCCGTGTTTCCATTAGAGAATAAAGGTTTTAGTTGAACAATTTTTATCTTGTAGGTTTAATCATATATTTTAAAAAGTACAAAAGTGATCTCTCTAGAACTATTTGTAAAGTTTACAATAAATCTTCGTCATTTGGTACTCTTGAACCAAAGAAACAAAGGATTCATGGATTAAAACAACATATATGTTAAGATACCACAATGACTAGTACAAGCAAGTCTTAAAAACGACGTGAAGAGTCTGCAACAAGGAACAATTCACGATGATAGCGAAGTGGCCCAGAGGATTGATAAAGCTATCATAGATGTTATATTGGTTGATATTTACCAATATACAGTATGTCCCTGGATAGAGTTACAAAGAGGAAAAAAAATTTTGTTACTGATTTTTCAAACCTATCTCAGCATAAATAATGTGTCGGATCTGTTCAAACTACTAAGGGTCGGTTTATCAATGTCGAGTTAAATCTGTTAGATACGCAACTCATAGATAAACTTGCCTAACAGATAACCTCAGTGAACCGTTTATCCAGCAACTTTCTACCCGACAGGCGGCAATCTACGAGATAGAACATAGATGGTACCCCTGAGTGTTAACATTAGAAACAGAAATGAAACGTAATTGGTGAAATTTGAATAATTGACTTTAGTTTATGAAGTTGATATAAACAGCTGATCGTGTTTTGGAGGTTACCATTCCTGTATGCTTTCGGTATTGTGCTTTGTTTTCGAAAACCTCTTTTATAATGGAATTCCTACATGAATATTTATTAGACAGCGATAAAGATGAGGATATTGTCCAACTCTTAAATTATAAACGACGACCATATATTGTAAAAGAAAGACAAAAGTCAAAACCACTTTGAGGAATTGGACGACCACGTTTTTTTGTTAGATTTCTGTTAAAAAAGGACAGTTTTGTCGATCTTGGTTAAAATTGAGACGAGTTTATACTGTATTAGATTATAGATTATACAGGCTTCCCCATAATAGACTACCCATTTTATTTTATTAATAAATTCCCTATGAGATAACTAAATAAGTTTTTCTCTGTGGGAATATCTTCTGTAGTCTTTGGGATTTAAGTTAATTATTAATCAAGTAGTCGCCTGTCACAAATAAGTTTTAAATTATTAATTATTATTATCGAGATAATATTCGATATTATTTTTAGTTTCGTCATTTTTTTTCAATATCTGTTTGAACTTTCATGGATTACTCAGTCCAACAACGTGTGTTTTGTGTAGAAACTTACATTAGAAGCAATTCGATAGAAGAAGTTAGGCGTGCATTCCGGCGTTAGTTTAATAACAACAATAGGGGTCACACGCCAAATCGTAAAACTGTTAAGTTATGGGTTCGTCATTGGCGTGAAAATGGTTCTGTACAAGATTTGAAGAAGCCTGGACGTCGAAGAACAATTCGTACACCAGAAAATATTGAACGAGTTAGAATTGCGTTTACAAGAAGTCCTAAAAGGTCTGCTAATCGACAAAGCCTTATCCTAGGAATATCAAAGGGAAGCTTAGATCGAATTATTCGAAAGGATTTAAAATTTCATCCCTATAAGTACCAAATGGCACAGCACCTTAGCAATCAAGATAAAGAAGCAAGGTTAGCATTTTGTCAAGAATTTTTGGATGTACATCAAGGAGCAATTCACTATCTCCTAATGAGCGACGAAGCAAATTTTTATTTGAACGGCATGGTTAATAAACAGAATTTTAGATACCGGTCAAATGAAAATCCTCGTGAAATCTTTACACAGAACCTCCATAATCCAAAAGTTATTGTGTGGTGTGGAGTAGGATCTTTTGGTATTATTGGTCCATATTTTTTTGAGGATGAAAATAACCGCGCTGTAACAGTAACATCCGAGCGCTACGTAAACATGCTAGAGACATTCCTCATTCCAGAATTAAATAGACGAGGATTACTAAACAATCCCTTACTATTCCAACAAGATGGGGCAACAGCTCATACCGCCAGAAACTCAATGAGGGTTCTGCGAGAAATGTTTAATGGTCGACTCATTTCTCGATTCGGAGATTTGCCTTGGCCTTCGAGGTCCCCCGACTTAACGGCACCCGATTTTTTCCTGTGGGGATATTTAAAAGCCAAAGTGTTTGCGAGTCGTCCAGGTACAATCGAGGAACTCAAAGTCAAAATTCGTGAAGAAGTTGAAGGAATAGACGAAGGTTTGCTACGCCGTGTAATGAACCACTTTTTATCTAATATTGAAAAATGTGTTAAAGTTGGTGGAGGTCAATTAGAAGACGTGATTTTTAAAAGTTAGAATTAAATTAGCCAAATATTTATAAGTTATCATAAATCCCAAAAAGATCATCATTTTCTCTTCATGGTGTTCTTTCATGATGTATTCTTTATTAAAAAACTTTTCAAATGAGTCCAAAGATGACGCAGTTATCTCAAAATACAAAAAAGTTAGAATAAAAAACATTAACCCCGAAGTTAGCAACAATGAAGATAGCAATTTAATTTTTAAATATTAATACCAACCTTAATTTTTAATTTTTTTTATTATATTCTTGTTTTCGTGACAAATTTTAACACTTTTTTTAAAAATTAAGAATATATCAAAATGACATTGACATTTCAAACCGGAAGTTGACCATAACTTCATTAATATTGAAGATAAATATGTGAGAGGCAAATGTACTTTCAACACGATGGAGCTCCGGCGCATTTCGCTCGTCAGGTCAAGCAACATTTGGACGAAAGGTTTCCAGGGCGTTGGATTGGTCGTGGTGGTCCTATTAGTTGGCCTCCAAGATCTCCAGATCTCACAGCACTTGATTATTGTTTGTGGGGATGGTTCAAAAGTGAGGTATACAAAGTCAAAGTTGACACTAGGGATGCACTTCTTAGACGCATTCTAAATGTTGCAGTTAATATTAAGGAAAATCGTGCAGCAATTAGGAAAGCAACAAGAGCTCTTAGTAAACGAAGCCGGAAATGTTTAGAAGTTAATGGCGATATATTCGAACAATTACTAAAATAACGCTGATGACCAATATTTAATGTTAATGTATGAGATTTTGTTTAATTGTAGTTATGCAGTAAGAGTTATGCAATAAAAAAAAATAAAATAAAAGAAAATCGGATAACAACATATAAGTTTTTTTACATTATTTTCAAGCGAACCGACTCACCTGTATATTCGTTGGTGGAATATAAAAATTATGGAACTATTTTAGAAAGTATGAAAGTGATCTCTCTAGAACTATTTGTAAAGTTTATTTGTAAAGAACAACATCTATGTAAAGATACTACAATGACGAGTACAAGCAAGTCTTAAAAACGACGTGAAGAGTCTTCAACAAGGAACAATTCACGATGATAGCGAAGTAGCCCAGAGGATTGATAAAGTTATCACAGATGTCATATTGGTTGATATTTACCAATATACAAGGTCCTTCAGCTCAGCTCTCGTCTACTACAGATCAGTTATTAATTAAGTTAGGAATTTAACATTTTGCAGGCTTATACTGTATCTCAGGCCGCATTTCAGGAAATTATTATTGATTATACAGAGTGTATCAAAAAAATTTGACGCCATGATGATATATTTTTTTAAATGGCACGATATATCTCTTCTCATACTTTTGAGTGTCTTTTATGGGTGCCTACAGTTCCAAAATTTTATTGAAATCGGCTGAATGACAATGAATTAAAACAACATATACAGATGGTCCATTTAACGTGAGACAAGCGATTATCTCGAAAATGGTTCATTTTACATCAAAATGAACCAAATGAAAGTTGTTCTGTGCGAAGGGGGACACCATAACATATGACGATTAAAAAAAAATGTGACCTTGACCTTATTTTCAAGGTTATATGAAGACCCACCCTATATGTATACAGTATTGGAAAAAAGTAGAGCAACTTTTAATTTTTGTAGATTAAAATTTTAATTTAATACCTTACCTTAAGGTTTACATTACTATTGTAGTGTATATTATATGGAATTTATGTAGTGAAGATTTCACAAAGCTAGCCTTATTTTATTAGAAATAAAATTAAATTATAAAACTTGGGTTGGAAAAAAGTAAAACAACTTTGCTAAGAAATACGAAGGTTTTATGCCTCAGCAAAGGGGATCTAAGAACGCTCTCAGGCTACCTAACCGGCCATGTGCCCCTAAAATATCACCTCTTTCACATTGGACAAGCTGAGGATCAAACTTGTCGACTATGCAACGACGAGTCAGAAACTGCTGAACATATACTGTGCAATTGCGTCGCCAGAGGCCGTCTAAGGCACAACGTCTTCGGTAAAACTCCCCTGTTACCTACCGACATAAAGGTTCAAGACCTCAGGACAATACTAAGGTTCATTAAGGACCTACATTTGCCCTAAACCTTTGGAGGGCTAAAGTTACAATAGATCTTATAGGTCGCGGTAACGAGAGGGGCCGCCCTCCTCAGCCCGGCAGCAATAATAATAAATAATAAAAGAAATACGAATAAGAAATCAGATTATTAGTTACTAATTTACAATATTAACGTTTAAAAAATTGTAAAATGAAATTAAGGACGAAGTGTTACAAGTTTATGGGCTAAAATTTAAAAACGCTGGTTTTTAACAAAAGAAATATTAAGAATCTTGGGAAAAAATCAAGAAATGACCCAAAAAACACGTTAAAAATAAAAAGAAAGTATGGAAAAGTGACTAAACTTGATTAATTTCAGTTATAAAACTTCTATTGTATGGTAACTAACTTCAGGTTTAAAATGTCAACCTCAATTTTGACATATTTGTAATCGTCATTAAAAATCTTTTAAAATGAGTACAAACACGACATATTTATCTTCAATATTAATGAAGTTATGGTCAACTTCCGGTTTGAAATGTCAATGTCATTTTGACATATTGTTAATTTTTATAAAAAGTGTTAAAATTTGTCACGAAAACAAGAATATAATAAAAAAAATCAAAAATTAAGGTTGGTATTAATATTTAAAAATTAAATTGCTATCTTCATTGTGGCTAACTTCGGGTTTAATGTTTTTTATTCTAACTTTTTTGTATTTTGAGGTAAGTGCGTCATGTTTGGACGCATTTTAAAGGTTTTTTTTAATAAAAAACACATCGTGAAAGAACACCCTGAAGTTGTCTATTTGTCTATTATATGATAACTAACTTCAGGTTTAAAATGTCAACCTCAATTTTGACATATTTGTATTCGTCATTAAAAATCTTTTAAAATGAGTACAAACACGACATATTTATCTTCAAGATTAATGAAGTTATGGTCAACTTCCGGTTTGAAATGTCAATGTCATTTTGATATATTCTTAATTTTTACAAAAAGTGTTCAAATTTGTCACGAAAACAAGAATATAATAAAAAAAATCAAAAATTAAGGTTGGTATTAATATTTAAAAATTAAATTGCTATCTTCATTGTTGCTAACTTCGGGGTTAATGTTTTTTAGCCTAACATTTTTGTGTTTTGAGATAAGTGCGTCATCTTTGGACTCATTTGAAATTTTTTTTAATAAAAAACACATCGTGAAAGAACATCATGAAGTTGTCCATTTGTCTATTATATGATAATTAACTTCAGGTTTAAAATGTCAACCTCAATTTTGACGTATTTGTAATGTTCATTAAAAATCCTTTAAAATAAGTACAAACACGACATATTTATCTTCAATGTTAATGAAGTTATGTTCAACTTCCGGCTAGAAATGTCAACGTCAATTTTGACAGATTTGTAATCGTCGTGAAAAATGAGCTCAAACATGATACGTTTAATTCCGATATTACTCGAGATATAAACAACTTCCGGTTTGAAATGTCAATTTGACATTTCTTAATTTTTATAAAATCTCTTAAAATTTGTTGTAAAAACGAAAATATAATAAAAAAATCAAAAATTAAGGTTGGTATTAATATTTAAAAATTAAATTGTTGCTAACTTCAAGTTTAATGTTTTTTATTCTAACTTTTTTGTTTTTTGAGATAAGTACGTCATCTTTGGACTCATTTTAAAGGTTTTTTAATGAAGATGACAAATATGTCAAAATTGACGGTGACGTTTCAAACCGGAAGTGATTGTATCTCCATTAATATCAAAGTGAAATATGTCGAGTTTGGACTCATTTTAAAGGTTATTTTATGAAGATTACGAATATAATAATAAAATTAAAGTTGACATTGACAACTGAAAATTTTTTGCACGACTAAACCCGAATGATTCTAGTTCTCGTTTTAGTGTTAATTCAATAAAAATATACAACATAGTGATATCTTATGATAACTAGCGCTACCTACCTTTGTAAAATGGATAAGATGAGACATTGTTCTGGCATTTTTTAAATTCTGGTTAGGTTCTAGATTCTATCTCGGTAGGTTTCTGTACTGTTAGTTTGTTAGTGGTTAGATAATAGATGTGTATTCTCGATAATAGTTAGAGTTAGACTATTTGACCAAACTTTGAGTGTTCCTTCTTTCTCTTAAAACCTTTCACATTAAAATTCTTGTTTTTGTTTTTATTAACCTTCCAATATAACTACCAGTGGAATTGGATTCGTATCAATGCGTGCATAACCACATTGTGTTGGTAATATTTTCAGCGTCTTTTGATGTAATCAAATGAACGTTATCAGTAATTACTTGATATCCATTCTCAACTATATTAAAAAGCTGCTTTGAATATTTTACCATTCCAAGACCTTCATGGAATAGTATATGGTCACTACACATTCCCGGTATTATTCAACTTTAACTATATTTAATACAAATAATACATTGTAATATTAAAATACAACAATCATATACTTATACATACATGATTTACATCGGGGCTTGTAGGAACAAAACTGCGGCGTAAACCGAAGGGGCTACCTGTAATAATTTTGTTTTAATTTAAAAAAAATGTTTCTTTTTAGTGCAATTGTATCGTAATGTTAACGAATTTAGTCGAAAAGGGACGATCTAAATGTGAATTATATTTCCCATTGGGTCGCAGAGTCGGAGCCGACCACAAAACTTACCTAACCGTAAAAACTCGTAGAGTACAAGACCGTTTTACGTTCGATCGGACCCAATTAACCTCAACGGCTCAATACGAAGAGGAAACATTTAAATTTGAAGAAACTGACGAAGTTTTTTACGGAAATTTTCGCATTCGCTTTTTAAAAAAACAACAAATCGGGGAATCGTGCACCCTTAGAATGTTATCGGTGACTAAATCGGGCGAATCCGGCGAACGATTAATAAAGCATTTTTGGTTCTCAAACTGGCAAGATCACAAAATGGCGAATCCCGAAACGGTTTTAAATATAGCGAAAGAAATAATTGACGTTATGGACAGAAACGCGAAAAATGTAACCAAAAAGAATGTTAATAACACATCGAAACGTAACTTAATTGGGTCTATACAAGAAAAGCCGATGGTTATTGCGCATTGTAGTGCTGGAATAGGACGAACCGGGTGTTTTTTAGCCATTTTAAATGGTATCCAACAACTGAGAAACACAAAAACGGTCGATGTTTTAGCGATTTTATGTTCTTTGAGGTTACATCGTGGTGGGATGGTTCAAACGGCCGAACAATACGAGTTGATCCACAGGGTTTTGAGGTTGTACGCGGAGGGTATGTAGATGTATTTATTATTTTTTAGTAAAATAGTGAATTATTAATGAAATAAATAAATAAACACCAAAGTAAATTAATATAAAAAATTGTAGAGGTCGTTTCCGATATCGATGTATAGCGATGTAACGATGAATGTGATATTAATTAATCGATTTCCGGTAATTTTATTATTAATTGTATTTGTTTCTTACCACGTTTTTTACCACGAAGGTTGAATGAAAGCGTCCCCCCAAGTTTTTTATTTTTCTACATATATAAACATAACCTACTTTTGTTCCTATTCCGAGTTCAATAAATTATTAAAAAAATCGTAAAAAATGTAGGGGTTAGTGTTGGAAGAGTAAAAAATAAAAAAATAATTAAGATAATAATCGTTTTATTATTATTAATAAAGAAAATCGGTTACACTTTAATAAAAATCGCACCTAAAAACGAAATGTCAAAAATTTAATGTCACTTCATCTTTTTTTAGGTTAAAAACGCTGCTTAAGAAAATGAGTTAATTTGTGAATTTTAGAAGAAAATAATCCTTAAAAGAATGTTCCTTAATCCTGATTAACCAAGTTGTTGTAAGAAAAACCCGAAAATTCAAGAATAATTTCCCGAACCTAACCTCCTGTCATAATTTTGTAATAAAATTAAAGGGGATGTTTTCCAAAAAGTTCAAACATTTTGGAATTTCCAAAAAGGTGAGTGGTGTGAATCAAAGTCACATAAAGTTTTCTATTTTTGAGGTTAAAATTAAAAAAAATATTACTTCTGATTATAATTTTGTCAATTTTTGCACAAATATTCTTAATCTCCGTGAAATTTCCTTTAAAACGACACCAAACACGACATATTTATCACTAAAAACAACCGAGATATGACGATTAAAAAACCATTTTGACAGTTGACGTTTAATGATTTTGAGGTTAACTTTTTTATTCTTTAAGACAACCCCGTCGAGTTTGGGCTCATTTTAAAGCATTTTTCATGTTATTTAAGAAAATGGAGTTAAAATCTCTTAATACATTATTTTGACAGTTGACATTTTTAGACTTTGAGGTTAACTTTTTTATTCTTTAAGACAACTGGGTTTATTTAAAAGCATTCTTAATTTTATTTATTAAAATCGAGTCAAAATCTCATAATAAATTAATTTGACAGTTGACGTTTAATCACTTTGAGGTTAAAATTTTAAAAATTATTACTTCCGATTATACATTTTTCACATATTTTTAATCTCCGTGAAATTTCCTTTAAAACGACACCAAACACGACATATTTATCACTAAAAACAACCGAGATATGACGATTTTAAAATCATTTTGACAGTTGACGTTTAATGATTTTGAGGTTAACTTTTTTATTCTTTAAGACAACCCCGTCGAGTTTGGGCTCATTTTAAAGCTTTTTTCATGTTATTTAAGAAAATAGAGTTAAAATCTCTTAATACATTATTTTGACAGTTGACGTTTTTCGATTTTGAGGTTAACTTTTTTATTATTTAGAATAACACCGTCGAGTTTGGGCTCATTTTAAAGCATTTTTCATGTTATTTAAGAAAATAGAGCTTAAGTCTCACAAAATTGATTTTGACATTTAACTTTTAATGATTTTGAGGTTAACTTTTCTACTTTTTAAGATAACCCTATCGAGTTTGGGCTCATTTAAAATCATTTTTAATCTTATTTAAGAAAATGGAATTAAAATGTACAAAAAAATTATTTTGACATTTGACGTTTTTTGTTTTTAAGGTTAACTTGTTTAAGAAAAATTTTTTCTTTTTCGAGTTTCATCTCGTTTTAAAGCATTTTTGATTTTATTTAAAAAAATTAAGTTAAAATCTACCAAAAATTATTTTGACATTTGACGTTTCTCGATTTTGAGGTTAACTTTTCTATTATCTTAGATAATCTTATCGAGTTTGGGCTCATTTTAAAGCATTTTTAATTTTATTTATTAAAATCGAGTCAAAATCTCATAATAAATTAATTTGACAGTTGACGTTTAATCATTTTGAGGTTAAAATTTTAAAAATTATTACTTACGATTATAAATTTTTTACATATTCTTAATCTCCGTGAAATTTCCTTTAAAACGACTCCAAACACGACATATTTATCACTAAAAACAACCGAGATAGGATGATTTAAAAATCATTTTGACAGTTTAATGATTTTGAGGTTAACTTTTTTATTCTTTAAGACAACCCCGTCGAGTTTGGGTTCATTTTAAAGCATTTTTAATTGTATGTAAGAAAATAGAGTTAAAAATCTCTTAATAAGTTATTTTGACATTTGACGTTTAATGACTTTGAGGTTAACTTTTTTATTCTTTAAGACAACCCCGTCGAGTTTGGTTTCATTTTAAAGCATTTTTAATTTTATTTAATACAATATCTTTAAAATCAAAAAAATTATTAATTTGACATTTGACGTTTTTTTGATTTTAAGATTAACTTCTTTAAAATAAAATTTTTTATTACCGAGTTTGGGCTCATTTTAAAGCATTTTTAATTTTATTTAACGAAGTCGACTCAAAATCTCATAACAAATTATTTTGACATTTGACATTTTTTGATTTTAAGGTTAACTTTTTTATTCTTTAAGATAACCCCATCGAGTTTGGTCTCATTTTAAAGCATTTTTGATTTTATTTAACGAAATCGACTCAAAATCTCATAACAAATTATTTTGACATTTCTTGATTTTAAGGTTAACTTTTTTATTCTTTAAGATAACCCCATCGAGTTTGGTCTCATTTTAAAGCATTTTTAATTTTATTTAACAAAATCGCCTCAAAATCTCATAACAAATTATTTTGACATTTGATATTTTTTGATTTTAAGGTTAACTTTTTTATTCTTTAAGATAACCCCATCGAGTTTGGTCTCATTTTAAAGCATTTTTAATTTTATTTAACGAAATCGACTCAAAATCTCATAACAAATTATTTTGACATTTGACATTTTTTGATTTTAAGGTAAACTTTTTTATTCTTTAAGATAACCCCATCGAGTTTGGTCTCATTTTAAAGCATTTTTAATTTCCTTTAACAAAATCGACGCAAAAATAAAAAAAAAAATAATTTCAACATCCCAAAACATTTTAAAGCATTTTTATTCGCATCACCTTAATACAAAAGTACATCAAACAGATAAAATGGTCCAATTTAAACAATTCATTCCTCCAATTCAATCCCCGATCGGATCCTCAGTCAAATAATGCCACCGTTCCTGTTTATGATCGGGGTACCTTATCATATCAAGCCAATGTTTCAATCTTTGCCCCTTCGACCCCATCCCCCCCAACACCAACCCCCCCAAATAATCATTACTTTTCCCGTAATCTTTATCCCAAACCGCAATGTGGAGACTTTGCGTCGATAACTCCGTTGGGCGAGTTTCAAACGCGAATTCCTCGTTGAAGATAGGGTTCAATTCTTTCCATTTAATTGAGGTTTTATGCTTCCTGTGGTGGGGATCGGGTCTTAATAATAATTTAACGAAAGGATCTGAGTATCCGTTATTATCCATTGGGAGCAAATTTTCGCAGCGACAAACTGTGACTAAAAGGGCCCTTCTTTTCGTGTTATAACACAAAGATAACAAAATCCTCCCTCTCGCGAATAAATCTTCAATCCAATGAGTTAATTCGGGCGAAGCGGTTTTTTCTAAAGGAACTGTTAACTAAGTTAACAAAAAAAATTAATTAGTTAATTAATCAATTAGAAATAACTTACATAAATAGTATTTTGAATCCGTAATTTCGCCAAATTAATCCGCGTCTCCCCCAGATAATCATGCCCGTATTTATCATCGTCTAAGACTAAGATGTACAAGTATTTTTTGACCAAATCCTCCTCAGAGAGGTTATAAAACGTTAAGTTTTCGTTAAACTCGGGGTTTCTCGTTTTATGGACCGTCTTGGTTCTTAATCTGGTCGATTCTTTTTCGTTGGGTAAAATGTTGAGTTTGCAAAATGGGTCGGCCAATCCGTTAATGTCCATGGCTTCAAGATTTTTCGCGCGGTAAACGGTGCAGTGCAAAATATAGCTCATTGGGTCGTAATTAAGAGATAACTCGATTAACCCCATCGAAGCATCCAAAGGTTTATGCTCCTCAATGGGATTCTAAAAAATTTTACTCAAAAAAAAGCAAAATTTAATAAAATAACTCACCTTAAATATGCTACTTGTTACGCTACAAGCCCCAGGTGAGACTCTATCTTCGCTTTTAGCATCCGAATTCCAATTCCAATCAGAAATCGTTCTACTCGCCAAAGAATCCCTCCGAGACAACTCAGAACTCTCCCCAGAAGCTAATTCTAACTTAAAATCGTCTTCTTTTTCTAAGGTGAAGATCACAGCTTCTTTTTGGTTCTCTTTATCATCTTGGAATGTAATCTCTTGGGCATCTTAAACCAAAATTTGACCCAAATTTGATTTAATCTAACTTTAAACTCACCGTGGGTACTCTCAGTGCTTGAGTTTCTTCGCTCGATTTTCGGCCAAAAAGGTCTCTCCTCATCCGAACTGCTATCGTCTTTGAATCGCTTCTTCGAGCGCTTACTGCTGTTGCAACTCCGATTAAAACGGAGCGGAGGCGCGATTTGACTCGGCAAAACGTACTTGGGCAAAGCCTTAAAGAACCAAGCCCCCGATTTCTTCCAAATCTCCCGAGATTCGGCGCAAATCATGCAAAGCCAACGATCCTTAGAATTCGCAAAATATAGAGTTGATTTTGTCGCGAAAGGATTCGAATTTCTAAATCAAAAAAGTAAACATACAAAATTTTTTTAATCTAATTTTTTTTAATTACCTTCGGGTCTTATTCGGAGACGCGTTAATCGCGCATTTAATGCAGACCAATTTTCGGCAATCGATGCAGACGAATTTTTGCGTTATAAACACCCCGAAACCATCCCCGCATAACAAACACTGATTCGGGTCTCGTCCCAAAGCGTTTCTGCGCAAATTTTCGAATTTCTCGACCAACTTTCCGACCTGAAATTGATAAAATCGCGTTCGGAATGGAAAATCCGTTGAAATGAGTACCAACAAAGTGGGGTTATCTCAAAAAATAAAAACCGGAAGTACGACAATCGTAGGCGATTTCGCTAAATTCGTAATCTTGATTAAAAATGCTTCAAAATGAGCCCAAACACGACTAGTTTATCTTAAAAAACATGAAAGTTACGAAAATGTTATTAATTTCAAAATGGCGGATTTTCGATTTATTTTAATCGCCATTTTGGCAGTTTTTAAGATAAAGTGGTCGTGTTTGGGCTCATTTTAATGAATTTTTCATTCTCTCTAAGTTTGCGTTAATCAAATTATTTTTTAAAAAATAATAATGAATAATATTTTCAAAATGGCGGATTTTCGATTTACTTTAATCGCCATTTTGGAATTTTTTAAATAAAGTGGTCGTGCTTGGGCTCATTTTAAAGGATTTTTCATTCTCTCTAAGTTTGCGTTAATCAAATTTGATTTTTTTTAAATAATAAGTGACAATTTCAAAATGGCGGACTGTTTTTTTAATTTTTACTCTCAACATAGGAAATTCTTTATCTTGATTAGAAATTCTTTGAAATGGGTCATAGCCATAAGGTTGATTTAAAAAATAAAAAACCGGAAGTGGATCAATAAACAATCGACGATCGTTTTTTTTTTGATATTATGGATACTAAATTCGTAATCTTGATTAAAAGTGCTATAAAATGAGTCCAAACACGACTAATTTATCTCAAAAAACATGAAAGTTACGAAAATGTTATTAATTTCAAAATGGCGGATTTTCGATTTATTTTAATCGCCATTTTGGCAGTTTTTAAGATAAAGTGGTCGTGTTTGGGCTCATTTTAAAGGATTTTTCATTCTCTCTAAGTTTGCGTTAATCAAATTATTTTTTTAAAAATAATAATGAATAATATTTTCAAAATGGCGGATTTTCGATTTACTTTAATCGCCATTTTGGTAGTTTTTAAGATAAAGTGGTCGAGTTTGGGCTCATTTTAAAAGATTTTTCATTCTCTCTAAGTTTGCGTTAATCAAATTTGATTTTTTTAAATAATAAATGACAATTTCAAAATGGCGGACTGTGAATTTTTTTTTTACTCTCAACATAGGAAATTCTTTATCTTGATTAGAAATTCTTTGAAATGGGTCATAGCCATAAGGTTGATTTAAAAAATAAAAAACCGGAAGTGGATCAATAAACAATAGACGATCTTTTTTTTTTTGGTATTATGGATACTAAATTCGTAATCTTGATTAAAAGTGCTATAAAATGAGTCCAAACACGACTAATTTATCTCAAAAAACATAAAAGTTACGAAAATGTCATTAATTTCAAAATGGCGGATTTTTTTATTTATTTTTAATGCCATTTTGACAGTTTTTAAGATAAAGTGGTCGTGTTTGGGCTCATTTTAAAAGATTTTTCATTCTCTCTAAGTTTGCGTTAATCAAATTTGATTTTTTTTAAATAATAAATGACAATTTCAAAATGGCGGACTGTGAATTTTTTTTTTACTCTCAACATAGGAAATTCTTTATCTTGATTAGAAATTCTTTGAAATGGGTCAAAGCAATAAGGTTGATTTAAAAAATAAAAAACCGGAAGTGGATCAATAAACAATAGACGATCGTTTTTTTTTTGATATTATGGATACTAAATTCGTAATCTTGATTAAAAATGCTTGAAAATGAGCCCAAACTTGACTACTTTATCTTCAAAAACATAAAAGTTACGAAAATGTCATTAATTTCAAAATGGCGGATTTTTTAATTTATTTTTAATGCCATTTTGACAGTTTTTAAGATAAAGTGGTCCTGTTTGGGCTCATTTTAAAGGATTTCTCATTCTCTCTAAGTTTGCGTTAATCAAATTTGATTTTTTTTTAATAATAAATGACAATTTCAAAATGGCGGACTGTTTTTTTAATTTTTACTCTCAACATAGGAAATTCTTTATCTTGATTAGAAATTCTTTGAAATGGGTCAAAGCAATAAGGTTGATTTAAAAAATAAAAAACCGGAAGTGGATCAATAAACAATAGACGATCGTTTTTTTTTTGATATTATGGATACTAAATTCGTAATCTTGATTAAAAATGCTTGAAAATGAGCCCAAACTTGACTACTTTATCTTCAAAAACATAAAAGTTACGAAAATGTCATTAATTTCAAAATGGCGGATTTTTTTATTTATTTTTAATGCCATTTTGACAGTTTTTAAGATAAAGTGGTCGTGTTTGGGCTCATTTTAAAGGATTTTTCATTCTTTCTAAGTTTGCGTTCATAAAATTTGATTTTTATAGAATAATAATAAATAATAATTTCAAAATGGCGGGTTATAAATTTTTATTCCCAACATAAGAAATTTTTTATCTAGATTAGAAATTCTTTAAAATGGGTGAAAGGAATAAGGTTGATTTAAAGAATAAAAAACCGGAAGTGGATCAATAAACAGTCGACGATCGTTTTTTTTGATATTATGGATACTAAATTCGTAATCTTGATCAAAAATGTTATAAAATGAGTCCAAACACGACTAATTTATCTCAAAAAACATAAAAGTTACGAAAATGTCATTAATTTCAAAATGGCGGATTTTCTATGTGTTTTTAACGCCATTTTGGCAGTTTTTAAGATAAAGTGGTCGTGTTTGGGCTCATTTTAAAGCATTCTTCATTTCGTTTACGTTAAAACAATAAAAATTTAATTTTTTAAAAAATAATATCCTCTTTTTTCGGTGAATCTAATAATTTCAAAATGGCCGATCATAAATTTTCTTAATCTCGATTAAAAATCCTTTAATATTAACCCCAACACGACCCGTTTACCTCCAAAATTAAATTCAAAATGGCGGAATGACAGTTTATTTCAATTTAGAAGTTTTTAAGATAAATTAGACACGTTTCGAAACAGTTTTCGTTATCTATTTGATGATAACGATAAAAATGAGTATAAATTTATTTTTAATAAATTAATTCTTCGCCTAAATTATTTAAAAAAAAACAAAAGCTATCTAAATAAGGTTTATTTCGAAGTAATCGATCGCGAATTCTTAATCCCGGTTAAAAATCCTTTGAAATGAGCCCAAACACGACTGGTTTATCTTCAAAAATAAAAATCATCGATTTACGTTGAAATTCAAAATGGCGGAATGACATTTTATTTCATTTTGAGCGATTTTTAAGATATTAAGATAAAATAGTCGTGTTTGGGCTCATTTTAAAGCATTTTTCATTTCACATTCGTTAATGTTGATAAAAATTAAAAATGTTTTGATTAATTTCAAAATGGCGGATTTAAATTTTTTTCACTTCGTCGGTTTTTGCGTCAAAGTAGTCGTGTTTGGGCTCATTTTAAAGCATTTTTCATTTTATATTCGTCGGTGTTAAATTTTTTTCAAAATGGCGGATTTTTTTTTTGAACTTTTTTGGTTTTTCTCCAAAAATGGTCGTGTTTGGGCTCATTTTAAAGCGTTTTCAACGCAGATTTCGATTTTTGATGAATTAATTAAAAATTTTTGACTCACCCTTTCTTGTTCTAATTGATCGACTTTTTCGGCCCGTTTAATAACGTCTATTATGACGGCTTGTTCGTCTTCTCGGAGGTTGTTGGAGGGTTGATTATAACCGACGCAAGCTGTTTTGACGCTCCATCCCGTTTTTAATCTTAAAAGCAATTAATTTTTAATCGAAATTTTTGGTTTAAATTTACTTACTTCGCCCTTAACGCGAGTTGTCTATCGTTTGGGCAAACAAATCTGCTCGTTGCGTCCGGGGAATAATCCATTTTTTTAGTTTAATTTTAACATATGGCGAATTTAAATCTGATAAGATCCAAAAACACGGTTTATTAATAATGTTAAGCGGCGATTACATCTGTTTGGATCGCTGATATGGAAATAGATAATAAATGAGTAATTTTGGCTAAAAAAATTATTTATTTATTAATTTTTTTTGACTTACTTTGTAAAAATTTATTTTTGAGCGTTAAAAAACTTTTTCTTGTCCAATCTTGTCTTTTAATACTTGATGAATGTGGTGATGTTGGGAACGAACTGAAGCCTGTTGCTTCAGCGTTTTGCTTTCATGGACTCTCCTCGTTTCGCGATCGATAAATACGAACGAGGCGAAACGCGGAGAGTTAAATTCTAAAACAACTTTTATTTCAATTAATTTTCGATTTATTAAAGAAAAAAAATTACAATCAAAATAACGTTCTTATTTACATCAATCACTTCATTAATTTTAATTCATTAAGTCTTAATTTCGTTAATAATCATAATTAGTTAGGGTAAATACCCCAAAGAATTTTCTAAAGCACTCCCAACTTTGTCGGTTTCCTTATTTCTCGAGGACCCCCGTTCCAAGCTCGATTTCGAGTCGTCGGATTGACTTTGAATCGTGTACAGCCCGTTGTTAGCGCTGTACATTGCATTTTTCGCCGTGTACAAAGAGTTCGTGATCATTTTGTTGATTGGTGTTGAATCGATTCTCGAGGAGCACCGAGAACTCGATCTCCGCGCGTTCAAGTTGTGGTAATTGATCAAAATTTCGGGGTCGATATGTTTCGGGATTAAATGGGCGATGTCCGTTGTTTGACTTAGTTTTATATCGGCGAAAAGTGCTGCGATTTCCGCCGATTTCTTCACTGATAGCGCCTCGGTGCAACCTTTTACCGGGATCGATTGGAGAACTTTTTCTGGAATTAAATAAATTCATAACATTACTTATCGTTTATGCTCTGTAATAAATCAACCAAAAATCGTTAGTTTTGGAAGATCTAGCGCCTCGCCCGCAAGCGACCTCGGCGAAGTGAGGATAAACGATTTTTCATTGATAGAATCGGGTTCGGGATGGAAAATCCGTTGAAATGAGTACCAACAAAGTGGGGTTATCTCAAAAAATAAAAACCGGAAGTACGGTAATTGTAAGCGATTTTGCTAAATTCGTAATCTTGATTAAAAATGCTTCAAAATGAGCCCAAACATGACTAGTTTATCTTAAAAAATATAAAAGTTACGAAAATGTCATTAATTTCAAAATGGCGGATTTCCGATTTATTTTAATCGCCATTTCGGCAGTTTTTAAGATAAAATGGTCGTGTTTGGGTTCATTTTAAAGGATTTTTCATTCTCTCTAAGTTTGCGTTAATAAAATTAGATTTTTTTAAAATAATAGTATATAATAATTTCAAAATGGCGGATTATGAATTTTTACTCCCAACATAGCATCTTCGTTATCTTATTTAAAAATTCTCTAAAATGGGACAAAACAATAATGTTTCTTCAAAAATAAAAAACCGGAAGTGGATCAATAAACAATCGACGATCGATTTTTTCTTGATATTATGGATACTAAATTCGTAATCTTGATTAAAAATGCTATAAAATGAGTCCAAACACGACTAATTTATCTCAAAAAACATAAAAGTTACGAAAATGTCATTAATTTCAAAATGGCGGATTTTCGATTTATTTTTTAACGCCATTTTGGCAGTTTTTAAGCTAAAGTGGTCGAGTTTAGACTCATTTTAAAGGATTTTTTGTTCTCTCTAAGAGTGCGGTAATAAAACTTGATCTTTTTTTAATAATAATTAATATTTTCAAAATGGCAGATTATGAATTTTCACACCCAACATAGGAAATTCTTTAACTTGTTTAAAAATTCTTTAAAATGGGGCAAAACAATAATGTTTTTTAAAAAATAAAAAACCGGAAGTGGATCAATAAACAATCGACGATCGATTTTTTCTTGATATTATGGATACTAAATTCGTAATCTTGTTTAAAAATGCTCTAAAATGAGTCCAAACACGACTAATTTATCTCAAAAACCATAAAAGTTACGAAAATGTCATTAATTTCAAAATGGCGGATTTTCGATTTATTTTTAACACCATTTTGGCAGTTTTTAAGATAAAGTGGTCGAGTTTAGACTCATTTTAAAGGATTTTTTGTTCTTTCTAAGTCTGCGGTAATAAAACTTAATTTTTTTTTAATAATAATAATAATTAATAATTTCAAAATGGCGGATTATGAATTTTCACACCCAACAAAGGAAATTCTTTAACTTGTTTTAAATTCTTTAAAATGAGACAAAACTATAAGGTTGCTTTTAAAAATAAAAAAACCGGAAGTGGATCAATAAACAATCGACGATTGATTTTTTCTTGATATTATGGATACTAAATTCGTAATCTTGATTAAAAATGCTATAAAATGAGTCCAAACACGACTACTTTAACTTAAAAAACATAAAAGTTACGAAGATGTCATTAATTTCAAAATGGCGGATTTTCGATTTATTTTTTAACGCCATTTTGGCAGTTTTTAAGATAAAGTGGTCGAGTTTAGACTCATTTTAAAGGATTTTTTGTTCTCTCTAAGAGTGCGGTAATAATACTTGATCTTTTTTTAATAATAATTAATATTTTCAAAATGGCGGATTATGAATTTTCACACCCAACATAGGAAATACTTTAACTTGTTTAAAAATTCTTTAAAATGGGGCAAAACAATAATGTTTTTTAAAAAATAAAAAACCGGAAGTGGATCAATAAACAATCGCCGATCGATTTTTTTTGATATTATGGATACTAAATTCGTAATCTTGATTAAAAATGCTTTAAAATGAGTCCAAACACGACTAATTTATCTTAAAAAACATAAAAGTTACGAAAATGTCATTAATTTCAAAATGGCGGATTTTCGATTTATTTTTAACACCATTTTGGCAGTTTTTAAGATAAAGTGGTCGAGTTTAGACTCATTTTAAAGGATTTTTTGTTCTCTCTAAGTCTGCGGTAATAAAACTTGATCTTTTTTTAATAATAATTAATATTTTCAAAATGGCGGATTATGAATTTTCACACCCAACATAGGAAATACTTTAACTTGTTTAAAAATTCTTTAAAATGGGGCAAAACAATAATGTTTTTTAAAAAATAAAAAACCGGAAGTGGATCAATAAACAATCGCCGATCGATTTTTTTTGATATTATGGATACTAAATTCGTAATCTTGACTAAAAATGCTTTAAAATGAGTCCAAACACGACTAATTTATCTTAAAAAACATAAAAGTTACGAAGATGTCATTAATTTCAAAATGGCGGATTTACGATTTATTTTTAACGCCATTTTGGCAGTTTTCAAAATAAGGTAGTCGTGTTTGGACTCATTTTAAAGGATTTTTTGTTCTCTCTAAGTCTGAGGTAATACAATTTGATTTTTTTTTAATAATAATGATTAATAATTTCAAAATGGCGGATTTCCGATTTATTTTAATCGCCATTTTGGCAGTTTTTAAGATAAAGTGGTCGTGTTTGGACTCATTTTAAAGGGTTTTTAAAGTATTTCTTGTATTTATTGATAAAATCGAGCTTTTTTTTTTATAAAAATCGTAACTCAAAAACTAAATTAGTTGGAGGAAAATGATTTTAATAAAAACGATTCCTTATTAAATAAGGATTATTTTCTAATTAATATTTATGAATCAAATTGTGTTAAAGATATTATTACTTACTATTTTGGGTGTATTTATAAGAATTAATCGAATAATTCCTTTTTGGGTCAATTTCCCCTCCATAAAGGCTCGAATTAATATTACAAATTTTCCCATTTGCGATTGAAAATAATTCGTAATCGACCGCTAAATTTTCGCACCCCCTCTTTTTATTCTTCTTTAATTTCTCATAATATTGTTCTTTACAAGGGACATATTCCAACAAACTCTTCGTGCTTTTCGTGTTTGAATTCTTTTTGCACAACTTTCGATGATTCGGGGGCGTTTTGACTTCTTGCGAGGTCGGGATGAATCCCCGCTCTTTTAGTTGTTCGAAAATCGTGCTTTTTCCCATCCCGTTGTGATCCTTTTTGATCGTGCAATAACATTTATTGCTGTCGGTGCAGCTATCGGTGTCGCAACCGCAATAAATTAAATCCTTTTTATGTCCCTTATTGTTCTTGTCTCCCAACGAACAATAACATTTATCGGCCGAGACGCAAGTGCAAGAATCCGAGTCGTAACTGCACTCCGAACACGAAACGTAACCCGAAGACGAATTTCGATTATGAGTTGAAATAAAATTTTTTTTCCTCTTCAATGAAAAAAAATCACTCTCCTCCGACGTCGAAACGCGATCTTTCCTCACACGATTTTGGTTCCTTTTTCGATAACTTTGCCTCCTCGTTACGCACTTTTCTTTCGGTTGAAATTGCCGCGTGTCGTAAGACGACGAACTTAAGCTGCTCTCGATGGTTTTTTCGCTAACATCTTTCTTCGACGTCTCTTGCAAATCTTTCACAGCCTTTAATTTTTGAAAGATGTGCTTTAAGCGCTTAAATTTCGTGTAAGCGGCGACGCGCTTCTTCCCGTTTTGACTCTTCATCAATTTCTTTTTGTGCCTCCTCATTATCAGCTTCGAACGCTGATAAAGCTCGTCTTTCGTTAACGTTAAGGCGAGTTTTAAAAGGAATTCTTTGTAAATCGGTTTTAGGTCGTTAAAAGACATCCCTTCGGGGTCTATGATGACTCCGAGTATTTCATCGACGGAGTGTAGACCCTCTTGGAGACGAAATTCGTTGAAGAGCTCGCTAAAACCGAGCGGGGAACCACCACTCGCTTGCCCGTTTGATCTAAAAAGAAAAATTTTGATTAAAATTAATTCAAAATCAAAAATAATTTGTTACAAAATCGATTTATTGGATTTAAATCGAAAAATTTTTGTTTTGAGACAACTTTAAAAATGGTAATAATAATAATAATAACTCGGATCATGATAAAAATGATTTTAATCGACGCAGAATTCAATTCCCTTTAAAAAGAGTCCAAACTCGATGGTTTTATCTTGCTTAGTTTCCGAGATATCAATCATTTTAATCGAGTTATTATCAAAAATGGGGGATTATTATCATATTTTTATGTTTTTAATAAGATTGCGCCGAGTTTAATAATCGAAATTTAAAATCTTATTAATTTATATCCTGAATGATAATAAGTGATGGAGTAAAAAGATAATAAAAGTAATAATTTTGGTAATAACGATTAAAATTAACTCAAAATCAAAAATAATTTGTTACAAAATCGATTTATTCGATTTAAATCGAAAAATTTTTGTTTTGAGACAACATTAAAAATGGTAATAATAATAATAATAACTCGGATCATGATAAAAATGATTTTAATCGACGTAGAATTGAATTCCCTTTCAAAAGAGTCCAAACTCGATGGTTTTATCTTGCTTAGTTTCCGAGATATTAATCATTTTAATCGAGTTATTATCAAAAATTGTGGATTATTATCATATTTTTATGTTTTAATAGAATTGCGCCGAGTTTGGTATCAAATTAATCGAAATCTAAAATCTCATTAATTTATTGAGGATATAAATTAATAATAATAATAAGTGATGGAGTAAAAAGGTAATAAAAATAATAATATTGGTAATAGCGATTAAAATTAACTCAAAATCAAAAACAATTTGTTACAAAATCGATTTATTCGATATAAATCGAAATTTTTTTATTTTAAATCATCATCAAAAAAGGTAATAATAATACCAAAACCTCGAATTAAGTTTAAATTGGTTTTAATCGACGCAGAATTGAATTTTCTTTAAAAAGAGTCCAAACTCGGCGATTCTATCTCGCTTATTTACCGAAATATCAATCATTTTAACCGAGTTATTATCAAAAATTGTGGGTTATTATCATATTTTTATATTTTTTAATAAGATTGCGCCAAGTTTGGTATCAAATTAATCGAAATTTAAAATCTTATTAATTTATATCCTCAATAATAATAATAAGTGATGGAGTAAAAAGGTAATAAAAGTAATAATTTTGGTAATAACGATTAAAATTAACTCAAAATCAAAAATAATTTGTTACAAAATCGATTTATTCGATATAAATCGAAAATTTTTTATTTTAAGTCATCATCAAAAAAGGTAATAATAATAACAAAACCTCGAATTAAGTTTAAATTGGTTTTAATCGACGCAGAATTGAATTTCCTTTAAAAATAGTCCAAATTCGATGGTTTTATCTTGCTTATTTTCCGAGATATCAATCATTTTAATCGAGTTATTATCAAAAATTGCGGATTATTATCACATTTTTACATCTTTTACGTTTTTTAATAAGATTGCGCCGAGTTTGGTATCAAATTAATCGAAATCTAAAATCTTATTAATTTATATCCTCAATGATAATAAGTGATGAGGTAAAAAGGTAATAAAAATAATAATTTCGTAATCTCGCTTATTACCGAGATATCAATCAGTTTAATCGAGTTATTATCAAAAATGGCGGATTATTATCAACAATTTTTGTGTTTTTTAATAAAATTTGGCTACAAGTTAATCGAAATTTAAAATCACATTAATTTAAATCCTCAATGATAATAAATAATATTAAATAATAATAAGTTTTTATTAACATTTTGAATTAAAATTAATATTTTAAATTTGAAAATTTTCCGCCAAAAGTGACATCGACTAACATGGCCGATTTCCAATTGTACCAACATCGAAATAAATAAAATCACCAAACAATTTATTTTTTAATACAATTTTTAGGGCGACTTTGTAATTATTTTTGATAATTATTACTTTTAATCGATTCTATTAACCTTAATTAACGATTTAAGTAATAAATCAATTTTTAATTAAGTTTTATTTTAAGCTAAATCATTTTTCGGCATTTGAGGTTATGTTGTGTTGTTGTTGTTATTGTTATGATGCGCTTAGCTTTAACAAATTGAGTTTATTAGTGATTATTACATCATAAACAACGAATTAATCGTTGGACGTGATAAATATTACAAGGTGAGTAAAATTTGTTACTTAATTATCGAATTTAGTGAGATTTTTAGGTTATAACTCACCTTTGTACTTTTGATTTATACCTGGTCAAACCCCCGGCGTTCAAAAAGCTCCCACTCCTTGGAATAGTAACTTTCGTTAAAATATCCCCGGAATTATCGTTCCCTTTGATATCTTCGTCCCGTTTTCGCACACTTTTAACTCGTTTTAGTCCCATATTAGTCGTCTCGTTCATAACTTGCTTTATTTCGGCCGTGATTTGCTTCTGGTGGGTGCTCCTATAAGTGTTAAATTTATCCATGATCGATTGAGGCTTGATTTCTTGGATTTCTTTTTGAATCGTTTCGATTTGATTCTCATCGGAAGGTTCCTCGTACGGTAAAATGGCGTCTAAATCATTTTGATTTAACACATTAGGAGCTTTAGGAGCTGCGCGTTTAGGCTTGGAAACTTTTTTTGATTGAACCTCTTTGTCACTCAATAAAGGTTGAGTGTCGGAAGTCTAAAATTAATTAATTAATTATAAAAAAGATTTTTTTAAAAAATTAACTCACCCCTAAAGTCTCAATGGTATCTTCTTGACTTTTATTGGAGCAAATTGAGCCCCGTTTTTTCCTCGGGGGTCTTACAGGGATTTGAGGGGGCGAATTAACCCCTTCGTTGTAAATGCTCGAAGTCATCGACATGCAAGTAACCCCATTTTTGCTTTTTGGCTTCTTTTCTTTCGCTTTCATGTGGGCCATTAACGCTTTATACAGGGTGGCCGCAATGACGATGGCGTCTTCTGACGTTTGACAAATAAAAGCGTGGCATTCCAATTGCTTTTGGACCCCGATTTTTCTCATAACGACGGCGAAAAGGGGGAAATGATTTTCGTTGTTTAAGTTTTTGAATTCTTGTTGGGTGAAGTTTTGGAATAATTGTTGTTTGTCTAAATTATCAGGGTCGGTTATTAAAGGTAAAAAGGCGTAATTATGGTCTTGAATCACGAATTTTACAGCTGACCACACCGCGATTGTTGGGAACGAGTTTAATTGTTCCAAATCGCCCTTTTCGCCTTGATATTGCACTTTTAGCCCGCTCGATGATATTTCTAAGCGCCCCGTTAACGTTTTCTTGTGCTTGGTGTTTTTTTTGTAAGAAAAATAGAGTTCTTTTAACGGGGTTTGTAACCCGGCTAAACTTGTTACTTTTTCTTGGAGAGTTACGCTGCCTAAATAATCGACAGAAAATGTATGGCATCCAATTTCCGTTGAGGGCGCCGGAAATAAATTGTTGCAATCCTTAGTTATATCACTAAACATTTTCTCGATTCGCGCTTGAACCGAGTTTTGAGTCGTTTTCGATGAGGAATCGCTCTCAAACATCGCGTCGATTTTTTGTTTATAAACGCTGTAAATGGAGGCGGTTTCGTCGTTTTGATCTTGAAGTCGAAATCCGCTTTGTTGACTCGATTTTTGTTGGAAAAGTAATGGGTTTAGTGGTGGAGGAGCCGGGGGTGTTGCATCCAAATCGTATAAAGCCATTTTGTTGATTAAATCTGGAATTAATACAAAAATGAATTAATTGAATTTTTTTTTTAAATTCCAGGTGAACTTTCCGGCGACAGATGTTGCGTTAGGATCATTTCATCGCAACCAACATGGTACCGATACTGTTAGATAGCGGGTTCCATCGTCGGGACGGGCTTTTACGCACTCTAACTGTAAGTACGACAAGATTTTTTTCGACTTATTTAGTTTTGCGAAATAAACTCGATTCGATTCGCTTTTTTAAGCTGCAATTTCGAAATTAAATGGGTTTTTGATTTTAAAAATTATTAAGTTGAATCGGGCGTCAAAAAACGTTTAATTTGATACCAAACACGAGTAATTTATCTTTAACGGTTCCCGAGGTAACCTATTTTTTATTAAATTTCAAAATGGCCGCTAATCGATTGTTTTTGTTTAATCGATTTTTTAAATTTGGTCGTAACTAGGTCGTGTTGGGTGTCATTTCGAGCAAGTAAAAGTTGAACTGTAATAATTTATTGGTTATACTGTTGTTTTATTTAAAATTTTGAAAAAAATAATAAATTTTTTATTATCGAGACAAAAATGACATCTATACATTTCTATTATTTAGAAGCCGAAGCAGCTATGCTGCTGAGGCAAAAGTTCAAGTACATAATGACGAATAGATAATGCAACTTTTTTCGATTTATATTCATTATTTTGAAGCCGAGGCAGCTATGCTGCCGAGGTAAAAGTTCATGTACACAATGAAGAGTAGGTAAAGCAACTTCTTTTAATTTATGTCTATTATTTAAAAGTCGAGGCAGCTATGCTGCCGAGACAAGAGTTCAAGTACACAATAATGAATAGGTAGTATGCCTTTTTTCCATATATTCATCAGTTAGAAGCCGAGGCAGCAGCGCTGCCGAGGTAAGAGTTCAAGTATACAATAATGAATAGGTTGTATTTCTTTTTTCAGTATATGTCCATTAGTTAAAAGCCGAGGCAGCTATGCTGCCGAGGTAAAAGTTCACGTACGCAATGAAGAGTAAATAAAGTAACTTCTTTCGATTTATATCTATTATTTAAAAGTCGAGGCAGCTATGCTGCCGAGACAAGAGTTCAAGTACACAATAATGAATAGGTAGTATGTTTTTCAGTATATGTTCATTAGTTAAAAGCCGAGGCAGCTATGCTGCCGAGGTAAAAGTTCACGTACGCAATGAAGAGTGGATAAAGCAACTTCTTTCGATTTATGTCTATTATTTAAAAGTCGAGGCAGCTATGCTGCCGAGACAAGAGTTCAAGTACACAATAATGAATAGGTAGTATGCCTTTTTTCCATATATTCATCAGTTAGAAGCCGAGGCAGCAGGGCTGCCGAGGTAAGAGTTCAAGTATACAATAATGAATAGGTTGTATTTCTTTTTTCAGTATATGTCGATTAGTTAAAAGCCGAGGCAGCTATGCTGCCGAGGTAAAAGTTCATGTACACAATGAAGAGTAGGCAAAGCAACTTCTTTTAATTTATGTCTATTATTTAAAAGTCGAGGCTGCTATGCTGCCGAGACAAGAGTTCAAGTACACAATAATGAATAGGTAGTATGTTTTTCAGTATATGTTTATTAGTTAGAAGCCGAGGCAGCTATGCTGCCGAGGTAAAAGTTTACGTACGCAATGAAGTGTGGATAAAGTAACTTCTTTCGATTTATGTCTATTATTTAAAAGTCGAGGCAGCTATGCTGCCGAGACAAGAGATCAAGTACACAATAATGAATAGGTAGTATGTTTTTTTTCAATATATTCATTAGTTAGAAGCCGAGGCAGCAGCGGTGCCGAGGTAAGAGTTCAAGTATACAATAATGAATAGGTTGTATTTCTTTTTTCAGTATATGTCCATTAGTTAAAAGCCGAGGCAGCTATGCTGCCGAGGTAAAAGTTCATGTACACAATGAAGAGTAGATAAAGCAACTTCTTTCGATTTATGTCTATTATTTAAAAGTCGAGGCAGCTATGCTGCCGAGACAAGAGTTCAAGTACACAATAATGAATAGGTAGTATGTTTTTCAGTATATGTTCATTAGTTAGAAGCCGAGGCAGCTATGCTGCCGAGGTAAAAGTTCACGTACGCAATGAAGAGTGGATAAAGTAACTTCTTTTGATTGATGTCTATTATTTAAAAGTCGAGGCAGCTATGCTGCCGAGACAAGAGTTCAAGTACACAATAATGAATAGGTAGTATGTTTTTTTTCAATATATTCATTAGTTAGAAGCCGAGGTAGCAGCGCTGCCGAGGTAAGAGTTCAAGTACACAGTAATGAATAGGTTGTATTTCTTTTTTCAGTATATGTTCATTAGTTAAAAGCCGAGGCAGCTATGCTGCCGAGGTAAAAGTTCATGTACACAATGAAGAGTAGATAAAGCAACTTCTTTTGATTGATGTCTATTATTTAAAAGTCGAGGCAGCTTGCTGCCGAGACAAGAGTTCACGTACAGGGTCAGCCAAACTCGACGCCCCAACTTTTCTATGGAAAGCAGGTAAAATTTTCGAAAAAAAATGTATACCATTTTAAATAGTATCTTCTCAGCTTTAAGAAACATCAGACGTTACAAATTTTGGAAGATGACGCTAGGCGTCGCGACGTTCCCAAATTTATTTTTTCAACGAACACATTTTTTTCTGTTTAGGAATAGGATGCCTATATAATTCTATGCAATGTTGGATAAGAATGTTTTTTTATATCTCTAATAGTTTTTAATATATAGCGGGATATATAAATTAATATTGACGAGCATCATTATAGTAATTCTTCCATCATAGGTAGCCATGGACTAAACATTTACTAATATAAAATAATAATATAATAGATCAGGAAGTTGGTTTACAAAACATTTTAATAAACTGAATAGTAACAAAATAACAATGAAATAAAAGTATAGAACAATTTATTGAGACAATCATCAAATTTTTTTAAAACTTAAAACAATAAATGTTGATTTTAATAAATTAAAACAACAGAAACATAATATGTTGCACCTACAAAGTGTGCTCAAGCTGACCGCCATTCGCCGCCAAACAGTGCTGAAACCGGCTTTTCACTTCATTATGAGTAACTTTTCTAAGAGTATTACGACTTATCGTATTACAAGCATCACTAATTTTTTGTTTAAGATGTTCAACGTTGTTTGTGAGAGTACTGTATACAATGTTCTTGATTGTGCCCCATAAAAAGAAGTCCAGGCAGCTTAAGTCTGGTGACTTAGCTGGCCAACGCACTGGACCAGATCTTCCTATCCATCTCTCAGGATATACGCGGTTCATATATTGCGTAACAATTGCAGAATTGTGATAGGGTGCTCCATCCATTTGAAACCATACATTTTCCTGCATGAGAGGTATATCTTGCAATAAATCGGGCACTTCATTTTCTAAGAAATGGAGAAAGATTGGTCCATTAAAATTGTAATCGAAAAAATATGGACCCACTAAATACCGATCGATTATGCCGCACCATACATTAATTCCAAAGTGGCCTTGATTTTCGACTTCATTAATCACATTAGGATATTCAGTGGCCCAGTATCTTTCATTCTGCCTATTTGGAAGCTCATTACTTACAAATCGACTCTCATCAGTCCATAAAATGTTATTATATATCCTTCTATTGTAGTCTTCCAATATGGCCATATCCGCTAAAAAATCTATGCGTTTATTACGGTTATCTTCATTTAAAAGCTGCAAGTTCTTCAATTTGTATGCAAAATATCCGTTCTTCTTAAGTATTCAACGTATGGAGGAATAGGAAATATTTAATTGTTGACTTGCCATATTAACAGATGCTCTAGGATTATCTTCAAAAAACTAACAAACTTCAGCTACGACGCCATCATTGCATACGGTTTTTTTAATAGGAACATGTTTCCTACAGGAAAACGCGTCTGTATTTTTTCTTAAATTTTGTTCCAATCGGGTAAAAAACTTGTGGTCCGGAACAGCCCGGTCTGGATACTTTTCGCGATAAAATCGGACAGCTGCCCTTGAATTACGGCGAGCTTCACCGTAAATTAAAAGTATGTCAACCTTTTCCTGGTGATTTGCCATTTCTAAGAAACAAATGCAAGACTATTTGACACTGAGTCAAATTAAGAAATGTTCATACATTTTCAATCCATGGCTACCTGTGATGGAAGAATTGCTAAAATAATGCTCGTCAATATTAATTTACGTATCCCGCTATATATAAAAAACTATTACAGATATAAAAAAACTTTTTTATTCAATATTGCTAAAAATTATATGGGCATCCTATTTCTAAACAGAAAAAAATGTGATCGTTGAAAAAATAAATTTGTAAGCGTCCGTCGCGACGCATAGCGTAACGAAATTTGTAACGTCTGATGTTTTTTAAAGCTGAGAAGATACTATTTAAAATGGTATAAATTTTTTTTTCGAAAATTTTACCTGTTTCCCATAAAAGAGGTGGGGCGTCGAGTTTGGCTGACCCTGTACACAATAATAAATTGATAGTATTTATTTTTTCAATATATGTCTATTAGATGGAAGCCGAGGTAGCTGTGCTGCCAAGGTAAGAGGTCAAGTACACAATAATGAATAGGTAGTATGTTTTTCAGTATATGTTCATTAGTTAGAAGCCGAGGCAAAAGTTTAAGTAATCAATGAAGAATATGTAATACAACTATTTTCGATTTTTGTCCATTAGTTAGAAACTGAGGCATCTATGCTGCCGAGGCAAAGGTTTAATTATACAGGTGTCTCACGTAACTGGTTCGTTAGAATTTTTTCAAGTTTCACTATTCGTAGAGATTTGAAATTTTGGTAGCATGGGTTGTTCATTCGGAACTTTCGATATAAAATATTTTCAAGATGGCCGCCACTTCCGGTAGACCGGAAGTAGACCATAATTTCGTTATTTTAAATGGAATGTTATAGTTTTTATTACACCGTTTAATTGTACGTAAAAAGATAGGTTGACTTTGATAAAAATTGTTGGTATCTAGCGTTTTTCGTTTTCGAGTTATTTTGGTTTTAAGCTATTTTTGGTAAATTTCAACATGCTCTTTAAAACCCCATATCTCAGCCAACGTTCATTCAAAAAAGATCTACATTGGCACGATTACTCTTCAGATGTTGCCAAATAGATTGTCATTTGTTGTATCGGAGTGTCTTATACAGGCTGGTCAAAAATTGAATTACTGTTTCGCCATATTCAATGGCGAGAAAGTCGAAAATTTTACATGCAACTCCCCTTATCAGAAAGGGACTTTAATTTTCTAATGAATAGGTAGTATTTCTTTTTTCAATATATGTCCATTAGATGGAAGCCGAGGCAGCTGTGCTGCCGAGGCAAGAGTTCAAGTGTATAATAACGAATAGGTAATATTTCTTTTTTCAATATATGTCCATAGGTGGGAGTTCAAGTATAATGAATAGGTAGTATTTGTTTTTTTGATAAATCTCCATTAGATCGAACCCGAGGTAGTTGTGTTGCCAAGGTAAGAGCTGAAGTACACAATAATGAATAGGTAGTATTTCTTTTTTCAATATTTTTTTCTACTGTGTTGCCGAGGCAGTAGTTCAAGTACACAAAATGAAACGCAGAATTAATTAAACACTTTACAACACGTAAGTTTTATGTATAAGCCGAGGTAGCTGTCCTGGTGAGGCATTAGAGAATACTTATTTGCAATAATAATCAGCAGTTATTGGGTTTCCGAGGCAAGTAGTCAAAATGAAGTAAACATCTAAACACTGCAGAACTCACCTGTTTTATATGAAACCCGAGGCAGCTATGCTATCGAGGCAATTATACAAATACTCAAAAAGCAGCATACATTTAAACGTTTTATAACACATATGTTTCATGATGAGGCAACAAAATGCACTTGATTACAATAGATTTAAACTGAGATTGTCTACAGCCGTGATTATACATTGACTCTGTTCTTGGGATATTGAGGCAATTTCGCTCAAACAAAAACTGATAAAAATGATAATAAAAAAAAAGTTTTTAATCATCCCTTCCTTTTATAATGCACAAAATGGATGTTTTCAAGAAACCGCATAAAATCGCCTTGAAACAATCAGCGATTATAAAGGTTGAATTGGTTTCTTGTAATCCTCGGTAATAATTCTTGAAAATGAGGTTAAAAAATATTTAAACGGTATTATTGAGTTAAAATCGACCTTTCACCAATCCGCTTTATTATAGCCTTACCATTGCAACCTTCGCACGACTCAAAACAACCTAATAGGATTAATAACAGAATAAATTTTATTTATTTAATCGATTTTCCTAATTAATTATCACCGCGATCACGTTTTTAACAACGAAGTCACGCAAGTGGACTTATTAGAGCTTACGAGTTGAGCTTCGGGTGCAATGAACTTTTTTTAATTTAATTTGTAATAAAAAAATTTTATCGCACTATATAAATGAAAAGAAATAAAATTCGTGCTTATGCAAATTTTGATAAAAAGAGGACGAAGAGTTAAAACGGAGCTGGTAAATAATTGTTGGCGCGTGTTTGAACGGGTTTTAAATGTTCTACTTGAGAGGTAAATTAGGTCGAAATGCGTCGACGCCCTTGTTTCCTGCAGACCCAAGTCTTGTTCGATTCATTATGCATAAAAAGAACTCTTTCACCTGGCTTCTTTTAAAGGTAAAATCGTGTTCAACACAAAAACAAGAAACTTTGTAGCAATTCATATCATTTTTTAATTTTACGCTTTACGATTTTGTCCTCAAATCCCATTTTTTATAAATTTAAGCCACATATAGTGTGGAATAAGCGCTCTTTGATGAGTAATCACATTTAACCGTTTTAGTTCTACCTAAAAAAATTTAAACTATTATTATGTTATATGGCTCGCTGAAAGCTTACGGTTTTTAGTAGCTTCACCGAGAATTTCGCTTTCTTCCACTTTCACTGCTTCGCTTTTACGAGATCGTGCATACAATCTATGTAAATACGATTTAAAAGAGAATAGATAACCTTTCTTACAAAATCAACGTGGATATTTTCTCCGCCCGGCGATCTTAAAACTTTATGTATCGATGGTTTTTAGCAAATTTCTCCTTAAAAGGTTCCATTATCTTTATTAATCATTTCAAATAGTACTCTTTAAGTTAGCTTTTTAAAAGCTTGAAAATTCTTTAATAATTCTTGATAGTTTCGAGTCGATTCATTAAAAATTGAATTTCTTGATATTTTTTGAAAAAAATTCAACAAATTTTCTTCCCTAAAAACGAATCCAAACATTGTTGTGTTTAACAACTTTTTTCTCAAGAACTAAAAGATATTTTCAAAATCGGTCTATTTCATTAAAAAGCTTATACTTTTCTTAATAATCGCTGATAGTTTCGAGTCGATTCATTAAAAATTGGATTTTTCGCGATTTTTTGAAAAAACCGCAACAAATTCTCTTCCCTAAAATCGATGATAAACGTAGTTGTGTTTAACAATTTTTTTCTCAAGAACTAAAAGATATATTCAAAATCGGTCTTTTTCATTGAAAAGCTTATACTTTTCTTAATAATCGCTGATAGTGTCAAATCGATTCATTAAAAATTGGATTTTTCGCGATTTTTTGAAAAAACTGCAACAAATTCTCTTCCCTAAAATCGACGATAAACGTAGTTGTGTTTAACAATTTTTTTCTCAAGAACTAAAAGATATTTTCAAAATCGGTATTTTTCATTGAAAAGCTTATACTTTCCTTAATAAGTGCTGATAGTTTCGAGTCGATTGATTAAAAATTGGATTTTTCGCGATTTTTTGAAAAAAACGCAACAAATTCTCTTCCCTAAAATCGACGAAAAACGTAGTTGTGTTTAATAATTTTTTTCTCAAGAACTAAAAGATATTTTCAAAATCCGTCTTTTTCATTGAAAAGCTTATACTTTTCTTAGTAAGTGCTGATAGTTTCGAGTCGATTCATTAAAAATTGGATTTCTCGCGATTTTTTTAAAAAACCGCAACAAATTCTCTTCCCTAAAATCGACGATAAACGTAGTTGTGTATAACAATTTTTTTCTCAAGAACTAAAAGATATTTTCAAAATCGGTCTTTTTCATTGAAAAGCTTATACTTTTCTTAATAATCGCTGATAGTTTCAAATCGATTCATTAAAAATTGGAATTTTCGCGATTTTTTTAAAAAACCGCAACAAATTCTCTTCCCTAAAATCGACGATAATCGTAGTTGTGTTTAACAATTTTTTTCTCAAGAACTAAAAGATATTTTCAAAATCGGTCTTTTTCATTGAAAAGCTTATTCTTTCCTTAATAAGTGCTGATAGTTTCAAATCGATTCATTAAAAATTGGATTTTTCGCGATTTTTTTAAAAAACCGCAACAATTCTCTTCCCTAAAATCGACGATAATCGTAGTTGTGTTTAACAATTTTTTTCTCAAGAACTAAAAGATATTTTCAAAATCGGTCTTTTTCATTGAAAAGCTTATTCTTTCCTTAATAAGTGCTGATAGTTTCAAATCGATTCATTAAAAATTGGATTTTTCGCGATTTTTTTAAAAAACCGCAACAATTCTCTTCCCTAAAATCGACGATAAACGTAGTTATGTTTAACAATTTTTTTCTCAAGAACTAAAAGATATTTTCAAAATCGGTCTTTTTCATTGAAAAGCTTATACTTCCTTTAATAAGTGCTGATAGTTTCAAATCGATTCATTAAAAATTGGATTTTTCGCGATTTTTTGAAAAAACTACAACAAATTCTCTTCCCTAAAATCGACGATAAACGTAGTTGTGTTTAATAATTTTTTTCTCAAGAACTGAAAGATATTTCCAAAATCGGCCTTTTTCATTGAAAAGCTTATACTTTCCTTAATAAGTGCTGATAATTTCGAATCGATTCATTAAAAATTGGATTTTTCGCGATTTTTTTAAAAAACCGCAACAAATTCTCTTCCCTAAAATCGACGATAAACGTAGTTGTGTATAACAATTTTTTTCTCAAGAACTAAAAGATATTTTCAAAATCGGTCTTTTTCATTGAAAAGCTTATACTTTTCTTAATAATCGCTGATAGTTTCAAATCGATTCATTAAAAATTGGAATTTTCGCGATTTTTTTAAAAAACCGCAACAAATTCTCTTCCCTAAAATCGACGATAATCGTAGTTGTGTTTAACAATTTTTTTCTCAAGAACTAAAAGATATTTTCAAAATCGGTCTTTTTCATTGAAAAGCTTATTCTTTCCTTAATAAGTGCTGATAGTTTCAAATCGATTCATTAAAAATTGGATTTTTCGCGATTTTTTTAAAAAACCGCAACAATTCTCTTCCCTAAAATCGACGATAAACGTAGTTATGTTTAACAATTTTTTTCTCAAGAACTAAAAGATATTTTCAAAATCGGTCTTTTTCATTGAAAAGCTTATACTTCCTTTAATAAGTGCTGATAGTTTCAAATCGATTCATTAAAAATTGGATTTTTCGCGATTTTTTGAAAAAACTACAACAAATTCTCTTCCCTAAAATCGACGATAAACGTAGTTATGTTTAACAATTTTTTTCTCAAGAACTAAAAGATATTTTCAAAATCGGTCTTTTTCATTGAAAAGCTTATACTTCCTTTAATAAGTGCTGATAGTTTCAAATCGATTCATTAAAAATTGGATTTTTCGCGATTTTTTGAAAAAACTACAACAAATTCTCTTCCCTAAAATCGACGATAAACGTAGTTATGTTTAATAATTTTTTTCTCAAGAACTGAAAGATATTTCCAAAATCGGCCTTTTTCATTGAAAAGCTTATACTTTCCTTAATAAGTGCTGATAATTTCGAATCGATTCATTAAAAATTGGATTTTTCGCGATTTTTTGAAAAAACCGCAACAAATTCTCTTCCCTAAAATCGACGATAAACGTAGTTGTGTTTAACAATTTTTTTCTTAAGAACTAAAAGATATTTTCAAAATCGGCCTTTTTCATTGAAAAGCTTACACTTTTCTTAATAAGTGCTGGTAGTTTCGAGTCGATTCATTAAAAATTGGATTTTTTACGATTTTTTGAAAAAACCGCAACAAATTCTCTTCCTTAAAATCGACGATAAACGTAGTTATGTTTAACAATTTTTTTCTCAAGAACTAAAAGATATTTTCAAAATCGGTCTTTTTCATTGAAAAGTTTATACTTTTCTTAATAACTGCTGATAGTGTCAAATCGATTCATAAAAAATTGGATTTTTCGCGATTTTTTGAAAAAACTGCAACAAATTCTCTTCCCTAAAATCGACGATAAACGTAGTTGTGTTTAACAATTTTTTTCTCAAGAATTAAAAAATATTTTCAAAATCGGTCTTTTTCATTGAAAAGCTTATATTTTTCTTAATAATCGCTGATAGTTTCAAATCGATTCATTAAAAATTGGATTTTTCGCGATTTTTTTAAAAAACCGCAACAATTCTCTTCCCTAAAATCGACGATAAACGTAGTTATGTTTAACAATTTTTTTCTCAAGAACTAAAAGATATTTTCAAAATCGGTCTTTTTCATTGAAAAGCTTATTCTTTCCTTAATAAGTGCTGATAGTTTCAAATCGATTCATTAAAAATTGGATTTTTCGCGATTTTTTTAAAAAACCGCAACAATTCTCTTCCCTAAAATCGACGATAAACGTAGTTATGTTTAACAATTTTTTTCTCAAGAACTAAAAGATATTTTCAAAATCGGTCTTTTTCATTGAAAAGCTTATACTTCCTTTAATAAGTGCTGATAGTTTCAAATCGATTCATTAAAAATTGGATTTTTCGCGATTTTTTGAAAAAACTACAACAAATTCTCTTCCCTAAAATCGACGATAAACGTAGTTGTGTTTAATAATTTTTTTCTCAAGAACTGAAAGATATTTCCAAAATCGGCCTTTTTCATTGAAAAGCTTATACTTTTCTTAATAAGTGCTGATAGTTTCAAATCGATTCATTAAAAATTGGATTTTTCGCGATTTTTTGAAAAAACTGCAACAAATTCTCTTCCCTAAAATCGACGATAAACGTAGTTGTGTTTAACAATTTTTTTCTCAAGAACTAAAAGATATTTTCAAAATCGGTCTTTTTCATTGAAAAGCTTATACTTTTCTTAATAATCGCTGATAGTTTCAAATCGATTCATTAAAAATTGAATTTTTCGCGATTTTTTGAAAAAACCGCAACAAATTCTCTTCCCTAAAATCGACGATAAACGTAGTTGTGTTTAACAATTTTTTTCTCAAGAACTAAAAAATATTTTCAAAATCGGTCTTTTTCATTGAAAAGCTTATACTTTTCTTAATAATCGCTGATAGTGTCAAATCGATTCATTAAAAATTGGATTTTTCGCGATTTTTTGAAAAAACTGCAACAAATTCTTTTCCCTAAAATCGACGAAAAACGTAGTTGTGTTTAATAATTTTTTTCTCAAGAACTAAAAGATATTTTCAAAATCGGTCTTTTTCATTGAAAAGCTTATACTTTTCTTAATAAGTGCTGATAGTTTCAAATCGATTCATTAAAAATTGGATTTTTCGCGATTTTTTGAAAAAACCTCAACAAATTCTTTTCCCTAAAAACGACGATTAAAACGTAATTGTGTTTAAAAATCTTTTTTTCAAGAACTAAAAGATATTTTCAAAATTCGTCTTTTTCATTGAAAAGCTTATACTTTTCTTAATAATCTCTGATAGTTTCAAATCGATTAATTAAAAATTGGATTTTTCGCGATTTTTTGAAAAAACCTCAACAAATTCTTTTCCCTAAAAACGACGATTAACGTAATTGTGTTTAAAAATCTTTTTTTTAAGAACTAAAAGATATTTTAAAAATTCGTCTTTTTCATTGAAAAGCTTATACTTTTCTTAATAATCTCTGATAGTTTCAAATCGATTCATTAAAAATTGGATTTTTCGCGATTTTTTGAAAAAACCGCAACAAATTCTCTTCCCTAAAATCGACGATAAACGTAGTTGTGTTTAACAATTTTTTTCTCAGGAACTAAAAGTTATTTTTAAAATCGATCTTTTTCATTAAAAAGCTTATACTTTCCTTAATAAGTGCTGATAGTTTCGAGTCGATTCATTAAAAATTGGATTTTTCGTGATTTTTTGAAAAAACCACAACAAATTCTCTTCCCTAAAATCGACGATAAACGTAGTTGTGTTAAACAATTTTTTTCTCAAGAACTAAAAGATATTTTCAAAATCGGTCTTTTTCATTGAAAAGCTTATACTTTCTTTAATAAGTGCTGATAGTTTCAAGTTGATTCATTAAGAATTGGATTTTTCGCGATTTTTTGAAAAAACCTCAACAATTTTTTTTCCCTAAAAACGAATACAAACATTGTTGTGTTTAAAAATTTTTTTCTCAAGAACTAAAAGATATTTTCAAAATCGGTCTTTTTCATTGAAAAGCTTATACTTTTCTTAATAATCGCTGATAGTTTCAAATCGATTAATTAAAAATGGAATTTTTCGCGATTTTCTAAACATTTTTGTGTTAAACATTTTGCATAAAAAATCACTTTCGAACACTTCGATGTTCTTTAATTTATTTATAAATTATAATCAAACGACATCATTCATTCAGCAAACTCTTTCTCTCGCATTCTTCCCATTTAAAAATATTTCTCAACATACAAACTTCTTAAAGCCCCGTTACGCGTACGATCTCAAAAACCTCACCTCAAACCACTACCTCAAAAAGAACGATGAAAAATGATTACCGCCATTAATAATAAAGTTATAAATGCCTCGAGATATGTTTGCTTTAAAGCGGGTTTATTACTTTACGGAAGGAGTTAAATTATAGGTTAGGATTTTTTGGTTTTATCCCATTTAATTCCTTATTAACTTAATTAAACCAAAAAAGAAAAAATTAAATGTTTTTTTTCTTTTCCTTTTTTTTTGTAGTCCAAAAACTGTGCCAACATCTTTAGGTACCGTTAAATTCGTTAGCCAGATGGCGTTCGTTTCGATTTAAAATCGTAGTGACCTCCGCGAAATACATTTTTGGGGTCAACCGTTGAAGAGATAAAAAAAAGTCAAATTTAGAGCAAATTTTGATAAATTTTTGTAACCTCAAACGATTATAAAGTGGTTACACAACGTTATGATCCGAATTTTTAGGTCCACATTTTCAATCCGGCTTATAAACTCGCTTGGGTATTAAACGGTCTCAAGCTACAAAGATAGATCTCGTTGATATCCCGATATGGAACGGTTAATTTATTAAACACATCGTCTTGGAGAGAAGGCAACAACTTGGCCTCTCATTCCTCGATCTCGGAGTCCTCCGAAACCGTTAAACCACACTTTATGCGAGTTCGAACCGATTTATACCCACATGGTAAACACACGCCTCCTTTCACTTCGCCAAGATAGTTAAATTTCAACAAAAAAATTTTTTTTAGTGCTTCTATTTAAAATAAAGACTTAAAATGTTTTGAGCTTAAAAGGAGCTGGTTCGAAATAGCATCTAGGAGATTAAGCATGTGTTTTATGGGGATTCGTTGGAAAACTGTTTCTTCTCAGCTTTAAGATCATGATCGTTGTGCAAACTGGAAAAGGCGCATTAAATTCCAAATAAACCGTTATAACGCCACTCAACTCAAGCTGTTATCGAAGACTTCTTCGATGGTTTTACTCGGAATTTTCGAGCGAGAGGAAAAAATACCGAGAAGTAACCTCTCACTGCGTTTAATGTAATTAAATGAAGACATTGAACTTAAAACTCAAATTTTTAAACAAAAAATCGTGTAAAATCTAATTTTTAATGAATCGACTCGAAACTATCAGTGATTATTAAGGAAAGTGTAAGCTTTTTGATGAAAAAGAAGGATTTTGAAAATATCTTTTAGTTCTTGAGAAAAAAATTTTTAAACACAACAATGTTTGTATTCGTTTATTGGGAAAAGAATTTGTTGGGGTTTATTCAAAAAATCGCGAAAAATCCAATTTTTAATGAATCGACTCGAAACTATCAGCAATTATTAAGAAAAGTATAAGCTTTTCAATGAAAAAGACCGATTTTGAAAATATCTTTTAGTTCTTGAGAAAAAAATTTTTAAACACAACAATGATTGTATTCGTTTTTAGGGAAAAGAATTTGTTGAGGTATTTTCAAAAAATCGCGAAAAATCCAATTTTTAATGAATCGATTTGAAATTATCAGCGATTATTAAGAAAAGTATAAGCTTTTCAATGAAAAAGACCGATTTTGAAAATATCTTTTAGTTCTTGAGAAAAAAATTTTTAAACACAACAATGATTGTATTCGTTTTTAGGGAAAAGAATTTGTTGAGGTATTTTCAAAAAATCGCGAAAAATCCAATTTTTAATGAATCGATTTGAAATTATCAGCGATTATTAAGAAAAGTATAAGCTTTTCAATGAAAAAGACAGATTTTGAAAATATCTTTTAGTTCTTGAGAAAAAAATTTTTTAAACACAACTACATTTTTCGTCGTTTTTGGGGAAGAGAATTTGTTGAGGTTTTTTAAAAAAATCGCGAAAAATCCAATTTTTAATGAATCGACTCGAAACTATCAGCAATTATTAAGAAAAATATAAGCTTTTCAATGAAAAAGACCGATTTTGAAAATATCTTTTAGTTCTTGAGAAAAAAAATTGTTAAACACAACTACTTTTGTTGTCGATTTTAGGGAAGTGAATTTGTTGAGGTTTTTTCAAAAAATCGCGAAAAATCCAATTTTTAATGAATCGATTTGAAACTATCAGCGATTATTAAGAAAAGTATAAGCTTTTCAATGAAAAAGACCGATTTTGAAAATGTCTTTTAGTTCTTGAGAAAAAAAATTATTAAACACAACTACAGTTATCGTCGATTTTAGGGAAGAGAATTTGTTGCGGTTTTTAAAAAATCGCGAAAAATCCAATTTTTAATGAATCGACTCGAAACTATCAGCACTTATTAAGGAAAGTATAAGCTTTTCAATGAAAAAGACCGATTTTGAAAATATCTTTTAGTTCTTGAGAAAAAAATTATTAAACACAACTACGTTTATCGTCGATTTTAGGGAAGAGAATTTGTTGAGGTTTTTTCAAAAAATCGTGACAAATCCAATTTTTAATGAATCGATTTGAAACTATCAGCGATTATTAAGAAAAGTATAAGCTTTTCAATGAAAAAGACCGATTTTGAAAATATCTTTTAGTTCTTGAGAAAAAAAATTGTTAAACACAACTACGTTTATCATCGATTTTAGGGAAGAGAATTTGTTGCGGTTTTTTCAAAAAATAGCGAAAAATCCAATTTTTAATGAATCGATTTGAAACTATCAGCAGTTATTAAGAAAAGTATAAGCTTTTCAATGAAAAAGACCGATTTTGAAAATATCTTTTAGTTCTTGAGAAAAAAATTATTAAACACAACTACGTTTTTCGTCGATTTTAGGGAAGAGAATTTGTTGAGGTTTTTTCAAAAAATCGCGAAAAATCCAATTTTTAATGAATCGATTTGAAACTATCAGCGATTATTAAGAAAAGTATAAGCTTTTCAATGAAAAAGACCGATTTTGAAAATGTCTTTTAGTTCTTGAGAAAAAAAATTATTAAACACAACTACAGTTATCGTCGATTTTAGGGAAGAGAATTTGTTGCGGTTTTTAAAAAATCGCGAAAAATCCAATTTTTAATGAATCGACTCGAAACTATCAGCACTTATTAAGGAAAGTATAAGCTTTTCAATGAAAAAGACCGATTTTGAAAATATCTTTTAGTTCTTGAGAAAAAAATTATTAAACACAACTACGTTTATCGTCGATTTTAGGGAAGAGAATTTGTTGAGGTTTTTTCAAAAAATCGTGACAAATCCAATTTTTAATGAATCGATTTGAAACTATCAGCGATTATTAAGAAAAGTATAAGCTTTTCAATGAAAAAGACCGATTTTGAAAATATCTTTTAGTTCTTGAGAAAAAAAATTGTTAAACACAACTACGTTTATCATCGATTTTAGGGAAGAGAATTTGTTGCGGTTTTTTCAAAAAATAGCGAAAAATCCAATTTTTAATGAATCGATTTGAAACTATCAGCAGTTATTAAGAAAAGTATAAGCTTTTCAATGAAAAAGACCGATTTTGAAAATATCTTTTAGTTCTTGAGAAAAAAAATTTTAAACACAACTACGTTTTTCGTCGATTTTAGGGAAGAGAATTTGTTGAGGTTTTTTCAAAAAATCGCGAAAAATCCAATTTTTAATGAATCAACTCGAAACTATCAGCAATTATTAAGACAAGTATAAGCTTTTCAATGAAAAAGACCGATTTTGAAAATTTCTTTTAGTTCTTGAGAAAAAAAATTTTAAACACAACTACGTTTTTCGTCGTTTTTAGGGAAGAGAATTTGTTGCGGTTTTTTAAAAAAATCGGGAAAAATCCAATTTTTAATGAATCAATTTGAAACTATCAGCGATTATTAAGAAAAGTATAAGCTTTTCAATGAAAAAGACCGATTTTGAAGATATCTTTTAGTTCTTGAGAAAAAAAATTGTTAAACACAACTACGTTTATCATCGATTTTAGGGAAGAGAATTTGTTGCGGTTTTTTAAAAAAATCGCGAAAAATCCAATTTTTAATGAATCGATTTGAAACTATCAGCGATTATTAAGAAAAGTATAAGCTTTTTAATGAAAAAGACCGATTTTGAAAATATCTTTTAGTTCTTGAGAAAAAAATTATTAAACATAACTACGTTTATCGTCGATTTTAGGGAAGAGAATTTGTTGCGGTTTTTTAAAAAAATCGGGAAAAATCCAATTTTTAATGAATCAATTTGAAACTATCAGCGATTATTAAGAAAAGTATAAGCTTTTCAATGAAAAAGACCGATTTTGAAGATATCTTTTAGTTCTTGAGAAAAAAAATTGTTAAACACAACTACGTTTATCATCGATTTTAGGGAAGAGAATTTGTTGCGGTTTTTTCAAAAAATCGCGAAAAATCCAATTTTTAATGAATCGATTTGAAACTATCAGCAATTATTAAGAAAAGTATAAGCTTTTCAATGAAAAAGACCGATTTTAAAAATATCTTTTATTTCTTGAGAAAAAAATTGTTAAACACAACTACGTTTATCGTCGATTTTAGGGAAGAGAATTTTACCGGTTTTTTCAAAAAATAGCGAAAAATCCAATTTTTAATGAATCGATTTGAAACTATCAGCGATTATTAAGGAAAGTATAAGCTTTACAATGAAAAAGACCGATTTTGAAAATATCTTTTAGTTCTTGAGAAAAAAATTATTAAACATAACTACGTTTATCGTCGATTTTAAGGAAGAGAATTTGTTGAGGTTTTTTCAAAAAATAGCGAAAAATCCAATTTTTAATGAATCGACTCGAAACTATCAGCACTTATTAAAGAAAGTATAAGCTTTTCAATGAAAAAGACCGATTTTGAAAATGTCTTTACGTTCTTGAGAAAAAAATTATTAAACATAACTACGTTTATCGTCGATTTTAGGGAAGAGAATTTGTTGAGGTTTTTTCAAAAAATAGCGAAAAATCCAATTTTTAATGAATCGATTTGAAACTATCAGCGATTATTAAGAAAAGTATAAGCTTTTCAATGAAAAAGACCGATTTTGAAAACAACTTTTAGTTCTTGAGAAAAAAAATTTTAAACACAACTACGTTTATCGTCGATTTTAGGGAAGAGAATTTGTTGCGGTTTTTTCAAAAAATCGCGAAAAATCCAATTTTTAATGAATCGATTTGAAACTATCAGCGATTATTAAGAAAAGTATAAGCTTTTCAATTAAAAAGACCGATTTTGAAAATATCTTTTAGTTCTTGAGAAAAAAATTTTTAAACACAACTACGTTTATCGTCGATTTTAGGGAAGAGAATTTGTTGCGGTTTTTTCAAAAAATCGCGAAAAATCCAATTTTTAATGAATCGATTTGAAACTATCAGCGATTATTAAGAAATGTATAAGCTTTTCAATGAAAAAGACCGATTTTGAAAATATCTTTTAGTTCTTGAGAAAAAAATTTTTTAAACACAACTACCTTTATCGTCGATTTTAGGGAAGAGAATTTGTTGCGGTTTTTTCAAAAAATCGCGAAAAATCCAATTTTTAATGAATCGATTTGAAACTATCAGCGATTATTAAGAAAAGTATAAGCTTTTCAATGAAAAAGACCGATTTTGAAAATATCTTTTAGTTTTTGAGAAAAAAATTTTTAAACACAACAATGTTTGTATTCGTTTTTAGGGAAAAGAATTTGTTGGGGTTTTTTCAAAAAATCGCGAAAAATCCAATTTTTAATGAATCGATTTGAAACTATCAGCAAGTATTAAGAAAAATATATGCTTTTCAATGAAAAAGACCGATTTTGAAAATATCTTTTAGTTCTTGAGAAAAAAATTATTAAACACAACTACGTTTATCGTCGATTTTAGGGAAGAGAATTTGTTGCGGTTTTTTAAAAAAATCGCGAAAAATTCAATTCTTAATGAATCAACTTGAAACTATCAGCACTTATTAAAGAAAGTATAAGCTTTTCAATGAAAAAGACCAATTTTGAAAATATCTTTTAGTTCTTAAGAAAAGAATTTTTAATCACAAATTTTTTAGCATTTAAAATCAAAACCCATCCTTATAAAGAGCCATAATTTGCCACCAACACAGTGAAAGGAAATAAGCTTAATGTTAATCTCTCATTACACGACATTACGTAAACTTTACGACACAAATTATTCGAACTTATCATTTTATGAATCCTCATTACGCAATCGTTTTCGCCTTCACACTCTTACAAAAGCCATTTTTCCCGGGATTAGATTGCAAATGCAAACATAAAAACGCAAAAATGCAAAAAGAATTATTAATGATAATAAATCTGTGTCAAAATCGTTTTTTTAAACATTTTTAACTCAGTTATGTCTTGTGTTGGATGGGTTTCTTTATTATTAACTAGACGCGTGGTTTGTAGAGCATTAAAAAAATGCTGTAATTGTACTGTTAAGCTTTGTACGCTTGATAGATTTGATTATTCCCATATAGTAATTTTTTAATTTTAATTTCTCGATTGAACTTTTTTTTTAAGATAAGATTTAAAAAAGAGAAACTTTGACCATAAAGCGCGATTTTTAATTCCGCTTAGATCGTTTCAAACACCAGATGTGTGCCACTTGCTTTAAAATTTATCGCCTTACTTTTGTTAACTCAAAAATTAATTTAATTAAATTAATTACTCACCGAAATACTCAAAAATTAAATCTCCCTCTTTGTAAGAAACAACATTTTTTTTATTTCAAACTTGATTAATAAATAATAAACATTTTTTTTGTTAATAACACAGAATTAATTTTAACACACCGATAAAAAAGGTAATTAATTAATTAATTAAGTCGTTTTAGTAACTTGTATTCTTCCGGATTAAGTTCCTCGTTCTTCGCGATACCGAGAAGAACTAACCAACTGACCGACCGCAATCGGTGAAGATCGTTGCGGAAACCCGCTTTCTGGTCACCTCAACTTCTTCGTCTTCTTCTTGGACATTTCGTGCCCACTACTTGAAATGTAAAGAAGAAATTTGTCTCAAAATTAATTCTTAAAGAAATCTTTAACAAAAATAATAATGAATTCGTTTGAATAATCGCGATTTCTGCATTTCAGCGATCATCTCTCTTCCTTAACTTATCTTTATCCACCTTCGTGCTTCTTGCATTAGTGTTTATGTAAATTGCTACATGAGAAACGGCACGTGATGATTAATCGATAAACGTCTTTCGGAATCATTAATCAATTTAATAGGTTTAATGCGCAGCACGTCCATTAAGTTATCAAATCGTGTTTATCTAATAGATAAAAATTATTTTCTGCGATTTTGTTGCTAATTTCTTCTCTTCGAACCTTCTATAGTCTAAAAATTACAAATTACAACTAAATTAGCATTCTGAACTTGCTAGAATGACTTTGGTTAGACTCAAATCTGCAAAAGGGAGTCTGTAATTGCAAAGAGCTTGCGTTAAAACGCAAAGAAATCGTTTTGACATCTTCTGGACAAAGTACAAAATGTTGAAAATTGCTCTAGTCTAATAGTAAACTGCATGGAAATGTTTGTAATTGCGATAAGATGATTACAAACTGCAAGAAACTGATTGCAATCACACTAGCATCACTTTTTAGTTGAAAAATATTCTTGGAAATTACATAAAGAAGGCTAAAATGACTCTGGTTTGACTCAAGTCTGCAATAGGAGGTCTGCAATTGCAAAGATCAAGCATTAAAATGCAATGGAACAATTTTGACATCTTCTGGACAGAGTGTAAAATGTTGAAAATTGCTCTGGTCTAATAGTAAACTGCATGGAAATGTTTGTAATTGCGATAAGATGATTACAAACTGCAAGAAACTGATTGCAATCACACTGGCATGACTTTTTAGTTGCAAAATATTCTTGGAAATTACATAAAGAAGGCTAAAATGACTCTGGTTTGACTCAAGTCTGCAATAGGAGGTCTGCAATTGCAGACAATTTTGACATCTTCTGGACAAAGTGTAAAATGTTGAAAATTGCTCTGGTGTAATTATAAACTGCGTGGAAATGTTTATAATCGCATTGAGATGATTACAAACAGCAACAAACAGATTGGAATCATACTGGCAACACTTTTGAGTGGAAAAAAATAGTTTGGAAATGCATTGGATTGATACAAAATTGCAAAAAGGATGTTAAAATGACTTTGGTTTGACTAAAATCTGCAAAAGGAAGTCTGCAATTGCAAAGACAAAGCAGAAAAATGCAAAAAAAACAGTTTTGACATCTTCTGGACAAAGCGTAAAGATCAAAGAAATGTTGGAAACAGCATAAAATGCAAGAAAAAGACGAGCATCGCCCTGCAACACTTTTAAGTTGAAAGAAATTCTTTGAAAATGCATTGGATTGATGCAAAATTGCAGAAAGGAAGCTAGAATGACTCTGGTTTGACTCAAATCTGCAAAAGGGAGGCTACAATGACAAAGACAAAGCATTAAAATGCAAAAATACAATTTTGACATGTTCTGGACAGAGTGCAAAATGTTGGAAATTGCGCTGGTCTAATTGTAAACTGCAAAAAGATGTTTGAAATTGCATTGAGATGTTTACAAACTGCAAGAAATAGACAGGAATCACCCTGGAAACACTTTTGTGTTAAAAGAAACTCTTCAAAATGCATTGGATTGATGCAAAATTGCAGAAAGAAGGCTAAAATGACACTGGTTTGACTCAAATCTGCAAAAGGGAGTCTGCAATTGCAAAGACAAAGCAGGAAAATACAAAAAAACAGTTTTGAGATCTTCTGGACAGAGCGTAAAGATCAAAGAAATGTTGGAAACAGCATAAAATTCAAGAAAAAGACGAGCATCAACCTGCAACACCTTTAAGTTGAAAGAAATTCTTTGAAAATGCATTGGATTGATGCAAAATTGCAGATAGGAAGCTAGAATGACTCTGGTTTGACTCAAATCTGCAAAAGATAGTCTACAATGACAAAGACAAAGCATTAAAATGCAAAAATACAATTTTGACATGTTCTGGACAGAGTGCAAAATGTTGAAAATTGCGCTGGTCTAATTGTAAATTGCAAATAGATGTTTAAAATTGCAGTGAGATGTTTACAAACTGCAAGAAATGGACGGAAATCACCCTGGACACACTTATGAGTTAAAAAAAACTCTTTAAAATGCATTGGATTTGTCCAAAATTGCAGAAAGTAGGCTAGAGTGACTCTGGTTTGACTCAAATCTGCACAAGGGAGTCTGCAATTGCAAAGAATAAGCATTAAAATGCAAAGAAATAGTTTTGACATCTTTTGGACAAACTGCAAAGATCAAGGAAATGTTGGAAATTTGTTCTGGTCTAATTGTAAACTGCAAGGAAATGTTTGAAATTGCTGTGAGATGATTATAAATAGCAAGAAAAAGATAGAAATAACACTGGTAACATTTTTTAGTTGAAAGGAATTCTTCAGAAATGCATTGGATTGATGCAAAATTGCAGAAAGAAGGCTAAAATGACACTGGTTTGACTCATATCTGCAAAAGGGAGTCTGCAATTGCAAAAAACAAGCATTAAAATGCAAAGAAACAGTTTTGACATCTTCTGGACAAAGTGCAAAGATCAAGGAAATGTTGGAAATTGCTCTAGTCTAATTGTAAACTGGAAGGAAATGTTTGAAATTGCAGTGAGATAATTATAAACTGCAAGAAAATGACTGGAATCACACTGGCAACACTTTTGAGTTGAAAAAATATTTCGGATAAATGCCATATTGCAAAAATAAAGTTGGAATGACTCTGGTTCGACTCAAGTCTACAAAAGCTACTCTGCAATTACAAAGAACAGGCGTTAAAATGCAAAGAAACAGTTTTGACATCTTCTGGACAGAGTGCAATGATCAAGAAAATGTCAGAACAAATCAAAACCTTTTCCTTGCATTTTAATGTCTGATTTTTATAATTGTAGCCTTTTTTTGTAAATTTAAAACTAATCAAAGCATTTTTTTTGCTCTGGAGTGCCACCAATGCAACTACAAATTTTTTCCTGTAGTCTATAACACTAACAGTGCAATTCCATAAATTTTCCTGTAGTTTGCAATTCGACCAGAACAATTTCCAACATTACTTTGAACTTTGATCTTTGTCCTGAACAAGTCAAAACTTTTTCTTTGCATCACAACGCTTGGTGATTACAATTAAAGAGTAATTCCAGTTTTTTTTGCAATTTGGCATCTATCCAAACCATTTCCAAAAATTTACTTTAAAGCCATGAGTGTTTCCAGTGTAATTACAGGTTCCTTCTTGTTATCTAAACTCTTCTCAGTGCAATTCCAGACTTGTTCCTGCAAATATGAATTCATCCAGCACAATTATCAATTTTTTCTTGAACTTTGCACTCTGGCCAAAACTAATACAATCATTTCTTTTGCAATATTACGCCTTGCATTCTTATTCCAGACTAATTCTTTGTAGATTGGAGTTTAACCAAAATAGTTGTACACTTTTTTTTACAATTTGCAACTCTGCCACTATTTCCAACAATTTGGCTAAATAAGTCTAAACTTTTTTTTGCAGTACAATTGTACTTCAGCTTTATTCTTGACATTTTCTTAATACTAACAGATATGACTGACATATAACTAACTTATTTTTGTAATTTAAATATTAAAGTGTTGAGTGTAGCCCATACTAATTAATTTTTGAATTCTTTTTAGGCGTCTCCAATTAAGGCGATTTTTTCTGATTTAATTAAAAAGACGAAACGATTAAAAGAAAGATTGGGAGATAAAAAGAGATAAAAAGAGGAAAGAAGCGGGTTATTATCTGTTACAATTGGATGGAACGGAGTGAAAGGTGAGCGAAAAAATCGAACTATTTTAAAGAGAAATCAGTTCAAAACGAAACGTTTCAAGTTCAAATTGACAGTTAATATTATTGACATCTGTCAATATTAATGTGGTTATGTAGGGAATTAATTAGTAAGAAAATTTAGGTTGGTACTAAAAAAAATTTGACGTTTCTTAAAATTTGAAGTGTCAAATTTAAATCAATAAGTAATAAAATGAATCAATTAATTTATACTAATTTAATTTAGTAATTATCTTAAACCACAACGAAATCCTTCGGAATTATCCACCCAATTAGTTCCAGGCGTTCAGCTTGATTTAAAATAAAATTTAATACCCGTTTTCGACTCGCATATGTCCCATATGGTTGTTACAATGTAATAATCGGTTAGTTTGAGCGACACGTAAAACGCGTTTCATAATTATTATTATGGATCCGTATCTTCAAGCTGAAAACGAGTACCGTTTTGTACCGTTTTCAAACCGACCGTCCATATGTTCCCCATTTTTCGGGACAATACAAATGCGAGTAACGGTGATTTTATCGGTGTTTTGTGGCGACGACGACGCAGAAGAAGACCGTCACTCAATTTCATTCCGAAATGCTTCTCCACGACAATCGAACAATGAACGTCTCAACGCAATTAAGGTTTTTACCGGGACATTTTAATAGTTTTAACGTAATCGATTTGCAGTTATGTCGTAACTTTAACCTAAAAAAATTATTATTTTAATGACATTTTAGGTTATGTTGATTTAACCTCAAATTTTTGACATAACATTTTTTTTTATTAATTAAATTTAAAATAATTACTAATAATTTTCAAACCACGTATTGCATCAGGTTATGTCTCAACATACAATCAAAATGCGTTGTAAAATATATTTTGAATATATTATATACGTTGTGGGGTGTTAAGATAGGCAACTCAATATACAGCATAATTTGTAACGAACTTGTCAATGTATAAGAACGCCATAATTAAAAATAATTAATTAAAAGTAGCAATTTACGGTTATAAATTAATGTATCTTTGAAAATAATAATAAAGTTTAGCGCTTAAACTTGAAACTTTAAAATTAAATTTAAATCGCTTTGTATTAGCGCCCTCACTCGGGGTATTCGGCAAACATAAAATCTTGGTGAGGTTCGTACCAACGTTAAATAAAAATAATCGATTTAAAACCATAATTATTAATAAATTTGGGTTAAATTAATTAAAATCGCGATTATAAATTTGAATGTTAAATGTCAATTTCATTTTCAATCTGTCAAATTTGACATTCACTTAATCAATTTTGAGTGATTAGATTGAAAAATAATTGAATCCAAATTACACAAATGACATTTCCAGCTCAACCTGTCACTTTAATGATTAAACTGTCAAATTTGACACATAACAATGATAAGTTGTGTACTAAAATAATCGTATCTTGTCATCAGATTGACATTTAATTATTAATTTGAAGTATAATTTCCAATTTGAGTGTTAAATGTCAATTTTATTTTCAACCTGTCAAATTTGACATTCGCTTAATAATTTAATATGCAATATGTAGATGTAAAAATCAAATTTGAGAGATTGGAAGGAAAAATAATTGAATCCGAATTACATAAGTGACATTTCCAATACAATCTGTCACTTTAATGTTTCGAATTTGACACATGACAATGACAAGTTGTGTACTAAAATAATCATATCTTGTCATTAAATTGACATTTAATTATTAATTTAAAGTTTAATTCCCAATTTGAATGTTAAATGCCAATTTCATATTCAACCTGTCAAATTTGACATTCACTTAATAACTTAATATGGAATATGTCGATGTAAAAATCAAATTTGAGTGATTAGAAGGAAAAAATAATTGAATCCAAATTACATAAGTGACATTTCCAACCTAATCTGTCACTTTAATGTTTAAACTGTCAAATTTGACACATGACAATGACAAGTTGTGTACTAAAATAATCGTATTTTATCATTAAATTGACATTTAATTATTAATTTGAAGTATAATTTCCCAATTTGAGTGTTAAATGTCAATTTTATTTTCAACCTGTCAAATTTGACATTCGCTTAATAATTTAATATGCAATATGTCGATGTAAAAATTAAATTTGAGTGATTGGAAGGAAAAATAATTGTATCCAAATTACATAAGTGACATTTCTAACCCAATCTGTCACTTTAATGTTTAAACTGTCAAATTTGACACATGACAATGATAAGTTGTGTACTTAAATAATCGTATCTTGTCATCAAATTGACATTTCATTATTAATTTGAAGTTTAATTCCCAATTTGAATGTTAAATGTCAATTTTATTTTCAACCTGTCAAATTTGACATTCACTTAATAACTTAATATGCAATATGTCGATGTAAAAATCAAATTTGAGTGATTGGAAGGAAAAATAATTGAATCCAAATTACATAAGTGACATTTCCAACCTAATCTGTCACTTTAATGTTTAAACTGTCAAATGTGACACATGACAATGACAAGTTGTGTACTAAAATAATCGTGTCTTGTCATCAAATTGACATTTAATTATTAATTTGAAGTTTAATTCCCAATTTGAATGTTAAATGTCAATTTCATATTCAACCTGTCAAATTTAACATTCACTTAATAACTTAATATGGAATATGTCGATGTAAAAATCAAATTTGAGTGATTAGAAGGAAAGAATAATTGAATCCAAATGACATAACTGTCATTTCCAATTCAATCTGTCACTTTAATGTTTAAACTGTCAAATTTGACACATGATAATGACAAGTTGTGTACTAAAATAATCGTATCTTGTCATCAAATTGACATTTAATTATTAATTTGAAGTTTAATTCCCAATTTGAATGTTAAATGTCAATTTTATTTTCAACCTGTCAAATTTGACATTCACTTAATAACTTAATATGCAATATGTCGATGTAAAAATCAAATTTGAGTGATTGGAAAGAAAAATTATTGAATCCAAATTACATAAGTGACATTTCCAACCTAATCTGTCACTTTAATGTTTAAACTGTCAAATTTGACACATGACAATGGCAAGTTATGTACTAAAATAATCGTATTTTGTCATTAAATTGACATTTAATTATTAATTTAAGGTTTAATTCCCAATTTGAATGTTAAATGCCAATTTCATATTCAACCTGTCAAATTTGACATTCACTTAATAACTTAATATGGAATATGTCGATGTAAAAATCAAATTTGAGTGATTAGAAGGAAAAAATAATTGAATCCAAATTACATAAGTGTCATTTCCAACTCAATCTGTCACTTTAATATTTAAACTGTCAAATTTGACACATGACAATGACAAGTTGTGTACTAAAATAATCGTATCATGTCATCAAATTGACATTTAATTATTAATTTGAAGTATAATTTCCCAATTTGAGTGTTAAATATCAATTTTATTTTTAACCTGTCAAATTTGACATTCGCTTAATAACTTAATATGCAATATGTCGATGTAAAAATCAAATTTGAGTGATTGGAAGGAAAAATAATTGAATCCAAATTACATAAGTGACATTTCCAACCTAATCTGTCACTTTAATGTTTAAACTGTCAAATTTGACACATGACAATGACAAGTTGTGTACTAAAATAATCGTATCATGTCATCAAATTGACATTTAATTATTAATTTGAAGTATAATTTCCCAATTTGAGTGTTAAATGTCAATTTTATTGTCAACCTGTCAAATTTGACATTCGCTTAATAATTTAATATGCAATATGTCGATGTAAAAATCAAATTTGAGTGATTGGAAGGAAAAATAATTGAATCCAAATTACATAAAAGTCAGTTTCAATCTAATCTGTCAGTTTAATGTTTAAACTGTCAAATTTGACACATGACAATGACAAGTTGTGTACTAAAATAATCGTATCTTGTCATCAAATTGACATTTAATTATTAATTTGAAGTATAATTTCCCAATTTGAGTGTTAAATGTCAATTTTATTTTCAACCTGTCAAATTTGACATTCACCTAAAATCTTAATATTGAATGTGTCGATATAAAGCATCAAATTTGTTAACAAAATAGTCGTATTTTGATCAGAAAATGACATTTCTAACTTAATCTGTCAAATTTGACACAAACTGTCAAAATGATTTTTAAATAAGCGTATCTTGGTTGTTTTTGAAGATAAACTCGTCGTGTTTGGGCTCATTTTAATGGATTTCTCGTCGCGATTACGAATTTTGTTATATACAGCCTGATTCAGAGTAAGCGCCTTATGAATGCGAGGAAGGTTCACACACAGGCAATTTTGAATTTGAAGGTTAGGTAATTGATAATTCGACAGTTTCGTGTCATTATTGTATATTTTGTGTTCTTAAACCGTTTTTTATTATATTTTGAAATAAATATACTCATAACTTCAATGTTAATTTGTATGTATAGTGTTGACGATAACAAACGAAAATAAATACAATAATAAGTAAATAAATAAATAATAATTATTAATTTAAATTTACCGCCAAAATATCTAGTGATATTTTCTGGTGATTTTTTCCAGTGTAAATCTGACTTTCGCGTTTACTCCTCCTGGTTTAAAAACAGAGTATAGTTCTAGTGCAAGTGTTAGTTCTAGTTTTAATTGTTATTCAGCGCTAAGTTGTATATTTTTAAGTTTCGGGTTTAGCCCTGTGTCTTCAGACGCTGAATGTTAGGTAAGGTTAGTTTTGTTTACAAACATTAATTATACCATGAAGTTTTCTTTGGCAATTAGTAATGGCAATTATAGCGTGAAGTTTTCTTTTGTAATGTCAATTATAGCGTGAAGGAATGTTAGGTAAGGTTAGTTTTGTTTACAAACATTAATTATACCATGAAGTTTTCTTTGGCAATTAGTAATGGCAATTATAGCGTGAAGTTTTCTTTTGTAATGTCAATTATAGCGTGAAGGAATGTTCGGTAAGGTTAGTTTTGTTTACAAACATTAATTATACCATGAAGTTTTCTTTGGCAATTAGTAATGGCAATTATAGCGTGAAGTTTTCTTTTGTAATGTCAATTATAGCGTGAAGGAATGTTAGGTAAGGTTAGTTTTGTTTACAAACATTAATTATACCATGAAGTTTTCTTTGGCAATTAGTAATGGCAATTATAGCGTGAAGTTTTCTTTTGTAATGTCAATTATAGCGTGAAGGAATGTGAGGTAAGGTCAGTTTTGTTTACAAACATTAATTATACCATGAAGTATTCTTTGGCAATTTGTAATGGCAATTATAGCGTGAAGTTTTCTTTTATAATGTCAATTATAGCGTGAAGGAATGTTAGGTAAGGTTAGTTTTGTTTACAAACATTAATTATACCTTGAAGTTTTCTTTGGCAATTATACTCTGTTTTTAAACCAGGAGGAGTATTTTAAATTTGTCACCAGATTGACCTTGCACGTGATTGGTTGAATGCGAGGAAGGTTCACACACAGGCAATTTTGAATTTGAAGGTTAGGTTATTGACAATTCGACAGTTTCGTGTCATTATTGTAAATTTTGTGTTCTTAAACCCTTCTTTATTATATTTTGAAGTAAATACACTCATAACTTCAATGTTAATTTGTATATTTAGAAAAATAAACGAAAATAAATACAATAATAAGTAAATAAATAAATAATAACAATTATTAATTTAAATTTACCGCCAAAATATCTAGTGATATTTTCTGGTGATTTTTCCTAGTGTAAATCTGACTTTCGCGTTTACTCCTCCTGGTTTAAAAACAGAGTATAATAGCGCATGAATGTTTTACACTCGATGTTATTTTTGTCAAAATAAATAAATAGGTAGATGTTTATTACAAAATAAAGTTTAATTGTTTCTTTTGTGTCTAGCGCTACTTGATATTTGGATAAAAATAACATCGATTGTAAAACATTCATGCGCTACTAGATTAAAATGTGTGCTTTTTGATGGGGAAAGAAATGAATTTTTAAGAAAAACAAAATACTATCGTATAATAGTATATTAAAAAACAAGTTTTGTAAGACACGTTTGAAATGCACGAATTCAAGTTGAAAAACGAGTGGCGAAGCCACGAGTTTTTTTATGAATGAGTGCTTTTTTAAGTCTTACGAAACGTGTTTTTTATGCTATTTTTTGTAATTCGCGTTTTTATCCTTTTTTTTTAACAAAAATAAAATAAATTTTGACAATGTAGGGAAATAGGTATGCAGCAGTTGGTAACACCGTAACACTTGAAAATAGAAATTTGAATTGACAATTAGAAACTGTCAAAACACAAAATGTATTCACCTGAAAAAAATGTTTCATGTACACCTCCCAAAATAAGAGAAATTGCTCAGTGTTCAATGTCTTCATCATTGTGGACCTTGTATTCGATGCTAGGAACGTGTTTAAACATCCATAGACAAAAATTGTCACATTGACAGCTAGAAAAATTAATGACCCAATGTCACCAACTTGAACTGATTCCATAAAATGTTACTAAAATTTCATTACAGCATCGGATGCTGTAAGGAGTCTCATTACAGCACCCGTTTGAGTATTGTTAGAGCTTTCGTTACCGTCGCGAATTACAAAAAGAATGTTTTTAGGACCTCAATAATAAAAAAAAAATTTTGGCATTCCATTTAAAAAAAAAAAGTTGACAGTCGCCATTTTGAAATAATTCTTCCAATTGAAAATGTGGCATCACCATCGGGTAGAGAATGACCCAAAACATATTACTGCCAAATATTTTGAAAGTAGTACTCTGAATCAGGCTGTATATTATGTCAAATTTGATATTTGGAAAGAATGTCGAAATTAAGGTCATAATCTTTCCTAAAAATAAAAATTGTAGGAAAAATAATATTATTAGGATTAAAAGATATAACTAATTGTTACCGTCTTTAGAGATGTGTGGCTAAACCTAAATGATTCTAGTTCTAGGTATAGTGTTAGTTTTACATGCTAATGTTATTAAGTGCTAGATTGTTGTATATTTTTAATGAAATACTTGAAAGGTTAAATATACGTTTTAGAAAAGTACGTATGTATATTAGATTATATAGTAGAACTAGAATCATTGTTGTTATGTGGTTTAAACATTGTAAATTGTATTTTGAATATACTATAAATTGTGGGGGTGCTAGGATAGGCAACTCAATATACAGCATAATTTGCAACGAACTTATCAATGTGCAAGAACGACATAATTAAAAATAATTAATTAAAAATAGAAGTTTACGATTGTAAATTAATGTATCATTGAATATAATAATAAAGTTTAAGTTCAAGCGCAAAACTTTAAAATTAAATTTAAATCACTTTGTATTAGCGCCCTCACTCGGGGTATTCGGCAAACATAAAATCTTGGCGGGGTTCATACCAACGTGAAATAAAAATATTCGATTTAAAACCACAATTATTAATAAATTTGGATTAAATTAATTTTAATTGAATTAAATTAATTAATATTTGAGTTTGATTTAGTTAAATAAATTAAAATCGCGATTATTTCGTTAAAAATTTTTTTAATTCGCGGCCATTTTGATTTTGTAACGGTTGGCAACCGTTGTCTGGTTGTTTGTGTTGAAGAAGCGCGTCCCACGTTAAAACGGCACGATTTTAGCAAAAAATCCCGGAAAAAACGACTTTTAAGTATACAAACACATCACAAATCGCCCCTTAGGGCCCCTAATTAGTGGAGAACGTTGCGGATAACCCCTCAAGGTGAGTTAATAAGTTTTATGCGAAAGCGTTTTTTTCGCCATCTATCTCTTTCTTAAAAAAACAACATAACCTAAAAAAAAATTAACCTAAAAACCACGTTGATTAATTTTAAATCGTTTTTAAATGAATTTATTTCAATTATTATAGATGATTGACGTCGAGAATTTAAGCGACGCCGAGATTCGCTCGAAACTCCTCGAGTTCGGATTCCCCGTTATGCCCATCACGGGCACCACCAGGAAGGTTATGGTTAAAAAGTTAAAAATTCTCCTCGAAAACAAAGCGAAAACCACGTCGAACGATAACCGTCGTTCCCTTGGGAAATATTCGAGCGAAGAAGAAAGCGATTCGGACTCAGTTCGACCCACTTCGAAACCGCGTAGGATCACGATGGGGGCCCCTGCTTCGAAAGTACCGGTTCGTCGAACTTTGCGTTCCGACCCCGATGAGAACGAAGTAAATAAAGTGATGGAGGAGAAAAAAGTCGTCTCGAAAACGACGAATATCGTTAAAATGATCGAAAATGATTTCGATACCGGCTCGGATACTGAATCGGAGGTTATCGAGACGACTAATAATCATGAATCGCCCCAAATTCTTCCAACGTCGTCTTTTTTAAATTTGAAACGATCTCAACCCAAAAATATTTCACCGGATACTTCGTCGTTTTTGATTTCGAGTCGATTTAATTCCAGCGATTACGCCGCTGATCGATTAAATCAAATCCGATCGAGGTTAAGTCTTAATACAACAACAGGTAGTTAAAATTATTAAATTTTTAATTAATTATTAATTAATTTAATGAATTTTAGGTTATAATAAGCCGTATGGGACGACAATTAACACCAATGTGGATGAAGATAAGGTTGATACCCCATTTTTGAGTAGTTTTACTAGGAGGTTGTCTCGATTGTCGACTCAAGTTCCATCAGAAAGTGGGGAAATGAAAAATGAATCGAGTTCTTTGGAGAATGATACGAATGGGTCTACTTTTGGGACTCCCAAGTATATGTCTAGGTTAATTTTTTGATTTTTTTGTGTTAATTTGTTAAAATTTAGTTATTTTTTTGTTTAATTTAGGCCTGTTAAGCGCGATTTTGTTCGCGATTATCACCAAACTGGTAAACGGAGTCATTTGAAGAACAATTTGGTGTCTTGCGCATTGATTGCGTTTGCGATATTGTTTTTTGTTGGATTGGCCATACTCTACATGGGGATGCGTGATGGGTTAACGGACGTTGATCGTGTGTCCGGTAAGGGTAATAATCTTTAAATTAAATTTAAATTGGTTAAATGTTTTATTTTGTATTTTTTTATTTTCGTCCATTATTTTATTTTTTTTTTTTAAATGAATTTGTGGGATCCGCTTTGGTCTTTTTTCGTTGCTTTATATTTTAAATTTAATGTGGAACATTTGGCTTTTATTATGTTTCTTTAAGGCTACAAAAAATAATAATAATAATAAATAAAGAACAATAAATATTTTGATTTATTTTGTTGTGTTTATTTTTCGTTTTATAACGAAAGTTTCCCAAATAAATTTCCAATTTCTTTTTTGTTGTTGCATTAAGTCAAAATATTTATTGGTCGTTTTATTTTTAATAACAATTAGTTATATCTTTTAATCCTAATAACTTTATTTTTCCAATAATTTTTATCTTCTTTTTTTTATTTTAGGAAAAATTGTGACCTTAATATTAAAATTACTTCAAAATGTCAAATTTGGCATAATATATACAATAAAATCCGTAATCGCGACGAAAAATCCATTAAAATGAGCCCAAACACGACGAATTTATCTTCAAAAACAACCAAGATACGCTTGTTTGAAAATCATTTTGACAGTTTGTGTTAAATTTGACAGATTAAGTTAGAAATGTCATTTTCTGATCAAAATACGACTATTATTTTATCAAATTTGATGTTTTATATCGACACATTTTAGTACGCACCTTGTCATGTGTCAAATTTAACAGTTTAAATATTAAAGTGACACAATTATTAATAAATTTGGGTTAAATTAATTAAAATCGCGATTATATCGGTAAAATTTTTTTAATTCGCAGCCATTTTGATTTTGTAAGATTTTGATTCCCAAATTTGAATGTTAAATGTCAAATCCAAATTACATACATAAGTGACATTTCCAGCTTAATCTGTCACTTTAATGTTTAAACTGTCAAATTTGACACATTACAGTGACAAGTTGTGTACTAAAATAATCGTATCTTGTCATCAAATTGACATTTCATTATTAATTTGAAGTGTAATTCCCAATTTGTATCTTTTAATCCTAATAACTTTATTTTTCCAACAATTTTTACCTTATTTTTTTTTTATTTTAGGATAAATTGTGACCTTAATATTGACATTACTTCCAAATGTCAAATTTGACATAATATATATAATAAAATCCGTAATCGCGACAAAAAATCCATTAAAATGAGCCCAAACACGACGAGTTTATCTTTAAAAACTACCAAGATACACTTATTTAAAAATTATTTTGACAGTTTGTGTCAAATTTGACAGATTAAGTTAGAAATGTCATTTTCTGATCAAAATACGACTATTTTTTTATCAAATTTGATGTTTTATATCGACACATTCAATATTAAGATTTTAGGTGAATGTCAAATTTGACAGGTTGAAAATAAATTTGACATTTGACATTCAAATTGGGAATTAAAGTTTAAATTAATAATTAAATGTCAATTTAATGACAAAATACGATTATTTTAGTACACAACTTGTCATTGTCATGTGTCAAATTTGACAGTTTAAACATTAAAGTGACGGATTAGGTTGGAAATGTCCCTTAATTAATTTGGATTCAATTATTTTTCCTTCCAATCTCTCAAATTTGATTTTTATATCAACATATTTCATATTAAATTATTAAGCGAATGTCAAATTTGACAGGTTGAAAATAAAATTGACATTTAACACTCAAATTGGGAAATTATACTTCAAATTAATAATTAAATGTCAATCTGATGATATGATACGATTATTTTAGTACACAGCTTGTCATTGTCATGTGTCAAATTTGACAGTTTAAACATTAAAGTGACAAATTGGGTTGGAAATGTCACTTATATAATTTGGATTAAATTATTTTTCCTTCCAATCATTCAAATTTGATTTTTACATCGATGTATTGCATATTAAATTATTAAGCGAATGTCAAATTTGACAGGTTGAAAATAAGAATGACATTTAACACTCAAATTGGGAAATTATACTTCAAATTAATAATTAAAGGTCAATTTGATGACATGATACGATTATTTTA